>NC_069504.1:770418357-771018357 GCF_027579735.1 Bombina bombina | reverse complement strand
AAGGCAATATTTAGCTCACCGGATCATTTCAGAGGTTGCGCCCTACCATCTTTACCCCCCGGCAGGATACCAGTTGGCCCTGACGGTAGTACGCAGTGATATCCCGCAAGACACTGCATATGTCTGTTCTTGTAAGACACACTAGTCAATCAAATAAGCATTGCACACCTATCCCTTGGCTAAAACTTACTACAATATTTTTGCTATGGAGATTCCCTCAAACTTTATGGAAGAGCTGCGTAGCTTACTCGCTCTCCACCATGCGACTTTAAAAGACAGACTTTATACCACCTCCAGACATGGCAGTACCCGGTTGGTTCATAAACCCACCCCACCTGAAACCTGCGTAAGTGGAGGCGGTGGTGGCGGCGCTCTGAGGCCCCAGCGCCTACACCCTGCTTCCAAAGCACTAAGGGGAGAATGTGAGCCGAAAGTCATGGAAACGACAGCGCAACCTGAAACGCTATTGGAGGGATCTGCAGCAACTTTTCAAGCTCATGCCATCAATCTGTTGGACATACCGCGGAACCGGAGAACATCAGGATACAGCTTTCAAGCACTTCCAGCCCAGAAAAAGGACCACGCTTACGGAGGCCACCAGATGCACACTTGGTAATCCCTCTTAAATATGATAGAATCACTTGTGCTCCTTGGTCCTACAGATTGGTCCAGATCGGCTCTGCTCCCAATGACTCCCATGTGGGATCCGGGCGGCCTGCTTGCCCTCCGTGTCTGGGCCGCACAGCCCACTTTGTGGAACTCTGGTGATTGACTCTCAATGGACATCGCAAGCAATCCAAGGTATTCAAAGCTTGCTAAATCTACTATTTTTGACCTCCTTACCTTAGCACCGGGACTCTGGTAACATATCACTAAGGGTGGTGAAGGTACTCAACTGGGGCTGGTCATGCTTAACACTGGAGTAATCGCTTGGGACATTTTGTATTGCCAGTTTGCTTCTTATCTCCCCACCGACAGGCTTCTTTAATATTCACTGTCTCTCATCTTGTGATATACAAACCACCTAAAAGCCTCTTAAATCATATCAGGGACAACTTGTAAGTATCAGATATGTACTCTTGGCCTCTTGCCACTTGGACTTATCACTTTAACTCTGCCTTTAATCTTTAGTGTATGATATGTCAAGTTTATACACACTACCTCTAAACTTCCATCATGTACCCTACTTTGATGCCCCCTTGCAGTAGGATTAACACGTTGTTGCCATTTAAGTGACCACTCCACTTATTATTGGTCCGTATAATTTACATCAAATGGAGTCCTGTATCGCCCCGTATTCACACTGGCGTGAAGTCTTGTGCAGACTGGACCTGCCCTAGTGTTATTATCCACTATATTCCCATCCTACACTGTTATATAAGTCATATTTTATAGATAGGGAACACCCTCATCTTGTAGGCAGTATAGGTTGTGTATTCTTTGCAAGTTTTGTTCCTATCGGATATATGTATGTACAAGTTCCATACTACTAGTAAACCCACTGTATCTTGTCTCACCTATAGTCTCTATTTGAGATCAGTGCTCAAATTTTGAGCTATTTCACCATTGAAGTAAGAGGTACATATTACATTCTATATTGCATTTTATGTTACACAATGTTGTAGATATAGCAGCCTATAATACACCTTTTGAGGCAATATATCATGGCGTTTGTCTTTACTGGTACATAAACAACCAACTTTGCTTTTGATTTATATTTTAAATCCTATGAGAGGGTCTCCTGCACAGATGTTATGTTTTCTATTAGTAAGTTGCATGTTAATATCTATTCTCTCACTGCTTTGTAGGTATGTGCTCCATATAGCATGGTGTCTTTCTTAAGTATTCTAGTTCTATATATAAACATAGATTGTTGATAAAGCCTGGCTTAAAAATGAGAAATTTAAAAAAAAATGAGGCACATTGGCTGAGACCCATGAGTGATCTCCTTAATGAAAATACCTCCTATAGCTTGACTAATCTAATTTGAGGTCCAAAAGTGGTCTCCTATGTTCACCTGGAGCTTTACAGTACACTTGGCATATTACTTAATCTCAGCCATTGGTTCTTTGTTCAGGACAATGCATTGTATTATGTCACTGTTAAGTAACATACTGTGAATGTTCAACTAATTTTACTGTGACATCTCCATGTATATTCTTTTCTTTTTGTATGACTTTATTTCAGCCTCAAATAAAAAAATAATAATAATAAAAAAAAAAAAAATCATAAGCAGAAGAATCAAACTGAAACAGCTGCCTGAAGAACTTTTCTACCAAAGACTGCTTCAGAAGAAGCAAATACATCAAAAAGGTAAAATTTAGTAAATGTATGCAAAAAAGACCAAGTTACTACTTTGCAAATCTGATCAACCGAAGCTTCATTCTTAAAAGCCCAAGAAGTGGCGACTGATCTAGTAGAATGAGCTGTATTTCTCTGAGGCGGAGACTGTCCCGCCTCTAAATAAGCCTTGTGAATCAAAAGCTTTAACCAAGATGCCAAAGAAATGGCAGAGGCTTTCTGACCTTTCCTAGGACCAGAAAAAAAACAACAAATAGACTAGAAGACTTCCTGAAATCTTTAGTAGCTTTGACATAATATTTCAAAGCTCTTACAACATCCAAAGAATGTAGAGATCTTTCAAGAGTATTCTTGGGATTAGGACACAAGGAAGGAACAACAATTTCCCTACTAATGTTGTTAGAATTCACAACCTTAGGAAGAAATTTAAAGTCTACAAAACAGCCTTATCCTGATGGAAAATCAGAAAAAGAGACTCACAAGAGAGAGCAGACAATTCAGAAACTCTTCTAGCTGAAGAGATAGCCAAAATGAACAACACTTTCCAAGAAAGTAGTTTAATATCTAAAGAATGCATAGGCTCAAAAGGAGGAGCCTGCAAAGCCTTCAAAACCAAATTAAGACTCCAAGGAGGAGAGATTGATAAGAACCAAAGTCTGAACGAAACAGTGAATATCAGGATGTTTAGCAATCTTTCTGTGAAATAAAACAGAAAGAGCAGAGATTTGTCCCTTCAAAGTACTTGCAGACAAACCTTTAGCCAAACCATCCTGAAGAAACTGTAACAGCTCTAGTACCAACCAATGTAAAAGCCATTCCGGAGGAAATTTGACTTGCAATTCAAGAGTTTATATTGATACAGTAAGTATGAATACAGTGTGAAAGGACAATAGCATTTTTCAGGTGTTGAATTAACCTTTTCCCTTCCAAAAGAAAAGCAAAACTTCTAAATGAATTAGTCATATATTTGAGCTGTGGCCTTATGGCAATACAGTACATGCGTCTATGAAGTTTAATGCATATGTATTATACTGTTTAAATGTTCCTTATACATTTGTTCTAAGCTTATTTACTGTATTGCATGTTTTGCATTGTGCTTTAGAGACAAGGGTAACAGTTCCAGATATTAAAGGGACAGTCTGGTCACAATTAAACTTTCATGATTCAGATAGGGCGTGCAATTTTAAACAACTTTCCAATTGACTTTTATCATTAATTTTGCTTTGTTCCCTTGGTGGTATTTTTCAAAAGCTAAACCTAGGTAGGCTCAAACTGATTTGTAATCCGTTGAAAACCCCCTCTTAGCATTTTGAACGTTTTTCACAGTTAGACAGTACTAGTTCATGTGTTTCATATAGATAACATTGTGCTCACTCCTGAGAAGTTATTTAGGAGTCTGCACTGATTGGCTAAACTGCATGTCTGTCAAAAGCACTGAGATAAGGGGGCAGTCTGCAGAGGCTTAGATACAAGGTAATCACAGAGGTAAAAAATATATTTATATAACTGTGTTGGTTATGCAAAACTGGGGAATTTGTAATAAAGCGATTATCTATCTTTTTAAACAATAAAAATTCTGGTGTAGACTGTCCCTTTAATATACCATATAAAAAGATTGCTGTGGCTTTTCCCGTTAGTGCGTTTTGAAACATTCCTCACAATTTAAAATATGTTTTGTACAAAGACGCCATTTCTTACATTGAAACTAATGAGCCGCTTCTTACCCATTGTATCAATCTTGTTTATGACAATCTGTATCACACTGTACCAATCATGTTTATGAAAACAGTATTGTTTAGTGTCGATCACATTTATGCAATCCTGGTTATTACAGTAAGATTACATAAACATGGTTGGTAGAGTTTGAAACTGTTTCCATCAACGTGATCTGTACAGTGAGATCCAATATTGATCAATTTAATTGGTTACACTGCAAAAAAGCCTAATTAGTTTCAATATTTTTATGCGGGATGCTATTTTCCCTGACTGTTAATCTTGCTTCTAAAACAAAACAAGGCCAATATAAAAAACACATTTTTTTTTACAAAAATGAATTTTAAAGGGATACTAAACCAATTTTTTTCTTCAATAATTCAGATAGAGGATGCAATTTTAAGCAACTTTCTAATTTACTCCTATTATCAATGTTTCTTTGTTCTCTTGCTATCTTTATTTAAAAAGCAGGAATCTAAAGCTTAGGAGCTGGACCATTTTTGGTTCAGACCTGGGTTACGCATGCTTATTGGTGTCTAAATGTAGCCACCAATAAGTAAGCGCTATCTAGGGTGCTGAACCTAAAATAGGCCGCTTCTAAGCTTTCCTGCTTTTTAAATAAAGATACCAAGAGAACTAAGAAAAATTGATAATAGGAGTAAAATAGAAAGTTGAACATTGAATGCTGTATCTAAATCATTAAAGAAAAACATTGGGTTTAGTATCACTTTAAGAAAAAGAGTTTGTGGACTTCGATGTGTCAATTTTTATAGTTGGGAGAATTGTGATCTCCAAAATCATTGTTGTCCATGCATCAAATGGGTGATTTTCCAGCAATCAGATTGGATCCAAACTCTTTCCATTATGGAAATAGTTTTGTTTGGATTGAGACTACTCAGAACTTAATAAATATGGATTGGAATCTAAAATAAAATGCCAACAAACCAGATTGGAAAAATTGCCATTGATCCCTTTATTGTCTATTTTCAATGAGTAACTTTTTAAAATTATTTTGGCATAGAATAAATCTGAAAGAAATACCAATGGCACTGCATAAGTTAATTGCAGAACCTTCAATATCGTATTATATGGCAAAGAAATTATTATATGACTATCTTGGATCTCAGGAGCTATGTATCAGGAAAAAGCTATTTACTGAACTAGTAGGTAAAGCGTACTGAAACGGATACATATATATATATATATATAAAGTATATATATATATATACATACACACACATATATATATATATATATATATACACACATATATATATATATATATATATATATATATATATATATATATATATATATAGCAGCAAACAAAACAACCGGCGAGTCTCAAGGTGTAGTAAAATTATATCTTTATTAAGGAGGCAAAAAATACACTATAAAAGCGAGTGCATTAAAAACCAAGCCTTAATCATAGACATATATATATATATATATATATATATATATATAGCACTCTGGGTTTTGCAATATCAAATATACTCTAGTAAGGTGTGTGCAACTGCAGTGTGAGGTGTTTGGTGGTTTTTAAGTTGTAGCAAACACCTCACATTGCATTTGAACCTTACCAGAGTATTTTTGATATTGCAAAACCCAGAGTTCTATATATATGTATCCTTTTTAGTAAACTTTACCTACTTTGGTATAGAAGCCTATGTTTTGAGAATAAAAACTGATGATAAGGCCCCTATTTATGAAAGATCTGTCAGACCTGATCCAACAGTGCGGATCATGTCCAACAGACATCGCTGAATGCGGACGGCATTACGCTCTCCATATTCAGCATTGCACCAGCAGCTCTTGTGAGCTGCTGGAGCAACGCCGCCCCCTGCAGATTTGCGGCCAATTGATTGGCCGCCAGCAGGGGGTGTCAATCAACCCGATCGTACTCGACCGGTTGAATTGCGGCAATGTCTGTCCGCCTCCTCAGAGCAGGCGGACAGGTTATGGAGCAGTGGTCTTTAGACCGCTGCTGCATAACTGGTGTTTCTGGCGAGCCTGCAGGCTCGCCAGAAACACGGGCCCTCAAGCTCCATCCGGAGCTTGATAAATGTAAAACCCATATAATGTGTGTATTTAGAGAATCATCACTTATACTGTTGTTTACCATAAACAATAAAAGAACAAATCAGCCATATTCTTGCTTTTTCATGTGTTTGTTTGTCTGCAGAGGAAAGTTATTTTATCAAAGTATTTTGGTTGCTAGTAAAAAAAAAAAAGTATGATTTATGTGGGTATCTCACAGGAAAAGCCCTGATGTGTAAATAAGTGGTAAACAAAAACAGCTTTAGCACAGGGGTGTGAAATTGTTCAACACGGAATAGATTTAAAGGGACATTTTAATACAAAAATTATATGCTATTATTTGTAATGTATGTATGTAATTATTGTATTACTGACCCTAGTAAACTGTGTGTATAAAAAAATGAGAAACACTTAATGAGAATGATCTTTGCTGGGCGCATACTCTTTTAGCTCACTGCTTTTCACAGAGGAGAAATATCCTCTAGTCTAGTAAATTAATCTGACCCTAATAAAAAAGACAGTTCAGCCCTAAAATACCAGGCAATTCTCCTCTGAATGAGGGAAAGCAGCAAATTACAGGCGTATGTTTCAGCCTCTCTGGGCCTCATCAGTGGGTTGCAGTTGCATCTCTCTAGAACAAGCAAGGATGTTTTTCCAGCTTACATTCATTCTCAGTTCAGTGTGTCTCTTTTCTTTTTTGTATGTAAACGACTCTTGAATCACCTCAAGAGTAAGTAGGAGAAACCACAAATGGACTCCTTGCTCGCATGCCCTACAGGGATGCAACTGCACCCCCTTCATCACAGCTATGGTCGAGTGGACAAGCTTCTCAACTTGAGAAGTTGTCTTGCTCGCCTTCGCTACATACGGGCAGCGGACGAACAGGATCCGCTGCCCACATGTATCATTACACGCTCAAGTGAACGTGTAAAGCCCTTCCCTTCTCTTGCGTGATCAATCATGTGAGAGAAGGGACTGTCAATCACCAAGAGCGAGGTCTCTGTGATTTCTCCTCGCCACCTCAGAGGTAGCGTAGAGTGTAACGGGCAGCGGTCTAATGACGGCTGCTTCTTACATTGCGGGAAGTAGGCTTGCATAGCTGAACCTGCCCCGCAAGGGCTCCGGAGCAGCTTTCGGTGCTTAGTACATGGAGCCCTATAAGTTGCAAGTTCAGCTCCATTTTAATCAATCTATATGGTTACTGATCACTTCTCGCCACATAGAACGAGTTCCACTCTCAAGGATAATCAGCACCACAAAAGTGCCTTCTCAACCTTATAAAACATATTAAAAAAAAAGTAAAAATACACCCTCTATAAAACAATCTACAAATATAAAAATGAAAGAGGAATACAAACAAGACAATCTTGTTTTAAAATAGTGAAACCCGTCTGCAACATGAGAAAATGTTTATGTCTGCAACAAAGGAAAAGGTTTATGAATTCTGCATGCTTGGCTGAGGTTTAGGTGAAAAACCCTGATCCCACCTACATAAAACCCATGATCAGCTGCCTCGTCCTGTCTCTGAGGTTTCAGAGACATCTCTCATTCTATCCAGCAAGACTACTTTTCTACAACTAAACAGACATTCAGATATTGTACCCTTCCCAAACATTTACATTTAAAGAAAAAGTTTCAAGTGTGTTTGTGAACTTGTTGCTGTTGTAAATGTTTTAACTACTTAGCAATAAGTTCTCATTTCTTGTATTGGGCACATGGGCAACCATAGATGTTAAAGGGACACTGAACCCTAATTTTTTTCTTTCATGATTTAGATAGAGCATGCAATTTTAAACAACTTTCTAATTTACTCCTATTATCAATTATTAATTATTCTTTTCTTTATTCTCTTGGTATCTTTATTTGAAAAGCAAAAATGTAAGTTTAGATGCCGGCCCATTTTTGGTGAACAACCTGGGTTGTTCTTGCTGATTGGTGGATAAATTCACCCACCAATAAACAAGCGCTGTCCAGAGTTCTGAGCCTAATATTGTCTGGCTCCTTATCTTAAAAAGCCTTCTTTTTCAAAAGAAAAAAATTCGGTTCAGTGTCCCTTTAAATTGATACTAATAAATGGCACCAGGCAGGGTTGCCCCCTGTCGCCATTATTATTCGCATTATGCATTGAACCTTTGGCCTCCAAGATACGATTATCACCAGACATTACAGGACTTAAAGTAAAGGACACTGACTACAAACTGACCCTCTTCGCCGACGACATTCTCCTGACCATCACCAGACCGCTTGTTTCGCTCCCGAATTTGTACTCCATACTAGACACATTTTCCCAAATTTCAGGATATAAAATTAACTTAGACAAATGTGAAGCAATGCCATTGGCCTTACCACAAATAACGAAAAAACACATTGAATTAAACTTTGATCTAAAATGGGCAACACACTCTCTAAAATATTTAGGAGTCAACCTGACACCACGCCTGGAATTATTACACAAACATAACTATATCCCAATGATAAAAACTATCAGACAGGATCTATCAAACTGGAAAAAACATTCATTTTCTTGGTTCGGAAGACTCTCTGCCGTCAAGATGAATGTCTTCCCTCGCCTTCTCTACCTATTTCGGACATTACCACTTAAGATACAAACTACAGAACTAAACATGCTACAAACAGAAATAGTGGCCTTCATAAGAGGAGGGAAGTCCCCTAGAATCTCATCTAAAATACTTACGCGACACAGACAACTAGGAGGGGTAGGCATTCCAAACTTAATAGACTATTACAAAGCTGCCAGAGTCTCTCAAACGGCCTTACTAGGCAGACATTCCACTAAGATACTCTGGACCACTCTAGAAAAGGATATAGAAAACAAAAAATTTCAAGATGAACTATTATGGTGTAGGGAGACGCATAGAAAAAACACCTATTTCTCCAACATAGGTGTGTCCGGTCCACGGCGTCATCCTTACTTGTGGGATATTCTCTTCCCCAACAGGAAATGGCAAAGAGCCCAGCAAAGCTGGTCACATGATCCCTCCTAGGCTCCGCCCACCCCAGTCATTCTCTTTGCCGTTGTACAGGCAACATCTCCACGGAGATGGCTTAGAGTTTTTTAGTGTTTAACTGTAGTTTTTCATTATTCAATCAAGAGTTTGTTATTTTCAAATAGTGCTGGTACGTACTATTTACTCAGAAACAGAAAAGAGATGAAGAATTCTGTTTGTATGAGGAAAATGATTTTAGCAACCGTAACTAAAATCCATGGCTGTTCCACACAGGACTGTTGAGAGCAATTAACTTCAGTTGGGGGAACAGTTTGCAGTCCTTTGCTGCTTGAGGTATGACACATTCTAACAAGACGATGTAATGCTGGAAGCTGTCATTTTCCCTATGGGATCCGGTAAGCCATGTTTATTACGATTGTAAATAAGGGCTTCACAAGGGCTTATTTAAACTGTAGACCTTTTTTGGGCTAAATCGATTGATATTAACACTTATTTAGCCTTGAGGAATCATTTATTCTGGGTATTTTGATATAATAATATCGGCAGGCACTGTTTTAGACACCTTATTCTTTAGGGGCTTTCCCAAAGCATAGGCAGAGTCTCATTTTCGCGCCGGTGTTGCGCACTTGTTTTTGAGAGGCATGGCATGCAGTCGCATGTGAGAGGAGCTCTGATACTTATAAAAGACTTCTGAAGGCGTCATTTGGTATCGTATTCCCCTTTGGGTTTGGTTGGGTCTCAGCAAAGCAGATACCAGGGACTGTAAAGGGGTTAAAGCTTAAAACGGCTCCGGTTCCGTTATTTTAAGGGTTAAAGCTTCCAAAATTGGTGTGCAATATTTTCAAGGCTTTAAGACACTGTGGTGAAAGTTTGGTGAATTTTGAACAATTCCTTCATGTTTTTTCGCAATTGCAGTAATAAAGTGTGTTCAGTTTAAAATTTAAAGTGACAGTAACGGTTTTATTTCAAAACGTTTTTTGTACTTTCTTATCAAGTTTATGCCTGTTTAACATGTCTGAACTACCAGATAGACTGTGTTCTGAATGTGGGGAAGCCAGAATTCCTATTCATTTAAATAAATGTGATTTATGTGATAATGACAATGATGCCCAAGATGATTCCTCAAGTGAGGGGAGTAAGCATGGTACTGCATCATTCCCTCCTTCGTCTACACGAGTCTTGCCCACTCAGGAGGCCCCTAGTACATCTAGCGCGCCAATACTCCTTACTATGCAACAATTAACGGCTGTAATGGATAATTCTGTCAAAAACATTTTAGCCAAAATGAACCCTTGTCAGCGTAAGCGTGGATGCTCTGTTTTAGTTACTGAAGAGCATGACGACGCTGATATTAATATCTCTGAAGGGCCCCTAACCCAATCTGAGGGGGCCAGGGAGGTTTTGTCTGAGGGAGAAATTACTGATTTAGGGAACATTTCTCAGCAGGCTGAATCTGATGTGATTACTTTTAAATTTAAATTGGAACATCTCCGCATTTTGCTTAAGGAGGTATTATCCACTCTGGATGATTGTGAAAATTTGGTCATCCCAGAGAAACTATGTAAAATGGACAAGTTCCTAGAGGTGCCGGGGCTCCCAGAAGCTTTTCCTATACCCAAGCGGGTGGCGGACATTGTTAATAAAGAATGGGAAAGGCCCGGTATTCCTTTCGTCCCTCCCCCCATATTTAAAAAATTGTTTCCTATGGTCGACCCCAGAAAGGACTTATGGCAGTCAGTCCCCAAGGTCGAGGGAGCGGTTTCTACTTTAAACAAACGCACCACTATTCCCATAGAGGATAGTTGTGCTTTCAAAGATCCTATGGATAAAAAATTAGAAGGTTTGCTTAAAAAGATGTTTGTTCAGCAGGGTTACCTTCTACAACCCATTTCATGCATTGTCCCTGTCACTACAGCCGCATATTTCTGGTTTGATGAACTGATTAAGGTGCTCGATAGTGACTCTCCTCCTTATGAGGAGATTATGGACAGAGTCAATGCTCTCAAATTGGCTAATTCTTTCACTCTAGACGCCTCTTTGCAATTGGCTAAGTTAGCGGCTAAGAATTCTGGGTTTGCTATTGTGGCGCGCAGAGCGCTTTGGTTGAAATCTTGGTCGGCTGATGCGTCTTCCAAGAACAAGCTACTAAACATTCCTTTCAAGGGGAAAACGCTGTTTGGTCCTGACTTGAAAGAGATTATCTCTGATATCACTGGGGGTAAGGGCCATGCCCTTCCTCAGGATCGGCCTTTCAAGGCAAAAAATAGACCTAATTTTCGTCCCTTTCGTAAAAACGGACCAGCCCAAGGTGCTACGTCCTCTAAGCAAGAGGGTAATACTTCTCAGGCCAAGCCAGCTTGGAGACCAATGCAAGGCTGGAACAAGGGAAAGCAGGCCAAGAAACCTGCCACTGCTACCAAGACAGCATGAAATATTGGCCCCCGATCCGGGACTGGATCTGGCGGGGGGCAGACTCTCTCTCTTCGCTCAGGCTTGGGCAAGAGATGTTCTGGATCCTTGGGCGCTAGAAATAGTCTCCCAGGGTTATCTTCTGGAATTCAAGGGACTTCCCCCAAGGGGGAGGTTCCACAGGTCTCAGTTGTCTTCAGACCACATAAAAAGACAGGCGTTCTTACATTGTGTAGAAGACCTGTTAAAAATGGGAGTGATTCATCCTGTTCCATTGAGAGAACAAGGGATGGGGTTCTACTCCAATCTGTTCATAGTTCCCAAAAAAGAGGGAACGTTCAGACCAATCCTAGATCTCAAGATCTTAAACAAATTTCTCAAGGTCCCATCGTTCAAGATGGAAACCATTCGAACTATCCTTCCTTCCATCCAGGAAGGTCAATTCATGTCCACGGTGGATTTAAAGGATGCGTATCTACATATTCCTATCCACAAGGAACATCATCGGTTCCTAAGGTTTGCATTCCTAGACAAACATTACCAGTTCGTGGCGCTTCCTTTCGGATTAGCCACTGCTCCAAGGATTTTCACAAAGGTACTAGGGTCCCTTCTAGCGGTGCTAAGACCAAGGGGCATTGCAGTAGTACCTTACCTGGACGACATTCTGATTCAAGCGTCGTCCCTCCCTCGAGCAAAGGCTCACACGGACATCGTCCTGGCCTTTCTCAGATCTCACGGCTGGAAAGTGAACGTGGAAAAGAGTTCTCTATCCCCGTCAACAAGGGTTCCCTTCTTGGGAACAATTATAGACTCCTCAGAAATGAGGATTTTTCTAACAGAGGCCAGAAAGACAAAACTTCTGGACTCTTGTCGAATTCTTCATTCCGTTCCTCTTCCTTCCGTAGCTCAGTGCATGGAAGTGATCGGGTTGATGGTAGCGGCAATGGACATAGTTCCTTTTGCGCGCATTCATCTAAGACCATTACAACTGTGCATGCTCAGTCAGTGGAATGGGGACTATACAGACTTATCTCCAAAGATACAAGTAAATCAGAGGACCAGAGACTCACTCCGTTGGTGGCTGTCCCTGGACAACCTGTCACGAGGGATGACATTCCGCAGACCAGAGTGGGTCATTGTCACGACCGACGCCAGTCTGATGGGCTGGGGCGCGGTCTGGGGATCCCTGAAAGCTCAGGGTCTTTGGTCTCGGGAAGAATCTCTTCTACCGATAAATATTCTGGAACTGAGAGCGATATTCAATGCTCTCAAGGCTTGGCCTCAGCTAGCGAGGACCAAGTTTATACGGTTTCAATCAGACAACATGACGACTGTTGCGTACATCAACCATCAGGGGGGAACAAGGAGTTCCCTAGCGATGGAAGAAGTGACCAAGATCATTCTATGGGCGGAGTCTCACTCCTGCCACCTGTCTGCTATCCACATCCCGGGAGTGGAAAATTGGGAAGCGGATTTTCTGAGTCGTCAGACATTGCATCCGGGGGAGTGGGAACTCCATCCGGAAATCTTTGCCCAAGTCACTCAACTATGGGGCATTCCAGACATGGATCTGATGGCCTCTCGTCAGAACTTCAAAGTTCCTTGCTACGGGTCCAGATCCAGGGATCCCAAGGCGGCTCTAGTGGATGCACTAGTAGCACCTTGGACCTTCAAACTAGCTTATGTGTTCCCGCCGTTCCCTCTCATCCCCAGGCTGGTAGCCAGGATCAATCAGGAGAGGGCGTCGGTGATCTTGATAGCTCCTGCGTGGCCACGCAGGACTTGGTATGCAGATCTGGTGAATATGTCATCGGCTCCACCTTGGAAGCTACCTTTGAGACGAGACCTTCTTGTTCAGGGTCCGTTCGAACATCCGAATCTGGTTTCACTCCAGCTGACTGCTTGGAGATTGAACGCTTGATTTTATCGAAGCGAGGTTTCTCAGATTCTGTTATCGATACTCTTGTTCAGGCCAAAAAGCCTGTAACTAGAAAGATTTACCACAAAATTTGGAAAAAATATATCTGTTGGTGTGAATCTAAAGGATTCCCTTGGGACAAGGTTAAGATTCCTAGGATTCTATCCTTCCTTCAAGAAGGATTGGAAAAAGGATTATCGGCAAGTTCCCTGAAGGGACAGATTTCTGCCTTGTCGGTGTTACTTCACAAAAAACTGGCAGCTGTGCCAGATGTTCAAGCCTTTGTTCAGGCTCTGGTTAGAATCAAGCCTGTTTACAAACCTTTGACTCCTCCTTGGAGTCTCAATTTAGTTCTTTCAGTTCTTCAGGGGGTTCCGTTTGAACCCTTACATTCCGTTGATATTAAGTTATTATCTTGGAAAGTTTTGTTTTTAGTTGCAATTTCTTCTGCTAGAAGAGTTTCAGAATTATCTGCTCTGCAGTGTTCTCCTCCTTATCTGGTGTTCCATGCAGATAAGGTGGTTTTACGTACTAAACCTGGTTTTCTTCCAAAAGTTGTTTCTAACAAAAACATTAACCAGGAGATTATCGTACCTTCTCTGTGTCCGAAACCAGTTTCAAAGAAGGAACGCTTGTTACACAATTTGGATGTTGTTCGCGCTCTAAAATTCTATTTAGATGCTACAAAGGATTTTAGACAAACATCTTCCTTGTTTGTTGTTTATTCAGGTAAAAGGAGAGGTCAAAAAGCAACTTCTACCTCTCTCTCTTTTTGGATTAAAAGCATCATCAGATTGGCTTACGAGACTGCCGGACGGCAGCCTCCCGAAAGAATCACAGCTCATTCCACTAGGGCTGTGGCTTCCACATGGGCCTTCAAGAACGAGGCTTCTGTTGATCAGATATGTAGGGCAGCGACTTGGTCTTCACTGCACACTTTTACCAAATTTTACAAGTTTGATACTTTTGCTTCTTCTGAGGCTATTTTTGGGAGAAAGGTTTTGCAAGCCGTGGTGCCTTCCATTTAGGTGACCTGATTTGCTCCCTCCCTTCATCCGTGTCCTAAAGCTTTGGTATTGGTTCCCACAAGTAAGGATGACGCCGTGGACCGGACACACCTATGTTGGAGAAAACAGAATTTATGTTTACCTGATAAATTTCTTTCTCCAACGGTGTGTCCGGTCCACGGCCCGCCCTGGTTTTTTAATCAGGTCTGATAATTTATTTTCTTTAACTACAGTCACCACGGTACCATATGGTTTCTCCTATGCTATTATTCCTCCTTAACGTCGGTCGAATGACTGGGGTGGGCGGAGCCTAGGAGGGATCATGTGACCAGCTTTGCTGGGCTCTTTGCCATTTCCTGTTGGGGAAGAGAATATCCCACAAGTAAGGATGACGCCGTGGACCGGACACACCGTTGGAGAAAGAAATTTATCAGGTAAACATAAATTCTGTTTCCTCCCCTATTACAGAGGCAAGACAACAGGATGTACTTTTCATACGGAAAAATAAGAACCTATTACCTACAGCTACACTCCAGATCCCGATTAGGGCATTACTTTCAGAAGAAGTACATAGTACAATAGACAAATGGGCGAATAAAGCTCTATATAGGGTAGCAGACGTTGTGACCAGTTACAAGTTATTCACATACACACAGCTGCAAGACTGTATCCAACCCCTCAAACTACACTGGTATCTATATTTGCAACTGTCCGCATCTATAAGTAAATACCTCACAAACACATCACGACAACCCAAAACCACAATAGAAAGAATACTTGACTCGGCAGACAGACCACATAAATCAATCTCCAAGCTATACATAGACATACAAAGTATCTCTAGCAATCTGAAGAACAACATCATATTTAGATGGGAAGAAGACATAGGGAAGAGTCTTGATATTGAGGACTGGAATAAAATACTTAGTTCCCTATGCAAAGGTCTCTTGAGCGCAGATCTAAGAGAGAATGCTATAAAAACAGCATTCCGCTGGTACCTCACACCCACAAAGACATCTCACATTACAAAATCAGGAAGCAAACTATGTTATAGGGGATGTGGTAAAGATGGGACCTATAGACATATGTGGTGGGATTGCGAGGAGGTAAAAAATATCTGGCAATCTCTATCCCAGCTTATAAGTACCTTGTTAGAAGAAAACTTCCAACTCACAATAGCTCAGGCTCTTTTACACGAACATATAGAGAAATTCAATAAGGCGATTAATACACTTATCAAAATATTATGTACAATCACCAGAACCTGCATAGCACGACACTGGAAGACAGGAGTCCCCGCCTGGGTTGAGATTAAAAATAAGATTTCCACCACTTATACGTTCTATGATTCAGCCTCTTGGATTCTAGATACTAGGGAGATGTTCAATACAACTTGGTTCTACTGGACATTAAATAACCATAAAGTGTAATATCATCCTGAGTCACAGCTTAAAGCCTCTGGGTACTCAGCTTTCTATACATTCAGTCTTACCTAAAAGGAGCAGGGAACCCAACTTCTCCCTGGACAGTACACTCCTCAAACTTCTAAATAGATTACAATTAAATAATATGACAATTTCTTTTTTTTTTTTCCTTTTTTTTTTTTTTTTTGTGTTATATATATTATTTTTATATACTTTTTGTATTTTTTGTATTTTTTCCTTTTTCTTTCTTTTTTTTTTCTTTTCATTTACTTTATAATTGTTCAAGACTGTTTTCTGATTCATATTGTACTTGTTAACATGTGAACCTTGTAAAACTCAATAAAAAGCATTTAAATATAAATTGATACTAAACCCATTTTTTTTCTTTCATGATTCAGAAAGAGCATGCAATTTTAAGCAACTTTCTAAATTACTTCTATTATCCATTTTTTTCCTTTTGTTCTCCTGCTATCTTAATTTGAAAAAGCAGGAATCTAAGCTAAGGAGCCAGCCCATTTTTGGTTCAGCACCCTGGGTAGCTCTTAGCCACCGATCAGCAAGCGCTAACCAGGTTCTGAACCAAAAATGGGCCGGCTTCTAAGCTTACATTCTTGCTTTTCAAATAAAGATACAAAGAAAAAATGATAATAGGAGTCAATTAAAAAGTTGATTAAAATTGCATGCTCTAATCGGATCATAAAATAAAAAATTTGAGTTTAGCATCCATTTAATTGCAGGAACACCCACTATATGCTTGGTAAGTGAAGTTAGGTTCAATTCATTTTGACAATGAAAGGTCACGTGCCAGCCACATAAGGTTCTATGAATCTAGCCTATTGTCTTTCTCCATTGTTAAATTTTTTATTTTTTTTTATTAATCTACACTTGTGAATTTATTTTTATTGTAGTTGACATTTTAATCCACACAGCAATATTATCTCTGAAGACAAGTTGTCTTTATCTCCATACTCTAACCCCTAACCCTAATTCCTAATCCTAAACGTAAGGGGTACATTTATTAAATGTGAATGGTCTGAGGATGTGCAAACTTGCTTATTCTTAAGACCACTGCTTCTGAACCTCTCTACCACCTCAGAGGAGGCGGATTAAAATCATCCCTGACTGAACCTACACTCTGGGTGGAGCAACACTCTAGCACTTTGCCATCTTCATGATATGAGCTTCTTATGGGTAGAGCAACACTCTAGCAATTTTCCAACTTGATGCTATGAGCTCCTTATAGGTGTAGATACCCTCTAGCACTTTCTAGACATCATGCTATAGGCTCCTAAAGGGTTGAAGCAAACTCCAGCACTTTACCAACTTTATGCTATGAGCTCCTTATGGGGGGAGCAACACTCTA
This sequence comes from Bombina bombina, assembly GCF_027579735.1. Lineage (NCBI taxonomy): Eukaryota > Metazoa > Chordata > Amphibia > Anura > Bombinatoridae > Bombina > Bombina bombina. The sequence continues at coordinate 771,001,213 of NC_069504.1, read as the reverse complement.
GCACTTTGCCATCTTCATGCTATGAGCTCCTTATGGGTGGAGCAACACTATAGCACTTTGCCAACTTGATGCTATGAGCTCCTTTTGGGTGTAGACACGCTCTAGCACTTTCTAGACATCATGCTATAGTCTCCTAAAGGGTTGAAGCAAACTCCAGCACTTTGCCAACTTCATGCTATGAGTTCCTTATGGGGAGAGCAACACTCTAGCACTTTGCCATCTTCATGCTATGAGTTCCTTATGGGTGGAGCAACACTCTAGCACTTTGCCATCTTCATGCTATGAGTTCCTTATGGGTGGAGCAACACTCTAGCACTTTGCCATCTTCATGCTATTGGCTTCTTTTGTGTGGAGGTATACTAAGCGCTTTGCTGACTTCATGTTATAGGCTCCTAATGGACGGAGGTACACTGTAGCTTTTTGCCAACTTCATACTATGAGCTCCTTATGGGTGAAGCAATACTCTAGCACTTTGCTATCTTCAAGCTATAGGCTCCTTTTGGGTGGAGTTACACTAACCGCTTGGCTGGCTTCATGTTATAGGCTCCTTATGGACAGAGGTACACTCTAGCACTTTGCCAACTTCATTATTGGTAATCTGAAGATACAGCTGAAGTCACATATACAGCAATAAACAAGTGATATCACTGAAATCCACAAATCCATGTTTGCTAATACAACTGTATTGCAAATATGCTTCTGTTCAAAAGTGAAATTTCAGTTTTGGCTTGAATGTCCCTTTAAATATTTTAAATATAAATATTTTTAAAATCTACCTATGTATCTTTCCAAACAAACACACAGGGTTAAACTTATTGCAAATGTAGAGAATTGTTACAAAAGCCACATTTAAATATCAGTATTTAATAATGGTTACAATTTAAATACATAATACCCACATTTTTTCCTTCATGACTCAGGTAAAGTATCCAAATTCAGACAACTTTCCAGTTTACTTCTGCATTCTAATTTGCTTAGTTTTCTTGGTATCCTTGGTTGAAAAGCATACCTAGGTAAGCTAAGGAGCTGGTAGCTAGCTGCTGATTGGTGGCTGCACATACATGCCTCTTGTCATTGGCTTATCAATGTGTTCAGTTAGCCCTCAGTGATGTTTCATGTCCCTTTAACTTATGACTATATTTCATAAAACTAGAAGCCCTTCTGTACTGTTTTTTGTTTAAAGGGACAGTAAAGTCATAATTAGACATTCATGATTCAGATAGAGAATACAATTTTAAACAACTTTCCAATTTACTTCTATTATTTAATTTGCTTCCTTCTCTTGTTATCCTTTGCTGAAAGGTTTATCTAGGTAAGATCAGGAGCAGCGAAGAACCTAGGTTCTAGCTGCTGATTGTTGGCTGCATATATAGGTATATACTGATTGTCATTGGCTCACCCATGTGTTCAGTTAGAAACCAGTAGTGCATTGCTGCTCCTTCAACAAATGATACCAAGAGAATAAAGCAAATTTTATAATAGAACTGTAAAGTTGTTTAAAATTGTATGTTCTACCTAAATCATGAAAGAAACATTTTGGGTTTCATGTCTCTTCACCTCAATTCCATAATTCCGATAACACTGCTACCTTTGATATTAAAGGGACACTAAACCCAAACATTTTCTTTCCTGATTCAGATAGAGAATACAATTTTAAACAACATTCCAGTTTACTTCTATTATCCAATTTGCTTCATTTTTTAGATATCCTTTGTTGAAGAAATAGCAATGCACATGGGTGAGCCAATCACACAAGGCATCTATTTGCATCTACCAATCAGCAGCTACTGAGCCTATCTAGATATGCTTTTCCAGCAAAGGATATCAATAGAATGAAGCAAATTAGATAACAGAAGTAAATTAGAAAGTTGGTTAAAATTGTATGCTCTTTCTAAATCATGAAAGAAAAAAAATTGGGTTTCCTATCCCTTTAAGTTCAGAAGCAACTGTGACTCGACCTATGTAGTATATCTACTTTATGTAGGACGCACCAAACGCCAAATCAGAAGAAGGGTCAATGAACATCTCTACAGTATCAAAGAGATACGCATTAAACATAGTCTCCATAAACATTTTTCTGAGTATCACAGAAATGACCCTAGATCCCTCAAGATACAAGTGATAGACATGATACCCCCGGGTAGATACAACAGACTCTTACAGTTACGGAAGCAAAAAACTTTCTGGATCTACAAACTAAACAGCTTACAACCTCATGACTTAAACATAGACATTAATATACAGGCACATATGTAATTCTTCTGGTAACCACAGGGGGAGCTATCTGCAATCATAGTAACCACAATGACCCCATTAGAATTTCAATATAGATATCTTTGTCATTTCTTTTATGCCAAATATGATTCCTTAGTAGACATTTAAGAAATGTTATTACCACTATAAATCAAATTACATTTTACATTTTTTAAATTTTATACATTAACTATTTGTATTATAACTCAAATCTGTGGATAGGTTTCTTTTTTTCGCTATTTTATGCCGATTTTTTTTTTTGTGTTATAGTCTTTCAAAATATTGAAACATGAACTCTAGGATTTAGTTATTGGTTGTGCTGAATAGACCGGCAATAGCGAAATATAATATGTTGTACATACAAATATGTTTTAGCATTTAATATATTTATGTGATCTTGTTTTCTAAGAATGTTGATTGTATAATATTTGTGTGTTCAATATGGAGGTAAATTATACACTAATTGATAAGTACTACCGCTTTAAAGGGACACTGAACCCAATTTTCTCCTACATTGGTGTATCCGGTCCACGGCTTCATCCCTACTTGTGGGATATTCTCTTCCCCTACATTAAGTGGCAAAGAGAACACACAGCAGAGCTGTCCATATAGCTCCCCTTAGGCTCGGCCCCCCCAGTCATTCTCTTTGCCGCTTCTAACTAGTAGCACCTCCACGGGGGTGGTAAAGAGTATGTGGTATTAGTTGTAGTTTTTTGTTTCTTCTATCAAGAGTTTGTTATTTTAAAATAGTGCCGGCTTGTACTATTTACTCTGCAGCAGAAAGTGATGAAGATTTCTGCTAAGAGGAATATGATTTTAGCACCAGTAACTAAAATCCATGGCTGTTCCCACGCAGGACTGTTGAAACCAGAGAACATCAGTTGGGGGGAACAGTTTGCAGGCTTAACTGCTTCAGGTATGATCAGTCATTTTTCTAACAAGACCATGTAATGCTAGAAGACTGTCAGAAATTCCCTCTGGGATAGGTAAGCCATTTTTCTTAGACTCAGTATAAATTAATGGCGCATATTAAGGGCTCTATGCTGGTTGACACTAATTGTGGGCTTAATAGATTGCTTTTTAGCATATTTTTGGCTATAAATAAGGTGTTTTTTCAAACTTTAAAACACTTTTGGGGTTTAATTTGCGCCTGGCACTTAGTTAGACACCTATTCTAGTCAGAAAGGCCGCTCCACTCTGGAATGAAGAGGGAGGAGGCCTCATTTTCGCACCTCAATTGCGCAGTGTTTTTTGACTAGGCAGTTCATGCAGCTTCACGTGGGGAGTCCAGAAGCTCAGAAAAGGACTCCAGAGAGGATTATTTGCTACCAAAATTATCCCTAAGGAGGTAAAGGCCACAGTGGAAGCTGTGGCAGGGGACTGTACTGTGTTAACCGGTTAATAACTGTTATTAGCTCCGGTTTGGGCACTGAAGGGTTAATTGGTCTGAAAACTTGTGTGCAATATTTTCAAAGCATTAAGACACTGTGGTGAAAATTTCATTAAAATTGGATGTGTATTTAATGGTTTTTTGATGTTTCAGTAATAAAGTGTGCACTTTTATTATTTAAAGAGACAGTAAAGTTTTTGTAAAAAATAATTTTTATTGCATTGAAGTTCTGTTAATGTTTGTCAAACATGTCTGATCCTTCAGATAGCTTATGTTCTGTATGTTCAAAGTCCAAGGTGGTTCCCCCATTAAATTTATGTGTGAAGTGTGCCATAGCGTCCAAGCAGCTTAAGGACCATACAATCACACTTAAAAATTTAGCCCAAGATGATTCTTTAGCTGAAGGTAGTGAAGATAGCTCGCTATCTTCTCCTTCTGTGTCAATACCAGCTATGCCCGCGCCAGCGTTGCCCAGTACATCTAGCGCACCAATGATGATTACCATGCAACAGTTAGCGACAGTAATGGATAACTCTCTTTCAGCATTTTTATCTAAACTGCCAGCTTTTACTAGGAAGCGTGATTGCTCAGTTTTGAAAACAGAAAATGAGCAAGCTGACGCAGAGGATAATTTATCTGTAGTGCCCTCACATCAATCTGACTTGGTGGTGAGGGAGGGCCTGTCTGAGGGAGAAATTTCTGACACAGGAAAAGTTTCTCAGCAGGCAGAGCCTGATACCATAGCATTTAAATTTAAGCTAGAACACCTCCGCGCCCTACTTAAGGAGGTCCTAGCTACACTTGATGATTGTGAACCTTTGGTGGTCCCAGAAAAATTGTGTAAAATGGACAAATTCTTAGAGGTCCCAGTACACACTGATGCGTTTCCGATACCCAAGAGGGTGGCGGATATAGTGACTAGAGAATGGGAGAGACCAGGTGTACCTTTTGTTCCTCCCCCTATATTTAAGAAAATGTTCCCCATTGTTGACCCCAGAAAGGACGCGTGGCAGACGGTCCCTAAGGTAGAGGGGGCAGTTTCAACACTAGCTAAACGCACGACTATACCAATAGAAGATAGTTGAGCTTTCAAAGATCCTATGGATAAAAAATTAGAAGGTTTGCTTAAGAAAATTTTTATTCAACAAGGTTTTCTTCTTCAACCAATTTCTTGCATTATTCCTGTAACCACGGCAGCGTCCTTTTGGTTTGAGGAATTAGAAAACTCGCTCCAGAAGGAGACTTCTTATGATGAAGTCATGGACAGAATTCACGCTCTGAAGTTGGCTAATGCCTTCATTACAGATGCCGCTTTTCAGTTAGCTAAATTAGCGGCGAAAAATTCAAGTTTTGCAATCTTGGCGCGCAGAGCGCTTTGGCTAAAATCTTGGTCGGCGGATGTGTCGTCCAAAACAAAATTGCTTAACATTCCTTTCAAGGGTAAGACCCTATTCGGGCCAGAGTTGAAAGAAATTATTTCGGATATCACTGGGGGAAAGGGCCATGCCCTCCCACAAGATAGGCCTTTCAAAGTTAAAAACAAGTCTAATTTTCGTTCCTTTCGCAATTTCAGGATCGGACCAGCGGCTACCTCTTCAGCCACTAAGCAAGAGGGTAACACATCCCAGCCCAAACCAGCATGGAAACCATTGCAAGGCTGGAACAAAGGTAAACAGGCCAAGAAGTCTGCTGCTGCTACCAAGACAGCATGAAAGATTAGCTCCCGATCCGGGACCGGATCTAGTAGGGGGCAGACTTTCTCTCTTTGCTCAGGCTTGGGCAAGAGATGTTCCGGACCCCTGGGCACTAGAAATTGTCTCTCAGGGGTACCTTCTAGAATTCAAGGACTTTCCTCCAAAGGGAAGGTTCCACATGTCTCGCTTATCTTTAGACCAGATAAAGAGACAGGCATTCTTACATTGCGTAGAAGACCTTTTAAAAATGGGAGTGATACACCCAGTTCCAATACCAGAACAAGGGCGGGGGTTTTGCTCAAACCTGTTTGTAGTTCCCAAAAAGGAAGGAACTTTCAGGCCAATTCTGGATTTAAAAATCCTAAACAAATTCCTCAGAGTTCCATCATTCAAAATGCAAACCATTCGGACAATTTTACCAATGATCCAGGAGGGTCAATATATGACTACCGTGGACTTAAAGGATGCGTACCTGCATATTCCTATCCACAAAGATCACCATCAGTTTCTAAGGTTCGCCTTTCTGGACAAGCATTACCAGTTCATGGCTCTTCCCTTCGGATTGGCCACTGCTCCCAGAATTTTCACAAAGGTGCTAGGGTCCCTTCTAGCGGTACTAAGGCCAAGGGGCATTGCAGTAGCACCTTATCTAGACGACATTTTAATACTAGGGTCGTCTTTTCACAAGACAAAAGCTCATACGGACATTGTTCTTGCCTTTCTAAGGTCTCACGGGTGGAAGGTGAACATAGAAAAGAGTTCTCTGTCCCCGTTCACAAGGGTTCCCTTCCTGGGAACAATAATAGACTCGGTAGAAATGAAAAATTTTCTGATGGAGGTCAGGAAGTTAAAACTTTTGAACACCTGTCGAGTTCTTCACTCCATTCCAGAACCCTCCATAGCTCAGTGCATGGAGGCAATAGGACTAATGGTTGCGGCAATGGACGTGGTTCCCTTTGCCCGAATTCATTTAAGACCATTGCAACTGTGCATGCTCAAACAGTGGAATGGGGATTATGCAGATTTGTCTCCCCAAATACAAATGGACCAGAAAACCAGAGACTCACTCCTCTGGTGGTTGTCTCAGGGAATGAGTTTCCGCAGACCGGAGTGGATCATTGTCACGACCGACGCCAGCCTCTTAGGCTGGGGTGCGGTCTGGGAGTCCCTGAAAGCTCAGGGTCTATGGTCTCGGGAAGAATCTCTTCTCCCGATAAACATTTTGGAATTGAGAGCAATATTCAATGCGCTCCAGGCATGGCCTCAATTAGCGGAGGCCAAATTCATCAGATTTCAGTCGGACAACATGACGACTGTAGCGTACATCAATCATCAGGGGGGAACAAAGAGTTCCCTGGCGATGAGGGAGGTATCCAAGATCATCAAATGGGCGGAGGATCACTCCTGCCATCTATCAGCAATTCACATCCCAGGAGTGGACAACTGGGAAGCGGATTATCTGAGTCATCAGACTTTCCATCCGGGGGAGTGGGAACTTCACCCGGAGGTTTTTGCCCAGTTAATTCAACTATGGGGCATTCCAGATCTGGATCTGATGGCGTCACGTCAGAACTCCAAAGTTCCATGTTACGGGTCCAGGTCCAGGGATCCCAAAGCGACATTAGTAGATGCCTTACTGGCGCCTTGGTCGTTCAATCTAGCTTATGTCTTTCCACCGTTTCCTCTTCTCCCCCGGCTAGTAGCCAGGATCAAACAGGAGAAGGCTTCGGTAATTCTGATAGCTCCTGCGTGGCCACGCAGGACTTGGTATGCAGACCTGGTGAATATGTCATCGGTTCCACCATGGAAGCTACCTTTGAGGCAGGACCTTCTAACTCAAGGTCCATTTGAACATCCAAACCTAGTTTCTCTGCAACTGACTGCTTGGAGATTGAACGCTTGATTCTAGCGAAGCGTGGGTTTTCGGAATCAGTTATAGATACTCTGATCCAGGCTAGAAAGCCTGTCACCAGGAAGATTTACCATAAGATATGGCGGAAATATCTTTGCTGGTGTGAATCCAAGGATTACTCATGGAGTAAGATTAGGATTCCAAGGATACTATCCTTTCTCCAAGAAGTATTGGAGAAAGGTCTATCAGCTAGTTCTTTAAAAGGACAGATATCTGCCCTGTCTGTTTTGTTACACAAGCATTTGGCAGCCGTGCCAGATGTTCAGGCGTTTGTATAGGCTTTAGTCAGAATCAAGCCTGTCTACAGACCTGTGGCCCCTCCATGGAGCCTAAATTTAGTTCTTTCAGTTCTTCAGGGGGTTCCGTTTGAACCTCTACATTCCATAGATATTAAGTTACTATCTTGGAAAGTTTTGTTTTTGGTTGCTATTTCTTCTGCTAGAAGAGTGTCTGAATTGTCTGCTTTGCAGTGTAATTCACCTTATCTGGTGTTCCATGCAGATAAGGTTGTTTTGCGTACCAAACCTGGTTTCCTTCCAAAAGTTGTTTCTAATAAGAATATTAACCAGGAAATTATTGTTCCTTCTCTGTGTCCTAATCCAGCTTCTAAGAAGGAACGACTGTTACACAATCTTGATGTGGTTCGTGCTTTAAAGTTCTATTTACAAGCAACTAAAGATTTCAGACAAACATCATCCTTGTTTGTTGTCTATTCTGGTAAGAGGAGAGGTCAAAAAGCGACTGCTACCTCTCTTTCCTTCTGGCTGAAAAGCATCATCAGATTGGCTTATGAGACTGCTGGACAGCAGCCTCCTGAACGAATTACAGCTCATTCCACCAGAGCTGTGGCTTCCACATGGGCTTTCAAGAATGAGGCTTCTGTTGAACAGATTTGTAAGGCAGCGACTTGGTCTTCACTGCATACATTCACCAAATTTTACAAATTCGATACTTTTGCTTCTTCGGAGGCTATTTTTGGGAGAAAGGTTTTACAAGCAGTGGTGCCTTCCGTTTAGGTTACCTGACTTGTTCCCTCCCTTCATCCGTGTCCTAAAGCTTTGGTATTGGTTCCCACAAGTAGGGAGGAAGCCGTGGACCGGATACACCAATGTAGGAGAAAACAGAATTTATGTTTACCTGATAAATTCCTTTCTCCTACGGTGTATCCGGTCCACGGCCCACCCTGGCATTTGGTCAGGTTTAAATTTATTTTTCCAAACTACAGTCACCACTGCACCCTATGGTTCTCCTTTTTCTCCTAACCGTTGGTCGAATGACTGGGGGGGGCGGAGCCTAAGGGGAGCTATATGGACAGCTCTGCTGTGTGTTCTCTTTGCCACTTCCTGTAGGGGAAGATAATATCCCACAAGTAGGGATGAAGCCGTGGACGGATATTAGGAGAAAGGAATTTATCAGGTAAACATAAATTCTGTTTTTTTTTCATGATTCAGATAGAGCATGCAATGTTAAGCAACTTTCTATTTTACTCCTATTATCAATGTTTCTTTATTCTCTTGCTATCTTTATTTGAAAAGCAAGAATGTAAGTTTAGAACCCGGACAATTTTTTATTCACAACCTGGGTTGTGCTTGCTGATTGGTGGCTAAATTTAATAAACCAAAAAACAAGTGCTGTCCAGGAACTAAACCAAAACTTGTCTGGCTCCTTAGCTTAGAGGCCTTCTTATTCAAAGAAAGATAGCAAGAGAACGAAGAAAAATTGATAATAAGAGTAAATTAGAAAGTTGCTTAAAATTGTATGCTCTATCTGAATCATGAAAGAAAAAAAAAATTGGGTTTAGTATCCCTTTAAGGACTGCATATTTAAGAGGAGGTCAGGCAGTTTGATGCTATCCGACTTTTCCTTTCCTCTTGAGAATGCCCGACGGCTGATCGGGAGAAACGCGTTTAGATCACGTGCCTGACTTCTTAGAACGTGCGTTTAACAGACTCTCACTGCTCCACAGGGGACTTCCATCTGGACAAACCGAACATCGTTTTGTGCTCACTATGCCCCATACTTCGACGCTTTGAGGACTGTTTACTGCAATTCTAATACTAGAGGCAGTTTTAATCGTACATCTAGTAAGTGAAATCATTTGCTTGGTGCACTGTGCTTTTTGTTAAATAAATGACCGTTCATTTAAAGGGGCATTTAATGTAAAATGTTTCCTTCATGATTTAGATAGAACGTACAAATTTAAACAACTTTCCAATTAATTATCTAATAATCTATTATTTAATTGTCTTAGTTATCTTGGTATCCATTGTTCAAAATCATACCTAGGTAGGCTCAGAATATGGGAGCTGGCTGCTGATTTGTGGCTGCACATACAGTATATGCCTTTTGTTATTGGCTTACCGGTGTTCTCTGCAGGGGCAAAACTACAGGGGGTGCAGAGGTCGCAGGTGCGACTGGGCCCCTGAGGGTGGGGGCCCAGCTTTAAATTTTTTTTTATTTTTTTAAATAAAAAACGTTAACCTACCACTGCCTGCACTGATATCATGTGAGTGTGACATGACTACAGGGGTTAGTGTTTCTGTTTTACCCGTTGGTGTGTGTGTATGGTGTGTGTATGTATGTGACTGTGTGTGTATTTATGCATGTATGTATGTGTGTATGTTTGTGGAACCAATTACAGACCTTGTTACTACAGCATTGGTGGGGCAGGGGGTGAACAGTGTCATTATACAGTACCACTATATACAGTATGGGGGGTGGACCATGTCACTGACTACTGTGGTCACTTTATAAAGTACTGGGCGGGTAGGGTCAGGCCAGCCATCCAGACTGTGTCACTGACTCACTATATACAGTTCTGGGGGGTTAAATAGTGTCTATATATATATATATATATATATATATATATATATATATATATACACAGTAATAGGGGGTCAGACCATCTCACAGACTGTGGGCACAGGGTACCTCCTTTTGCAGACATGTAATCTGATTCACATTTTTTTTCTGTGTTAAATGTAAAAAAAATTTTTTTTAAAAATGTATTAAATTCACTTTTTTTTTGGAGGGGGGAGGGGGGCCCTTGTTAGATTCTTGCACCTGTGCCCTGTGGTTTCTAGTTACGCCTCTGGTTCTCTGCTAACTCCCAGTAGTGTATTGCAACAAAGGATATTTAGAGAAAGAAGCAACATTGATAATAGAAGTCAATTGGAAAATGTATGCACTATCCGAATCATGAAAGAAAAATGTTGTGTTTCATGTCCCTTTAATGATAAAATACTCTAATGAACTGTAGATTTTTTTCATTACAGTAGAATGTTTATTTAAAGGGACATTCCAGCCAAAATTAGAATGTACACAGGTGCATTTCTGTTTTGAACATAAACATTTTTGCAATACACATATATTAGCAAAAATGCTTCTAGAAAAAACTACAGCTGTTTCAAGAATGTACTTAAGTATGCCCCGTGCACCAGCATTTAAAACACTACACTTGCTCAGAGAACCTATGATAAAAGCCCCGCACTGACTCTAAGCAGCTGCGGTATTTAAAATGCTGGTGCACTGAGAATATCTGCTTCACATGCACGTGCAAAGAAAAATGCTAACACTAAAACAGGGATAACTTTACTAGAAGCATATTTGCCAGTACATGTATATTGCAAAATATGTTTCTATTCAATGATGTAATTCATCTATGTGCTTTTCCGTTTTTACAGGAATGTCCCTTTAATGCTGAAGGATGCTGTGGCTTGGTAGAGTTTCCTGTGGCTCAAAAAGAATGGAGGTTGCAGGTAAACCTGCAGCACTCTCATGGGTGATCCTGATGTGCTGATAATGGCAAAAAGGGCATCTAAAATAATCTGACCAACCAGATACATTTGAGAGATAATGAAGCTTCAAGCTACAAGCAACTTCCTATTTTTTATGCCGCTGAGAAGCGTTTCTTTAAGTTTACTGTTTATTTCACAATAAACTGCAGGGCTTTGGTAATGTCAGAGTTCAGCTAACGGTGATAAAGAGAGTTTAGTCACCGGCATATTTTAAAAAAAAGTTATTTTAGGATTTTTTTTTTATACGTAAAATTATGGCTTTTAAACAATATGTAAATATTATGTAAAATGTGTTCATAATCTAATTTTAAATTATCTTTAGCAAGTGTGAGCAATGTTCTAATATTTCTTTTTAAATACACCTAATCACAATATACACATACTTCCTGTAAAGCTTCAATCTTGACAAATTTACTTTCAGTAGCGTAGTATGGCAGAATCAGAGATATTTTTCTATTTGTGATTGCAGCAAAGGTTTAGAAGTATTATTCGCTTGTCTCTTTTAAAAAAAAAAATAAGAAAAAATAAATACATTTAAGCAGAAATATTCCTGATGCCTTTCCAATCTAATATAATCCTAGTTAATTTCACTGTAGTACAAACATCAGTTACAAAAAATACAAATAGGATTGCACTAGGAACAGATTGCCCAACTCTAATGTTATATTAGATTAAAGGTGTCACAAATAAATGTAAAATAAATATCAAACAATTATACATTGTGTATTGTTTCTCCTAATAAAGTTATTTTGTCTGATTGTTTGCTATTTATGTTACATTTATTTGTGACACTATGGGGCATATTTATCAAGGTCTGGCGGACCTGATCCGACACTGCGGATCAGGTCCGCCAGACCTCGCTGAATATGGCGAGCAATACGCTCGCCGTATTCAGCATTGCACCAGCAGCTCACAAGAGCTGCTGGTGCAACGCTGCCCCCTGCAGACTCTCGGCCAATGGGCCGCCAGCAGGGGGTGTCAATCAACCCGATCGTACTCAATCGGGTTGTATTGTGGTGATGTGTGTCCGCCTGCTCAGAGCAGGCGGACAGGTTATGGAGCAGCGGTGTTTGTGACCGCTGCTTCATAACTGCTGTTTAAATATTTACATATAATTGCTTAACACTCTAAAATTCAATGGTAAGCGTATGCAAGAAATATAATTAAACCATTTTAATTTTGATAATTTATTTCAAGGTAAAATTATCCCTCACCTTTTTCTCCTGTTAAGTGTAGTCAGTCCACGGGTCATCCATTACTTATGGGATTATATCTCCTCCCTAACAGGAAGTGCAAGAGGATCACCCAAGCAGAGCTGCTATATAGCTCCTCCCCTCTACGTCATACCCAGTCATTCTCTTGCACCTAACTAATAGATAGGACGTGTGAGAGGACTGTGGTTGTTAAACTTAGTTTTTATTCTTCAATCAAAAGTTTGTTATTTTAAACAGCACCGGAGTGTGTTGTTTTTTCTCAGGCAGCATTAGAAGAAGAATCTACCTGAGTTTGTGTATGATCTTAGCGGTCGTAACTAAGATCCATTTGCTGTTCTCGGCCATTCTGAGGAGCGAGGTAACTTCAGAACAGGGGACAGCGGGCAGGGTTCACCTGCAAGGAGGTATGTTGCAGTATATTATTTTCTAAGGAATGGAATTGACTGAGAAAATACTGCTAATACCGATGTAATGTAAGTGCAGCCTTAAATGCAGTAGTAGCGACTGGTATCAGGCTGATATGTATGTATGTTTACACTGAGGTATTTCTGGGGAATGGCACTTCACTAAGAAAATACTGTATACATATAACTTATAGCCTATACTGCAGTGAAAGCGACTAGCAGCAGGCTTTTTAATAACATTTCATAATTTTATATTTAAAACGTTTACTGGCATGTTAATCGTTTTTCTCTGAGGTACTTGGTGATAAAACTTTATGGGCATTATTTTTCCACATGGCTGTCGTTTGTTTATGAATAAAATCAGTTTACTGAGCTTCCCCACTGTTGTATTATGAGTGGGAGGGGCCTATTTTGGCGCTTTATTGCGCAGTAAAAATTCAGTCACAGTCTTCCTATTTCTTCCTGCATGATCCAGGACGTCTCTACAGAGCCCAGGGGTCTCCAAAACTAGTTTTGAGGGAGGTAATCACTCACAGCAGACCTGTGAGACTGTGCTTTGACTGTGATAAAAACGCTTAAATTGTTATCCGTTTTTGGGTACTAAGGGGTTAATCATCCATTTGCTGGTGGGTGCAATCCTTTGCTAACTTAATGCATTTACTGTGAAAATTTGGTTGCTATAACTAATTTGGTTCATTGTTATTTCAACTGTGACAGTTTTGTGTGCTTCTTAAAGGCACAGTAACGTTTTTTATATTGCTTGTAAATTTATTTGAAAAGTATTTTCCAAGCTTGCTAGTCTAATTGCTAGTTTGTTTAAACATGTCTGACACAGAGGAATCTCTTTGTGCAATATGTTCAAAGGCCAATGTGGAGCCCAATAGAAATTTGTGTACTAATTGCATTGATGCTACTTTAAATAAAAGCCAATCTGTACATGTAAAGAAAATTTCACCAGACAACGAGGGGGAAGTTATGCCGACTAACTCTCCTCACGTGTCAGTACCTGCATCTCCCGCTCAGGAGGTGCGTGATATTGTGGCGCCAAGTACATCAGGGCGGCCCTTACAAATCACTTTGCAAGACATGGCTAATGTTATGACTGAAGTTTTATCTAAATTGCCAGAACTTAGGGGTAAACGCGACCACTCTGGGGTGAGAACAGAGTGCGCTGATAATAATAGGGCCATGTCTGATACTGCGTCACAATTTGCAGAACATGAGGATGGAGAGCTTCATTCTGTGGGTGACGGATCTGATCCAAATAAACTGGATTCAGACATTTCAAATTTTAAATTTAAGCTTGAGAACCTCCGTGTGTTACTAGGGGAGGTATTAGCGGCTCTGAATGATTGTAACACGGTTGCAATTCCAGAGAAAATATGTAGGCTGGATAAATATTTTGCGGTCCTGACGTGTACTGACGTTTTTCCTATACCTAAAAGGCTTACAGAAATTGTTAACAAGGAGTGGGATAGACCCGGTGTGCCTTTTTCACCCCCTCCTGTATTTAGGAAAATGTTTCCAATAGACGCCACCACACGGGACTTATGGCAGACGGTCCCTAAGGTGGAGGGAGCAGTTTCTACTCTGGCTAAGCGCACCACTATCCCGGTGGAGGATAGCTGTGCTTTTTCAGATCCTCAGATCCAATGGATAAAAAGTTAGAGGGTTACCTTAAGAAAATGTTTGTTCAACAAGGTTTTATATTGCAACCCCTTGCATGCATTGCGCCTGTCACGGCTGCGGCGGCATTCTGGTTTGAGTCTCTGGAAGAGACCATTAGCTCAGCTCCGTTGGATGAGATTACAGACAAGCTTAGAGTCCTTAAGCTAGCTAATTCATTTATTTCTGATGCCGTAGTACACTTAACTAAACTTACGGCTAAGAACTCCGGATTCGCCATTCAAGCGCGCAGAGCGCTGTGGCTTAAATCCTGGTCAGCCGATGTGACTTCTAAATCTAAATTGCTTAACATACCTTTCAAAGGGCAGACATTATTCGGGCCCGGTTTGAAAGAAATTATCGCTGACATTACCGGAGGCAAGGGCCATGCCCTGCCTCAAGACAGAGCCAAACCAAGGGCTAGACAGTCTAATTTTCGTGCCTTTCGTAACTTCAAGGCAGGAGCAGCATCAACTTCCTCCGCTCCAAAACAGGAAGGAACTGTTGCTCGCTACAGACAGGGCTGGAAACCTAACCAGACCTGGAACAAGGGCAAGCAGGCCAGAAAACCTGCTGCTGCCCCTAATACAGCATGAAGTGAGGGCCCCCAATCCGGAAACGGATCTAGTGGGGGGCAGACTTTCTCTCTTCGCCCAGGCTTGGGCAAGAGATGTCCAGGATCCCTGGGCGTTAGAGATCATATCTCAGGGATATCTTCTGGACTTCAAAGCTTCTCCTCCAAAAGGGAGATTTCATCTTTCAAGGTTGTCAGCAAACCAGATAAAGAAAGAGGCGTTTCTACGCTGTGTATAAGATCTTTTACTAATGGGAGTGATCCACCCGGTTCCGCGGTCGGAACACGGACAAGGGTTTTACTCAAATCTGTTTGTGGTTCCCAAGAAAGAAGGAACTTTCAGACCAATCTTGGACTAAAAAATTCCTAAGAGTTCCATCGTTCAAAATGGAAACTATTCGGACAATCTTACCTATGATCCAAAAGGGTCAGTACATGACCACAGTGGATTTAAAGGATGCCTACCTTCACATACCGATTCACAAAGATCATTACCGGTACCTAAGGTTTGCCTTCCTAAACAGGCATTACCAGTTTGTAGCTCTTCCCTTCGGGTTAGCTACTGCTCCAAGAATCTTTACAAAGGTTCTGGGTTCTCTTCTGGCGGTACTAAGACCGCGAGGAATATCGGTAGCTCCGTACCTAGACGACATTCTGATACAAGCGTCAAGTTTCCAAGCTGCCAAGTCTCATACAGAGTTACTTCTGGCATTTCTAAGGTCACATGGGTGGAAGGTGAACGAAGGAAAGAGTTCTCTATTGCCACTCACAAGAGTTCCCTTCTTAGGGACTCTTATAGATTCTGAAGAAATGAAAATTTACCTGACAGAGGACAGGTTAACAAAACTCCTAAATGCTTGCCGTGTCCTTCATTCCATTCCACACCCGTCAGTGGCTCAATGCATGGAGGTAATCGGCTTAATGGTAGCGGCAATGGACATAGTACCCTTTGCACGCTTGCATCTCAGACCACTGCAATTGTGCATGCTAAGTCAGTGGAATGGGGATTACTCAGATTTGTCCCCTATGCTGAATCTGGATCAAGAGACCAGAAATTCTCTTCTATGGTGGCTCTCTCGGCCACATCTGTCCAAGGGGATGCCCTTCAGCAGACCAGATTGGACGATTGTAACAACAGACGCCAGCCTGCTAGGTTGGGGCGCTGTCTGGAATTCCCTGAAGACTCAGGGATCATGGACTCAGGAGGAGAGTCTCCTTCCAATAAACATTCTGGAATTAAGAGCAGTTTTCAATGCCCTTCTGGCTTGGCCTCAGTTAGCAACTCTGAGGTTCATCAGGTTTCAGTCGGACAACATCACGACTGTGGCTTACATCAACCATCAGGGAGGGACAAGGAGTTCCCTAGCGATGATGGAAGTCTCAAAGATAATTCACTGGGCAGAGTCTCACTCTTGCCACCTATCAGCGATCCACATCCCAGGCGTGGAGAACTGGGAGGCGGATTTCCTAAGTCGCCAGACTTTTCATCCGGGGGAGTGGGAACTTCATCCGGAGGTCTTTGCCCAAATACTTCGGCGTTGGGGCAAACCAGATCTGGATCTCATGGCGTCTCGCCAGAACGCCAAGCTTCCTTGTTGCGGATCCAGGTCCAGGGACCCGGGAGCGGTTCTGATAGATGCTCTGACAGCACCTTGGGTCTTCAACATGGCTTATTTGTTTCCACCCTTCCCGATGCTTCCTCGATTGATTGCCAGGATCAAACAGGAGAGAGCATCGGTGATTCTAATAGCGCCTGCGTGGCCACGCAGGACCTGGTATGCAGATCTAGTGGACATGTCATCCTGTCCACCTTGGTCTCTGCCTCTGAGACAGGACCTTCTGATTCAGGGTCCTTTCAAACATCAAAATCTAATTTCTCTGAGGCTGACTGCATGGAGATTGAATGCTTGATTTTATCAAAGCGTGGATTTTCGGAGTCAGTAATTGATACCTTAATACAGGCTAGGAAACCTGTTACCAGGAAAATTTACCATAAAATATGGCGTAAATACTTGCATTGGTGCGAATCCAAGAGTTACTCATGGAGTAAGGTTAGGATTCCTAGGATATTGTCTTTTCTACAAGAAGGTTTAGAAAAGCGTTTATCTGCTAGTTCTTTAAAGGGACAGATCTCAGCTCTGTCCATCCTTTTACACAAACGTCTGGCAGAAGTTCCAGACGTTCAGGCTTTTTGTTAGGCTTTGGCTAGGATTAAGCCTGTGTTTAAGACTGTTGCTCCGCCGTGGAGCTTAAACTTAGTTCTTAACGTTTTACAGGGTGTTCCATTTGAACCCCTTCATTCCATTGATATCAAGCTGTTATCTTGGAAAGTTCTGTTTTTAATGGCTATTTCCTCGGCTCGAAGAGTCTCTGAGTTATCTGCCTTACATTGTGATTCTCCTTATCTGATTTTTCATTCAGACAAGGTAGTTCTGCGTACTAAACCTGGGTTCTTACCTAAGGTAGTCACAAACAGGAATATCAATCAAGAGATTGTTGTTCCATCATTGTGCCCTAACCCTTCTTCAAAGAAGGAACGACTTCTGCACAATCTGGACGTCGTCCGTGCCCTGAAATTTTATTTACAGGCAACTAAAGATTTTCGCCAAACTTCTTCCCTGTTTGTCGTTTATTCTGGGCAGAGGAGAGGTCAAAAAGCTTCTGCTACCTCTCTCTCTTTCTGGCTTCGTAGCATAATACGTTTAGCCTATGAGACTGCTGGACAGCAGCCTCCTGAAAGAATTACAGCTCATTCTACTAGAGCTGTGGCTTCCACTTGGGCCTTTAAGAATGAGGCCTCTGTTGAACAGATTTGCAAGGCTGCAACTTGGTCTTCACTTCACACTTTTTCCAAATTTTACAAATTTGACACTTTTGCTTCTTCGGAGGCTGTTTTTGGGAGAAAGGTTCTTCAGGCAGTGGTTCCTTCTGTATAAAGAGCCTGCCTATCCCTCCCGTCATCCGTGTACTTTTGCTTTGGTATTGGTATCCCAGAAGTAATGATGACCCGTGGACTGATCACACTTAACAGGAGAAAACATAATTTATGCTTACCTGATAAATTCCTTTCTCCTGTAGTGTGATCAGTCCACGGCCCGCCCTGTTTTTTACGGCAGGTAAATATTTTTTAAATTATACTCCAGTCACCACTACACCCTTTGGCTTCTCCTTTCTCGTTGGTCCTTGGTCGAATGACTGGGAGTGACGTAGAGGGGAGGAGCTATATGGCAGCTCTGCTGGGTGAATCCTCTTGCACTTCCTGTTGGGGAGGAGTAATATCCCAGAAGTAATGATGACCCGTGGACTGATCACACTACAGGAGAAAGGAATTTATCAGGTAAGCATAAATTATGTTTTTCTTTTTTTATTAAAATAACTGCAATAAGCAGTTATGAGGGGTTAAAGTTGGTGGATGCCGGGTGTTAGAAGAAAAAAAAAAACGGCTCTGAAAAGTTCCTTTACATTGTGGTCTATGGGGACTGTTGTATTCCTATAAATGTACATGTATATGCTTATATACATATATATTAATGTTTTAATATGTATATACACATATAAATATACATGTATATAAGCATATATATATATTTAAAATATGCTGCCCATCGCTGCGTGACTTGCCCCCTTCGCTGCGCTAGTTCTCATGCCGTGTCTTACGGGGAGTTTTTTGGGCATTCTTATAGCCAGGTGCTACAGCTATATTGACTGTCCCTGATTCAGTGCTAGTTTTTTTTCCATTACTGTCTTTAGTGAAGGGTCTTACTGCACATGCACTTATCGTGTGAACATATTACAGACTCTTAAACTTAGAGTTTAGTGTTCCTTTAAGTCAAAAACAGAGAGATAACAAAATCTCTCAGTTGGGTTACATAAAGGACTGAGGGCTAGTTTCCATTGAAGTGGTGTAAATTTGGAAACTGGTGGTAAAAACATTTATCTCTATTAAAGCCTATGGAGAATTTTTATGTTACCACCAGTATATACATTTTAGCGCCTGAATAGAAACTAGGCCTGAGTTTGAAAATCTTGGTTTCATACAGTTGCATATATATATTACTGTGCTGGTGTTGGTTAATATATCACAAAGGTATTGTGGGATTTCTTTGTTGTTACCTGCAGCAAGTATTAATAATTATATGGAGTACCCCATATCTGGCTTTCATGCACAGTGAGAATTGTTTCTTAAAATATTTCTTGTTAGTACAGTTTAAGGGGCTGATTTAACAAGGGCCGAATGGCTCCTGTTCCCCTTGTTTCAGAGCGAGCGGCAAACAGCAATCAACTCGACCAGGTACGATCTGGTTAATTGACACCCCCCTGCTAGCAGCTGATTGGGCGCAAATCTGCAGGGAGCGGCATTACACAAGCAGTTCACTAGAACTGCTTGTGCAATAATTCAGCGATGTTGGGCGGACATGATCGCTGCATCTTATCATGTCCGTCCGACAGATGGTAAATCGGCCCCTTAGTGTACAATACCACCTGTGACAATCTTTTAACTTGTAGTTTTTAAAAGGAAAAGTTGCAGATTGTGTGCAAAGCCATTATCTTTGGTCTACATCAAGATATGCACAAGAAGATATGAGCAGTAGTTGGTATAAGTTATGTACACACATATGCAAATTCTTTATACATATATAGGTGTAGCAAACTCAAAAACGGAGATACTAGTAATGATGAAGGAAGGACCTCCATCGCCCCCTCTTTTCACAACTGTATATTAAAATGTGCAAAGGATGACACTAAGGGGTAGATTTATTAAAGGTCAAGTGGACATGATTCGCTGTAGCGAATCATGTCCGCTCAACCTCGCTAAATGCCGACAGCATACGCTGTCTGCATTTATTATTGCACAAGCATTTCTAGTGAAATGCTTGTGTAATGCCCCCCCTGCTTACCGGCAGCCAATCGGTCGCTAGCAGGGGGAGTCAACCATCCCGATCGTATCGGATTGGGATGATTTCAGTCCGCCACCTAAAAGGTCTTACGACATGTCAGATATCTCAGGTGCGCTAAATTCATTACATAATAGACTTCTTTGGGGACCCGCAGTAAAATTC
This sequence comes from Bombina bombina, assembly GCF_027579735.1. Classification (NCBI taxonomy): domain Eukaryota; kingdom Metazoa; phylum Chordata; class Amphibia; order Anura; family Bombinatoridae; genus Bombina; species Bombina bombina. Next base: position 770,981,250 of record NC_069504.1, on the reverse strand, counting down.
ATGTCAGGTAATGCTCAAGTACTAACCTGATACTCAAGTAGTTCTTCATTTAGTTCTGTGCTATACTATTTCATAGACATAAAACCCAAATTTTTCTTTCACTATTCAGCTAGGACATTCAATTTTAAATAACTTTCCAATTTACTTCTATTATAATAAACTAGTCCTAAAGTCCGTTTACACGGGCCATTTTTTGAAGTACAGCGGTCCCACCCCTTGCTCTCTCTCTCCACTTCTCTTCTGTGCTCTCTCCCCCTCTCTTTTGTGCTCTCTCTCACTCCACCTCTCTTTTGCTCTCTCTCTCCCCCATCTCTTTTGCTCTCTCCCCCATCTCTTTTGCTCTCTCCCCCCTCTCTTTTGCTCTCTTTCTCCCCCCTCTCTTTTGCTCTCCCTCGCTCCACCTCTCTTTTGCTCTCTCTCTCCCCCTCTCTTTTGCGCTCTCTCTCCTCCCTCTCTTTTGCGCTCTCTCCCCCTCTATTTTGCGCTGTCTCCCCCTCTCTTTTGCGCTCTCTCCCCCTCTCTTTTGCGCTCTCTCTCCCCCCTCTCTTTTGCGCTCTCTCTCTCTCCCCCTCTCTTTTGCGCGCTCTCTCTCCCCCCTCTCTTTTGCATGCTCTCTCTCTCCCCCTCTCTTTTGTGCTCTCTCTCTCCCCTCTCTTTTGCGCTCTCTCTCTCTCCCCCTCTCTTTTGCGCTCTCTCTCTCTCTCCCCCTCTTTTGCGCTCTCTCTCCCCCTCTTTTGCGCTCTCTCTCTCCCCCTCTCTTTTGCCCTCTCTCTCCCCCCCTCTTTTGCGCTCTCTTTCTCTCCCCCTCTCTTTTGCGCTCTCTCTCCCCCCTCTCTTTTGTGCTCTCTCCCCCCTCTCTTTTGCACTCTCTCTCTCTCCCCCTCTCTTTTGCGCTCTCTCTCCCCCTCTCTTTTGCACTCTCTCTCTCCCCCTCTCTTTTGCGCTCTCTCCCCCCTCTCTTTTGCGCGCTCTCTCTCTCCCCCTCTCTTTTGCATGCTCTCTCTCTCCCCCTCTCTTTTGTGCTCTCTCTCTCCCCTGTCTTTTGCGCTCTCTCTCTCTCCCCCTCTCTTTTGCGCTCTCTCTCCCCCTCTTTTGCGCTCTCTCTCTCCCCCTCTTTTGCGCTCTCTCTCCCTCTCTTTTGCGCTCTCTCTCTCCCCCTCTCTTTTGCGCTCTTTCTCTCCCCCTCTCTTTTGTGCTCTCTCTTTCCCCCTCTCTTTTCCGCTCTCCCCCTCTCTTTTGCGCTCTCTCTCTCTCTCTCCCTCTCTTTTGCGCTCTCTCTCCCCCTCTCTTTTGCGCTCTCTCTCCCCCTCTCTTTTGCGCTATCTCTCTCCCCCTCTCTTTTGCTCTCTCTCTCTCCCCCTCTCTTTTGCGCTCTCTCCCCCCTCTTTTGCGCTCTCTCCCCCCCCCCCCCCCCGCTTTTGCGCTCTCTCTCTCCCCCTCTCTTTTGCACTCTCTCCCCCTCTCTTTTGCGCTCTCTCCACCTCTCTTTTGCTCTCTCTCTCCCCCTCTCTTTTGCTCTCTCTCTCCCCCTCTCTTTTGCGCTCTCTCCCCACCTCTTTTGCTCTCTCTTTCTCCCCACCTTTTTTGCGCTCTCTCTCCCCCCTCTCTTTTGTGCTCTCTCTCCCCCTCTCTTTTGCTCTGTCTCTCTCCCCTTTTTTTGCTCTCTCTCTCCATCCCTCTCTTTTGCTCTCTCCCCCTCTCTTTTGCTCTGTCTCTCTCCCCTCTCTTTTGCTTTCTCTCTCCATCCCTCTCTTTTGCTCTCTCTCTCCCCCTCTCTATTGCTCTCTCTCCTCCTCTCTTTTTCTCTCACTCCCCCTCTCTTTTGCTCTCTCTCCCCTCTCTCTTTTTCTCTCTCTTCCTTGTATTTTGCTCTTTCCCCTCTCTTTTGCTCTCTCTCCCCTCTCTTTTGCATGCTCTCTCTCTCCCCCTCTCTTTTGTGCTCTCTCTCTCCCCTGTCTTTTGCGCTCTCTCTCTCTCCCCCTCTCTTTTGCGCTCTCTCTCTCTCCCCCTCTTTTGCGCTCTCTCTCTCCCCCTCTTTTGCGCTCTCTCTCTCCCTCTCTTTTGCGCTCTCTCTCTCCCCCTCTCTTTTGCGCTCTTTCTCTCCCCCTCTCTTTTGTGCTCTCTCTTTCCCCCTCTCTTTTCCGCTCTCCCCCTCTCTTTTGCGCTCTCTCTCCATCCCTCTCTTTTACGCTCTCTCTTCCCCTCTCTATTGCTCTCTCTCCCCCTCTCTTTTTCTCTCTCTCGCCCCACTCTCCCCCCTCTCTCTCCCGCCACTCTTCTTTTGCTCTCTCTCCCCCTTTCTTTTGCTCTCTCTCCCCCCTCTCTTTTTCTCTTTCCCCTCTCTTTTGCTCTTTCCCCTCTATTTTGCTCCCCCCTCTCTTCTGCTCTTCCCCCTCTCTTTAGATTTTTCCTATCTCTTTTTGTCTCTTCCCCCTCTTTCTATTTCTCTCCCCTATCTCTCTTGACAACCGTGCCCGACCACGCCCCCGCCACGCCCCCGACCATGCCCGGTCACGCTCGGCCATGCCCACTCTCCCGCCCGACCATGCCCACCTTCGCCCCACTGCCGCAAACAGCATGTCAGGTAAGGCCAGGTGTGTTTGTTCTCATGCTGTCTCTACTGCGCATGACAGCTTCGGACAAACACACTTGGCCTTTTATATTATAGGATATATATATTTATTTATTTTTCTAGTTATCCTTTGTTGAAAAGCAGGAAGGTAAAATCTGGAGTGTGCACGTGTCAGCAGCACTATATAGCAGCAGCTTTGCAACAATGTTATACATTAGCAAGAGCATTAGATTGCATCACTATTTCCTGTCATACAGTGCTTCAGGCATGTGCACACTACCTACCTAGGCATCTCTTCAACAAATAATAACATTTGAAGGAAGCAAATTTGATAATAGAAGTAAATTGGAAACTTTTTTTAAAATTGTATTCTATATCTGAATTATGCAAGAAAATTTTTAAGTTTCATGTTCCTTTAAGTATAAAAGACTGCATACATACCATAAACACACACACACACATATATATATATATATATATATATATATATATATATATATATATATATATATATATATATATACTGTATATATACTGTATATATATATATATACATACATATACACACACACATAAATACAGTATACATTCACATGCACATACACCTTTGAACCCTTCCCAGTCCTGCTAATTTTGTCATATATCTACCAAAAAAATGTTCTTTTTATTAATAGATATGAATTGTCTAAATATAACTTAAAACCTTTATTTCCATAGCATGTTCTAAACTCACCAATTTCATTATATATTAAAAGTATAGGGTGTGTTAATAAAAAACTGTTTCTGCTGCGTTAAGATGCTTTTTTTTAATTTATTTTTTATTGGTCATAATAGTGGTAGAAAGTGTAATGAAGTATCAATTTGAAAATGACCATAACAAACAAAACATGTTTTAAAACAAAAAGGTGGTTTACATGCTCGTTGTCCTGTAGGAATTTCTGATAGATGATGCATTTTGTCCATCTGGTGGTAAATTTCCTGGTAAGGATATGAGTCCATTTTGTGTTGTTTCTCCTGATCAGTTAGTGTAAGGTTTTATGTTTACCAGGTATAGTCTTTGTAGCTAAGGATGTACATATGAATTTTGCTTAAAATCAGGTTTCAGTATCAAAGGTATGTAACTATTAACCTGGTAAAGGTTTAGATAGTTATTCAAAGGTATACAGCATGAGTGATAAGAAAAAAGAAATGGACGTAACCGAGAGGGGATAGGGGAGGGCGGGGTGTGTCCTGTCCGGTTGCAAGCCAGAGAAAAGGTGGGTGTTAACCAATAGCTATCAGATTGAGGTTGATATGGGTGTTATTGTTTTCGTTTACTGTGATGGGTGAGTTTTCCCAAAGAAATGTAATATCTAGAAAGAAGACTAGTTTGTTGCATATAAGATAGCCGTATTCTTCCAGCATTGGCTGCGTTTAGGACCACCTGCAAGAGTAGTGATCATATTTTAAAAGGTATTTTTGGGAGGGTATTTAAGAGGGCTATTTGTGTAGTCAGTTTGAAATTATTATCTAGAACTAGTTGTAAATGTCTTTCTATTGTCTTCCAGAAAATATGGATTGTCCTGCAGTGCCGCCATATGTGTAAGAGGCTACCGCTCTCTCCACATTCCCTCCAACATTCTCTAGACGCCTCGGGGTATATTACATTTATCCTCATGGGGGTCAGGTACCAACGTATTATGATCTTATAGTTAAGATCTAGTATTTGGGGAGAGGTAAATTATTTACGGGTGTGTTGGAAAATGTATTCAGATAATTATATGTCTAGCTCTCCTTGCCATCGTGGAATATATGTGGGGGTTGTGTTGTGTAATTTAAAATGATTTAATTTGTGGCATAGTAAGAGATGACTGTTAATGGGGGTTTTTTTTAGGCATAGAGTCTCGATTGGTGTCGGTGGTCTGAGAAAGTCTGTACTGTGGGCTGAGGTTTTAAAAAAGTGGGATAATTGGGCATATTTGAGCCAATTCGTGTATTTTCCTCCTGAAATCTTATGAAGTTGGTTTCTGTCTTTTAGCTTACCATTATCTAAGAAGGTTGCTAGGAAAAGAGTGTGTTCCCATTCTCGGGTGTACTTGAAACCGCTGTCAAGGCCGCCTCTTAATTCTGTATTTAAAGGAATTGGAAATAAGGGAGATCTATTTGTTGCAATATGTGGGTCAGTAAGTGTCTATGTATCTCTAATTGGTGCCAGGTTGGAGGTTTAAGTTCCTTTGAGATTCAGCATAAGGCTCCTACATGAGGGTAGTATGTGGGAATCTATGGCTATACAAGCCTTCAAATTTTGGGAGCAATGCCAATCCAGAACTCTATGAAGAGTGACACCTCTAAAATAGCTATTTATATTTGGAAGTCCAAGGCCTCCATCTCTGGTAGATCTATATAGGTTGTTCCTATTTATTCTAGGTCTACTTTTTCCCCCACACAAATGAGTTTATTTTCCCTTTTTTTTTTTTTTTTTAAATCAGCTTTATTTAGTAAAAGTAAGTCGTCATGTTACAGATCCGGAGACGCAGCTCCCAATTGCATACAGATGCTGATATATTTTCAACAATTTAACATTTCAAAAACCATAGTACAAACCAAAACAGTAAACATTAATCTGAGTTATTTGCTGTGGAATGTCCACATAGTCTTAATTTAGTTGCAGTCTTTGTCTATATGTTTTATTTGTTCTCAGAGTGTTCAGCACTTACAATACAATACAATAAACCCTATCTATTCAGCTATTGTCATTTCCAAAGGAGGTGAGCCTATGTCTTGTTGAATGTGTTAGTATATTGTTCTCAAAGCACAACTGTTTCAGCATATATATCCATTTGATCGTGTTTAATATAATGATATTCCTCCATCTCCAGAATCTCGGACACTTTCGCTCTCCACAGTGACATGTCAGAGTTGTCATCTTAATAACCTGTATGCGGCCCCACTACGAGATTGGATTATTGCCCCAATTTTTAAGATCTTTCATGGTATTGTTTAAAAGCGTGTTATAATTCTTTTCAAAGAATTATTCAGGTTTGGGAGTGAGGTAAATCCCTAAATATTTTATGGCTTCTTTTTGGAGCTTGAGGGAACATATAGTATTAAGGGAGTTCAATTCTGATATGGGCATAGAGAAATTTAGTATCTCTGATTTTTGCAGATCGATTGCGACGTTGGAAAAAGTGCAAAATCTGTCTATTTCTTTTAGGATCTTAGGTATGGATTTGGAAGGAGAGGTGACGGTAAATAAAATATCATTGGCATACATTGCGATTTTAAAGTTGTGGGGGCCTATTCTTATTCCTACAATGTAATTGTTATTCCTAATGTGAGATGCTAATAGCTCCATAGTTAGTATAAATAGTAAGGGTTATAGCGGACATCCTTGTTGGGTGCCGTTTTAAGAGTGTTTGTTTCAAGAGTGTCCAATTAATACGGTTGAAGGCTTTCTCTGCGTCGGTATCAACGAGTGCTACTCGTTTAGCAAATAGGATTCTGACCACGTTTTCTTTGTTGTTGTAGGAATTAAAGTACCCTAAGAAGGGAAAGGCCATCGGTATGGTATGTGGAGGTCTCTTAGGTGTAATGTAAGGTATTGCACCTTTTTTCTTTTTGCTAGGGTGACAGGTGCTTTTTTCCTTTGCTGCCATCATAATTGTATTCTTGTCTCTGTGGTTGGGACAATTTAGGATTATATCCCTAGGTGGTGCAGCATCTGGTGGCTTGGGTCTCAGGGCTCTGTGTACCATGGAGTCTGAGGTAGTAGTGTTTTCCTTGTTTTGTTCTTCTAATTGTTGGACAATTTGGCCAAGGTCTTGTATGTCTTTTTTGACCTCTGTTAATCCTTCCTTAATTAGTTGCCATACTTAGGTTAGAAATTTTGTGAAATCTTCTTTAGTGGGTAGTGAGCGGAGATCCACTCTCGCCAATGGGTAGTCATCTTCTGGAGTGAGGATTGAGGGGCTGTCTTCTATTTTGTCTCCCTCTGTTCCTGGGGGGAGGAAGACTCTGATATTGCAGTTTCTAATATTTTAAAGTAAGTGTTCATCATCATAGAAGGTGTATGTGAGAGTTTCTTACTCTTATCTGTTTATGAGTTCTGTCTGGAGACCATCTGTTAATTTGGCTGTTGCAGGCCTTTCAAGTGATCGATGCTGTCAGGCTGGGAATTAGGAGGGAGCTGATCTCAGGGCTGTGTGCAGGCCCACAGTCCTCAGTTATTAGGTTATTTACTGGAGTGGTTATTAGAAGTGCCCAAGATAGTGCCAAAATAGTATCCTCGTCTATGTTTTGGATATTCCAAAAGCATGTAGAAGCTTGATCCTGAAGCCATCAAAGGTGTGTCACTGTGGCTGGTACTGGAGTAGGAGGTGGTCTTGTGAGGGTCTGTAGATTGCATGTTACCACTGTGTGGCATGACGGGATGCCACCTATCATTTAGGCCTCAGGCAAGTGACCGCTGTTGAGGAGCAATCCGGCTGTCCCTGTATACCTTGTTTAGATGGGTGATGTCTGCAACAGAGAAGTGCCTTGTGTGCTCCTGCGGCTTTTGCAATATGGGCGCTTTTCCGGTTTGTTATTAGGCTGTGAAGTCTTGATCTCCGGTTTTCTCTAAGCGGTTCCCTGGTGTGTCTGGGAGATGTGTGGGGAGAAAGGCGCTAGGATATGCATCCTGGTCCCTTCAGCTTGGCTCCTTAAGATTGAGCCTTCATGGAGCTTGCGCTTATGCAGCATTGCTGGTCTTTGGCCGGCTCCACCCTACCCACCACTTTGGTTAAAATTGTAAAAATCCACTTGTTATACCAGATTGTGCATTAGACTGAGAGCAAGATAACACACCCTGCACTATGAATTGCACTTCACTGGTAATTTAACCTTGTATAGGGAATACATTTTTAAGTCTAATGTCCAATTAAAATCATTAAAAAATAATATATATATATATATATGTTACGGGTAAAATAAGACATCTGGAGACTCCTAGGATTACCCGGGTAAAATGGACATTACCCAAGCAGCTATGGGTAAACCCTGATGTACGGTAATTCCCCATCTGCACTATTTATTTTGCCTCCGTCTGGGGGGTTCAAGGAAGGCACCCCCGCTGATCCTCTGGTATCCACCCCCCTTGAACCCCTGTCAACATATCCATCACATAGCATAGAGACTTATAAATTAATTTAATGGTGTTATTATAAACACTAGCAAATGGGATGTGACTAAAGTTAGTTATTAACATCCAAATGTAATATTGCTAAAAAATCATCTACATGTCCGTCCTGTTGCCGGCAACTGAAAGTTACAGCACGTCCTACACACAGTGCAAAGATATGAAAATTGCTGTCTGACTAAATAATACAAAAATCCATTTGCCCCCAATAGCTCACACAGTCCAGTCCTGTGCATAATCACACAGTAAGATCAGTTGCACTGAGTGTTTGCTGTGTCTCTCCTCCTGTTTATAGTAATTTGACGCAGTGCAGCCTAGCTCCTCCCCTGCACCTCTGCCCTCAGAGTATCATTAGGAGTCCACGATTGATATATTTTTTAAAAATAATTTTTCCCCACCTCCCCCCCTTCCACGATCTGTAGCGTAGCGCCCCTTCCCTCCCTCTGTATTTTTTTGTTTAGGGCTGCATCCCACCTCCACCTCCTCCCTCTCCCCTTTCCTGCTGGGATTCCCACCCGCACCTCACACCTCACAGACAGTGTCACTGTATGTAGCGATCTGGCATCTACCCTCATACAGAACCGGAGCACTGATCGCGTTCCGGTTCCATATACAGGCTGATGCCTGACGCTCAGGAACTGCTGGAGCTTTCTGGAGCTCAGACGTATAATATAGGTAATGCGGTACGATGGGCAAAGTACCGTTTACATATACAGTATATACCTCTTTTTGGGTGAAGGGGTTAAAAGTCTGTTTTTGCATATTGCTTTACTTTATATGACATCTCTTCCTATGATGTCTCTTACTGTGATGTCACTGAATATGAAAAATTACTGCAAATGATGAAATTCAAAGTTGGCAGGATCGCACTTTCTACGTTTGGGAAATGCCTGTATTTGCAATACCGTTCTGTCTACGAAGCTTGACTCTAATTAAAATGGTATACATAAATATTTTTTGTATTACTGTGTTATTAAAGGGACACTCAAGTCAAAATAAAATTTTATGATTTAGAAAGACCATGCAGTTTTAAGACATTTTCCAATTTACTTCCATTATCAAATTTTGCCCAGTCTTTATATACACACTTTCAGGGGAACAAGATCCTACTGAGCATGTGCACAAGCTCACAGGGTATACGTATACTAGTCTGTGATTGGCTGATGTCTGTCATATGATATAGGGGACCGGACAATGGGAGAAAAAATTAATTTGTCAGAAAAAAAATCTACTGCATATTTGAAATTCAGAGTAGGTGTTAAATCAATGTCTTTGTATTATGTACTTATTGATTATACAACTCTACTGCATTGAGTTGTCCTTTAAGCCTCAACTGGCTAGACAGCCACATAAAATGCTACCTCTTGTGCTCAATATTTGGTGTGTATTATATATATTTCTCTTGTAAGATGTATCGAGTCCACGGATTCATCCATACTTCTGGGATATTCTCCTTCCTTACAGGAAGTGGCAAAGAGAGCACCCACAGCAGAGCTGTCTATATAGCTCCTCCCTTAGCTCCACCCCCCAGTCACTCTTTTTGCCTACTCTAAGTACTAGGAAGGGTAAAGTGAGTGTGGTGACAAAAATGTTAGTTTTTATTTTCTCAAGCAAAAGTTTGTTATTTTAAATGGTACCGGTGTGTACTATTCACTCTCTGGCAGAAAAGGGATGAAGATTTCTGCAAGGAGGATGATGATCTTAGCACTTTGTAACTAAGATCCACTGCTGTTCTCACAAGGGCTGAAGAGTACAGGAAAACTTCAGTTGGGGGAATGGTTTGCATGCTAAGCTGCATTGAGGTATGTTCAGTCTATTTTTTTCTAGACAGACTGTGATTATTCTAGAAAAGGCTGGCAATATCCCCATGAGGGAAGGGTAAGCTGTATTCAGACTTAGTAGGAATCCCAGCTTGCATAAAGGGCTCATTGGTTACTGGTGACACTGTTAGGAAAAAACGTTTTTTTTTTTATATTGCAAACATAACGTTTTTTGAGGGACTTTAAGGGGTCATTGTGGCTTGTTTAAGGGTTATTAACCCACATGGCTAGTTTAGAATCACTCTGGTGTGTTTCTTTTAGGCCCCATAACATCGAGTGAGGTGGGAGGGGCCTATTTTCGCGCCTCAGTTGCACAGTTTCTTTTACTCAGAGACATCCAGCTGCTTTCCCAGAGGGTCCTGCTGTGTTTGAGGGCTTAAAATAAGTTTTTTCCCCCACAAATCTTTCCTAAAGGGCAGGTAGGCGCCACAGCAGAGCTGTTGCAAGGTGCTGAACGTATTTTTACCGTTTTTTGACGTTTTGTCAATCCGTTTTTTTACATTAAGGGGTTAATCGTTTATTTGTCTAGCTGTGCAAATTTACTAAGGCTTTATGATGCTACTGTAAAAATTTTGTAAAGTTTACTGCTTTTTTACACTGTTTTGCAGAGTTTGTGCATCTTTTTTTCTCTTAAAGGCACAGTACCGTTTTATTTCTAAGTTTTATTTGCTTTGATTAAAGTGTTTTCCAAGCTTGCTTGTTTCATTACTAGCTTGTCTAACATGTCTGATATCAAGGAAAATCCTTGTTCAATGTGTTTAGAAGCCATTGTAGAACCCCCTTTTAGAATGTGTCCCACTTGCACTGATATGTCTATAAATTATAAAGAGCATATTTTAGCACTTAAAAATATAGCAATAGATTATTCTCAGACAGAAGGAAATCAGGGTTTGCCATCTAGCTCTCCCCAAGTGTCACAACCAGTAACGCACGCACAAGTGACGCCAAGTACCTCTAGTGCGTCGAATTCATTTACTTTACAAGACATGGCCACAGTATGAATACAACCCTCACTGAGGTTTTATCTAAACTGCCTGGTTTACAAGGAAAGCGTGACAGCTCTGGGTTAAGAACAAATGCTGAGCCGTCTTGACGCTTTAGTAGCCGTATCCGATATACCCTCACAATGTTCTGAAGTAGGGGTAAGGTATTTGTTATCTGAGGGAGAAATTTCTGATTCAGGAAAGACGCTCCCTCAGACACATTCTGATATGACGACCTTTAAATTTAAGCTAGAACACCTCCGCTTATTGCTCAGGGAGGTATTAGCGACTCTAGATGATTGTGACCCTATAGTGGTCCCAGAGAAATTGTGTAAAATGGACAGATACTTAGAGGTTCCTGTTTACACTGATGTTTTTCCAGTCCCTAAGAGGATTGTGAATATAGTTACTAAGGAGTGGGATAGACCAGGTATTCCGTTCGCTCCCCCTCCTGTTTTTAAGAAAATGTTTCCCATATCTGACACCATGCGGGACTCGTGGCAGACGGTTCCTAAGGTGGAGGGGGCTATTTCTACTCTTGCTAAGCGTACAACTATACCTATCGAAGACAGTTGTGCTTTCAAAGATCCTATGGATTAAAAATTTAGAGGGTCTCCTGAAGAAAATTTTTGTTCATCAAGGTTTTCTTCTCCAACCTATTACGTGCATTGTTCCTGTAACTACTGCAGCTGCTTTCTGGTTCGAGGCTCTGGAAGAGGCTCTTCAGATGGAGACTCCTTTAGGGGATATTATGGATAGAATTAAGGCCCTTAAGTTTGCTAATTCTTTCATTACAGATGCCGCTTTCCAATTGGCTAAATTAGCGGCAAAGAATTCAGGTTTTGCCATTTTAGCACGCAGGGGGTTATGGCTTAAGTCCTGGTCTGCTGATGTGTCATCAAAATCTAACCTTTTGAACATCCCTTTCAAAGGAAAGACCCTATTCGGGCCTGCACTGAAAGAGATTATTTCAGACATCACTGGAGGGAAAGGCCATGCCCTCCTTCAGGATAAAACAAATAAAATGAGGACCAAACAAAATAATTTTCGTTCCTTTCGGAACTTCAAGGGTGGTCCCGCTTCAGCTGCCCCTGCTGCAAAGCAAGATGGGAATTTTGCCCAATCCAAGTCAGTCTGGAGACCTAACCAGGCTTGGAACAAGGGTAAACAGGCCAAGAAGCCTCCAGCTGCCTCTAAGACAGCATGAAGGGGTAGCCCCCGATCCGGGACTGGATCTAGTAGGGGGCAGACTCTCTCTCTTCGCTCAGGCTTGGGCAAGAGATGTTCACGATTCCTGGGCTAGACTTCAAAGACTCCCCCCCAAGGGGGAGATTTCACATTTCTCAATTGTCTGCAAACCAGACAAAGAGAGAGGTGTTCTTACGCTGTGTAGAAGACCTACATACCATGGGAGTGATCCGCCCAGTTCCAAAAGCGGAACAAGGGCTAGGGTTTTACTCAAACCTGTTTGTGGTTCCCAAAAAAGAGGGAACTTTCAGACCAATCGTGGATCTCAAAATTCTAAACATATTCCTCAGAGTACCATCATTCAAGATGGAGACTATTCTGACTAGTCTACCGTTGATCCAGGAGGGTCAATATATGACTTCCGTGGAATTAAAGGATGCGTATCTACACATCCCTATTCACAGAGATCATCATCAATTCCTCAGATTCGCCTTTCTGGACAGGCATTACCAGTTCGTGGCCCTTCCCTTCGGGTTGGCCACGGCTCCCAGAATTTTCACAAAGGTGCTAGGGTCCCGGTTCTAAGACCGCGGGCATAGCAGTTGGGCCTTATCTAGATGACATCTTAATTCAGGCATCGACTTTCCAGCTAGCCAAGTCTCACACTGACATCGTGTTGGCTTTTCTGAGATCTCACGGGTGGAAGGTGAACATAAAAAAGAGTTCTCTCTTCCCTCTCACAAGAGTTTCCTTCCTAGGGACTCTGATAGACTTGGTAGAAATGAAAATATTTCTGACGGAGGTCAGAAAATGTTAAGATATGTTAAGTTGTTTTAGAGAACACTACTACTACAGCTTACTGCTTATGCAGGACCACTCAGTCTCACACCTTACCTCGGATTCCCACAGATTGAACTTAAGGGAACCCTGATATGCTCATTGATCTGAGGGTCACTACAGCAGGGTAGCTGAGTGAAAACGGAACCTTCACGCAACAATAACTGCTTGCAGCAGAAAAGAGAGTAAATCTTAAAGGAATGTAATTTCAACAGTAGTGAAAGAGTTAATCAGTGCAGGTGCCTTGATTCACACACACAAGCAGTGTAAAATAGTTTATGCAGCAGGCTTTAGCAAACACACCGAAATTCACACAGTACTTTGTTATCTAAATAAATCAAGCTGTGGGCATTATGTAAACCATACTTTGATAATGAATATTAGTTATTTCCAAACTTGTTCAATCAGAGTATAAGAAGCTGTGTTTATCTCATGAAACAGGTAAAGTTGAAGTTAATGCAAACAGTTCTTTTCAAGCAGAATGAAGGTTAATTGTTATAAAGATTGAAGTATGCTTAAGCAGTCCGTTAATGAGAGATGGTAGCAATATGAATCTTTGTCACAGTTATTTGTATGCAAGTTGGTAAGTAGAAGTAATAGTTTAGTGCATATTTGATATCTGAAGCGAATATGAATCTCCAGCAAGTGAGAGTTACACAGTTAATATATATCAAGCATAAGTGTAATGAAGTTGCAGCAATACACACAGTTCATACAATGCAATATATACAGACCAGTATTACAGGAGATGGCAATTGAGCAGAGTAATACTGTTACCAGACAGCAACAAGTCCCAGCGGTATCACAGTGAGCCTGACAGAGAACCGCGGCGGGAGAATGTTGGGCGTGACGTCACACGCTGCAGGGAGTAACTTCAATACAGGAGAGAGACTGAGAAATCTCTGACTGAATAAACGGTGAAAATCTTCAGGCACAAAAGAGCATCTGCAGGTTGATTCAAGTAGGCAGAAACTCAGGGTGAGTTTAGAGAGCAATAAGTTGAAATACAAAGTTGTATAAACGGCTAGGTCTCTTCAGAAGCAGCTTGTCACTGAGCAACAAATTACCAAGCAATGAGTTCTGTTGGGAGGAGCCTTAAATAGGGCTAGTGAGTTCACTTTCTTAAAGGTACAGCATGAAAAGAGATAAATCCCTGACAGAAAATCAAAACTCTTAACCACTTGCCGAGCTCTTCATTCCATTCCTCGGCCATCAGTGGCTCAGTGTATGGAGGTAATCGGACTCATGGTAGCGGCAATGGACATAGTTCCTTTTGCCCGCCTACACCTCAGACCACTGCAACTATGCATGCTCAAACACTGGAATGGGGATTATGCAGATTTATCTCCTCAACTACATCTGGACCAGGAGACAAGAGATTCTCTTCTCTGGTGGTTGTCTCAGGACCACCTGTCTCAGGGAATGTGTTTCCACAGGCCAGAGTGGCTCATAGTAACGACAGATGCCAGCCTGCTAGTCTGGGGTGCAGTCTGGAACTCCCTGAAAGCACAGGGCTTATGGTCTCGGAAGGAAACTCTCCTCCCGATAAACATTCTAGAACTGAGAGCGATATTCAATGCGCTTCAGGCGTGTCCTCAGCTAGCTGCGGCTAAATTCATCAGATTTCAGTCGGACAACATCACGACTGTAGCTTATATCAATCATCAAGGAGGAACACGGAGTTCTCTAGCGATGATGGAGGTAACCAAAATAATCGGATGGGCGGAGGATCACTCTTGCCATCTCTCAGCAATCCATATCAGAGAACTGGGAGACGGATTTCCTAAGTCGTCAGACTTTTCATCTGGGGGAGTGGGAGCTCCATCCGGAGGTATTTGCCCAGCTGATTCCGTTATGGGGCACACCAGAATTGGATCTGATGGCGTCCCGTCAGAACGCCAAGCTTCCGTGTTATGGGTCCAGGTCCCGGGATCCCCAGGCGGTACTGATAGATGCTCTAGCAGTGCCCTGGTCCTTCAATCTGGCCTATGTATTTCCACCGTTTCCTCTCCTCCCACGTCTAGTTGCCAGAATCAAGCAGGAGAGAGCTTTGGGGATTCTGATAGCACCTGCGTGGCCACGCAGGACTTGGTATGCAGACCTAGTGGACATGTCATCTGTTCAACCGTGGACTCTGCCAATAAGGCAGGACCTTCTAATCCAAGGTCCGTTCCAGCATCCAAATCTAATTTCTCTGCGTCTGACTGCTTGGAGATTGAACGCTTGATTCTATCAAAGCGTTGTTTCTCTGAGTCTGTCATTGATACCCTGATTCAAGCTAGAAAGCCTGTCACCAGGAAAATCTATCATAACATTTGGCGCAAATATCTTTATTGGTGTGAATGCAAGGGTTACTCATGGAGTAAGATTAGGATTCCTAGAATATTGTCCTTTCTCCAAGAAGGATTGGAGAAGGGATTATCAGCTAGTTCCTTAAAAGGACAGATATCTGCTTTGTCTATTCTTTTACACAAACGTCTGGCAGAGGTCCCAGACGTTCAAGCGTTTAGTCAGGCCTTAGTCAGGATCAAGCCTGTATTTAAACCAGTTGCTCCGCTATGGAGCCTAAACTTAGTTCTTAAAGTTCTTCAAGGGGTTCCGTTTGAACCTATGCATTCCATAGATATTAAGCTTCTATCTTGGAAAGTTTTGTTTTTAGTAGCTATCTCTTCGGCTCGAAGAGTTTCTGAGTTATCTGCTTTACAGTGTGACTCACCTTACCTAGTTTTCCATGCAGATAAGGTGGTTTTGCGTACCAAACCTGGATTCCTTCCTAAGGTTTTCTCTAATAGGAATATCAATCAGGAAATTGTTGTTCCTTCACTGTGTCCTAATCCTTCATCAAAGAAGGAACGTCTGTTGCACAATCTTGATGTGGTTCGTGCTTTAAAATTCTACTTACAAGCAACTAAAGATTTCTGTCAAACATCTTCATTGTTTGTTGTTTATTCTGGTAAGCGGAGAGGTCAAAAGGCTACAGCTAACTCTCTTTCTTTTTGGCTGAAAAGCATCATCCGTTTGGCTTATGAGACTGCTGGCCAGCAGCCTCCTGAAAGAATTACTGCTCATTCTACTAGAGCAGTGGCTTCCACATGGGCTTTTAAAAATGAGGCTTCTGTTGAACAGATTTGTAAGGCGGTGACTTGGTCTTCGCTTCATACTTTTTCCAAATTTTCCAAATTCGATACTTTTGCTTCTTCGGAGGCTATTTTTGGGAGAAAGGTTCTACAAGCAATGGTGCCTTCCGTTTAAGGTACCTGTCTTGTCCCTCCCTTCATCCGTGTCCTAAAGCTTTGGTATTGGTATCCCACAAGTATGGATGAATCCATGGACTCGATACATCTTACAAGAGAAAACATAATTTATGCTTACCTGATAAATTTATTTCTCTTGTGATGTATCAAGTCCACGGCCCGCCCTATTTATTTAAGACAGGTAGTATATTTTTATTTAAAAAACTTCAGTCACCTCTGCACCCTATAGTTTCTCCTTTTTCTTCCTAGCCTTCGGTCGAATGACTGGGGGGTGGAGTTAAGGGAGGAGCTATATAGACAGCTCTGCTGTGGGTGCTCTCTTTGCCACTTCCTGTTAGGAAGGAGAATATCCCACAAGTATGGATGAATCCGTGGACTCGATACATCACAAGAGAAATAAATTTATCAGGTAAGCATAAATTATGTTATATATATAGATATAGATATATAGATATATATATATATACTAGCTGTTGCCCGCTGCTTTGCTTGTGTGGATTTTGTGATTTGTAAAAAATAGTGAAAAATGCGACCACTCGCAGCGACTTATGCCCTCACGTGTGAGCCAATTCGGGTTGCACACTCGCTGACATGAACTTTGTGAGTTTTCATTAATTCTCTGTGTTTTTCGTACATGGGCATCAATCAGCTAAGTTGTGGGCGGGGCGTCCGTCCTGGACATAATTTTTTTTTTATTATTCTGTTTACAATTACTTTAAAGGGACATAAAACAACTTGGGATAGAAAATATAATAATATGTACTTTAATTACTTTATCTGCAAATTTATACGCCATTAACCCTTTCTTTTTAGTTTCTGAATTGTAAAGCTCTAACTCCCCCCATACATTTCCTTCTATGGCTGTGTAAGACTATGGCCTCTAGTTATCAAGCTGTCTACTTACCTGCCTTCGCCGGCCCCAATACGCCCGCGTAAGCTCGCCTCACATCGCCGCCGCAGATCTGAATACGCTCGCCAAAGTTATCAAAAAAGCTGTCAAAAAGCCACGCACCAAGTACGGGGCGATGAGCAGCGGACTGTGATAGTTATCACTCATCCGATCTCGCTGCTCTTCGGCTTTTTCCCAGCTTTTTTGATAAGCTGTCACTAAGCACCCACACTAAACTACACTGTTCTACCCCCTATACCGGCGCCCCCGGAGCCCCCCGCAACTAAATAAAGTTATTAACCCCTAAACCACCGCTCCTAGACCCCGCCGCAACTATAATAAATGTATTAACCCCTAAGCCGCCGCTCCCGGAGCCCACCGCCACTCTAATAAACTGATTAACCCCTAAACCGCCGCTCCCGGACCCCGCCGCTACCTACATAATACCTTTTAACCCCTATCCTGCCCCCCCTATACCGCCGCCACCTATAATAAATTTATTAACCCCTATCCTGCCGATCCCGTACCCCGCCGCAACTAAATAAATTGTTTAACCCCTAAACCGCCGCTCCCGGACCCCGCCGCCACCTATATTAAACTTATTAACCCCTATCCTGCCCCCCCTATGCTGCCGCCATCTATATTAAACTAATTAACCCCTAAACTTAAGTTGAACACTAACCCTAACACCCCCCTAACTTAAATATTATTTTAATAAATCTAAATAAAATTACTCTTATTAACTAAATTAATCCTATTTAAAACTAAATACTTACCTATAAAATAAACCCTAATATAGCTACAATATTACTAATAATTATATTGTAGCTATTTTAGGATTTATTTTTATTTTACAGGCAAATTTAAATTTTTTATTTTTTTTTGAAAATTATTTTTTTATTGAAGTTTAAGCATATAACATCCAAACAAAGACTCGCCCTAAGGCAAAAGTTATAACAGAGAGAAAAGAAAAAAAAAATACATTGTCTATACAAAAGCATTATTGAGAAGATAATATGCATATGGAGCAAGATAAAATACATTTCAAGTCTGGTTATGAAGATAGACAATATCTTTGGCGACAAAAAAAAATAGAACTTCATTTTATAATATCAGCGTATGAACTCCACATTCTAGTAAAATATTATCAAAGACCAAAATATCAGCCTGTGGAGGTTTAATATAAGTATCAGCCACTCTTGGGCCGAGATATATAAAGGGAGGGGGATATTCAGCGGGTAAGCACCGCTATATGTATAGGTAAAGGGGGTGGGAGGACGGAGCCATATATATGTGTAAGTAGCATAAGGTTACCAGGAGGGGGCCCTAGAGAGCACAAACATAGAGACCGTAGGCCAGGCAGCTAGATTGCTGAAAAGATAAATTAGATATGTCTTGGGAAATTTGTCTACTTAAGAGTGGGTAGTGGGGCGCAGTGGCATCTTAACTCTAGGTAGAATAGTTAGATAGTGACATAAGGCTATTCTGTTAATTATAATATCATAATGCATATAACTAAAAAGTAGATCTGTTTGTAAATTATTTAGTGGGTATTATTAGGAGATAGGTATACCCCGCTACACAGGCATATATTAGAATTAGTAATAGTAAAAATACTGCCAAACCCCATAAAAACATTAAATTCAGCAAGTAGTCGAGGCACCTCAAAGTGTTAATCCCAATCCGTAGCGGAGTACTACACTACAGCAGAAGCTAGGGTGGTTGCTAGGCCATGCTGAGAATATGAGTTAGGCAAACTAACCTTATCTGAAGATTTTATACCCTCTATAGACAAAGCGGACAATTAAGGGTGAGAGACCCAGGGCAAGTTGACTGAATAGAGCCTTAGATGATCCAACAGAATACCTATATGTTTGGTGAATAAACATGCTCTTGTGTGGCCTGCTAAAGAGCATGTAATAGATTATTAAAGGTATATAGAGTGGCGTTCTGGTAAGAAAACAGATCCTGCATAAGACAGAAAAGCCAACAAGGAACAAAGAATGATATATGCTTGAGTCCTTCTAGTAGGTGTCATGTAAAAATTACAATACATAGCAATAACAGCATAAGGTTAAATATTAACCGGTTAGAATTCTAACAGGTAGGAATAGATATCTAATATATTCAGTGCAGGGCATCCAACTCAGCATTGTCAAAGATTAATATTATAAAATGAAAGGTTTAACTATAGATATGACCCTGTTAAATGATTTCAGCCTTCTTGCATAGAATTTCAAATAGAGCTAACGGTTAGCTTAGAGAGAATTAGCATAAATCAAAAGCTGACATTTATATTGCAAGGCGTCAAACTAGACAATATTGGCTAAAGATAGAAAAAACATATTACTGTTCATTAGCATATAGGACAGATGGCAGTCATCAAAATTCATGCATGCTTTAGTCTATCACATATGTAAAACAACATATTATGAACTGTAATTGTACATATACAAAATAGTTATATGAACCGTTGGTTCGTTGCAACATGCAGTTAAATATATAGTATTTAAACAGATATGACCTCAGCAGGAATATGGTTAGTAGGCAGCAAATGGGAAATGTATATATTGAGGATGAAAGTGCTCCTAAGGGCATAACAGCATAAACATTTCTAAGAATTAACAGGGTATGGAAGATGCATACATCATGACCTAAAGTCAGCAGGGGGCCACCTAAACGTCGAACAAGGAGTTAAAACAGACACACTGGCAACTTTAGCTGTACTTGAACTGTCCTGGTATATACTCAGATGATGAGACAAGAAAACCTATTGTACAGTCATAACATACTAACTGAAGCACGCAATAAAGAAGTTGGAGTATGTAGCATAAAGAACTATAACAACATATTGGGTTAATCTGTATAAAGAGATTGGAGCTGGTCTGGTGTACAATCCACAGCAATAGAAGGAAACAGTAGCAGGGGAGATTTCAGTTCCATAACGTTCCAATATGTTACCGTGTGTGTAACAGTTAACCCACTCCAGAGGCGTTAAATCTGTCTGGTAGCCTGCAAGATAGTGCCCAAAGCTTGAGCTTGAAGCGGGCAGTCAGATAAGCCAGAGTATAGCGCAGGAGTATGAACTCCGACATCAGTCCTGCTGTAAGAAGCTGTGTTGACACTAAGCCCGGCTTATATAAAAAATGGTTGTCGCTCTTACCACATAGCATGCTATCACAATATGGCCAGAGTGTGATATCGGCCACTCCTATTTGCACACAATTAGAGTACTCACGGACCGGGGGCAATGTCAGTTGTAGCGGCATAGATCTTGTCTCCGCTGTCATTATTTCTGTAGGCGCGCTGCGACTCTGCTGTTCTGTCACAGATACCCGTGTCTCCTTTAGCCTGCCATAGATGGGACCTGAAGTACTCCGGTGGTGAGCGTAGATCTCTTGAATTTGTAAGGCTTCAATATTCGCTCCGGCTCCATCCGCCTCCTCCCCTCTAGCGGTAACTTTTCTCAGCATAAGATCTGGGGTAGGAGGTACAAGATTTGCCTCTGAGTTCCACTGTAATATAGCTGGAGCGTACTCCTCTGTGGGCTGCCTTTGTCGAGCGTCTCCTTTCTGGTCTTTATCCTCGACCAGCACCTCAGACGCAAATATGGCCGACTCCACGTGTACATCTCTGATTGCACACCGCAAGGCTTCAAACTTCCTCTCCATATTGTGTTCAAAGATCAATAGCATCTGTCGGATGGTATCGTTACCTGCCTCCATGGTTATGGAACAAAAAAGTAGCGGCTGTATGCCCAAGATAGGTAGGAACCGATGTTAGGATAAATTAGTGGGATCCGGTCATATAAGTTTAGTTTAGGGCGCGCCAGATCCTTGAAGTATAGTTGCAGCAAAACTCAGCCCATAGTTGTCGGGGACATTAGATTAGGGACTGTTCAGCTTTTTAGGTGATTTCTGATACTTGTATGGCAGATTTAGTTGTTAAAACCAGAAAGATATTGGGAGCTCATCTCAGACACGTCTGCTCTCTCTGAGCGTTGGCTCCGCCCCCCAAATTTAAATTTATTTTAACTTTGCACAATAGCTATTAAATAGTTATTAACTATTTAATAGCTACCTAGTTAAAATAATTACCAATTTACCTGTAAAATAAAAACTAACCTAAGTTACAATTACACCTAACACTACACTATCATTTAATAAATTATTCCTATTTAAAAATAAATACTTACCTGTAAAACAAACCCTAAGATAGCTAGAATGTAATTAATAATTACATTGTAGCTATTTTAGGATTTATATTTATTTTACAGGTAACTTTGTATTTATTTTAACTAGGTAGAATAGTTATTAAATAGTTATTAACTATTTAATAACTACCTAGCTAAAAGAAATACAAAATTACCTGTAAAATAAATCCTAACCTAAGTTAAAATTAAACCTAACACTACACTATCAATAAATAAATAAATAAAATTAATTAACTACAAATACCTACAATTAAATACAATTAAAAAAACTAAGTTACAAAAAATAAAAAAAACTAAGTTACAAAAAATAAAAAAATATTACAAGATTTTTAATCTAATTACACCTAATCTAAGCCCCCTAATAAAATAACAAAGCCCCCCAAAATAAAAAAAATGCCCTACCCTATTCTAAATTACAAAAGTTAACAGCTCTATTACCTTACCAGCCCTTAAAAGGGCCTTTTGCGGGGCATGCCCCAAAGAAATCAGCTCTTTTGCCTGTAAAAAAAAACACAATACCACCCCCCAACATTACAACCCACCACCCACATACCCCTACTCTAACCTAAACCCCCCTTATATAAACCTAACACTACCCCCCTGAAGATCTCCCTACCTTGAGTCGTCTTCACCCAACCGGGCACCGATGGACCAAAAGAGGGCATCCGGAGCAGCAGAAGTCTTAATCCTATCCGGGCAGAAGAGGATATCCGGACCGGGAGACATCTTCATCCAAGCAGCATCTTCTATCTTCATCCATCCGACGAGGAGCGGCTCCATCTTCAAGACCTCCGGCACGGAACATCCTTCTTGACCGACGACTAGACTACGAATGAAGGTTCCTTTAAGTGACGTCATCCAAGATGGCGTCCCTCGAATTCCGATTGGCTGATAGGATTCTATCAGCCAATCGGGAATTAAGGTAGGAAAAATCTGATTGGCTGATTGAATCAGCCAATCAGATTCAAGTTCAATCCAATTGGCTGATCCAATCATCCAATCAGATTGAGCTTGCATTCTATTGGCTGATTGGAACAGCCAATAGAATGCGAGATCAATCTGATTGGATGATTGGATCAGCCAATCGGATTGAACTTGAATCTGATTGGCTGATTGGATCAGCCAATCAGATTTTTCCTACCTTAATTCCGATCCTATCAGCCAATTGGAATTCGAGGGACGCCATCTTGGAAAACGTCACTTAAAGGAATATCCATTTGTCGGGTAGGCGTAGTTGGAAGAGGATGGCTCCGCGTCGGCTCGTTTGAAGAAGGCTCCGCTCCGGATGGATGAAGATTGAAGAGGCCGCATGGATGAAGACTTCTATCGTATGGAAGACCTCTTCAGCGCCCCTTGGATGATGACTTCGGCCGCTGCGGATGTCCTCTTCTGTTCCATCGGTGGTCGGCTGGCTGAAGACGGCTAAAGGTAGGGAGATCTTCAGGGGGTTAGTGTTAGGTTTTTTTAAGGGGGGTTTTGGTGGGTTAGAGTAGGGGTATGTGGGTGGTGGGTTTTAATGTTGGGGGGTTGTATTTTTTGTAACATGCAAAAGAGCTGATTTCTTTGGGGCATGCCCCGCAAAAGGCCCTTTTAAGGGCGGGTAAGGTAATAGAGCTGTTAACTTTTGTAATTTAGAATAGGGTAGGGCATTTTTTTTATTTTG
Organism: Bombina bombina; assembly: GCF_027579735.1. Classification (NCBI taxonomy): domain Eukaryota; kingdom Metazoa; phylum Chordata; class Amphibia; order Anura; family Bombinatoridae; genus Bombina; species Bombina bombina. The sequence goes on along the minus strand of NC_069504.1, from coordinate 770,958,676 downwards.
GGGGGCTTTGTTATTTTATTAGGGGTGTAATTAGATTAAAAATCTTGTAATATTTTTTTATTTTTTGTAACTTAGTTGTTTTTAATTTTTGTAACTTAGTTAGTTTATTTAATTGTATTTAATTGTAGGTATTTGTAGTTAATTAATTTAATTTATTTATTGATAGTGTAGTGTTAGGTTTAATTTTAACTTAGGTTAGGATTTATTTCTCCAACATTGGTGTGTCCGGTCCACGGCGTCATCCTTACTTGTGGGAATATCTCTTCCCCAACAGGAAATGACAAAGAGTCCCAGCAAAGCTGGCCACATAGTCCCTCCTAGGCTCCGCCCACCCCAGTCATTCTCTTTGCCGTTGCACAGGCAACATCTCCACGGAGATGGTTAAGAGTTTTTTGGTGTTTAAAATGTAGTTTTTTATTCTTCTATCAAGTGTTTGTTATTTTAAAATAGTGCTGGTATGTACTATTTACTCTGAAACAGAAAAGGATGAAGATTTCTGTTTGTGAAAGGACGATGATTTTAGCAGACAGTAACTAAAATCGATTGCTGTTTCCACATAGGACTGTTGAGATGAAGTAACTTCAGTTGGGGGAAACAGTTAGCAGACTTTTCTGCTTAAGGTATGACTAGCCATATTTCTAACAAGACTTTGTAATGCTGGAAGGCTGTCATTTCCCCTCATGGGGATCGGTAAGCCATTTTCTTAGTCTCAAACAGAATAAAGGGCTTAATATGGGCTATAAAACTGGTAGACACTTTTATGGGCTAAATCGATTGCTTTATTTGGACATTTTATACATGTTTATGCTGATAATTCACACTTATAAACTTGGGGAACGTTTTTTTAACGTCAGGCACTATGTTAGACACCTTTTCCAGTCAGGGAGGGCCTTCCCAGTTGTAGGCTGAGCCTCATTTTCGCGCCATTACTGCGCAGTTGTTTTTGAGAGCAAGACATGCAGATGCATGTGTGAGGATCTGAAAGTAGCTGGAAAAGTTTCTAGAAGGCGTCATTTGGTATCGTATTCCCCTCTGGGCTTGGTTAGGTCTCAGCAAAGGCTGTAGCTGGGACTGTATAGGGGTTAAATTTGTAAACGGCTCCGGTTCCGTTATTTTAAGGGTTAAAGCTCTGAAAATTGGTGTGCAATACTCTTAATGCTTTAAGACACTGTGGTGAAATTTTGGTAATTTTTGAACAATTCCTTCATACTTTTTCACATATTCAGTAATAAAGTGTTTCTGTTTAAAATTTAAAGAGACAGTAACGGTTTTGTTTTAAAACGTTTTTTGTGCTTTATTGACAAGTTTAAGCCTGTTTAACATGTCTGTGCCTTCGGATAAGCTATGTTCTATATGTATGAAAGCCAATGTGTCTCCCCATTTAAAATTGTGTGATAATTGTGCCATAGCGTCCAAACAAAGTAAGGACAGTACTGCCACAGATAATGAAATTGCCCAAGATGATTCCTCAAATGAGGGGAGTAGACATGATACTACATCATCTCCTACTGTGTCTACACCAGTTTTGCCCACGCAGGAGGCCCCTAGTACATCTAGCGCGCCAATGTTTATTACCATGCAACAATTGACGGCTGTAATGGATAACTCCATAGCAAATATTTTATCCAAAATGCCTGCATATCAGAGAAAGCGCGATTGCTCTGTTTTAAACACTGAAGAGCAGGAGGGCGCTGATGATAATTGTTCTGTCATTCCCTCACACCAATCTGAAGTGGCCATGAGGGAGGTTTTGTCAGATGGGGAAATTTCAGATTCAGGAAAAATTTCTCAACAAGCTGAACCTGATGTTGTGACATTTAAATTTAAATTAGAGCATCTCCGCGCACTGCTTAAGGAGGTGTTATCTACTCTGGATGATTGTGACAACTTGGTCATTCCAGAGAAATTATGCAAGATGGACAAGTTTCTAGAGGTTCCGGTGCACCCCGACGCTTTTCCTATACCCAAGCGGGTGGCGGACATAGTGAATAAGGAGTGGGAGAAGCCCGGCATACCTTTTGTCCCCCCCCCCCTATATTTAAGAAATTATTTCCTATGGTCGACCCCAGAAAGGACTTATGGCAGACAGTCCCTAAGGTCGAGGGGGCAGTTTCTACTCTAAACAAGCGCACTACTATTCCTATCGAGGATAGTTGTGCTTTCAAAGATCCTATGGATAAAAAATTGGAAGGTTTGCTTAAAAAGATTTTTGTACAGCAAGGTTACCTTCTACAACCCATTTCGTGCATTGTTCCTGTCACTACAGCAGCGTGGTTCTGGTTCGAGGAACTAGAAAAGTCGCTCAGTAGAGAGACTCTATATGAGGAGGTTATGGACAGAGTTCACGCACTTAAGTTGGCTAACTCTTTTATTTTAGATGCCGCTTTGCAATTAGCTAGATTAGCAGCGAAAAATTCAGGGTTTGCAATTATGGCGCGCAGAGCGCTGTGGCTAAAGTCTTGGTCAGCGGATGTATCATCCAAGACAAAATTGCTTAACATCCCTTTCAAAGGTAAAACTCTATTTGGACCAGAATTGAAAGAGATTATCTCAGACATCACTGGGGGAAAGGGCCACGCCCTTCCTCAAGATAGGCCTTTCAAGGCCAAGAATAAGTCTAATTTTCGTTCCTTTCGCAATTTCAGGAACGGACCGGCCTCTAATGCTGCATCCTCTAAGCAAGAGGGTAATGCCTCACAGCCCAAACCAGCCTGGAAGCCTATGCAAGGCTGGAACAAGGGTAAGCAGGCCAAGAAACCTGCTGCTGCTAACAAAACAGCATGAAGGAGTAGCCCCCGATCCGGGACTGGATCTAGTAGGGGGCAGACTCTCTCTCTTTGCTCAGGCTTGGGCAAGAGATGTTCAGGATCCCTGGGCACTAGAAATAGTTTCTCAGGGTTATCTTCTGGAATTCAGGGAACTACCCCCAAGGGGAAGGTTCCACATGTCTCACGTATCCTTAAACCAAATAAAGAGACAGGCATTCTTACATTGTGTAGAAGACCTGTTAAAGATGGGAGTGATACACCCAGTTCCAATAAAGGAACAAGGAATGGTATTTTATTCAAATCTGTTCGTAGTTCCCAAAAAAGAGGGAACTTTCAGACCAATTTTGGATTTGAAGATCCTAAACAAATTTCTCAGGGTACCATCGTTCAAGATGGAAACCATTCGAACGATTCTACCCACTATCCAGGAAGGTCAATTTATGACTACTGTGGATCTAATGGATGTGTACCTACATATTCCTATCCACAAAGAACATCATCAGTTCCTAAGGTTCGCCTTTCTGGACAAACATTACCAGTTTGTGGCCCTCCCATTCGGGTTAGCCACTGCTCCAAGGATTTTCACAAAGGTACTAGGGTCCCTTCTAGCGGTTCTAAGACCGAGGGGCATTGCAGTAGTACCATACTTGGACGACATTCTAATACAAGCGTCGTCCCTGTCAACAGCAAAGGCTCATACAGACATCGTTCTGGCCTTTCTCAGATCACACGGATGGAAGGTGAACATAGAAAAAAGTTCTCTGTCTCCGTCAACAAGAGTTCCCTTCTTGGGAACAATAATAGATTCCTTAGAAATGAGGATTTTTCTGACAGAGGTCAGAAAGTCAAAACTTCTAAGCACTTGTCAAGTTCTTCATTCTGTTCCACGTCCTTCCATAGCGCAGTGCATGGAAGTAGTAGGGTTGATGGTTGCAGCAATGGACATAGTTCCTTTTGCACGAATTCATCTAAGACCATTACAACTGTGCATGCTGAAACAGTGGAATGGGGACTATACAGACTTGTCTCCAATGATTCAAGTAGATCAGAAGACCAGAGATTCACTCCTTTGGTGGCTGACCCTGGACCATCTATCCCAGGGAATGCGCTTCCGCAGACCAGAGTGGGTCATTGTCACGACCGACGCCAGTCTAGTGGGCTGGGGCGCGGTCTAGGAATCCCTGAAAGCTCAGGGACTATGGTCTCGGGAAGAGTCTCTTCTCCCGATAAATATTCTGGAACTAAGAGCGATCTTCAATGCTCTCAGAGCTTGGCCTCAGCTAGCAAAGGCCAGATTCATAAGATTCCAATCAGACAACATGATGACCGTTGCATATATCAATCATCAGGGGGGAACAAGGAGTTCCTTGGCGATGAAAGAAGTGACCAAAATAATTCAATGGGCGGAGGATCACTCCTGCCACCTATCTGCGATCCACATCCCAGGTGTGGAAAACTGGGAAGCGGATTATCTGAGTCGTCAGACATTCCATCCGGGGGAGTGGGAACTCCACCCGGAGATCTTTGCCCAACTAACTCAATTATGGGGCATTCCAGACATGGGATCCCAAGGCGACTCTAGTAGATGCACGAGTAGCACCTTGGACCTTCAACCTAGCTTATTTATTTCCACCGTTTCCTCTCATTCCCAGACTGGTAGCCAGGATCAAACAGGAGAGGGCCTCAGTGATCTTGATAGCTCCTGCGTGGCCACGCAGGACTTGGTATGCAGGCCTGGTGAATATGTCATCGGTTCCACCATGGAAGCTACATTTGAGACAGGACCTTATTGTTCAGGGTCCATTCGAACATCCAAATCTGGTCTCCCTCCAGCTGACGGCTTGGAGATTGAACGCTTGATTCTATCAAAGCGTGGGTTTTCAGATTCTGTGATAGATACTCTGGTTCAGGCCAGAAAACCGGTAACTAGAAAGATTTACCATAAAATATGGAAAAGATATATCTGATGGTGTGAATCCAAAGGATTCCCATGGAATAAGATAAAAATTCCTAAGATTCTCTCCTTTCTACAAGAAGGTTTGGAGAAAGGATTATCTGCAAGTTCTCTAAAGGGACAGATCTCTGCTTTATCTGTCTTACTACACAAAAGACTGGCAGCTGTGCCAGATGTTCAAGCATTTGTTCAGGCTCTGGTTAGGATCAAGCCTGTTTACAGACCTTTGACTCCTCCCTGGAGTCTAAATCTAGTTCTTTCAGTTCTTCAAGGGGTTCCGTTTGAACCTTTACATTCCATAGATATTAAGTTACTATCTTGGAAAGTTTTTTTTTTGGTTGCTATTTCTTCTGCTAGAAGAGTTTCAGAGTTATCTGCTCTGCAGTGTTCTCCGCCCTATCTGGTGTTCCATGCAGATAAGGTGGTTTTGCATACTAAGCCTGGTTTTCTTCCAAAGGTTGTTTCTAACAAGAATATTAACCAGGAGATAGTTGTACCTTCTTTATGTCCGAATCCAGTTTCAAAGAAGGAATGTTTGTTACAGAATTTGGACATAGTCCGTGCTCTAAAATTCTATTTAGAGGCTACAAAAGATTTCAGACAAACATCTTCTTTGTTTGTTGTCTATTCTGGTAAAAGGAGAGGTCAAAAAGCGACTTCTACCTCTCTTTCCTTTTGGCTTAAAAGCATCATCCGATTGGCTTATGAGACTGCCGGACGGCAGCCTCCTGAAAGAATCACAGCTCACTCCACTAGGGCTGTGGCTTCCACATGGGCCTTCAAGAACGAGGCTTCTGTTGACCAGATATGTAAGGCAGCGACTTGGTCTTCACTGCACACTTTTGCCAAATTTTACAAATTTGATACTTTTGCTTCTTCGGAGGCTATTTTTGGGAGAAAGGTTTTGCAAGCCGTGGTGCCTTCCGTTTAGGTAACCTGATTTGCTCCCTCCCTTCATCCGTGTCCTAAAGCTTTGGTATTGGTTCCCACAAGTAAGGATGACGCCGTGGACCGGACACACCAATGTTGGAGAAAACAGAATTTATGCTTACCTGATAAATTACTTTCTCCAACGGTGTGTCCGGTCCACGGCCCGCCCTGGTTTTTTAATCAGGTCTGATGAATTATTTTCTCTAACTACAGTCACCACGGTACCATATGGTTTCTCCTATATTTTTCCTCCTGTCCGTCGGTCGAATGACTGGGGTGGGCGGAGCCTAGGAGGGACTAGTAAGGATGACGCCGTGGACCGGACACACCGTTGGAGAAAGTAATTTATCAGGTAAGCATAAATTCTGTTTTTACAGGTAATTTTGTATTTCTTTTAGCTAGGTAGTTATTAAATAGTTAATAACTATTTAATAACTATTCTACCTAGTTAAAATAAATACAAAGTTACCTGTAAAATAAATATAAATCCTAAAATAGCTACAATGTAATTATTAATTACATTGTAGCTATCTTAGGGTTTATTTTACAGGTAAGTATTTATTTTTAAATAGGAATAATTTAGTTCATGATAGTGTTAGGTGTAATTGTAACTTTTTATTAGTTAGTTTTTATTTTATTATTAGTTTTTATTTTACAGGTAAATTTGTCTTTATTTTAACTAGGTAGCTATTAAATAGTTATTAACTATTTAATAGCTAGTGTACCTAGTTAAAATAAATTTAAATTTGCCTGTAAAATAAAAATAAATCCTAAAATAGCTACAATATAATTATTAGTAATATTGTAGCTATATTAGGGTTTATTTTATAGGTAAGTATTTAGTTTTAAATAGGATTAATTTAGTTAATAAGAGTAATTTTTATTTAGATTTATTAAAATAATATTTAAGTTGGGGGGTGTTAGGGTTAGTGTTAGACTTATGTTTAGGGGTTAATTAGTTTAATATAGATGGCGGAAACACTTTTATCTAAAACGGGTTGTCCACCAGTATCCTCCTTATTACTCATATATTTTAGTATGGTTCTTTGTTCTAAACTAGCCTGTGTAAAATGGTTCAACTTTGATATGTCATTCTTTAACCCCATATACTGTAACCATTGTCTATAAAAGAATGTTATGCCTTATAATAAACAGAACCGTAATTAGACTTTACTTGCTGCCTGTCTGATTTCTGTTCACCGAGTGTAATGTCCAGACTACGTCTTGTACCTTTAACTAATGGGAGGTACCTAAACTTATTCAGTATAAACGCCTAGCCTTCCCCTAATACTTTGCTTGGTCATTTTTTCCTTCCTGCTCCGACTTCTCTGACGTTCAGGAGGATCCTTGTCAAGCCAATCTGAGTTTGTAGTTCTAAACTAAGAAGATTACCCTAATCTATGTTACGAGCTGATCTGCTATCTCTCCAAGAAGTGTGGATTGAATGACGCTTCACAGCACATCTCTACAATCCGGAATCAGCTTCCCTTTCTAGCGGTGGTGTCACACGCTCTCCGGTCTCAGCTGTTCAGCTGCAATGGTCACCGCTCCCTAAACTAACAAGTTGCCAACGTATGCATCCGAATCTCTTCTCATTCAACTAGTAAGATTTTCATCTCATATATTGCTTCCTCAAATGTCTGTAATGTGGAACCTTATCTACTTAAGTCCAATTGCCTTTTGATGTATCATATTATGATCCTGCTACGCTTAGAGCACAACTTGCACGTAACTACTCTTCCATAGAACTTTAACCATTTAGTTTTGCACCTAACTTACCTATTGGTCACACTTCTATCTGTAACTTAAATCCTAACATCTGTTACCTTATGATCTGCTTATAACATATATGTTAAAACTCTGGTTGCCTGTCATACAAACACTGCTGTGGTAAATGTAGTGTTTTTAACACAAGGGGCAGCGATAGTGTTTGAACAATTGCAGCCACATACTAACCTGCTATTTGTCAGACTCAATTTAAACATTACTTCTGTAAGTATTTATGTTTAAATCTGAACAGACAATTTGCAACAACCACTCAATTTACAAAGAATTCTTACTCTGCAGTTGTGATTCATACAAACTATTTTATTTTATTTCCAGAGAAAAGTTATCCTTACAATATTACCAAGCCTAAATTGTTGGATATGGACCCAGCAGAGTTAGTAAATCATGTACAGGCACTCACACAAAGAGTAGATTTATTAACAAATGGTCTAAGGTCTTTAAAAATGAAAATTATTTGTTGAAGTCTTATATTAAAGATATAGTTGAGGCTAAAACACACAATCTTGAACCTCAGGTCAGCCCACCTGAGAGATTCTATGGGGACAGATCCCAGTTTAGGGAATTTAAAAATGCTTGCTATCTCCATTTTGCCTTAAAACCAAACACCTATCCCACTAATCACTTGAAGGTTCTTAAAACAATTTCTTATTTAAGAGGAGAACCCCGCATATGGGCTAACACTTATTTTGAGACAAATGACTCAATATTAGATTCACTGGAAGATTTTTTTTAAAGCACTAGCTCAGTTATACGAAGATCCATACAAGCAAATAACTGCAGAAACAGCCATGAGGTCCCTTAAGCATAATAGGCGAGTAGTTAAAGAGTATATAACTGATTTTAAGAAATGGGCTAAAGACAGTTTATGGAACGACAGCCCTTAGAAATCAATTCCGCCTGGGCCTCTCAGACACTCTGAAAGATGAACTTGCACGCTTAGACTTACCAGATACCTTAGATGAATTGATAAAAACTTAGCATAACCCTAGATAGATGTATAAGGGAGAGACATTTAGAGAAAAGTACAACTGACAATCAACTTAAAAAATATCCTTGTTGGGGGGCGGAGCCTGGCCGTGCCGGAACATGGCCGCTCAGACTTAGTGCTCCGGGCTATACAGCATCAAGCCCTACACATAAGCCGGCTGTTCGACCTGGAAAAAGCCACCGACTGATTTCCAAGGGACTGTAGAGACAGCGGGCACCCATTCACCGCTCGATGGCATGATCTGCAGCTCTCACTGGGCCTGTTAGTCCGCCCTGCGCACACCACGGAACGGAGCTCGGCGCCATCTTGCCTCACAGGACACATGGGGGAGAAGTGAACAACACAATAGCTAGCGGCAGGTGAGAGGAGGATCACAACTATCACCCCAGACTATACAGATAAGCCGCATATAAGTGGTGATGGAAAAAGATGGTGGGGGAAAATAAAGATAAACTCGCCACATAGGGGATAAAAGCTGCACACGCAGGGGTAGCTGTAGCTACTGCACAGACGCTAGACTGAGCTGCAAGCCGTTAAAAAAGCCACAGGACATCTGGGCATTGTTATGCAGTCTGACAATAGCACTATAGACCCCGGACAGTTACAGACAATGTGCTAACTTAGTTGATGTACACATAAGACACTAACTGAGGAGCTGGCTGCACAAGAGGGGGAAACAAACCACCTATACCTCAGCACACCATGGCTAACACTTGAATAAATAACAGTCGCATGTAAGCTCATACCTTCTCAACCCTGCCTCAACTCGCTTTGGCCTGGCAGACAAGTGCCTTTACAAGTGCTTATACAACAAAAAAGAAAAACACATAAGGCGAATCCACAAAAACTCACTCAGATATGGCATCAAAAAAGGGCAATAAGTTAGATAAAAACAACAAACAGCAGGCCTCCCTCCCCATATCTGTCAGCAATTTCTTTAGCACTAATGACACATCTAGCACAGAGCAGAGGGACTCGGGGGGACATACCCCGATCCCACAAGACTCAGCTCAACAACAAACTGCCCCACTGGATCTGATGACCCAACTTAAAGCCGATAAAGCTAATTTGCCCTCTAAGTCTGATTTCGACTCTCTAAAAAGCTTAATAAAATCAGAACTCACATCTATAAGAAAATAAATCTCAGACATTGGGTATAGGGTAGAAGACCTGGAGGGGACACAGGACACCCTGTCTAACATAACTGGCTCCCTCACAACACAGGCTAATATATCCGAAACTAGGATCTCGGCTCTTCAAGACAAAATGGAAGATTTAGATAACCAAAACCGCAGGAATAATCTGCGGATCCGTGGGATTCCAGAGAAAGTTACTAATGAGGAGCTGGAAGAATATGTACAACAACTCTTTCGCCATCTGAAAAAAGACCAACAAGCAGAAGAAGTGGAACTTGACAGGGTCCATAGGGCCCTCAGGCCCCCACCGCCAGTTAAAGCCCCACCTAGGGACGTGATATTAAGATTTCTTAGATATAAAGATAAAGAGGAAGTTTGGTCCCTGGCTCGTCAAATGAGGGATATCTCTTATCTAGACCATGAGCTCCAAATCTTCTTGGATCTGTGCCCTAATACCCTGCAAAGAAGGAGAGAGATCGCTTTCATCACTAGGGTACTTAGAGAAAAGAAGATAAAATATAGATGGGGTTACCCCTTCAGCTTGATTGCCTCCCATGGCGGGCATGTCTTCACCTACAAGGAAGCACAGGACATGGAGGCTCTTGCTAAGGGGCTCAATGTAACTTTTAACATCCCCCCGGAGTTTCACACCCCGGGGAGCAGGTCAGATGATGAAACCACAGAATCTTTGCAGCTACATGGAAAATCACGCTGGCAGGTGGTACACCCCAATAAACGACGAAAAGACAGACAAAGGCAAGCACACAGCCCGGAGGCATCAGCCTCTATCATGCAGGAGACTTGAAGTTGATCAGCACTGGGTGAGACCGTTTTGATGCTTAAAAATATAAATATATGTTCTTCCCACACTGTTTCCCTCCGAAAATAGCTGGGTGACACTGGGAAAAGTGAAAAGATAGAAGCAGCACCGACTTGAAGTATTTCTTATATATTTATTGCATCAGAGACAAAAAAACAACAACGACGTTTCGGTCAGTACCTGACCTTAATCATGTTATACAAACAAATGACAAAACCACTCCTTATGTAGCCATAGTAGGCGGGGTTACTACCTGTACAGGTGTTAGACTAATAATTAACCCTCTGTGTCTATATATCAGGGAGACCTTCCTTCATGCTCCCTCTAGTGGTTTAGTCAATTTCCTCTTATCAGCTTATAGTAATCTGGAAGATACAATGTAGCATACATATACATCAGGCTAGTATTCACCTTTAGTTAGTATATCCATATAATTATATACAAAATTTACATAGTCTGTAAAAACCATACAATATGTAGTTCAGAAAAATGATTCAAAAACATTCATAAAATAAAATGAGAAACTTAAACAAAACTCTATACAGTTCCTCTCTAATCGATAGGGGCAATAACATTTATGGAGTATCAATACAGTTATTTTAATGATTACTTCAAGGTAATTTGCCAATCAATTTCCTTATTCATTCCCTGGGGTATAAGTGATTGTAAGGTGTATATCCAGTAAGTTTCTCTAGATTTTAAAATCTGCTGTCTATCTCCCCCTCTCCTTGGTGTTCTTATCCGTTCTATAATTTGATATCTCAATTGAGAAATAGTATGTCCAGCCTGTAGAAAGTGGTTAGATACAGGAGCATCCCTATTTTTACACCGTATGTTGGACTTATGTTCTACAATCCGGTCCCTTACCCTTCTGGTGGATTCACCTATATAAATCTTTGAACACGGACATTTAATTAAATATATTACATAGTCCGTATTACATGTAAAGAAACCTGGAATTCTAAATTTTCTGCCAGTCAGTGGGTGTGAAAAGGAATCCCCTTTAATTATATTGCTACAATTGCAGCAGCCCAGGCATGGAAAACAGCCTAGTTTGGGGGTAGAGATATATGTCTGTGTTTGTTTCTTGCCAGTACCCAAGTCTGCTCTTACTAGGGCATCCTTTAGGTTCCTACATCTCCTGTAGGCAGGCATAGGGGGCACCTCAAATTCCTTTACATTTGGATTGAGGTTCTTAATAATAGGCCAATGTCTTTTGATCACTTTATTAATCTCTGTACTTAGTGTGTTATATTGAGAAACAAATACCATACGTTTATCATCCTGTTTGTCTTTTACTTTAATACCCCTAAGGATAGAATGTCTGGGAATCTTGTTAACCTCTTCAGTCTGTTCCTGTATTAGGGATTTAGGGAAGCCTCTTTCAATAAACATATTTCCCATTTCCATTAGTCTGGTCTGTACCTTATCCTCATTTGAAACTATCTTCCTCACTCTCAGTAATTGACTCTTAGGTAGACTTCTTATAAGTGATGGTGGATGAGCACTCTCAAATCTTAGGAGGCTATTTCTATCACTTTCTTTTCTATAAATATCCACCTCAAGAAGTCTCCCATTTTTTATTACAGTAGTGTCAAGAAAGGCTATTGACTCTTCACTAAATGTGAGTTTAAATTTAATGTGTCTAGTGGATACATTAAGTTCTGCTACAAATTCCTGTAGGGAGTCGATGTCGCCCCCCCATATGCCAAACACATCATCTATGTACCGGAACCAACATAATCCATACTGTAAAAACAGCTTATTCTTGTACACGAACTTCTCCTCATATATACTCATGAAAATGTTGGCATATGTGGGGGCGACATTCGACCCCATAGCAGTACCCTGACACTGTAAATAGTATTGATCCTTGAAAAGGAAATAGTTACAGTACAGTACCAATTGGAGCAATTCTAATATAAATTCACATTGAGTAGTAGATAGTATACCATTCGTGCAAACAGCCTGTTTAATGGCTCCAAGGCCACTCACATGGGTGATTGACGTATATAAGCTGTTTACATCAAGGGTATACAAGATAAATTTATCACTCTCCATCCCCAATTCCTCGAGCTTATTAAGGAAGTCTCCTGTATCTTTAAGGTAGGACATTGTCTGCATGGCCAGTGGTCTAAGGACTTTATCTAAATAAATAGAAACATTTGTCAATAATGAGTTTGTACTTGCCACAATGGGGCGGCCTGGAGGGGGCAAGTACAAACTCATTATTGACAAATGTTTCTATTTATTTAGATAAAGTCCTTAGACCACTGGCCATGCAGACAATGTCCTACCTTAAAGATACAGGAGACTTCCTTAATAAGCTCGAGGAATTGGGGATGGAGAGTGATAAATTTATCTTGTATACCCTTGATGTAAACAGCTTATATACGTCAATCACCCATGTGAGTGGCCTTGGAGCCATTAAACAGGCTGTTTGCACGAATGGTATACTATCTACTACTCAATGTGAATTTATATTAGAATTGCTCCAATTGGTACTGTACTGTAACTATTTCCTTTTCAAGGATCAATACTATTTACAGTGTCAGGGTACTGCTATGGGGTCGAATGTCGCCCCCACATATGCCAACATTTTCATGAGTATATATGAGGAGAAGTTCGTGTACAAGAATAAGCTGTTTTTACAGTATGGATTATGTTGGTTCCGGTACATAGATGATGTGTTTGGCATATGGGGGGGCGACATCGACTCCCTACAGGAATTTGTAGCAGAACTTAATGTATCCACTAGACACATTAAATTTAAACTCACATTTAGTGAAGAGTCAATAGCCTTTCTTGACACTACTGTAATAAAAAATGGGAGACTTCTTGAGGTGGATATTTATAGAAAAGAAAGTGATAGAAATAGCCTCCTAAGATTTGAGAGTGCTCATCCACCATCACTTATAAGAAGTCTACCTAAGAGTCAATTACTGAGAGTGAGGAAGATAGTTTCAAATGAGGATAAGGTACAGACCAGACTAATGGAAATGGGAAATATGTTTATTGAAAGAGGCTTCCCTAAATCCCTAATACAGGAACAGACTGAAGAGGTTAACAAGATTCCCAGACATTCTATCCTTAGGGGTATTAAAGTAAAAGACAAACAGGATGATAAACGTATGGTATTTGTTTCTCAATATAACACACTAAGTACAGAGATTAATAAAGTGATCAAAAGACATTGGCCTATTATTAAGAACCTCAATCCAAATGTAAAGGAATTTGAGGTGCCCCCTATGCCTGCCTACAGGAGATGTAGGAACCTAAAGGATGCCCTAGTAAGAGCAGACTTGGGTACTGGCAAGAAACAAACACAGACATATATCTCTACCCCCAAACTAGGCTGTTTTCCATGCCTGGGCTGCTGCAATTGTAGCAATATAATTAAAGGGGATTCCTTTTCACACCCACTGACTGGCAGAAAATTTAGAATTCCAGGTTTCTTTACATGTAATACGGACTATGTAATATATTTAATTAAATGTCCGTGTTCAAAGATTTATATAGGTGAATCCACCAGAAGGGTAAGGGACCGGATTGTAGAACATAAGTCCAACATACGGTGTAAAAATAGGGATGCTCCTGTATCTAACCACTTTCTACAGGCTGGACATACTATTTCTCAATTGAGATATCAAATTATAGAACAGATAAGAACACCAAGGAGAGGGGGAGATAGACAGCAGATTTTAAAATCTAGAGAAACTTACTGGATATACACCTTACAATCACTTATACCCCAGGGAATGAATAAGGAAATTGATTGGCAAATTACCTTGAAGTAATCATTAAAATAACTGTATTGATACTCCATAAATGTTATTGCCCCTATCGATTAGAGAGGAACTGTATAGAGTTTTGTTTAAGTTTCTCATTTTATTTTATGAATGTTTTTGAATCATTTTTCTGAACTACATATTGTATGGTTTTTACAGACTATGTAAATTTTGTATATAATTATATGGATATACTAACTAAAGGTGAATACTAGCCTGATGTATATGTATGCTACATTGTATCTTCCAGATTACTATAAGCTGATAAGAGGAAATTGACTAAACCACTAGAGGGAGCATGAAGGAAGGTCTCCCTGATATATAGACACAGAGGGTTAATTATTAGTCTAACACCTGTACAGGTAGTAACCCCGCCTACTATGGCTACATAAGGAGTGGTTTTGTCATTTGTTTGTATAACATGATTAAGGTCAGGTACTGACCGAAACGTCGTTGTTGTTTTTTTGTCTCTGATGCAATAAATATATAAGAAATACTTCAAGTCGGTGCTGCTTCTATCTTTTCACTATACCTTTTGGGGTGAGTGCATGAACCCCTCTAGCGTGCACCTTTGATCTGGTTGACGAGTGCTGGGTTTGCTTATTTCTTCTATAGTATGACACTGGGAAAAGACAGGGTGCTCGTTACATTGGGACTTTATAGAACTGTGCACCCACTCCAAGGTTGAACTTTTTATTATTACAGTAGGGTAATGATGTTGTTAATGCATTCCCCTTAATTTAATAACAATGAGACTCTTACTCATTGTTTTGGGTTCTGTTTTTTTTTTGGTTAAGTTATGTTATAATACTGTGATATGGTTTGATTGTTTTTCTATGTTGAAATGTTATGAAAAGCTGCATGGTTTGACACACTACTATTCTTTAACTCAAACAGGGAAAGGGGGCACAACACATAGACCCGACACACATATTTTTAGCAGGGCATGTACATATTAGCTGGGGCTCTCTTGCAAACCTATGGGGACTGTAGACAAGCATAGAGGGATAAACTTCCTCACAATTAACGCCAAGGGTCTTAACAGCCCGTTCAAAAGGAACTTAGCTATAAGGGACTTTAAAGAAAAGAAAGTTGAGGTGATGATCTTCCTACAGGAGACGCATTTTCTACAAAATAGAGAACCTGGCACGTTCAAATATAAATTCGGAGACTCTTATTATGCATCCAATAACACAAAAAAGGGAGGCGCAGGCATTTTATTTAAAAGGGGTATACCATTCCAGGCACACAAAGTCATAAAAGACAAACAGGGCAGATTTCTCATTTTAGTGGGCACATTGTGTCATAAACAAATAACGTTGGTCAATGCATATGCCCCGAACGTAGCACAAGGAGCCTTTTTCAAAACTTTGACCAACGCAATATTGGATGTCGTTAAGGGCTCCTTGATAGTATGCGGCGATCTAAATTGCACACTAGACCCCACAATAGACAACTCCACGGGCACTTCATCCACTGCACACGCAATTATTTCCAAACTTAAGACATGCCTCAGAGAGCTTACATTGCACGATACATGGAGGATTTTACATAGGGCCGAGAGAGACTATACATTCTACTCCCACCCTCACGCTAGATTCTCGAGGATCGACTATATTCTCACAGACGTCACTAGTTTAGCGCTAGTTAGAAGCTGCCAGATCCTCCCAGTGTCGTGGACAGACCACTCAGCGGTGAGTTGTAGTTTGAGGTGGGACACCAGAGATAGAACTGAATATTTATGGAAACTAGACGACAGATTATTAGATGACCCGATATATTCAGAGAGAATAGAGAAAGCACTAAACTGCTACTTCCAAACTAACTCAAATAATGAAGTAGACATTAGGTACTGCTAGGAGGCGCATAAAGCAGTTATGAGAGGTGAACTCATGAGCGTTAGGGCGCATCAACTAAGGCAGCAGAGAACCTATTATGATTCGATATTATACAAGATAGAAGACTTAGAAAAAGACCATAAAAAAAACCCAGGAGACGCTAGAATATTAGAACTCTTAGTGGAATGTAAGAACAAGCTACATGGCATAATTGATAAAGAGTGCAAAACTATAGCTCTCAAGCTTAAACAACAGAACTATGAAGGGAATAATAAATGCAGCAAACTATTTGCGAGGAAATTGAGGCGTAGAATTAATAAGACACATATTCTAAAAATCAATGACACTAATGGGAAAGAACATACATCCTCCGAAAAAATTGCTGAGGTGTTCCGCACATACTATGAGAAATTATACAACCTACAAGAACACTCCTTAGATGGAATAGACAAATTCTTGGATAGCCTAAACCTACCAGAAATAGAGGAGGAAGACAGGGTACACCTAAATGAACCCTTCACGATAAATGAAATAAAAAAAATTATCAAAGACTTCCCAAATGAAAAAGCTCCAGGCCCGGACGGCTTCACAATTTACTATTATAAAAAATACATAGACACCCTTACCCCGCACTTGCTTAGCTTGTTCCAGCATATAGCAGAAAATAACCCCCCCCTAGATGAATCATTGAAAGCACACATAGTTGTACTACCCAAGCCAGGTAAAAAAACAGATAGAGTAGAGAACTTCAGACCTATCTCGCTACTCAACAATGACATCAAGATCTATGCCAAATTGTTATCCAATAGACTAAACTCCGTTATACCCCGGATAATCGATAAGGACCAGGTAGGATTTGTGATAAACAGAGAGGCAAGAGATAATACAGTGAGGGCAGTGGATTTGATAGATCACGCGATGTCAGAGGGCGTGCCTCTGGTCCTGGTCTCCACGGACGCGGAGAAAGCTTTCGACCGCGTCCGGTGGAGATTCCTGGAGGTAGTCCTGGGAAAGTTTGGTATGGGGACCTCATTTATAGCAAAAATCATGACCTTATATCACTCCCCCACAGCACAGGTTCGAGTGAACGGCATATTGTCTAAGCCCTTCCAGATAAATAATGGTACGAGACAGGGGTGCCCCCTGTCTCCGCTGTTGTTTGCCTGCGCGGTAGAGGCCCTAGCAGTTAAAAAATAAGAAGTGACATAAAAATTGAAGGAGTTAGAATCAGAGAGTCTGACTATAAAATTATGCTATATGCGGATGACATATTATTCACCCTCACAAATCCACTTGTCTCGATACCTTTAATAATGCACCACCTGAGAGAATTCCAGTCCGCATCAAACTTCTTGATTAATCAGTCAAAATCAGAGATACTTAATATCTCTCTACCCCAGACACAACTTATACAGCTGAAAAAAATTTGCCCCTTCAAATGGCAGGATAAATATATAAAATATTTAGGGATTCACCTCGCGAACAACACCCACGACCTTTTTCAAATCAACTACATCCCTTTACAGCGTAAAATAATAGCTGACCTCTCCTCTTGGAGATCTCTACATACCTCTTGGCTAGGAAGAATAAATATTTTCAAAATGAACGTACTACCACGAATTTTATATATATATTGCAGGCTCTACCTGTCACCCTTCCACTGCACTTCCTCCCCTCATTGCAATCAAAAATATTAGAATTTGTATGGGATAAGAAAAGCGCCCGAATAAATACAAATATCATGTGCACACCACTCCTGAAGGGGGGACTAGGGGTACCAGACCTAGTCAAATACAGATATGCCATCCACCTACAGAGGATCTTAGATTGGTCATATAACTATCAAAATAAAAGATGGGTCCAAATCGAACATGAGGTTGCAAATATAAAACACCTAGGGGCACAGTGTTGGCTTACCCCAGGGGGGCGGATCAGGGATAATAAATCCAACTGGACGTGTACTGAGACTTTCAGGACATGGGACAGGGTACTAACGAAGTTCCCACACATCTCCTCCACTAGCTCCCCCCTGACACCATTACTAGAAAATAAAGAGTTTGCCCCGGGGGTGGGCTTACCATTTCACGCCTTGGACACGACAAATAGAACGTTACAGGTGTTCCAGTTGGGGAGCGAGACTAGAATGCACACAAGAGGGGAATTGATAGAAGGGGGTCTTCTGATCTTTAAAAACTGGCTGTTCCACCATCAATGCACTTCGTTCATCTTTAAACATGGGGACAGGAAAAATTTGATCAGACCCAAGACACAATTCGAGATAATGTGCTCCTCAGCGAAACCAATACATCACTCATTATCCCTAATATATAAATTACTACAAACACAACCACCGGGACATATACCCTACTATCTGGAGAGATGGAATGCGGAACTAGGTATTGACGTCAGTTATAGAGAGGTCAACACCATCCTACACAACATCCCAAAATCTTCAGTTTCAGCCAACATCATAGAAATAAATTTAAAAATATTACATAGATGGTATATGACCCCTGTCAGGGTACATAAACTATTCAACACACAAAGCACTACATGTTGGTGCTGCGGCCTAGACAGGGGGACCATGTTGCACGTATGGTGGTCCTGCACCAGTATAGCCCCAGTTTGGGAAAAGATAGCAGCAGAAGCCTCCAAGGTACTGGGTAGAGCACTCCCAACCGACCCCAAGCTATGGCTTTTCCTCTGTACACCTAACAGGTTCACAACAGCACAAAAAAAGATGCTACATATTATGAGCAGTGGAGTAAAAATTTTAATGGCACAGAAGTGGAAGTCACGAGAGGTTCCTACTATAGCTCAGTGGGTCCACAAATGTAATTAAATTGTAAGAATGGAGGAATACCATTATATTAAGATCAAATGTATAAATATGTATGTCCAGATACAGTTGATTGGGATGAGTATGTGAGACAGAAATTTATGCCCCAAAGGTCAGATAGTGGGATAATTAATCCCTGAAAGCTAACCAGCAGTTTTTCTTTTTGTGTCAGTTTTTCTTTAATTTAGTTTGTTTTTATTGATGTTCTTCTCTGTTTTATTGTTACATGTTTAACCACGTAAGGAAAGGCATCTAATGTATGATCTCCACTGGTTCACTTCATTGTAATAATATAAGTGAAAACTGTATTTTAGATTCATGTATCTGAACAATGGATGCTATTGCACTATTTTTCTGTATGCTGGATGCACAATAAAGATTTATTAAAAAAAATAAAAAATATCCTTGTTACTCCACCAGTCCATCTGTATCAAAAACTAACAGAACCCATGGACATTGGCGTCTTGAAAGGACCACTTACCCCCCCAAGAGAAATTGAGGAGGAGAACTATCAACCTCTGTTTGTGCTGTGCCTCTGAAGAACATGGGGTTAAGGATTGTCCAATGTCCATTACTAAATCGCCAGAAAAGGGGTAAGACCCAGCAAATTAATAACTGTTTTCATACCCAGGTTTCTGACACCTCTCACTGTTTCTTATCTATTCTCTTACAGTGGGATCAACATCGAGTCAACAATTTAGCAATAATTGATTCAGGCGCTATAGCAAACTCTGGCCTAGAGTCTTGCGTTAGCCTTAAAAAGCAGCGTTGGCCGGTCCTAACGCTGCTTTTTAACGCCCGCTGGTATTACGAGTCTTGCAGGTACAAGTGTACCGCTCACTTTTTTGGCCAGACTCGGAAATACCGCAAATCCACTTAAGTCAATTGCGTATCCTATATTTTCAATGGGACTTGCATAGCGCCGGTATTACGAGTCTACCAAAAAGTGAGTGGTAGACCCTCTCCTGTCAAGCCTGGTACCGCATTTTAAAGTCAGTAGTTAAGAGTTTTACACTACAACGCTGTAGCATAAAACTCTTAACTAAAGTGCTAAAAAGTACACTAACACCCATAAACTACCTATTAACCCCTAAACCGACCCCCCCCCCCACACATTGCAAACACTAAAATAAATTTTTTAACCCCTAATCTGCCGAACCGGACATCGCTGCCACTATAATAAATATATTAACCCCTAAACCGCCGCACTCCCGCATCGCAAACATTAGTTAAATATTATTAACCCCTAATCTGCTGTCCCTAACATCGCCGACACCTACCTACATTTATTAACTCCTAATCTGCCACCCCCAACGTCGCCGCCACTATATTAAAGTTATTAACCCCTAAATCTAAGTCTAACCCTAACACCCCCTAACTTAAATATAATTGAAATAAATATAAATAAAATTACTATAATTAACTAAATTATTCCTATTTAAAACTAAATACTTACCTATAAAATAAACCCTAAGATAGCTACAATATAACTAATATTTACATTGTATTTAGCTTAGGGTTTATTTTTATTTTACAGGCAACTTTGTATTTATTTTAACTAGGTTCAATAGTTATTAAATAGTTATTAACTATTTAAATTCTACCTAGTTAAAATAAAGACAAATTTACCTGTAAAATAAAACCTAACCTAAGTTACACTAACACCTAACACTACACTACAATTAAATGAATTACCTAAATTAAATACAATTAATTACAATTAAATACAATTATCTAAAGTACAAAAATCAAACAAACACTAAATTACAGAAAATAATGAAGAAATTAGAAGAATTTTAAACTAATTACACCTAATCTAATCCCCCTAACAAAATAAAAAAAAGCCCTACCCTACACTAAATTACAAATAGCCCTTAAAAGGGCCTTTTGCAGGGCATTGCCCCAAAGTAATCAGCTCTTTTACCTGAAAAAAAAATTTACAATCCCCCCAACATTAAAACCCACCACCCACACAACCAACCCTACTCTAAAACCCACCCAATCCCCCCTTAAAAAACCTAACACTAACCCCCTGAAGATCACCTTACCGGGAGACGTCTTCACCCAACCGGGCCGAAGTCCTCAATGAAGCCGGGAGAAATCTTCATCCAAGCCGGGCGAAGTGGTCCTCCAGACGGGCAGAAGTCTTCATCCAGACGTCATCTTCTGTCTTCATCCATCCGGCGCGGAGCGGGTCCATCTTCAAGACATGCGACGCGGAGCATCCTCTTCAAATGACGGCTAAACACAGAATGAAGGTTCCTTTAAATGACGTCATCCAAGATGGCGTCCCTTCAATTCCGATTGGCTGATAGAATTCTATCAGCCAATCTGAATTAAGGTAGAAAAAAATCCTATTGGCTGATGCAATCAGCCAATAGGATTGAACTGGCATTCTATTGGCTGATTGGAACAGCCAATAGAATGCCAGCTCAATCCTATTGGCTGATTGCATCAGCCAATAGGATTGAACTTCAATCCTATTGGCTGATTGCATCAGCCAATAGGATTTTTTCTACCTTAATTCCGATTGGCTAATAGAATTCTATCAGCCAATCGGAATTGAAGGGACGCCATCTTGGATGACGTCATTTAACGGAACCTTCATTCTGTGTTTAGCCATCGTTTGAAGAGGATGCTCCGCATCGGATGTCTTGAAGATGGACCCGCTCCGCGCCAGATGAATGAAGATAGAAGATGCCGTCTGGATGAAGACTTCTGCCCGTATGGAGAACCACTTCGCCCGGCTTGGATGAAGACTTCTCCCGGCTTCGTTGAGGACTTCGGCCCGGTTGGGTGAAGAAATCTCCCGGTAAGGTGATCTTCAAGGGGTTAGTGTTAGGTATTTTAAGGGGGGGATTGGGTGGGTTTTAGAGTAGGGTTGGTTGTGTGGGTGGTGGGTTTTAATGTTGGGGGTGGAATTGTAATTTTTTTTCAGGTAAAAGAGCTGATTACTTTGGGGAAATGCCCTGCAAAAGGCCCTTTTAAGGGCTATTTGTAATTTAGTGTAGGGTAGGGCTTTTTTTTATTTGGGGGGGCTTTTTTATTTTGTTATTTCTTTAGTATTTTCTGTAATTTAGTGTTTGTTTGTTTTTGTACTTTAGATAATTTTATTTAATTGTATTTAATTTAGGTAATTCATTTAATTGTAGTGTAGTGTTAGGTGTAATTGTAGGTTAGGTTTTATATTACAGGTAAATTTATATTTATTTTAGCTAGGTAGTTATTAAATAGTTAATAACTATTTAATAACTATTGTACCTAGTTAAAATAAATACAAAGTTGCCTGTAAAATAAAAATAAACCCTAAGCTAGCTACAATGTAACTATTAGTTATATTGTAGCTAGCTTAGGGTTTATTTTACAGGTGAGTATTTAGTTTTAAATAGGAATTATTTAGTTAATTGTAGTAATTTTATTTAGATTTATTTAAATTATATTTAAGTTAGGGGGGGTTAGGGTTAGACTTAGGTTTAGGGGTTAATATGTTTATTATAGTGGTGGCGACATTAGGGGCGGCAGATTAGGGGTTAATAAAAGTAGTTAGGTTGCGGCGACATTGGGGCGGCAGATTAGGGGTTAATAAATATAATGTAGGTGTCGGCGATGTTGGGGGCAGCAGATTAGGAGTTCATAAGTATAATGTAGGTGGCGGCGGTGTCCGGAGCCGCAGAATAGGGGTTAATTATATAATGCAGGTGTCGACGATGTCAGGGGTGGCAGATTAGGGGTTAATAAGTGTAATATTAGGGGTGTTTAGACTCAAGGTTCATGTTAGGGTGTTAGGTGTAGACATAAATGTATTTTCCCAATAGGAATCAATGGGGCTGCGTTAGGAGCTTTACGCTGCTTTTTTGCAGGTGTTAGGTTTTTTTTCAGCCGGCTCTCCCCCATTGATCCCTATGGGGAAATCGTGCACGAGCATGTTTAGCCAGCTCACTGCTAACGTAAGCATATATGGTATTGAAGTGAGATGTGGAGCAAAATTTTGCTCTATGCTCACTTTTTTGCGGTTAACGCCGGGTTTGTAAAAACCCGTAATACCAGCGCTGTCTGTAAGTGAGCGGTGAGCATAAACTGCTCGTTAGCACCGCACAGCCTCTAACGCAAAACTCGTAATCTAGGCGTCTGTACATAAAAACTTCACTGCTGTAAATAAAATACCACTGGTAAAAAAGCAAACCTCTATTTTCTTGTGTGTTATTGACGGCAACACTATTTCTTCAGGCCCAGTAACACACCAAACGATACCTTTACTAGTATCAACTCCAACACATCATACTGAATTCATCACATTCGATGCCATTCCCTCACCAATCTTCCCTATAATCCTAGGTTTAAAATGGCTTACTCTACACAACCCTCATATAAATTGGTCAACCTCCAGTATAAAATTGAATTCCACATTTTGCCTTCAAACTTGTTATGTATCAACCTCCTTATTGCAAACTACAGAATTCCACATACCGCAGGATTATCTGGAATTTTCTGATGTCTTTGATAAAAAGGAGTCAGAAAATCTACCTCCACATAGGAAGTATGATTGCCCTATAGAATTACTACCCAGCGCTGACATACCTTGCGGACACATTTTCCCGTTATCTAAACCAGAGTTGGAACACCTAAAAAGTTATATTGATGAAAACTTAAGGAAGGGATTTATTATATATATATATATATATATATATATATATATATATATATATATATATATATATGTCATGCCATTCGGCCTCTGCAATGCCCCAGCAACATTCATAAATTTGATAAACGACATTTCCATCTTAATATGGGAAGAAACCACTGCTGCAGTCCTTACTTGTGGGAAATACTGAACCTGGCCACCAGGAGGAGGCAAAGACACCCCAGCCAACGGCTTAAATACCTCACCCACTTCTTCATAACCCCAGTTATACCCCAGCCTTTCGTCACAGGAGTAGTCTCTTCGAGATGGGACTGGAGTTTTAAGTAGTCCTGTCAGCCTCTCAGTGAGAGCATGGATGAAAGTTAGAGTCCAGAGATGCAGGGAGAGTCTTTCTGTGAAACCATCCCGACTCATATTAACAGCTCCATAGGCAATCAGCGTTGACGAGTTTCGCTGCCTGCTTTCTTCGCTCAAGTCCATGTCAGAAGCGATGCTACTATCTGTCACACTTGAAAGGCTGTATTCCTGTTCCACGGCGCAGATTCTGGTAAGATCGTTTCATTTTTTATACATGTATGATAACGCAAGAAGACAGGGTCACAGTGTGACTCCTTTTATCTGTATAGAATCAAGGGTTAATATCTCCTTAGGGGATTATTGAACAGGGGGGAATAATCTTATATGTTTATTTGATTTTATGCTGCTTTTATGTGTGAGATGTTATGGGCTCATAGGCTGTTATGGAATATACAGGTTTCACTTTCACTTTGAGAACCATGCAGCTTACAAGCTTGGAGCGCTTTCTCATAGCAGGGACATGTGATTCATTCCCTTTTTCCTGACCGGGTGTCTATCAGAGAGGAGTCATAAATCTCTGTACTGTCTGGGTCATAGGAGGTGGTGAGCACCCCAGCCATTGGGGTATAAGGGTGCCGTTTTATTTGAAAAAAATAAAATGTTTTATTTCTCTAGTTCTCCGGTTATTGCACTAGGGATGGAGGATTCTGTTACTTTAGAGGGCACTCCCTCTATTCCTAATGAGTAATTTCTGTTTTATATGGTGAGGAGGCCTTAGTTCCGCCCTCTCAATTATGTTCCATATGCCTTGATAATGTGATAATATGAAACATGTTTGATACCACAGAGCCGTCCACCTCTGAGGAGTTGTTGTCCAGTGAGGTGCGTACCCTACATTCTTATATCTCTACACATGCAGTTTTTCCATAGCATTGCTAATCCTCCATCTGGAGGGGGCCTTTTTTCACCAGACGTTACTGCGCAGTTTAGACGGCGGTGTCTGCGGCCTTTAATGCTTTACCTCGCCCTGCTAAGTGCAAGCGAAAGGTTACATATTGCACTCCTTATCAAAATACATCAGATAATTTATTGTATTTAACTGAGGGTTTTCCGAGGATGAAGTTCTTTCTGAGACTTCAAAGTATGAACATTCTGGGTCGGAGTCTGCTGCCTCTAATCCTCCGGCTGAGGAGGAACCAGACTTTAGTTTAGGAAATTGTGCTTTCTTCTAAAGGAAGTTTTTGGTGAATTCAGAGGTCCCAGAGGCCAAAATGCCTGATGAACCTTTAATTCCAAAATTGGATAGAGTTTTAGGACAGGGTGGTACCTTATCCTTCCCTGCTCCTGTTAGATGGCGAACATTATTTTGAATGAATGGGATAGGATTGGATTCCTTTTCCCCCTCTTCTCCCTTTAACAAATTTTCCCCGGTCCTGGACTCTCAATAGAGTTATGAGGTTCCATCCCTAAATGGGATGGTGTTATCTTCACCCTTGCTAAACGTACTACTATCCCGCTTGAGGATAGTTCTTTGTTTGAAGAGCCCATGGATAAAATATGGAAACTCTCTTAAGAAGGATGTTTTAACATACGGGATATTTGTTTCAACCCGTGGCGGCTGTTGCCGCGGTTACTGGAGAAACTACCTTCAGGCGTGTCTCCTTATAGGATTGATCGGGGTCGAGGGTCCCCTCGACGTTACTCAGAAAAGATTTACGGCCTTGAGAGTTGTTAATTCTTTTATCTGTGATGCTATTAGGCAGTTTATTTGCTTGAATGCTATGGCTTCAGCTTTTTCTGTTCATGCTTGTTGGGCTCTGGCTGGAGTCATGGTCTGCGGATATGACTTCTAAGTCTAGACTTCTTCCCTCCCTTTAAGGGAATGATTTTGTCTGGTCCAGGCCTGGACTCAATTATCTCCACGGTCTCAGGGGGCAAGTGTGCCCTCCTACCGCAAGAGTATATGAACTAATCTAAGGGACGATTTTCGTTCTGATAAAGCCCATGTCAGCAGTCCTCTGCTAAGCCGGAGCAAACCAAGAGCTCTTGGAGGCTGGCTCAGTCCTGGAATAAATCCAAGCAGAGCAAGAAGCCTGCCGAGTCGACGTCGGCATGAATGGACAGCCCCCGGTCCTCTTCTGGATCGTGTAGGGGGCAGTATGTCGCTCTTTTCAGTCTCTTGGTTCAGGGACGTGCAGGATCCATGGGTCCTGGAGGTCATAGCTCAGGGTTACAAGATAGGTTTTAAGAGAAATAAAGATAACAAGAGAGGCGCCAACAAGGTTGGTGCCTATCGCAGTGAGAGGTTTGGGATACCTTTCGTGGTCCCTAAGAAGGAGGGATCAAACCTTTCGTGGTCCCTAAGAAGGAGGGAACTTTTCATCCGATTCTGGACCTAAAGTGTTTAAGCAGGTTTTATATGTCCCCTCGTTTAAGATGGAGACAATAAGGTCCACTCTTCCCGTCGTTTGATAGGGGTAGTTCATGACCACGATAGATCTGAAGGATGCTCCCTTCACGTACCAATCCTCAAGGACCACTTCCAGTTCCTAAGGTTTGCATTCCTGGACCAGCACTTCCAGTTTATTGCCCTTCCATTTGGTCTAGCTAAATAAATTTTTCAGAGTGGACCATTCGGAATATCTCCTCTGTCTTCTTCGATCCCATTGATGGCAGATAATCTAAAGAGAATTCTCTTGTATCAAGTACCAGGGTAGAATTATCGGGTACTATAATAGTCTCCATTGACATGAGAATATTTCTAACAGACCAGAGATGTTGCAAGCTAGCTTCAACATGTCTCGCCCTCCAGATCTCCTTAAGGCCATCTGTGGCTCGATGTATGGAGGTGATTGGTCTCATGGTGTCTAGCTTGGACATAATTTCCTTTGCCAGGTTTCACCTCAGACTGTTGCAACTGCGCATGCTGAACTAGTGGAACGGCGATCATTCGGATCTGTTGCAACAGATTTCTCTGGACAACCAATCGGGAGAATCGCTCTCTTAATTGGTTCTGTCCAGATCTCTTGTCCTGAGGGACGTCTGTCTCAAGACCATCCTGGGTGTTTGTGACTATAGTTGCGAGTCTGTCAGGATGAGGAACTGTTTGGGGTGCCAGGAAGGCACAGGGCCTCTAGTCTCAGGAGGTAAAGCTCCCTCCTGATCTCATTTTGGATCTTCGGGCAATATACAATGCTCTGACGGCTTGGCCTCTGCTGGGTTTGTCCCAGTTAATCAGATTCCAATCAAGCAATATATCCTTGGTGGCTTACATCAACCATCAGGGGGAACGAGAAGCTCCCTAGTGTTGAGGGAAGTATCTCGGATTTTGTGAGGGGGAGACCTGCATTTGTTCGCTGTCATCAATCCACATTCCAGGTGTGGACAACTGGAAAGCGGATTTCCTCAGCAGACAATCCTTCCATCAGGGAGAATGTTCTCTACTTCCAGAGTATTTACAGAGATTTGCAAGAGGAAGATGTTATAATGTCTCAATACCAAGCTACCCAGATAGGAGTCAAGGTACAGGGTTCCACAGGCGGAGCTAACAGATGCATTAGCGGCCCTTTGGAGGTTCAACCTGATTTATCCTTTCCGACCGTTACCACTACTTCCTAGTTTAGTGGCTCAAGTCAAGCAGGCGTCAGTGATACTGACCGCTCCGTCTTGGCCGCAAAGGATATGGTTTGCGAATCTAGTGGGGTTGTCATCATCTCCTCTATTGAAGTTACCTTGTCGCAGGGATCTGCTGACCAAGGTCTTTTTTTTCATTAATGTCTAGATTCTCTGAGGCTGAATGTGTAGAGATTGAATGCTTAGTCCTAGCCAAGAGAGGGTTTTCTGAGAGAGTTATTTTTACTCTCATTCAAGCTCGTAAGCTGGTTGCTCATCGCATCTATCATAAGGTGTGGAGGACCTACTTATTCTGTTCTCCAGGATGAACTAGAGAAGGGCTTTTCTGCTAAGTCCCCTGACAGGACAGTTTTTGGCCCTGTCTGTGTTACTGCACAAAAGGTTTGCAGAGCTTCCAGATGTGCAGCCATTTGTTAAGGCTCTGCTGGGATCAGACCTGTGTTTAGATCTAAGGCTCCTCCTTGAAGTTTAAATCTTGTCCTTAAAGGGACACTGAACCCAAATTTTTCTTTTGTGATTCAGATCATGACATTTTAAGCAACATTCTAATTTACTCCTATCATCAAATTTTCTTCATTCTCTTGGTATCTTTATTTGAAATGCAAGAATGTAAGTTTAGATGGTGGCCCATTTATGGTGAACAACCTGGGTTGTTCTTGCTGATTGGTGGATAAATTAATCCACCAATAAATACGTGTTGTCCAGAGTCCTCAACCAAAAAAAAGCTTAGATGCCTTATTTTTTAAATATATAGATAGCAAGAGAACGAAGAAACATTGATAATAGGAGTAAATTAGAAAGTTACTTAAAATTGCATGCTCTATCTGAATCACAAAATAAATAATTTGGGTTCAGTGTCCCTTTAAGGTTTTGCAACGGATTCCGTTGGAGCCTATGCATGAAGTGGACATTAAATTGTTGTATTGCTTCTGCACGCAGAGTATCTGTGATTGCTGCCTTTCAATGTATCCCTCCTTATCTGGCTTTTCATGCCGATAAGGCTGTTCTGCAAACCAAGTTAGGTTTCTTCCTAAGGTTGTGTCAAGACGCAACATCAATCAAGAGATGTAGTTCCTTTCTTATGTCCTAATCCTTTGTCGAAGGAACGTTTACAACGTATCTGGATGTAGTTTGTGCCTTGAAGTTCTATCTTTGGGCCATGAAGGAATTTAGACAAACCTCTTTCTCTGTTTGTTCTCTTTTCTGGGAAGCGTAGGGGTTGGAGGGCCTCTTCGACTTCCTTATCTTTTTGTCTGAGGAGTGTCATTCGTTTAGCATAGAAACGGCAGGACATAAGCCTCCTCTGAGAATTACGGCTCATTCTACGAGAGCATTGGTTTCCTCTTGAGCCTTCAAAAATGAGACCTCTATGAATCAGATTTGTAAGGCGGCTATCTGGTTCTCCTTACATACTTTTCCAAAATTTTTACAAGTTTGATGTTTTTGCTTCTGCTGAAGCAGCCTTTGGGAGAAAGGTTTTGCAGTCTGTGGTGCCCTCAGATTAGGGTCCGCCTCTCTTTATTCCCTCCCGTTAGCATTCCGTATACTCCAGAGCTTGGGTATATGTTTCCCACAAGTAAGTAATGCAGCTGTGGACTCTTCCCATATTAAAAGGGAAAACATAAATTATGCTTACCTGATAATTTAATTTCCATCTGTATGGAAAGAGTCCACAGCTCCCGCCCGTGTTCTCCAATAGGCGGCCCTAAATTTGATTTTTTTTTTCTTCTGGCACCTTTTTCACCTTGATATTTCTCCTACTGTTCTTTGTTCCCTCTGCAGAATTACTGGGGTTATGAGGAAGTGGGGTAGGTATTTAAGCCTTTGGCTGGGGTGTCTTTGCCTCCTCCTGGTGGGCAGGTTCAGTATTTCCCACAAGTAAGGAATGCAGCTGTGGGCTCTTCCCATACAGATGGAAATTAAATTATCAGGTAAGCATAATTTATGTTTTTTAGAGACATTTTAGACATATTCCTTGTCATATATCTCAATGATATTTTTATTTATTCCACAACATTACCAGAACACATAAAACATATACACATAGTACTATCTCACCTCAGATGTAACAACCTCTATGCAAACCAGAAAAATGTATTTTCAACTCTGAAAAAAACACATTGTTGGGATATCAGATATCTCCAAGCGGCATTAAGATGGAGGATAATAAAGTTCAAACCATTAACAATTGGCCTATACCAAGGTCTAAAAAAGATATCCAAAGGTTTATGGGATTTTAAACTTTTATAGAAAGTTTATTAAAAACTTTGCTGCCTTGACCAAACCTCTTACTAATTTAACGAAGTCTAACATCAAATTTAACTGGACACATCAGACTCAAGAAATTTTCGATACCCTTCAAGCATAAATTCACTACAGCTCCTATCCTGAGATTCCCTAATCCAAAGCTACAATACATCCTTGAGGTGGACAACTCTGACTTCGCTGTAGGGGCAGTACTATCCCAAAGACAGAGTATAACCAAACCCCTACATCCTGTCGCCTACTACTCAAGGGTAATGACACCTCCTGAGTTAAATTACGCTATAGGCAAAAAAGAGTTATTAGCCATCAAAACATCTCTAGAAAATTGGCGACATCTGTTGGAGGGAACTACTCTCCCAATAATCATACTGACTGATCATGAATGAATCTACAGTATTTGAAATCGAACAGAGCTCTATCCGCCAGACAAGTTAGGTTGAACCTATACTTTTCAAGATTTAATTATCTTATCACCTATAGACCAGCATGTAAGAATGGAAAGGCAGATGCCCTATCCCGAATACATGAAAAACCTCTAACCTCCACCCAACAAGTACCCATCATACCAAGCAACAATATTTTGAGTTGTACTATTGATCAAACCTCTCTTCTTAGACAAAATCAGTCTGCTGACCAAACTAAACCTTTAACCAAACTGGTGAAGCATAACAATGGACTCTTCTACCATAACAACAAATTATATATTCCTCCTTCCATGCATCGAGATGTGCTAGAATCTGTTCATGACAGTCCTTTGGGGGTCAACCTGGAATACATAAAACTTTGCATCTGCTTAATAGGACATCCTAATGGCCTACTTTAACTAAAGACACAACTGAACATGTACTCTATTGTAAGATCTGTGTAACTTTGAAAACAGAAAGAAAACATTCATATGGACTTCTACTACCCCTATGTCATGCATACTCCTTTCTATATTAGCTCTGCCCCTTTAACTGCTTGGAACTACCATAAATACCTGCAATTCACACTCATTCATTGCTTGGTATTGTTTCTCTACTGGGACCAGTCCTGAGCTGCACACCTTTCCTGTAATTCCTGCAGCAACCGCTCACTGAGCTCTGTTCCTGTTACTTCCAAAGCAGAGCTGGGACCTGCTTCGCTTCCGGAATTGCGGCCTCTGTGACGTCACACACCACTCTCCTGCCGAGACCGGCTGCTTCTAACCGCTTACCGCTGTCTATCCTACTTGCGGTTCCTCTCATAGCCAATCCTGCAAATTAGGAATTCAAGGTACCGGTACTTGGGGATATATCCTTGCTCATATTTACACACATATATTTCTGCTTCACACACTTGCACTTATACCTAAGTTCACGCAGTTATTCCTGAACTCATGTTAAACAAGCATCCTCCATTATTTTTCTGTTTTGTGCACAAACATAAAATGAGCTTGTGTTTATTAACTACTCATGCTAAAGAGGCTTAAGTATCTATTCACACTGCTGTTTAGTCTACTCCTGCATTTTATCAGCAATAGTGTTGTGCAGATGCTTATTATCATTATTTTTGTTTTCTTATTTTCTTCACATATTAACTGCTTCTTGTGTGTGTGCTAGGTTGCCACATATTACTTGTGTGTAATATCCGTGTGACACCCTGCTACACACTTAGCTACACCTATATTATTTATATACCTATTTGTCAGTAGCTGTGGTCCACTCTAACTCCTGTCTTTCTCTCAGACATTACAGAAATACCAAGCCTAAAACAAAATGGACCCAACTGATGTGAATACACACATACAAACACTAAGTAACAAAGTAGACATATTAACTGAAGGTCTTACTGCTTTAAAACTTGAAAATGATAATTTAAAAACTTATATCAAGGAGGTTGTGGATAGAAAACCTCCTCCCATAGAACCCCATATTAGTTCCCCTGAACCTTTCTCAGGAGATAGGAAGATGTTTAGGGAATTTAAAAATTCATGCTATTTACTTTTTACTCTCAAACCCTATACATATCCTACCGATAGGGTAAAAGTTATGACTACCATCTCCTACCTGAGGGCAGAGCCAAGGGCATGGGCAAATAGTTTCCTGGAGCACAATGATGACATTCTTAACTCCTTAGACTCTTTCTTCTCTGCCTTATCACAACTTTATGAGGA
The DNA here is from genome assembly GCF_027579735.1 of Bombina bombina. NCBI lineage: Eukaryota > Metazoa > Chordata > Amphibia > Anura > Bombinatoridae > Bombina > Bombina bombina. The sequence continues at coordinate 770,926,853 of NC_069504.1, read as the reverse complement.
CCCCTTTAAGCAGCAAACAGCTGAAAATGCCATGAGGTCCCTAAGGCAGAGAAAGAGAGATGTAGAAGAATATATAGCGGAATTCAAAAGGTGGGCTCCTGACACCCAATGGAACAACTTGTCTCTCCGAAACCAATTCCGGTTAGGGTTGTCAGATGCAGTTAAGGACGAGTTATCTCGTACCCAAATACCTCCCACTCTGGAACTACTTATAGACCTATGTATATGCATTGACAGACGGCTTAGGGAAAGACATCACGAACGGTCTAGCCATGATTCATTCTCTAGGCCCAGGCTCACAAACAATCCACCCAGTACACACTCAAAACCCCCTCCAGAACCTATGGATATCGCCTTCTTAAGGGGACCCCTAAGTTCCCAGGAAAAAACAAGACGTCGCACCCATAACCTGTGCATGTACTGTGCCTCTGAAGAGCATGGGATAAGAGAGTGCCCCAACCTCACCCGCCAAAGAAAGGGTAAGCTGTTGACTCACTATCATTCAATTAAGACTGTCCTCAAATGTAACCAGTATTGTAAAACCACTCTTGTTTTACAGTGGGATCAAACACGGGTGACCATCTCAGGGATTATTGACTCCGGAGCCTCCCTCTCTTACATTGATAAAAGTTTTTGTGAAACTAATAAAATTCCCTTGCACAAGAAACTGTCTCCTGTTCATTTGAGAGGAATAGATGGTGAGGTCTTGTCCACAGGACCTGTTCTGTTTGAGACAATTCCTATTTTAATGTCAACAGAGTGTCACCATAGGGAATATATAAAATTCGATGTCATTACTTCACCAGACTTTCCTTTAATTCTAGGGCTACAATGGCTCAGGCAACATGATCCTACCATCACTTGGTCATCCCTCTCTTTACAGTTTACTTCAGATTACTGCAAGACCACTTGTTACCCTCACTTGCTACTTCAACCATCACCCGAAGGTGTAGAAACAAAGGTGCCCCCTGATTATGAAGATTTTTCCGATGTGTTCAGTAAGAAACAATCTGAAAATCTTCCACCACACAGGCCGTATGACTGCCCAATCGATCTCCTTCCAGGGGCGGCTATTCCTTGTGGGCACATTTTCCCTCTGTCTAAACCAGAACTGTTACACCTTAGATCCTACATCGAAGAAAACCTTAAAAAAGGTTTTATAAGACCTTCAACCTCTCCTGCAGCAGCAGGGATTTTCTTTGTTAAAAGCAAAGATGCCTCCTTAAGACCTATTGTCGATTACAGGCAGTTAAACAAGGTTACTATAAAAAACCGCTACCCCTTACCCCTTATTAGTGAATTAATTGAGCGTCTAGAAGGTTCCAAAATCTTCACCAAGTTAGACCTCAGGGGAGCCTACAACTTGATCAGGATGAGGGCAGGAGACGAATGGCTGACTGCATTTCGTACCCGTTATGGGTTATACGAGTATGTAGTCATGCCATTCGGTCTCTGTAACGCTCCTGCCACCTTCCAACATCTCATAAATGACATTTTCAAGGATGTCCTGGATACCTACGTAGTCATTTACCTCGACGACATTTTAATATACTCTAAATCTCTAGCAGACGACAAAATCCATGTCCGCCAGGTATTGACTAGACTCAGAAGTAACTCTTTATACGTAAAAGCAGAAAAATGCATCTTTCATGCCAGCAGTATACCATTCCTTGGATATATTATATCTGATAAGGGTATACGTATGGATGATACTAAAATAAAATCTGTAGTGAATTGGCCTGTCCCTACTTCCAGAAAACAAGTTCAAAGTTTTCTTGGATTCGCCAATTTTTACAGAAAATTTATTAAAAATTACTCCTCTCTTGCTAAACCTCTTATTGATCTCACAAAGCAAAATACAAAATTCTCCTGGTCTACTGTCGCTCAAGATGCTTTTGATTTACTGAAATCACGATTTACATCTGCTCCCATTTTGCGCTACCCAAACCCAGAACTTCCTTACACACTTGAAGTAGACGCTTCTGATTTTGCACTCGGTGCCATCCTTTCACAACGACAATCATTGCAACAACCATTACATCCTGTAGCTTACTATTCTCGTACTCTAACAACAGCAGAAAGAAATTATCCAATTGGCGAAAAGGAACTCCTGGCTATTAAGGCTGCATTCGAGCAATGGAGACACCTACTGGAAGGTGTTACAACGCCAACCATAGTTTATACTGATCATCGAAACTTACAATTCCTAAAATCCACAAGAACGCTTTCGGCTCGCCAAGTTCGCTGGAATTTATTCTTTTCACGCTTCAATTTCCTCATTACCTACAGACCTGCCAGGAAAAATGGGAAGGCAGATGCCCTATCTCGACTTCCACAACCACCTCTGGACAATACCACAACCCAACATGTCATTCCCGAGGAAAACTTTCTTCTATTCATGGTTGATTCTGGACCTCTGTTAAAATCTGAACAAATGAAGGATTCCTCCAAACCTGAACATCTTCTAACAATTAACAACCAAGGACTTTATTGTTATGGGAACAAACTATATCTTCCACCTTCTCTACGTGAACAATTACTCAAATCCGCTCACGACTCATCTCTAGGGGGACATTGTGGAGTAACCAAAACTAAGGAATTAGTACAGCGATCTTACTGGTGGCCAACATTATTAACTGATGTGACACAGTTCATTAACTCCTGCCCCACTTGTACCATATCCAAAAGAAACAAAAGACCACCTTATGGACTTCTTCTATCAATTCCTACACCTGATAGACCCTGGCAAGAAATTGCATTAGATTACATTGTGGATTTACCCATTTCTGGAAATAACACCACTATATTAGTTGTAGTGGATTTGTTCAGTAAAATGATTCATCTTATACCTTACCACAAGCTCCCCACTGCAGCTGAAACCATACAACTACTTCTAAAAAATGTCATCAGGCTACATGGCCTGCCTAAGAAAATCCTGACCGATCGAGGGTCCCAATTCACCAGCGCCCTGTGGTCTGCCTTCTGCAAACAATTTTCCATTGATAAGTCCCTTTCATCATCCTACCATCCACAGACGAATGGACAGACAGAACGTTGTAACCAATGGGTAGAACAGTTCCTAAGGACCTATTGTCATAAGAATCAACATTCCTGGTCCCAAGTACTACATTTCGCTGAATTCGTCTTTAATAATACTCTACATTCTACGACTAAACAGACACCCTTCTATGTCAATTATGGGTTCCATCCTTCTTTCCAATGGTTGCCTGAACTGGTATCAGATCATTCCCATATTTCAGACTTAGCTTCCACCATCACTTCAAATTTCGTTTCTGTTAAACAAGCAATAGATGATGCAAAGATCATACAAAAAAAATATTACGACCGACGCCGCACTCCACCACCTACATACAAACCAGGAGATCTTGTATGGCTGTCCACAAAAAATCTACGCTTGTCAACTCCTTCCAGGAAGCTTTCACCACTCTTCATCGGACCATTCCCTATCCAGCGGATCATCAACTGCAACGCTGTTCGTCTTACGTTACCTACTACACTCAGGATTCATCCCACCTTTCATGTTACATTGCTCAAACCTTACCGGACCCTACGTACCCTACCTACAGATACCACTTTACCCCCTGTTTCCATAGACCCCAACATGGAATATGAAGTTGAGGATATTCTGGATGCTAGACGTTTCAGGGGTGATCTTCAATATCTCATCAAATGGAAGGGATACTCTAGTGAACACAACTCCTGGGAGCCATCCACCAACATCTCAGCTCCCAGATTAATTTCCAGATTCCATCAAAGACACCCTGAACGTCCAAGACTTTGAGCATCGGAGCTGCTCCTGGAGGGGGGTGTTCTGTCATGCATACTCCTTTCTATATTAGCTCTGCCCCTTTAACTGCTTGGAACTACCATAAATACCTGCAATTCACACTCATTCATTGCTTGGTATTGTTTCTCTACTGGGACCAGTCCTGAGCTGCACACCTTTCCTGTAATTCCTGCAGCAACCGCTCACTGAGCTCTGTTCCTGTTACTTCCAAAGCAGAGCTGGGACCTGCTTCGCTTCCGGAATTGCGGCCTCTGTGACGTCACACGCCACTCTCCTGCCGAGACCGGCTGCTTCTAACCGCTTACCGCTGTCTATCCTACTTGCGGTTCCTCTCATAGCCAATCCTGCAAATTAGGAATTCAAGGTACCGGTACTTGGGGATATATCCTTGCTCATATTTACACACATATATTTCTGCTTCACACACTTGCACTTATACCTAAGTTCACGCAGTTATTCCTGAACTCATGTTAAACAAGTATCCTCCATTATTTTTCTGTTTTGTGCACAAACATAAAATGAGCTTGTGTTTATTAACTACTCATGCTAAAGAGGCTTAAGTATCTATTCACACTGCTGTTTAGTCTACTCCTGCATTTTATCAGCAATAGTGTTGTGCAGATGCTTATTATCATTATTTTTGTTTTCTTATTTTCTTCACATATTAACTGCTTCTTGTGTGTGTGCTAGGTTGCCACATATTACTTGTGTGTAATATCCGTGTGACACCCTGCTACACACTTAGCTACACCTATATTATTTATATACCTATTTGTCAGTAGCTGTGGTCCACTCTAACTCCTGTCTTTCTCTCAGACATTACACCCTACCTGTTCCTACACGACTCTGGAAGGAGATTGCTTTGGATTATATAGTAGATCTTCCCAGATCAGATAGCAATAACAATATACTCGTAGTTGTCGACTTATTCAGTAAGATCGTTCACTTTATTCCCTTTCATAAACTACCCACTGCTGCCCAGACTGTTCATCTTCTCATCAATTTCGTATTCAAACATCATGGATTACCTTTATCAATAACCTCTGATTCAGGTTCCCAATTCACCAGTAAATTCTGGAAGGAACTCTGCAAAGTGTTGGGCATTAAACTAAGATTGAGTACCTCATTCCATCCTCAGACAAATGGCCAAACCGAAAGGTCTAATCAATGGTTAGAGCAATATCTCAGATGTTTCTGTAGCTCTCGTCAACACCTTTGGTCTCAATCTCTACCATTTTCAGAGTTTGCATAAAATAACGCAGTTCATTCCAGTACCAAACAAACTCCCTTCTTTATCAACTACGGTTTCCATCCCAGCTTTAACTACCTCACCCACACCGAAAGTCCTTGTCCAGTCGTCAATGACCTGATAAACTCCATTTCAGACAACTTTTCTAATGTTCATGGAAATATCGAGCAGGCAAAAAAGGATCAAAATAGGAACTATGATAAGAATAGACGGATTTCTCCTGTGTATACTATAGGTGACCTAGTTTGGTTGTCAACCCGAAACTTTCGACTCCATCTAAGAAACTCTCTACGCAGTTTATTGTTCCTTTCCCCATTCGTTCTATTGTTAACGATAACACTGTCACATTACAACTACCTGATAATTTGAAGATACATCCAACTTTCCATGTGTCTCTACTCAAGCCATATCGTCCAGTTAGGAACCAAGACGTTCCAGTTCTACCTCTTCATGATGTTAATGACCCTGATGTGGAATATGAGATACACTCTTTACTCGATTCAAGAAGATTTAGTAAAACTCTTCCGTATCTTATACACGGGAAGGGCTATGAACATGATGATGACTCCTGGGAGCCTGCTGTTAACATATCTACCCCCAGATTGGTCTCATTGTTCCACAGACAGAACCCTGATCGGCCACGGCCTTGAGCCGCAGAACGGCTCCTTGGGGGGGGGGTTCTGTAATATCCAGACTACGTCTTGTACCTTTAACTAATGGGAGGTACCCACCGCAACTCTAATAAAGTTATTAACCCCTATCCCGCTGCTCCTGGAGCCCTCCACAACTAAATAAAGTTATTAACCCCTATCCCGCCGCTCCCCGAGCCCACCGCAACTAAATAAATGTATTAACCCCTAAACCCCTGGCCTCCCACATCACTATCACTTACTAAACCTATTAATCCCTTAACTGCCAGCCCCCCACATTGCCATAAACTAAATTAAGCTATTAACCCCTAAACCTAACAATTCGCTAACTTTACATTAAATATTAACTCATCCCTATCTTATAATAAATTTAAACTTACCTTTAGAATTAAAATAAACTATATTAAACTATGAATTAACCTACCCTAACTATTATACTAAAATTACATTAAACTATATTAAACTTTTTATTAATCTACCCTATTATACTAAAATTACATTAAACTATATTAAACTATTCATTAATCTACCCTATTATACTAAAATTACATTAAACTATATTAAACTATTAATTAACCTACCCTAACTATTATACTAAAATTACATTAAACTACAAATGAAATTAACTATATTACATATTTAAAAACCTAACCCTACTCAAATTATTTAAATCTACAATTAAAAATTACTAAGTTACAAAAAAAACACCTAAGTTACACAAAATAAAAAACACTAAGTTACAAAAAATAATAAACACTAAATTACACACAAAAAATTAAAAATTTAAACTAATTACACCTAATCTAATAGCCCTATCAAAATAAAAAAGCCCCCCAAAATAAAATAAAAAACCTAGCCTACACTAAACTACCAATGGCCCTTAAAAGGTCCTTTTGTGGGGCATTGGCCCAAAGAAATCAGCTCTTTTACCTGTAAAAATAAAATACAAACACCCCCCAACAGTAAAACTCACCACCCACACAGCCAAACCCCCCAAATAAAACCTATCTAGAAAACCTAAGCTCCCCATTGCCCTGAAAAGGGCATTTGTATGGGCATTGCCCTTAAAAAGGGCATTTAGCTCTTTTTCAGCCCAAATCTAAAATTAAAACCCACCCAATAAACCCTTGAAAAAACCTAACACTAACCCCTGAAGATCCACTTACAGTTTTTGAAGACCTGACATCCATCCTCAACGAAGAGGCAGAAGTCCTCAGCGAAGCCATCAGAAGTCTTCATCCAGGCGGGCCTAAGTCTTCATCCAACCGGGCAGAAGTCTTCATCCAGACGGCATCTTCTATCTTCATCCATCCGGCGCGGAGCGGCTCCATCTTCAAGACATCTGTCGCGGAGCATCCTCTTCTTCCGACATCTTCTGAACAATGAAGTTTACCTTTAAATGACGTCATCCAAGATGGCGTCCCTTACATCCATTTGGCTGATAGAATTCTATCAGCCAATCAAAATGTAAGGGATGCCATCTTGGATGACGTCATTTAAAGGGAAACGTCATTGTTCAGAAGACGTCAGAAGAAGAGGATGCTCTGCGCCGGATGTCTTGAAGATGGAGCCGCTCCGCGCCAGATGGATGAAGATAGAAGATGCTGTCTGGATGAAGACTTCTGCCTGGTTGGATGAAGACTTCGGCCCGCTTGGATGAAGACTTCTGCCGGCTTCGTTGAGGATGGATGTCGGGTCTTCAAAAACTGTAAGTGGATCTTCGGGGGTTAGTGTTAGTTTTTTTTTTAAGGGTTTATTGGGTGGGTTTTAATTTTAGATTAGGGGTTTGAGCTGAAAAAGAGCTAAATGCCCTTTTAAGGGCAATGCCCATACAAGTGCCCTTTTCAGGGCAATGGGGAGCTTAGGTTTTTTAGATAGGTTTTTATTTGGGGGGTTTGGTTGTGTGGGTGGTGGGTTTTACTGTTGGGGGTGTTTGTATTTTATTTTTACAGGTAAAAGAGCTGATTTCATTGGGGCAATGCCCAGCAAAAGGCCCTTTTAAGGGCCATTGGTAGTTTATTGTAGGCTAGGTTTTTTTTATTTTGGGGGGGGGGGGGGCTTTTGTATTTTGATAGGGCTATTAGATTAGGTGTAATTAGTTTAGTTGATAATTTATTTTTTATTTTGTGTAATTTAGTGTTTATTTTTTTTGGAACTTGGTGTTTTTTATTTTGTGTAACTTAGTTGTTATTTTTTTGTAACTTAGTAATTTTTTTAAATATTTAATATAGTTAATTTAATTTGTAGTTTAATGTAATTTTAGTATAATAGTTAGGGTAGGTTAATTAATAGTTTAATATAGTTTAATGTAATTTTAGTATAATAGTTAGGGTAGGTTTATTCATAGTTTAATATAGTTAAAATTTATTAAAAGATAGGGATGAGTTAATATTTAATGTAAAGTTAGTGGGTTGTTAGGTTTAGGGTTTAATAGGTTAATTTAGTTTATGGAGATGTGGGGGGCTGGTAGTGATGTGGGAGGCCAAGGGTTTAGGGGTTAATACATTTATTTAGTTGCGGAGGGGTCTGGGAGCGGTGGTATAGGGGTTAATATATTTATTTAGTTGTGGTGGGTCTGAGAGCGGCGGTATAGGGGTTAATATATTTATTTAGTTGTGGTGGGCTCCGGGAGCGGCGGCATAGGGGTTAATAACTTTATTTAGGTTGCGGCGATGTCGGGGCGGCAGATTAGAGGTGTTTAGACTCGGGACTTATGTTAGGGTGTTAGGTGTAAACATAACTTTTATTCTACCATAGAAATAAATGGGATATCTGGCAGCATCGAACATAAGCTTTTGCTGCTTTCAGACTCCCATTGATTCCTATGGCATCCGCGACCTCCAGGGTGGCGGATTGAAAAGCAGGTACGCTGGGCCGGAATAGTGGCGATCGTACCTGTTAGAAGTTTGATAACATGCAATTTGAATAATTTGTATTCGGAACATCTGTAATGACATAAGCATCGATCTGTGTCGGACTGAGACCAGCGGATCGTATGTTACGTCACAAATTTCAACTTTTGCCGGTCTGTAGGCTTTGATAAATAGGGCGAATCAGGCTGGCCACTATTACGCTGCGGAATTCCAGTGTATTTGCGGTTGACAGCAAAGTGTTTGAACAATTGCAGCAACTTACTAACCTGCTATTTGTCAGAATTAATTTAAACATTACTTCTGTAAGTATTTATGTTTAAATCTGAACAGACAATTTGCAACAACCACTCAGTTTACAAAGAATTCTTACTCTGCAGTTGTGGTTCATACAAACTATTTTATTTCCAGATAAAAGTTATCCTTACACCAAGATATCTCATCAAGTGACCCATTCAGTTCCAGGTGAAGGTGTAAAATACTGCTTAGTGTCAAGTGGTACCCCGGTCATAAGATAACGCCTAACAATTCTGGTGTCAGAGTGTGGGATTCACACAAGTAAGGAAAGTAGTTAAGTGTTTTTATTCTGCTTTTCCTTCTAAGAATCTGAACCCAAAGTCTGGCCTGGTTTAATACTATGTAAAGGGTTAAAAACCCTTTATAAGGGGAAATAAAGGGGTTAAACTCCCCTGGACAGGTTTGAGTCCTGCCGTTAAGTGTGGGGTTGAGTCCCACCGCAAGTTATAGCGCAAGTTATAGCATGAGTTAAAGTCTCATGTTATTTAAAGGGTTAAAGTCTCTTTGTTTGCAAGTTAGAGTCTTGCTATAACAAGCACATAGTATAGTTTAGCTTAAATATCACTGGAGCTGAATGGTCACTTGTTGATGCTTGTTGCTTAATTCATTGCTAATCTTATTGTGTTGTGAATGTGGGGTCTGTTCAAAGTAAAACGCAGGGTTTAGTGATAAGTGCTGTTGCTGCTTGTTGCATACTGTGCCCATGGAGAAAAGTTCCTGACTCCCTGTACATAATGTTGAAATGTGACATGACAGGATGTATCTTGAAAAATAGCTTGGTATGTGAAAACCTTTTCTTTTAGTTCCATGTTTGTTGCAGTAACGGAGATTCTATGTCATTTATATATAAGAAGTGTTTGTCTGTCTGATTTTTCAGTGTGTCTCTTGTTACATAAATGTTCACTCCCCACTAAATATCTGAGGATTTAGTTAGCCGCAATGTGAATGCGAGCTTGCGTTTGCATGGCTAGAAAGCATTGTGCTCACAAGAGCGCACTTCCATAGGCTCCTATGGGAGCCTTGTTCTGATGCCGTCACCGATGGCATCAGAACTTTAGCGCCAGCAAAGGGGTTAAGTAGCGCAACGAGGGGCAGCAATAAAATATATATGTATATGCCAATATACATATATATTTATGTGTTAATATGTATGAATACACATATTAACAAATAAATATAGATGTATATAAGCATATACATATATATTTACAGGGAACACACAGTTCCCATTGACCGCAAAGTAAAGGCACTTTTCAGTGCCAGTTTTTTTCTTTTCTTCAAACACCCCACTACCACCAACTTTAACCCCAAAATACTGCCTAATGCAAAAAAAATTATTAAAAAATAAAGATGCTGCAATCTTTTTTTCTCTTGTTAAGTGTAGTCAGTCCACGGGTCATCCATTACTTATGGAATATATCTCTTCCTAACAGGAAGCTGCAAGAGGATCACCCAGCAGAGCTGCTACATAGCTCCTCCCCTCACATGTCATATTCAGTCATTCTCTTGCAGCCTAACTAGATAGGTCGCTGTGAGAGGTCTGTGGTGTTTTTTAACTTAGTTTATTTCTACAATCAAAAGTTTGTTATTTTTAATGGCACCGGAGTGTGCTGTTTATTCTCAGGCAGCATTAGAAGAAGAATCTGCCTGCGTTTTCTATGATCTTAGCAGACGTAACTAAGATCCACTGGCTGTTCTCATCTGAGGAGTGAGGTAACTTCAGAGAAGGGGAATAGCATGCAGGGCCCCCCTGCAAAAGAGGTATGTGCAGTAAATTATTTTTCTGAGGAATGGAATTGACTGAGAAAATACTGCTGATACCAATGTAAAGTAAGTTCAGCCTTAAATGCAGTGATAGCGACTGGTATTAGGCTGATGAGTGTGTGTACACTGAATGTATTTTTCTAAGGAATGGAATTGACTCTGAAAATACTGTTAATACTGAAATAATGTATGAGCCTTAACTGCAGTAAAAGCGACTGGTAGCAGGCTTATTAATAACAATTCATAACTTTTCAAATGTATGTTTAAAACGTTTACTGGCATGTTAATCGTTTTTTGTGAGGTACTTGGTGATAAAACTTATTGGGGCGTTATTTTTACCACATGGCCATCTTTGTTTTCTGCATAGAAACAGTTTTCTGAGCTTCCCCACTGTTGTAATATGAGTGGGAGGGGCCTATTTTAGCGCTTTTTTGCGCAGTAAAAATTCAGTCACAATCTGTCTACTTCATCCTCCATGATCCAGATCGTCTCTAGAGAGCTCAGGGGTCTTCAAAATTCATTTTGAGGGAGGTAATCAGTCACAGCAGACCTGTGACAGTGTGTTTTGACTGTGAGAAAAACGTTAATTATTAAATTGTTAATCCGTTTTTGGGTATTAAGGGGTTAATCATCCATTTGCTGGTGGGTGCAATCCTTTGCTAACTTAATACATTTACTGTGAAAAATTGGTTGCTATAACTATTTTGGTTCATTGTTATTTCAACTGTGACAGCTTTTTGTGCTTCTTAAAGGCACAGTAGCGTTTTTTATATTGCTTGTAAATTTATTTAGAAAAGTATTTCCAAGCTTGCTAGTCTCATTGCTAGTCTGTTTAAACATGTCTGACACAGATGAATCTCTTTGTTCACTATGTTTAAAGGCCAATGTGGAGCCCAATAGAAATTTATGTACTAATTGCATTGATGCTACTTTAAATAAAAGTCAATCTTTACATGTAAAGAAATTATCACCAGACAACGAGGGGGAAGTTATGCCGACTAACTCTCCTCACGTGTCAGTACCTTCGCATCCCGCTCAGGAGGTGCGTGATTTTGTGGCGCCAAGTACATCAGGGAGGCCCTTAAAAAAAACCCTGGGCAAGACATGGCTACTGTTATGACAGAAGCATTATCTAAATTGCCAGAATTAAGAGGCAAGCGCGATAGCTCTGGGTTAAGGACAGAGCGCGTGGATGAGGTGAGAGCCATGTCAGATACTGCGTCACAGTTTGCAGAACGTGAAGACGGAGAGCTTCATTCTGTGGGTGACGGATCTGATCCAGGGAGACTGGATTCAGAGATTTCTAATTTTAAATTTAAGCTTGAGAACCTCCGCATATTGCTAGGGGAGGTATTAGCGGCTCTGAATGATTGTAACACGGTTGCAATTCCAGAAAAATTATGTAGGTTGGATAGATACTATGCGGTACCGGTGTGTACTGACGTGTTTCCTATACCTAAAAGGCTTACAGAGATTATTAGCAAGGAGTGGGATAGACCTGGTGTGCCCTTTTCCCCTCCTCCCATATTTAGGAAAATGTTTCCTATAGACGCCACCACTCGAGACTTATGGCAGACGGTCCCTAAGGGGGAGGGAGCAGTTTCTACTTTAGCTAAGCGTATCACTATCCCGGTGGAGGATAGTTGTGCCTTTTCAGATCCAATGGATAAGAAATTAGAGGGTTACCTTAAGAAAATGTTTGTTCAACAAGGTTTTATCTTACAGCCCCTTGCATGCATTGCGCCTGTCACTGCTGCGGCGGCATTCTGGTTTGAGTCTCTGGAAGAGGCCATTCGCACAGCTCCATTGGATGAAATTATGAACAAGCTTAAAGCACTTAAGCTAGCTAACGCATTTGTTTCTGATGCCGTCGTACATTTAACCAAACTTACGGCTAAGAACTCCGGATTCGCCATCCAAGCGCGCAGAGCGCTATGGCTTAAATCCTGGTCAGCTGACGTGACTTCTAAATCTAAATTGCTTAATATTCCTTTCAAAGGGTAGACCTTATTCGGGCCCGGCTTGAAAGAAATTATAGCTGACATTACGGGAGGTAAGGGCCATGCTCTACCTCAGGACAGGGCCAAATCAAAGGCCAAACAGTCTAATTTTCGTGCCTTTCGTAACTTCAAGGCTGGAGCAGCATCAACTTCCTCCGCTCCAAAACAGGAAGGAGCTGTTGCTCGTTACAGGCAGGGCTGGAAAGTTAACCAGTCCTGGAACAAGGGCAAGCAGGCCAAGAAACCTGCTGCTGCCCCCAAGACAGCATGAAGAGAGGGCCCCCTATCCGGAAACGGATCTAGTGGGGGGCAGACTTTCTCTCTTCGCCCAGGCTTGGGCAAGAGATGTCCAGGATCCCTGGGCGTTGGAGATCATATCTCAGGGATATCTCCTGGACTTCAAAACTTCTCCTCCACGAGGGAGATTTCATCTTTCAAGGTTATCAGCAAACCAAATAAAGAAAGAGGCGTTTCTACGCTGTGTACAAGACCTTTTACTAATGGGGGTGATCCACCCAGTTCCGCGGACGGAACACGGGCAGGGATTCTATTCAAATCTATTTGTGGTTCCCAAGAAAGAGGGAACCTTCAGACCAATCTTGGACTTAAAAATCCTAAACAAATTTCTAAGAGTTCCATCATTCAAAATGGAAACTATTCGAACCATCCTTCCCATGATCCAAGAGGGTCAGTACATGACCACAGTGGATTTAAAGGATGCCTACCTTCACATACAGATTCACAAGGATCATTATCGGTACCTAAGATTTGCTTTCCTAGACAGGCATTACCAGTTTGTAGCTCTTCCCTTCGGATTAGCTACGGCTCCAAGAATCTTTGCAAAAGTTCTGGGCTCACTTCTGGCGGTACTAAGACCGCGAGGCATAGCGGTGACTCCGTACCTAGACGACATTCTGATACAAGCGTCAAGTTTTCAAACTGCCAAGTCTCATACAGAGATAGTTCTGGCATTTCTGAGATCGCATGGGTGGAAGGTGAACGTGGAAAAGAGTTCTCTATTACCACTTACAAGAGTTCCCTTTCTAGGGACTCTTATAGATTCTGTAGAGATGAAAATTTACCTGACAGAGGCCAGGTTATCAAAACTTCTAAATGCTTGCCGTGTCCTTCATTCCATTCCACACCCGTCAGTAGCTCAGTGCATGGAAGTAATCGGCTTAATGGTAGCGGCAATGGACATAGTACCATTTGCGCGCCTGCATCTCAGACCGCTGCAATTGTGCATGCTAAGTCAGGGGAACGGGGATTACTCAGATTTGTCCCCCCTACTAAGTCTGGATCAAGAGACCAGAGATTCTCTTCTATGGTGGCTCTCTCGGCCACATCTGTCCAAGGGGATGACCTTTCGCAGGCCAGATTGGACGATTGTAACAACAGACGCCAGCCTTCTAGGCTGGGGCGCAGTCTGGAACTCCCTGAAAGCTCAGCGATTATGGACTCAGGAGGAGAAACTCCTCCCAATAAATATTCTGGAATTAAGAGCAATATTCAATGCTCTCCTAGCTTGACCTCAGTTAGCAACTCTGAGGTTCATCAGATTTCAGTCGGACAACATCACGACTGTGGCTTACATCAACCATCAAGGGGGAACCAGAAGTTCCCTAGCGATGTTGGAAGTCTCAAAGATAATTCGCTGGGCAGAGTCTCACTCTTGCCATCTGTCAGCGATTTACATCCCAGGCGTAGAGAACTGGGAGGCGGATTTTCTAAGTCGCCAGACTTTTCATCCGGGGGAGTGGGAACTTCATCCGGAGGTCTTTGCTCAACTGATTCTTCGTTGGGGCAAACCAGATCTGGATCTCATGGCGTCTCGCCAGAACGCCAAGCTTCCTTGTTACGGATCCAGGTCCAGGGACCCGGGAGCGGTGCTGATAGATGCTCTGACAGCCCCTTGGGTCTTCAACATGGCTTATGTGTTTCCACCATTCCCGATGCTTCCTCGTTTGATTGCCAAGATCAAACAGGAGAGAGCTTCAGTGATTCTGATAGCGCCTGCGTGGTCACGCAGGACCTGGTATGCAGACGTAGTGGACATGTCGTCCTGTCCACCGTGGTCTCTACCTCTGAGACAGGACCTTCTAATTCACGGTCCTTTCAAACATCCAAATCTAATTTCTCTGAGGCTGACTGCATGGAGATTGAACGCTCGATTCTATCAAAGCGTGGCTTCTCGGAGTCGGTTATTGATACCTTAATACAGGCTAGGAAGCCTGTTACCAGAAAAATTTACCATAAGATATGGCGTAAATATTTATATTGGTGCGAATCCAAGAGTTGGATTCCTAGGATATTGTCCTTTCTACAAGAGGGTTTAGAAAAGAGCTTATCTGCTAGTTCGTTAAAGGGACAGATTTCTGCTCTGTCTATTCTTCTACACAAACGTCTGGCTGAAGTTCCAGACGTTCAGGCTTTTTGTCAGGCTTTAACTAGGATTAAGCCTGTGTTTAAGACTGTTGCTCCGCCGTGGAGCTTAAACTTAGTTCTTAATGTTCTTCAAGGCGTTCCATTTGAACCCCTTCATTCCATTGATATCAAGCTGTTATCCTGGAAGGTTTTGTTTTTGATGGCTATTTCCTCGGCTCGAAGAGTCTCTGAGTTATCTGCCTTACATTGTGATTCTCCTTATCTGATTTTTCATTCAGACAAGGTAGTTCTGCGTACTAAACCTGGGTTCTTACCTAAGGTAGTTACTAACAGGAATATCAATCAAGAGATTGTTGTTCCATCACTGTGTCCTAACCCTTCTTCAAAGAAGGAACGACTTTTGCATAATTTGGACGTAGTCCGTGCCCTGAAGTTCTACTTGCAGGCAACTAAAGATTTTCATCAAACTTCTTCCCTGTTTGTCGTTTACTCTGGACAGAGAAGAGGTCAAAAGGCTTCGGCTACCTCTCTCTCTTTTTGGCTTCGTAGCATAATACGTTTAGCCAATGAGACTGCTGGACAGCAGCCTCCTGAAAGGATTACAGCTCATTCTACTAGAGCTGTGGCTTCCACCTGGGCATTTAAAAATGAGGCCTCTGTTGAACAGATTGCAAGGCTGCGACTTGGTCTTCGCTTCACACCTTTTCAAAATTTTACAAATTTGACACTTTTGCTTCTTCGGAGGCTATTTTTGGGAGAAAGATACTTCAGGCAGTGGTTCCTTCTGTTTAATGTTCCTGCCTTGTCCCTCCCTTCATCCGTGTACTTTAGCTTTGGTATTGGTATTCCATAAGTAATGGATGACCCGTGGACTGACTACACTTAACAAGAGAAAACATAATTTATGCTTACCTGATAAATTTATTTCTCTTGTAGTGTAGTCCTGTCTTTAAGGCAGGCTTAAATTTTAATTAAACTCCAGTCACCACTGCACCCTATGGTTTCTCCTTTCTCGTCTGCTTTGGTCGAATGACTGAATATGACATGTGAGGGGAGGAGCTATGTAGCAGCTCTGCTGGGTGATCCTCTTGCAGCTTCCTGTTAGGAAGAGATATATTCCATAAGTAATGGATGACCCGTGGACTGACTACACTACAAGAGAAATAAATTTATCAGGTAAGCATAAATTATGTTTTTTTTTGTTTTTTTTTAAAATAAGCTATACTAGACAGTATTTTCTGGCAATATGGGGTAGATTTAAATCCAATCCCTGGTTAATTTTATAAGCGCTAATTGCTACCGCAAGCTTGCAGTAGCAATAACC
This sequence comes from Bombina bombina, assembly GCF_027579735.1. Taxonomy (NCBI): domain Eukaryota; kingdom Metazoa; phylum Chordata; class Amphibia; order Anura; family Bombinatoridae; genus Bombina; species Bombina bombina. Next base: position 770,910,506 of record NC_069504.1, on the reverse strand, counting down.
AGCCACTTGTAATGGCTGGTTAATTATTGCACTCCCGCAAACAGGCAAATATGCTTGTGTGCGGGAGTGCAATAATTTTACGCTCCACTTGTAAACTAGTCCATTATGTAAGAGTTTGGTGCTGTAATCTGTATAATAATCTATGGATAACTCTAAATTATACTATTACTATCAAATAGAAGTGTTTTGATTGCAGAACTGAGTGGATGGAGCAGTTGAAGAGTAGGTTGTCGATACTCAGGTAACCTGATTGCTTGCTCTGATGCAGTATCCCTGGATTTTTTTTAAAATGCTGGCCACTATGTAACACTTAGTTGATTGCTTACTTATAGCTAGATTATGAGTGGATTGAACTAGCACCCACAAGTCGCTCAAGCAAAATCACGGTTATCTAATGGATTTTTGCACAAATATATATTTATATATATATATATATATATACACATGACTATATATAGGTATAGATATATACAGATCTACTGTATATATATGAATATCTATTTTAAAATATTTAGATTATATTCTGCTATGTGCAGAACATTGGAATGTATAATATTTGCATTAAATACATCGTTTAAACAGTTTATTAAAATTGATTATTGCATAAATATAATTTTTCATGTTTTCTGCTACTTGACTGCAAAAATACATATATACACATATCAAAATAACAAGAGTATTGCATTGAGCAATGATACTTTTTTATTGGACTAACTATACATTTATAAGATGACAAGCTTTCGGAAGAGTGTCTTCCTTTTTCAAGTCTGAAGCAATACTGACCAATTTTATGGAATTTACAGATTATATCTTAAAACCCAGGCTAAAAAAAACAAAGTGTTACACAGGTCTGAATGCAGGGGGAGGAGGGGTGTCGTAAAAATCATGATGGGGATTTAGGAGACAGGCAGATAGTGTCAGTAAAAGATTACAGGCAGGGGAAGTATATGGTAAATAATACACAAAGCATATACTGACATAAAGTTAAATATCAACAAAGAATCCATATGAATAAAAATGGGAAATTAGATATACAGGGGAATATAAAATAGTCAAAAAAAGGAGAAAGGAAAGAAAGGAAAAAAAAGGGGAATAATATTATTGACAAAAGTGTGGACATAGGCTTACCTGCGTACCTATGCATAGAGAGTGTGGAATATTCAATGTAATTAACTAAAGTATATGAAAGTACATTACAAAAAATTTTGATAATGGGTTAAGAAACCAGAGTCCACATTTAGTCCAGAATTTAGCAAGCTGAAGTGCAATTATCATTTTCATTTCAAACGTTTTTCTTTCCATGGTGTTTTTGAAGTTGCCTCTGAGAATCTTGATTTTGAGGGTTTTGGATGGAGTGGTCAGGTTGGGTGAAATGGTGACCAACAGGTGTACAGTATTTTGTTTCACAGTGGTTTTTGATTGAGTATCTGTGTAAGTTCATCCGAAGGTGCAGTTTTTGGCTTGTTTCTCCAATATAACACCCCACTTCACATGCAGTGCAATGTATCATGTATACCACATTTGCAGATATACATGAATATGCCCCTTTAATGTTATATGATTTGCTCTTGTGATTAGCTGTGCTGCTTTCACAAATGTGTTGACATAGTTTGCAGAGAGCTTTGTTGCAGTGCTTGGTTCCATTCTGGGTGTTCTTTTTATCAAGGGGTAGCTTTCTGTGGACCAGTTTCTGTTTTAGGTTGGGTGGTTGTCTGAGTGCCAGGATAAGGGATTTTGGAAATATTTTTTTGAGTGTGGGATCCTCTAAAAGTAGTGGCTGTAAGTCTTTTATGATTTTTCGTATTCCTTCTATAGCAGGGTTATATTTGACAACTAGTGGGATACGCAATATGTTTTTCTTCTCCCTGTATTGTAGCAAGTGTTCACGTGGGGTATTAAGGGCAGAGTTAATTTGTTTGTTTATAACCCTTGTTTTGTAACCTTTTTCTCTGAATGACTGGGACAGTGTGATGAGGTGTTTGTCACGGTCCTTGGTGTCTGAGCAAATTCTGTGATATCTGGTGGCCTGACTGTAGATTATGGATTTTTTTATGTGATTGGGGTGGGAGCTGGAGCTGTGGAGGTAGCTGCATCTATCTGTTGGTTTCCTGTATACAGATGAGTGTAGTTTGCCATTTGTGATGGAGATTGTTGTATCAAGGAAGCTGACACAGTCTCTAGAAAAGTCCATTTTAAGCTTGATTGATGCATGAAATAGATTAAATGATTGATGAAAATGTTCTAGGTTTTTTTCTCCTTTGTCCATATGATGAAAATATCATCTATATAGCAAAAGTATTTGAAGGGTTTGTGAGGGTGAGTAGCTAGGAATCTCTGTTCTAAATAAGCCATGAAGAGGTTTGCATACTGTGGTGCCATTTTGGTGCCCATGGCTGTTCCCATGGTTTGTAAATAGATGGAGTTATTGAAGATAAAATAATTATGGGTGAGTATGAATTCTGTAAGTTTACTGACTGTAGAAGCACTATATGCTTGGTTAGAGCTGTCTGAGGAAAGAAAGTTTAAGCAGGCATCAATACCATCTTTATGTGGAATATTGCTGTACAGGGATTCCACACCCATTGTCACAAGTATAGTATCCTCTGGCAATTCTGTTATCTGGCTGATTTTGTTAAGAAAATCAGTGGTGTCTTTTATAAAGCTAGTGGTGTTAAAAACTAAGGGCTTAAGAATATTCTCCACTAGGCCCGAAATTTGCTCTCTCAGAGTGTCCATGCCAGTTATTATTGGTCTCACTGGGTTCCCTGGTTTGTGTATTTTTTGGGAGCATGTAGAATGTCCCTATGCTAGGGTTAGAGGGCACCAGTTTGTCCAGTTTAAGTTGCTTGTGTTTAGGGAATGTTTTTATTAGTTTTCTAAGTTGCAAAGTGTATTCCTGGGTGGGGTCCTTTTCCAGTTTATTGTAATAAGTTTGATCTGATAATTGTCTATTTCCCTCTGTGATGTAGTCCTGTGTATTCATGATCACCACTGCTCCTCCCTTGTCCGCAGGCTTAATGGTAATATTTTCATTGTTTTTTAAGTTTTTTTATAGTTTTTTTTCTAAATGTGAGAGGTTATACATTACATTCTTCTTATCATCCTGCAAACCAGGGAACACCTCATCACACTGTCCCAATCATTCAGAGAAAAAGGTTACAAAACAAGGGTTATAAACAAACAAATTAACTCTGCCCTTAATACCCCACGTGAACACTTGCTATAATACAGGGAGAAGAAAAACATATTGCGTATCCCACTAGTTGTCAAATATAACCCTGCTATAGAAGGAATATGAAAAATCATAAAAGACTTACAGCCACTACTCTTAGAGGATCCCACACTCAAAAAAATCTTTCCAAAACCCCCTATCCTGGCACTCAGACAAGAGCAAATCCTATAACATTAAAGGGGCATATTCATGTATATCTGCAAATGTGGTATACATGATACATTGCACTGCATGTGAAGTGGGATGTTATATTGGAGAAACAAGCCAAAAACTGCACCTTCGGATGAACTTACACAGACACTCAATCAAAAACCACTGTGAAACTAAATACTGTACCCCTGTTGGTCACCATTTCACCCAACCTGACCACTCCATCGAAAACCTCAAAATCAAGATTCTCAGAGGCAACTTCAAAAACACCATGGAAAGAAAAACCTTTGAAATGAAAATGATAATGCACTTCAGCTTGCTAAATTCTGGACTAAATGTGGACTCTGGTTTCTTAACCCATTATCAACATTTTTTCTAATGTACTTTGATATACTTTAGTCAATTACATTGTATATTCTACACTATCTATGCATAGGTACAATGTCCACACTTTTGTCAATAATATTATTCCCCTTTTTTTTTTCCTCTCTTTCCTTTCTCCTTTTCTCCTGTTAAGTGTGATCAGTCCACGGGTCATCATTACTTCTGGGATATTACTCCTCCCCAACAGGAAGTGCAAGAGGATTCACCCAGCAGAGCTGCCATATAGCTCCTCCCCTCTACGTCACCCCCAGTCATTCTCTTGCACCCAACGACTAGATAGGATGTGTGAGAGGACTATGGTGATTATACTTAGTTTTATACCTTCAATCAAAAGTTTGTTATTTTATAATAGCACCGGAGTGTGTTATTCCTTCTCTGGTAGAATTTGAAGAAGAATCTACCTGAGTTTTTACTATGATTTTAGCCGGCGTAGTTAAGATCATATTGCTGTTTCTCGGCCATCTGAGGAGAGGTAAACTTCAGATCAGGGGACAGCGGGCAGATTAATCTGCAAAGAGGTATGTAGCAGCTTATTATTTTCTGACAATGGAATTGATGAGAAAATTCTGCCATACCGATATAATGTAAACTCAGCCTTAAATGCAGTATCAGCAACTGGTATCAGGCTGTCATGTATGTATATTTACACTTCAGTATTCTGGCGAATGGCACTTCACTGGAATTATACTGTGTGCATAAGACTTTAGCCTAAATTGCAGGGACTGGCAACAGGCTTTTTAATAACTCTTAATTTATGTTAAACGTTTTTTGCTGGCATGTAAAATCGTTTCATTTTCTGAGGTACTGGGTGAATAAAATGTTTTGGGCACTATTTTTTTCCACTTGGCAGTTGTTTTATTTAATTTATGACAGTTTACTGATCTCTCTCACTGTTGTGTGTGAGGGGGAGGGGCCTTTTTTGGCGCTTTTGCTACGCATCAAAAAATTCAGTCAGAAGCTCATTGTATTCCCTGCATGATCCGGTTCATCTCTACAGAACTCAGGGGTCTTCAAAACTTGTTTTGAGGGAGGTAATCATTCACAGCAGAGCTGTGAGATTGTAGTTGACTGTAATAAAAAACGTTTATTTCTGTAACTTTTTTTCTGCTATCAGGGTTAGTTATCCTTTGCTAATGGGAACAAGCCTTTGCTAAAATTGTGTTTTTTACAAAGATTTGATGCTATAACCTTTCAGTTTATTAACTTTCAACTGTCATAACTCTTTCTGTGCTTCTTATAGGCACAGTACGTTTTCATATCATAGTAAATTACTTGAAAAGTATTTCCAAGTTGCTAGTTATTTGCTAGTGTGTTAAACATGTCTGATTCAGAGGAAGACATCTGTGCTATATGTGCTAATGCCAAAGTGGAGCCCAATAGAAATTTATGTACTAACTGTATTGATGCTACTTTAAATAAAAGTCAATCTGTACAAATTGAACACATTTCACCAAACAACGAGGGGAGAGTTATGCCGACTAACTCGCCTCACGTGACAGTACCTGCATCTCCCGCTCGGGAGGTGCGTGATATTGTGGCGCCGAGTACATCTGGGCGGCCATTACAAATCACATTACAGGATATGGCTACTGTTATGACTGAAGTTTTGGCTAAATTACCAGAACTAAGAGGTAAGCGTGATCACTCTGGGGTGAGAACAGAGTGCGCTGATAATGCTAGGGCCATGTCAGATACTGCGTCACAACTTGCAGAACATGAGGACGGAGAGCTTCATTCTGCGGCTGACGGGTCTGATCCAAACAGATTGGATTCAGATATTTCAAATTTTAAATTTAAGCTGGAAAACCTCCGTGTATTACTAGGGGAGGTGTTAGCGGCTCTGAATGATTGTAACACAGTTGCAATACCAGAGAAAATGTGTAGGTTGGATAAATATTTTGCGGTACCGTCGAGTACTGACGTTTTTCCTATACCTAAGAGACTTACTGAAATTGTTACTAAGGAGTGGGATAGACCCGGTGTGCCGTTCTCACCCCCTCCGATATTTAGAAAGATGTTTCCAATAGACACCACCACACGGGACTTATGGCAAACGGTCCCTAAGGTGGAAGGAGCAGTTTCTACTTTAGCTAAGCGTACCACTATCCCGGTGGAGGATAGCTGTGCCTTTTCAGATCCAATGGATAAAAAGTTAGAGGGTTACCTTAAGAAAATGTTTGTTCAACAAGGTTTTATATTGCAACCCCTTGCATGCATTGCGCCTGTCACGGCTGCAGCAGCATTTTGGTTTGAGTCTCTGGAAGAGACACTTGAATCAGCTCCATTAGATGAGATTACACACAAGCTTAAAGCTCTTAAATTAGCTAACTCATTTATTTCAGATGCCGTAGTACATTTAACTAAGCTTACGGCTAAGAATTCCGGATTCGCCATTCAGGCGCGCAGAGCACTGTGGCTAAAATCCTGGTCAGCTGATGTTACTTCTAAGTCTAAATTACTTAATATACCTTTCAAAGGGCAGACCTTATTCGGGCCCGGGTTGAAAGAAATTATAGCTGACATTACAGGAGGTAAAGGCCATGCCCTGCCTCAAGACAGAGCCAAACCTAAGGCTAGACAGTCTAATTTTCGTTCCTTTCGGAATTTCAAAGCAGGAGCAGCATCAACTTCCTCTGCTCCAAAACAGGAAGGAGCTGTTGCTCGCTACAGACAAGGCTGGAGACCTAACCAGTCCTGGAACAAGGGCAAGCAGGCCAGGAAACCTGCTGCTGCCCCTAAAACAGCATGAATTGAGGGCCCCCGATCCGGGAACGGATCTAGTGGGGGGCAGACTTTCTCTCTTCGCCCAGGCTTGGGCAAGAGATGTCCAGGATCCCTGGGCGCTAGAGATAATATCTCAGGGATACCTTCTGGACTTCAAATACTCTCCCCCAAGAGAGAGATTTCATCTGTCAAGGTTGTCAACAAACCAAACAAAGAAAGAGGCGTTTCTACGCTGCGTACAAGAGCTCTTATTAATGGGAGTAATCCATCCAGTTCCACGGTCGGAACAGGGACAAGGGTTTTACTCAAATCTGTTTGTGGTTCCCAAAAAAGAGGGAACTTTCAGGCCAATCCTGGATTTAAAGATCCTAAACAAATTCCTAAGAGTTCCATCGTTCAAAATGGAGACTATTCGGACAATTTTACCCATGATCCAAAAGGGTCAGTACATGACCACAGTGGATTTAAAAGATGCTTACCTTCACATACCGATTCACAAGGATCATTACCGGTATCTAAGGTTTGCCTTTCTAGACAGGCATTACCAGTTTGTAGCTCTTCCATTCGGATTGGCTACGGCTCCAAGAATCTTCACAAAGGTTCTGGGTGCTCTTCTGGCGGTACTAAGGAATTTCGGTAGCTCCGTACCTAGACGACATTCTGATACAAGCTTCAAGCTTTCAAACTGCCAAGTCTCATACAGAGTTAGTACTGGCATTTCTAAGGTCGCATGGATGGAAGGTGAACGAAAAGAAGAGTTCTCTCTTTCCACTCACAAGAGTTCCCTTCCTGGGGACTCTTATAGATTCTGTATAAATGAAAATTTACCTGACAGAAGACAGGTTAACAAAACTTCAAAGTGCATGCCGTGTCCTTCATTCCATTCAACACCCGTCAGTGGCTCAATGCATGGAGGTAATCGGCTTAATGGTAGCGGCAATGGACATAGTACCCTTTGCACGCCTACACCTCAGACCGCTGCAATTGTGCATGCTAAGTCAGTGGAATGGGGATTACTCAGACTTGTCCCCTTCTCTGAATCTGGATCAAGAGACCAGAAATTCTCTTCTATGGTGGCTTTCTCGGCCACATCTGTCCAGGGGGATGCCATTCAGCAGGCCAGACTGGACAATTGTAACAACAGACGCCAGCCTACTAGGTTGGGGCGCCGTCTGGAATTCTCTGAAGGCTCAGGGACAATGGAATCAGGAGGAGAGTCTCCTACCAATAAACATTCTGTAATTGAGAGCAGTTCTCAATGCCCTTCTGGCTTGGCCCCAGTTGACAACTCGGGGGTTCATCAGGTTTCAGTCGGACAACATCACGACTGTAGCCTACATCAACCATCAGGGAGGGACAAGAAGCTACCTAGCAATGATGGAAGTATCAAAGATAATTCGCTGGGCAGAGTCTCACTCTTGCCACCTGTCAGCAATCCACATCCCGGGAGTGGAGAACTGGGAGGCGGATTTTTTAAGTCGTCAGACTTTTCATCCGGGGGAGTGGGAACTTCATCCGGAGGTCTTTGCCCAAATACTTCGACATTGGGGCAAACCAGAGATAGATCTCATGGCGTCTCGACAGAACGCCAAGCTTCCTCGTTACGGGTCCAGATCCAGGGATCCGGGAGCGGTCCTGATAGATGCTCTGACAGCACCTTGGACCTTCAGGATGGCTTATGTGTTTCCACCCTTCCCGATGCTTCCTCGATTGATTGCCAGAATCAAACAGGAGAGAGCATCAGTGATTCTAATAGCGCCTGCATGGCCACGCAGGACTTGGTATGCAGATCTGGTGGACATGTCATCCTGTCCACCTTGGTCTCTACCTCTGAAACAAGACCTTCTGATACAGGGTCCTTTCAAACATCAAAATCTAACTTCTCTGAAGCTGACTGCTTGGAAATTGAACGCTTGATTTTATCAAAACGTGGTTTTTCTGAGTCAGTTATTGATACCTTAATACAGGCTAGGAAGCCTGTTACCAGAATGATTTACCATAAAATATGGCGTAAATACCTATATTGGTGCGAATCCAAAGGTTACTCTTGGAGTAAGGTTAGGATTCCTAGGATATTGTCTTTTCTACAAGAAGGTTTAGAAAAGGGTTTATCTGCTAGTTCCTTAAAGGGACAGATCTCAGCTCTGTCTATTCTGTTGCACAAACGTCTGTCAGAAGTTCCAGACGTTCAGGCTTTTTGTCAGGCTTTAGCCAGGATTAAGCCTGCGTTTAAAACTGTTGCTCCGCCATGGAGTTTAAACCTTGTTCTTAACGTTTTACAGGGCGTTCCGTTTGAACCCCTTCATTCCATTGATATAAAGTTGTTATCTTGGAAAGTTCTATTTTTAATGGCTATTTCCTCGGCTCGAAGAGTCTCTGAGTTATCAGCCTTACATTGTGATTCTCCTTATTTGATTTTTCACTCGGATAAGGTAGTTCTGCGTACTAAACCTGGGTTCTTACCTAAGGTAGTCACTAACAGGAATATCAATCAAGAGATTGTTGTTCCATCCTTGTGTCCAAATCCTTCTTCAAGGAAGGAACGACTTCTGCACAATCTGGATGTAGTTCGTGCCCTAAAATTTTATTTACAGGCAACTAAAGATTTTCGACAAACGTCTTCCCTGTTTGTCGTTTACTCTGGTCAGAGGAGAGGTCAAAAAGCTTCTGCTACCTCTCTCTCTTTTTGGCTTCGTAGCATAATACGTTTAGCTTATGAGACTGCTGGACAGCAGCCTCCTGAAAGAATTACAGCTCATTCCACTAGAGCTGTGGCTTCCACTTGGGCCTTTAAGAATGAGGCCTCTGTTGAACAGATTTGCAAGGCTGCAACTTGGTCTTCGCTTCATACTTTTTCCAAATTTTACAAATTTGACACTTTTGCTTCTTCGGAGGCTATTTTTGGGAGAAAGGTTCTTCAGGCAGTGGTTCCTTCTGTATAAAGAGCCTGCCTATCCCTCCCGTCATCCGTGTACTTTTGCTTTGGTATTGGTATCCCAGAAGTAATGATGACCCGTGGACTGATCACACTTAACAGGAGAAAACATAATTTATGCTTACCTGATAAATTCCTTTCTCCTGTAGTGTGATCAGTCCACGGCCCGCCCTGTTTTTTACGGCAGGTAAATATTTTTTAAATTATACTCCAGTCACCACTACACCCTTTGGCTTCTCCTTTCTCGTTGGTCCTTGGTCGAATGACTGGGGGTGACGTAGAGGGGAGGAGCTATATGGTAGCTCTGCTGGGTGAATCCTCTTGCACTTCCTGTTGGGGAGGAGTAATATCCCAGAAGTAATGATGACCCGTGGACTGATCACACTACAGGAGAAAGGAATTTATCAGGTAAGCATAAATGATGTTTTTTTTTACTATTTTATATTCCCCTGTATACCTAATTTCCCATCTTTATTCAAATGGATTCTTTGTTGATATTTAACTTTATGTCAGTATATGCTTTGTGTATTATTTACCATATACTTCCCCTGCCTGTAATCTTTTACTGACACTATCTGCCTGTCTCCTAAATCCCCATCATGATTTTTACGACACCCCTCCTCCCCCTGCATTCAGACCTGTGTAACACTTTGTTTTTTTAAGCCTGGGTTTTAAGATATAATTTGTAAATTCCATCAAATTGGTCAGTATTGCTTCAGACTTGAAAAAGGAAGACACTCTTCCGAAAGCTTGTCATCTTATAAATGTGTAGTTAGTCCAATAAAAAGTATCATTGCTCAAAGCAATACTCTTGTTATTTTGATATGTGTATATATGTATTTTTGCAGTCAAGTAGCAGAAAACATTTTGATATCTAAATCTTTGGACTAACACGGCTACTCCAATCAACGTGACTATGGAAGATACTTAATACAGCTGTAATAAGAAGCAAACAATGAAACTGATCACAAAAGAAACACAGAACAACAGTGATATTTTCTTCTTATCATCCTGCAAAAATAGGAATCTCATTCCTAATGGACTGAAAATTAACACCTAGATTTAGAGTTTTGCGGCCGAAGGGGTGCGTTAGCTACGCGTCTTTTTTTTCTAGCGCTGCTTCTAAACAACGCTGGTATTGAGAGTTCTCTGAATGGCTGCGTTAGGCTCCAAAAAGGGAGCAACTAATAAATAATTGTAAATAGGCTTACAAGTAGAAGTAGGTAACTTAAATCTGTGAGGGAAATTTCCACCATTGCCCTAGCTAAATCAAGGCTAAGTCGTTTTAATTTGGAAAAAAATGTTTTTTCATTCACACACTAAAGTTTATTAAATCAAAATTTAACCACACATACACTTAGCAGAAGCTAAAGATTAAAAACACTACACCTAAGTTGAACTAAGATTTTGGATTAATCTGAAATCAGTATCACTGGTACCAAGCAGCAAAGATTATAGTTGTAAGCTAAGCCCTTACAATCCGAGGGCTATTTTAAATTTTAACTTTTTACAAATTATTAAAGCTGCATTTTTACCAGATCAACTAAGGTGAGCAAATTAAAAGGAAGGGGAAAGACAAAGCTTATCCCCAGGACCCCTGACGTACGTTTCACAAAAAACGCTTCCTCAGAGGGGTGTGGAGCTGCTGCAAAATGCTCTATTTATGAGTCATTAAGACTCTCCTCCGGTGTTGGAGTGGATGTCCCTTGATTGCCAAAGTTACATTTTCATTGGCTCATACAAATGTCAGTCACAGAAGTAACTGGTGATAGGGTACATAGAAGGATTGGAATTCAAAACGTCACGCTGCGTCCAAAAATGGGCGTTGTTGTTTACATTGACATTTATTGAACAAATCTCATTGGAGGATTGATCAACCATATGTTATGCTGATGTCTGACATGTCAATGCGAGGTATACCGCAGTAACTTAACAAATTAGATCGCTTACCATAAATAGATAGATCGTGTTAATATATCCCTTGTATATAAACAAACATTGCACTTAGGGAATACGTTTAGTAAAATTGCTGTCCGAAATAATCATACCTGGATACGGGGGATAGTGCATATAAGTGCATATAAATAAGAATCGGCATATCATATCTCCCATTAGATATTACTTAACAGTATGCAGCGGTGGTTATTATTGATGGATGTGATGAATCTGCTCATTAGCATTTATTCCGTCTATACAAGTGCACTGCTATATACGCTAACATTAATGTTATGTCTGGAGTGGGCGTGTTTGTTTATATTCACTTCTGTAGTAACGATCTTATTGGCTGATCACTTATAACATATGTTAACACATGAATCTAAAACATGGAATAGTTATTGACAGATCTAAGCGTATATTATGATCTATAAGATTTGATTTTATTTTAGTCCGCTATTGGCTTATGTGAGTGATATATAGGAATAAGATATATCTACACGAAAACCAATTACTTAGTCTAATCTGGGTGAACTACTTATACATTTAATTCCCATGTAAAATTCTAAAAAGAAAAGAAAGATTACATAAAAGGCACCACTGTTTGTTGGAGAATGAACAGATACCAGGGATGAATTGTGGGGATGTTAATATTATTGTAGGCACAAATATGGTATGATGCCTCTTATTGGAACATGTATATCCGAGATAGCCTTTAGTTCATATTAGTTACCTATTCGGTTATATTTCCAAAGTGGAATAGTATACTTAGGTTTATTAAAAAATGACTAGTATACTTAATTTTAATGAGATATTATTGTTCTCAGTAATACAAATGCTAATTTTGTATACAATGTTCAGGTCAGATCACTTTTTCATTAATAGGTGAAAAAATTATTATGAACAAAAATAGAAGTGAAAATAAAACATAAGAATAAAAAGTGTGAAGAGTGCTATGGTGTGTGAAAGAATAAAGTTACATAATGAAATTGACATATAAAGGGGGGGGAGACAAAGGTGAGACATGCCTAATCTAGTGTGTATATATTCACTGGATGAAATCTGCTTATACAAAATGTATAGGCTAACATGTGTACCGTGTGTGAATAAATAAACAAGTCGATTATAACTCTAAATGAATTTAGCTTATACGAAGTGTACAGGGTGACATGTGTACCATTCTGTGAATTAAATAGGCGAGTTAAAGTGTAGTACCCTTAACCTAGAAATTAGGGTAGTGTGGTGATTGTCAGATCAATATAAGTGAAATCTGGAATAAGCCAGAAAATTTTTTTTTTAATTACGTGATAAGACAAAGCAGTAATGAAAAGTGATACCCCATTTCATTTATAAATATACAAAGTAATTGTTGAAGTCATTCATGCCATTAGGTTTTACAGAGTTTAAACGGTAAATCCATTTGCATTCAAGTTTGAGTAATGTCTTCTCCAGATTACCTCCTCGTATTCCCAGTGAGGCTTTCTGAATGACCATATATTTCAGATTGCTAGTGGAACACTTGTGATGTATTTGGAAGTGTTTTGCTACAGAAGTTAACTTTTTGCCACGGGCTTCATCCTTGTTGGCATTTTTTATGTTGTTAGCATGTTCAAGAATACGTACCCTGATCTCCCGGGTTGTCATGCCAACATAGATCATTTTGCATTGGCAAAAAAGAGCATACACAACCGCAATAGTTCTACAGGAGAAATGAGAAGCTAAATTATATAACTGGCCATCTTTGTCTTGAATGGTTTTTGACTTCATTACGTATGGGCATGCTGAGCAAGTGCCACATGGAAACATCCCTGGATCAGTGTCCTTTTTCTTAAAGGCTCTTACATAATGGCTAGATACGAGTCTATACCTGAGATTTGTGGGTCTTTTGTACCCAATTGAAATTCTGTCACCGATGTTTTCCTTCAGAGAGGGATCATTTTGCAGAATTTTCCAGTGTTGGTTGATTATTTTAGTTATTTCTGACATTTGTGGGTTATATGTAGTGATTAATCTTGGATTAGACTCACTAGTATTTTTGACCTTGGGAATGAGTAAATTTTCTCTGTGGGTATTTAGGGCCTTATATTTGGCTCGTTTTACTGCTTTTCTGCTATAGCCTCGTGCCATAAGTCTGTCCATTAAGTTTTTGCTTTCCGTGAGATATATGTCAGTGCTGGAACAGTTACGTCTTAGGCGCAGAAATTCCCCGAAGGGGATAGCCTTAAGGGTACATGGTGGATGAGCACTAGACCTATGTAATAGAGTGTTAGTCGCTGTTTCTTTTCGGTAAATGGTGGTGTTAATGTAACCATCTTCTTTCTTGAATATGGTTATATCCAGAAAGGAAATTTTATGTTGATCGGCTGAATATGTTAATTTGATGTTTTTATTATTCATGTTTATTTTGTTCATGAATTGATCTAATTCCAGAGATGTTCCTTGCCATATGAATAAGACATCATCTATATATCTTATCCATAGCGGAATATGATCAGTATGATGTTGTAATTCAGTAAAAGGGAGCATTGAGCCGAATTTACCGCCACTTCAACCCTCAATACCAGCGTTGCTTATGGTAGCGGCTAGCTGGAAAAACGTGCTCATGCACGATTCCCCCATAGGAAACAATGGGGCAGTTTGGGCTGAAAAAAAAAACTAACACCTGCAAAAAAGCAGCGTTCAGCTCCTAACGCAGCCCCATTGTTTCCTATGGGGAAACACTCTCTAAGTCTGCACCTAACACCCTAACATGAACCCCGAGTCTAAACACCCCTAACTTTACACTTATTAACCCCTAATCTTCCGCCCCCGCTATCGCTGACCCCTGCATATTATTATTAACCCCTAATCTGCCGCTGCGGACACCGCCGCCACCTACATTATACCTATGTACCCCTAATCTGCTGCCCCTAACATTGCCGACACCTACATAATATTTATTAACCCCTAATCTGCCCCCCACGTCGCCGCTACCTAACTACACTTATTAACCCCTAATCTGCCGACCGGACCTCGCCGCTACTATAATAAATGTATTAACCCCTAAAGCTAAGTCTAACCCTAACACCCCCCTAAGTTAAATATAATTTTAATCTAACAAAATAAATTAAATATTATTAACTAAAGTATTCCTATTTAAAGCTAAATACTTACCTGTAAAATAAAACCCTAATATAGCTACAATATAACGAATAATTATATTGTAGCTATTGTAGGGTTTATTTTTATTTTACAGGCAACTTTGTATTTATTTTAACTAGGTACAATAGCTATTAAATAGTTATTAACTATTTAATAGCTACCTAGTTAAAATAATTACCAAATTACCTGTAAAATAATTCCTAACCTAAGTTACAATTAAACCTAACACTACACTATCAATAAATTAATTAAATAAATTACCTACAATTAAATAAACTAAACTAAATTACAAAATTAAACAAACACTAAATTACAAAAAAAAAAAAAGATTACAAGAATTTTAAGTTAATTACACCTACTCTAAGCCCCGTAATAAAATAACAAAGCCCCCCAAAATAATAAAGGCCCCTACCCTATTCTAAATTAAAAAGTAACCAGCTCTTTTACCAGCCCTTAAAAGGGCTTTTTGTGTGGCATGCCCCAAAGTAAACAGCTCTTTTGCCTGTAAAAAAAAACACAATACCACCCCCCAACATTACAACCCACCACCCACATACCCCTACTCTAACCCAAACCCCCCTTAAATAAACCTAACACTACCCCCCTGAAGATCTCCCTACCTTGAGTCGTCTTCACCCAGCCGGGCACCGATAGACCAAAAGAGGACATCCGGAGCAGCAGAAGTCTTCATCCTATCCGGGCAGAAGAGGACATCCGGACCGGCAGACATCTTCATCCAAGCGGCATCTTCTATCTTCATCCATCCGGAGCGGAGCAGAGCTATCTTCTTCCAGCCAACGCGGATCCATCCTTCTTCACCGACGCCTACTCGCCGAATGAAGGTTCCTTTAAAGGACGTCATCCAAGATGGCATCCCTCGAATTCCGATTGGCTGATAGGATAGGAAAATTTTGCTCATTACCGCACTCCAATAAAAGCGCCGCTTAAGTAAGCGGTGAGCTGGTCGTACGTGCTCATGCACGATTTCCCCATAGGAATCAACGGAGAGAGCCGGCTGAAAAAAAGTCTAACACCTGCAAAAAAGCAGCGTAAAACTCCTTAACGCAGCCCCATTGATTCCTATGGGGAAATAAAATATATGTTTACACCTAACACCCTAACATCAACCCCGAGTCTAAACACCCCTAATTTTACACTTATTAACCCCTAATCTGCCGCCCCCGACATCGCTGACACCTGCATTATATTATTAACCCCTAATCTGCCGCTCCGGACACCGCCACCACTTACATTATACTTATGAACCCCTAATCTGCTGCCCCCAACATCGCCGACACCTACAGAATATTTATTAACCCGTAATATGCCACCCCCTACAATTTTGAACCCCTAATCTGCCGCCCCCAACGTTGCCGCCACTATAATAAACATATTAACCCCTAAACCGCCTCACTCCCACCTTGCAAACATTAGTTAAATATTATTAACCCCTAATCTGCCGTCCCTAACATCGCCGCCACCTACCTACATTTATTAACCCCTAATCTGCCGCCCCCAATGTCGCTGCCACTATATTAAAGTTGTTAACCCCTAAACCTAAGTCTAACCCTAACACCCCCTAATTTAAATATAATTACAATAAATCTAAATAAATATTCCTATCATTAAATAAATTATTCCTATTTAAAACTAAATACTTACCTGTAAAATAAACCCTAAGCTAGCTACAATATAACTAATAGTTACATTGTAGCTATCTTAGGGTTTATTTTTATTTTACAGGCAAGTTTGTATTTATTTTAACTAGGTAGAATAGTTATTAAATAGTTATTAACTATTTAATAACTACCTAGCTAAAATAAATACTAAAGTACCTGTCAAATAAAACCTAACCTAAGTTACAATAACACCTAACACTACACTATAATTAAAGGGCCACTGTAAGTAAATATTTTCTATGCCTGTTACTAACTAACTACCCCAAATACGCTTTTTATCAATAGCATTTCATTAACATATCCCTACCGTATATCAGAAATCTTGTCTGCAAATTTAATTGTTTTCCAAACCCACTCCGGGGGTATCCTTTGCTCTGTACCAATCCGTTTACAATACCTAGGTTTCAAAATGGCGCTTTAAACACAAAGGCCTAGATTTGGAGTTCGGCGGTAGCCGTCAAAACCAGCGTTAGAGGCTCCTAACGCTGGTTTTGGCCGCCCGCTGGTATTTGGAGTCAGTGATTAAAGGGTCTAACGCTCACTTTTCAGCCGCAACTTTTCCATACCTCAGATCCCCCTACGCCATTTGCGTAGCCTATATTTTCAATGGGATCTTTCTAACGCCGGTATTTAGAGTCGTTTCTGAAGTGAGCGTTAGAGCTCTAACGACAAAATTCCAGCCGCCTGAAAATAGCAGGAGTTAAGAGCTTTCTGGCTAACGCCGGTTCATAAAGCTCTTAACTACTGTACCCTAAAGTACACTAACACCCATAAACTACCTATGTACCCCTAAACCGAGGTCCCCCCACATCGCCGACACTCGATTAAAATTTTTAACCCCTAATCTGCCGACCGCCACCTACGTTATATTTATGTACCCCTAATCTGCTGCCCCTAACCCCGCCGACCCCTGTATTATATTTATTAACCCCTAACCTGCCCCCCACAACATCGCCGCCAGCTACTTAAAATAATTAACCCCTAATCTTCCGACCGCAAAGCGCCGCCACCTACGTTATCCCTATGTACCCCTAATCTGCTACCCCTAACACCGCCGACCCCTATATTATATTTATTAACCCCTAATCTGCCCCCCTCAACGTCGCCGACACCTAACTTCAATTATTAACCCCTAATCTGACGACCGGAGCTCACCGCTATTCTAATAAATGTATTAACCTCTAAAGCTAAGTCTAACCCTAACACTAACACCCCCCTAACTTAAATATAATTTACATCTAACGAAATAAATTAACTCTTATTCCTATTTAAAGCTAAATACTTACCTGTAAAATAAATCCTAACCTAAGATATAATTAAACTTAACACTACCCTATCAATAAAATAATTAAATAAACTACCTACAATTACCTACAATTAACCTAACACTACACTATCAATAAATTAATTAAACACAATTGCTACAAATAAATACAATTAAATAAACTAGCTAAAGTACAAAAAATAAAAAAGAACTAAGTTACAAAAAATAAAAAAATATTTACAAACATAAGAAAAATATTACAACAATTTTAAACTAATTACACCTACTCTAAGCCCCCTAATAAAATAACAAAGCCCCCCAAAATAAAAAATTCCCTACCCTATTCTAAATTAAAAAAGTTACAAGCTCTTTTACCTTACCAGCCCTGAACAGGGCCCTTTGCGGGGCATGCCCCAAGAATTTCAGCTCTTTTGCCTGTAAAAGAATAAATACAATACCCCCCCCCAACATTACAACCCACCACCCACATACCCCTAATCTAACCCAAACCCCCCTTAAATAAACCTAACACTAAGCCCCTGAAGATCTTCCTACCTTGTCTTCACCATCCAGGTATCACCGATCCGTCCTGGCTCCAACATCTTCATCCAACCCAAGCGGGGGTTGGCGATCCATAATCCGGTGCTGAAGAGGTCCAGAAGAGGCTCCAAAGTCTTCCTCCTATCCGGCAAGAAGAGGACATCCGGACCGACAAACATCTTCTCCAAGCGGCATCTTCGATCTTCTTCCATCCGGTGCGGAGCGGGTCCATCTTGAAGCAGGCGACGCGGATCCATCCTCTTCTTCCGATGTCTCCCGACTAATGACGGTTCCTTTAAGGGACGTCATCCAAGATGGCGTCCCTCGAATTCCGATTGGCTGATAGGATTCTATCAGCCAATCGGAATTAAGGTAGGAATTTTCTGATTGGCTGATGGAATCAGCCAATCAGAATCAAGTTCAATCCGATTGGCTGATCCAATCAGCCAATCAGATTGAGCTCGCATTCTATTGGCTGTTCCGATCAGCCAATAGAATGCGAGCTCAATCTGATTGGCTGATTGGATCGGCCAATCGGATTGAACTAGATTCTGATTGGCTGATTCCATCAGCCAATCAGAAAATTCCTACCTTAATTCCGATTGGCTGATAGAATCCTATCAGCCAATCGGAATTCGAGGGACGCCATCTTGGATGACGTCCCTTAAAGGAACAGTCATTCGTCGTTCAGTCGTCGGTCCGGATGGATGTTCCGCGCTGGAGGTCTTCAGGATCCTGCCGCTTCGCTCCGGATGGAAGACCATAGAAGATGCCGCCTGGATGATGACTTCAATCGGATGGAAGATCCTCTTCTGCCGCGCTTGGATGAAGACTTTGACCGGATCATGGACCTCTTCAGCCCCCGCTTGGGCTTGGATCAGGACATCGGAGGAGCTCTTCAGGACGGATCGGTGAACCTGGATGGTGAAGACAAGGTAGGAAGATCTTCAGGGGCTTAGTGTTAGGTTTATTTAAGGGGGGTTTGGGTTAGATTAGGGGTATGTGGGTGGTGGGTTGTAATGTTGGGGGGGGGGGGGTATTGTATTTATTCTTTTACAGGCAAAAGAGCTGAAATTCTTGGGGCATGCCCCGCAAAGGGCCCTGTTCAGGGCTGGTAAGGTAAAAGAGCTTGTAACTTTTTTAATTTAGAATAGGGTAGGGAATTTTTTATTTTGGGGGGCTTTGTTATTTTATTAGGGGGCTTAGAGTAGGTGTAATTAGTTTAAAATTGTTGTAATATTTTTCTTATGTTTGTAAATATTTTTTTATTTTCTGTAACTTAGTTCTTTTTTATTTTTTGTACTTTAGCTAGTTTATTTAATTGTATTTATTTGTAGCAATTGTGTTTAATTAATTTATTGATAGTGTAGTGTTAGGTTAATTGTAGGTAATTGTAGGTAGTTTATTTAATTAATTTATTGATAGGGTAGTGTTAGGTTTAATTATATCTTAGGTTAGGATTTATTTTACAGGTAAATTTGTTATTATTTTAACTAGGTAACTATTAAATAGTTCTTAACTATTTAATAGCTATTGTACCTGGTTAAAATAATTACAAAGTTGCCTGTAAAATAAATATTAATCCTAAAATAGCTACAATATAAATATAATTTATATTGTAGCTATATTAGGATTTATTTTACAGGTAAGTATTTAGCTTTAAATAGGAATCATTTATTTAATAAGAGTTAATTTATTTCGTTAGATGTAAATTATATTTAAGTTAGGGGGGTGTTAGTGTTAGGGTTAGACTTAGCGTTAGGGGTTAATCCATTTATTAGAATAGCGGTGAGCTCCGCTCGGAAGATTAGGGGTTAATAATTGAAGGTAGGTGTCGGCGATGTTAGGGAGGGCAGATTAGGGGTTAATACTATTTATGATAGGGTTAGTGAGGCGGATTAGGGGTTAATAACTTTATTATAGTAGCGCTCAGGTCCGCTCGGCAGATTAGGGGTTAATAAGTGTAGGCAGGTGTCGGCGACGTTGAGGGGGGCAGATTAGGGGTTAATAAATATAATATAGGGGTCGGCGATGTTAGGGCAGCAGATTAGGGGTACATAGGGATAACGTAGGTTGCGGCGGTTTACGGAGCGGCAGATTAGGGTTTAAAAAAACATGCAGGGGTCAGCGATAGCGGGGGCGGCAGATTAGGGGTTAATAAGTGTAAGGTTAGGGGTGTTTAGACTCGGGGTACATGTTAGAGTGTTAGGTGCAGACGTAGGAAGTGTTTCCCCCATAGGAAACAATGGGGCTGCGTTAGGAGCTGAACGCGGCTTTTTTGCAGGTGTTTGGTTTTTTTTCAGCTCAAACAGCCCCATTGTTTCCTATGGGAGAATCGTGCACGAGCACGTTTTTGAGGCCGGCCGCGTCCGTAAGCAACTCTGGTATCGAGAGTTGCATTTGCGGTAAAAATGCTCTACGCTCCTTTTTTGGAGCCTAACGCAGCATTTGTTTGAACTCTCGATACCAGAGTTAATTTTATGGTGCGGCCAGAAAAAAGCCCGCGGAGCGTTAACAGCCCTTTTACCGCCAAACTCCAAATCTAGGCCAAAGTTATTGGTTTAAGTATTTTGAACACGCAGTGCTGAAAATAGTGGGCAGGATAAAGTGACATCATCGGCAAATAAAAGATATAACTTTTAGAACGTTATGAAACTTCGTTTTGGAGAAAATATAGGTCAGTAGGTTTTAATTAATGTTTATTAACTTTAATATGTTAGTTGTTTAGTTTAAAAATTATAACAGAAAGTAAACATTTAAATAAATTAACTAAATTAAATACAATTAACTAAATTAAATTAGCTAAAGTACAAAAACAAACAAACACTAAATTACAGAAAATAATAAACAAATTCAAGATATTTAAACTAATTACACCTAATCCAATAGCCCTATTAAAATAAAAAAGCCCCCCAAAATAAAAAAATCCTTAGCCTAAACTAAAATACCAATAGCCCTTAAAAGGGCCTTTTGCAGGGCATTGCCCCAAAGTAATCAGCTCTTTTACCTGTAAAAAAAATACAAACAACCCCCCCAACAGTAAAACCCACCACCCACACAACCAACCCCCCAAATTAAATACTTTCTAAAAAAACCTAAGCTCCCCATTGCCCTGAAAAGGGCATTTGGATGGACATTGCCCTTAAAAGGGCAGTTAGCTCTTTTGCAGGCCCAAAGTCCCTAATCTAAAAATAAAACCCACCCAATACACCCTTAAAAAAACCTAACACTAACCCCCTGAAGATCGACTTACCGGGAGAAGTCTTCATCCAAGCCGGGCCAAAGTCCTCAAGGAAGCCGGGAGAAGTCTTCAGCCAAGCCGGGCGAAGTGGTCCTCCAGACGGCATCTTCTATCTTCATTCATCCGGCGCGGATGTAGGTAGGTGGTGGCGATGTTAGGGACGGCAGATTAGGGGTTAATAATATTTAACTAATGTTTGCGAGGCAGCAGTGCGGCGGTTTAGGGGTTAATATTATTATTATAGTGGGGGCGGCAGATTAGGGGTTAAAAAGTGAAGGTAGGTGCGGCGACATTGGGGGCGGCAGATTAGGGGTTAATAAATATAATGTAGGTGTCGGCGATGTTGGGGGCAGCAGATTAGGGGTTCATAAATATAATGTAGGTGGTGGCGATGTCTGGAGTGGCAGATTAGGGGTTAATTATTTTATTATAGTATTTGCAATGCGGGAGGGCCTCGGTTTAGGGGTTAGTAGGTAGTTTATGGGTGTTAGTGTACTTTTTAGCACTTTAGTTATGAGTTTTATGTTACGGCGTTGCAACATAAAACCCATATCTACTGACTTTTAAATGCGTTAGGGATCTTGACAGGGTAGGGTGTACCTCTCACTTTTTGGCCTCCCAGGACAGACTCGTAATACCGGCGCTATGGAAGTCCCATAGAAAAAAGACTTTACAAAGTTTACGTAAGTTGTTTTGCGGTAAGGCCAAAGAAGTGTGCGGTGCCCCTAAACCTGCAAGACTTGTAATACCAGGGGGCGTAAAAAAGCAGCGTTAGGACCTCTTAACGCTGCTTTTTTACCCTAACGCAAAACTCATAATCTAGCCGTTTGTTTTTTTAGCCTGTGTTTTAAGATATAATCTGTAAATTCCATCAAATTGTTCAGCATTGCTTCAGACTTGAAAAAGGAAGACACTCTTCCGAAAGCTTGTGATCTTATAAATGTATAGTTAGTCCAATAAAAAAGTATAATTGCTCAATGCAATACTCTTGTTATTTTGATATCTAAATCTATGGACTAACACGGCTACTCCAATCAATGTATATACACATATAAATACATATGAACACACATAAGCAATTTTTAAAAATATTTTTTATCAGACTGTTATTATGAGAGTAACTGTACTGTTAAATATATTTCTTTCCTAAGATATGGTGAGTCCACGGCTTGAGTAATTACTGTTGGGAATATCACTCCTGGCCAGCAGGAGGAGGCAAAGAGCACCACAGTTAAACTGTTAAGTATCACTCCCTTACCCACAACCCCCAGTCATTCTCTTTGCCTTCGGTGCATGGAGGAGGTGAAGTTTAGGTGTCTGAAGATTTTTTTTTATTTCATCTACAAGCACGTTTTGGGGTATAGCCTTATTCCACATCATTCTTTGCAGTCGGGTAATGGTGGCTTTAAAGCAGTTAGGAACTTGTAAAGAGGTACTTACTGCGTTTTCCGAACAATTGCTACCCTAGTTTAGAAAGCCAGAGTTGGCTACTCTGTTCTTTCTTTTTCAAAGGTCTCTGTGAAGAACTGTGTCTTCTCATACCTTGTAACTGTCTACATGTCGGACAGCGGAGCAGGTAAGTGCTTTTTCTTCCAGTTGGGGAGACCATGCACTTAAATTAAAAGACACTGCTTTTTTATTGGGACATAGATAATCCTGTTGTATGGGTTACACTGGGGCATGAAGCAGGCACTGTAGCATGTGTGAGACTAACATTTAAACTCTTTTAAAAGGAAAGGGTAAAATGTTTTTATTAGGCTTTATTTTCTGACACATATTTACTTGATAAAACAATACAAGTTTAAACTAAAAGTAAGGCTGAATTTTCTATTTCAGCAGCTTATTAATTTCCCCATTGCTTTAAAATAAAATAATGCAACATTTTAAACTGTCAGGTTTGAAAAAACGGTTATTTCTGGTACTCAGTGTACCAGGGAGCTATTTTTAGTGCCTCTCTGTGTCGCAGCAGTAATTTGAAACATATAACATAATGGCAGTTGTGGTCACATGACCCGCTTTACTTCATAAAGTTTCTGAAGAAAAAGTTGTTTTTCTCCATTTCTGGGTGATCCGGTCTTAATTGGTAGCGGTAAGGCACCTCAATAATTGAGGTGTGGAGTTGCCTGAGGGGTATTTTAGAAGTTTATTTGATGTTTATTAAATGTTTTTTCTTAACTTTTCTCACATAATTTTAGCTGGGGATCGAACCTAATTTGGGATAAAATTTAAAGAGTATTTTTTCCTTGGCTTATTTTAATTGAATATTAAAATCTTTGAAACTTATCTGTACAAGTTTATTTACTGTTTCACAACATGTCTGATATAGAGCAAGAGCCTGCTCTCATGAATTCATGCTTATGTTTAGAGGCACAAATTGCAACTCCTATGCAATTTTGTTCTTCATGTGCCATTTTTAAGAAAATGTTTCCTGTTGAGGACTCTATAAAAGACCCTTGGTATACTGTACACAAAGTTGAAGGGGCTATTACCACTCTGGCTAAGAGAACCACTATTGAGGATAGCTGCTCTTTTAAGGATCCGATGGACAAGAAGCTGAAGGCTTATTTGAAAAAGATATATGTTCATCAATGTCTCCAATGGCAACCTGCGGTGTGTATTGCCACACTATTGTGACTAGTGCAGCATCTTACTGATTCAACGCCTTGTCTGATTCTCTTCAAGTAGAAACTTCCTTGGATGAAATTCAAGATAAGATTAAAGCTCTTAATTTGGCCAATTCCTTTATTGCAGATGCCATTTGATAGGTTGTTAGACTAGGAGCTAAAACTTCTAGTTTCGCTGTCCTAGCCCACAGGGCTTTATGGTTGAAATCCTGGTCTGCGGACGTTTCCTCTAAAGTCAAGCTTCTGGCGATTCTTTACAAGGGCAAAACCTTGTTTGGACCCGGTTTGGCAGAAATTACCTCTGATATTAATGGTGGAAATGGGTCTTTTCTACCGCAAGATAAGAAGAATAGGCCTAAAGAACGTCAGAGTAAATTTCCTTCCTTTCGTAACTTCAGAGAAAAGCCTTCCCCTTCTTCCAAGCAGGAACAATGCAAGTCTTCGTGGAAACTCAATCAGTCTTGGAACAAGGGAAAACAATTAAAGAAACCCGAAGGTGATTCCAAATCAGCATGAAGGGTTTGCTCCCGATCCGGGATCAGATCAGGTGGGGGGCAGACTTTCTCAGTTCTCTCAAGCCTGGATATGAGATGTCCCAGATCCCTAGACTGTGGACATAGTATCCCAGGGTTACAAATTGGAATTCAAGACTTTTCCTCTCAGAGGCGGATTATTTCTCTCACGATTATCTGCAGACCAGATAAAGAGAGAGGCATTCTTGAAATGTATATAACATCTTTCCTCCCTGGGAATAGTAGTTCCAGTGCAGGAACAGTGTCTCTGGTTCTACTCCAACCTATTTGTGGTTCTTAAAAAAGAGAATACTTTCTGTCCCATTCTAGACTTGAAGTGTCTAAACAAGTTTTTCAAAGTTCCATCCTTTAAGATGGAGACTATACGCTCCATTCTTCCTTTAGTACAAGTTCATGACAACCATAGATCTAAAAGATGCGTATCTTCATGTTCCTATTCACAGGGACCATCACAGATTCCTGAGATTTGCCTTTCTGGACAAACATTTCCAGTTTGTGGCCCTTCCATTTGGTCTAGCCACGGCTCCCAGAATTTTTTCAAAGGTTCTGGGGGCTCTTTTGGCAGTGTCTGTTCTCGTGGAATTGCTGTGGCACCCTACCTGGACGACATATTGGTTCAGGCGCCATCTTTCCAACAAGCAAAATCTCACACAGAGATATTGTTGTCTTTTCTTCGTTCCCACGGAAGGAATGTGAATCTGGAAAAAAGCTCCCTTTCCTTTGCTACAAGAGTAGTGTTCTTAGGGACCATAATAGATTCTCTATTGATGAAGATTTTTCTGACAGAGGTCAGTAAAAACAAAATCATTTCCTTTTGCCTCTCTCTTCAGGCTACTGCTCATCCTTTAGTGGCTCAATGTATGGAGGTAATCGGTTTGATGGTGACTTCTATGGACATCATTCCATTTGCTAGATTCCATTTGAGAGCTATCCAGTTGTGCATGCTCAGACAATGGAATGGCGACCATGCGGATCTATCTCAGAGAATAGAGTTAGATCAGTCATCAAGGGATTTTCTCTTCCGTGGTGGATTTCTCAGGAACATCTGTCTCAGGGCACATGCTTTCGGAGACCTTCCTGGGTGATCGTGACCACAGACATCAGCCTGCTGGGCTGGGGGGCAGTCTGGAACCCGTTAAAAGCACAGGGCCTTTGGACTCGGGAGGAGTCTGCTTTTCCCATAAACATCTTGGATTTCAGGGCAATTTACAATGCTCTATTGGCTTGGCCTCAGTTGTCCTCAGTCTATTTTATCAGGTTCCAGTCAGACAAAATAACCTCTGTGGCTTACATCAATCACCAGGGAGGAACTCGGAGTTCCTTAGCCATGAAGGAGGTTACTCGGATTCTTCAGTGGGCAGAGACCGACAGTTGCTGTCTATCTGCCATCCACATTCCATTCCAGGAGTAGACAACTGGGAAGCGGATTTTCTGAGCAGACAGACTTTTCATCCCGGGGAGTGGGAACTCCATCCGGAGGTGTTTTCCAGCTTAGTCCTCAAACGGGGTGCCGGAGTTAGATTTGATGGCATCCCATCAGAACGCCAAGCTTCCAAGGTACGGTTCAAGGTCATGCGATCTGCAGGCCGTTCTGATAGAGGTGGTTCCTTGGGTTTTTCAGGTTGGCATACCTGTTTCCTCCGTTTGCTCTCCTTCCACGAGTCATTGCTCGTATCAAACAGGAGGGGGTGTTGGTGATTCTAATAGCCACGCAGGGGCTTGTTTGGAGACCTAGTGGAGATGTCATCTCTCCCACCTTGGAGACTACCTCTGAGGAAGGACCTCCTGATTCAGGGTCTCTTCCTTCATCCAAATCACATTTCCAGATATGGGGTGTCCACTGCCCCACCCTTTATTTTAAGACAGTTGTTCTTTTGACTATAACCTCAGGCACCTCTACACCTTGTGTTACTCCTTTTTCTCCATTTCCCTTTGGTCGAATGACTGGGGGTTGTGGGTAAGGGAGTTATACTTAACAGTTTAACTGTGGTGCTATTTGCCTCCTCCTGCTGGCCAGGAGTGATATTCCCAACAGTAATTACTCAAGCCGTGGACTCACCATATCCAGAAAGAAAGAAATTAATCAGGTAAGCATAAATTCTGTTTTTTGATGTGTTTCGTGCAACTTTTTATTCTAGCGTAACAGTTAACCAGAGCTCTGAGGTCACGTTAATCATTCTATCGTACATAGTGATTGCACTCACACTTTTGCATTTACTTTCAACTTGTAATGCGAGCGGAATATAATTTGCACGCAAATGGCTGGGAAAACCCAATATAAATTGCACACAAATCGCTGCAAAAACCCAATATCACTCTTGTGCAAAGTATAGTGCGACACACGTAATCTGGCCCTGGGTGACTTCACCCTCCACCTTGATGACCTTTCCTCTACTCATGCTGCAGCTAGCAGTATAATTTTCAGTAGGTGACAAGATTAATTGCAGGGCAACCAGGGAGAGACTATTTTTCACTGGGGGGGGGGAGCATATGGTTATTCTACAAAGAAAAGGAAAATCCTTGCAGATACACCAGCTAGATCCCATCTAGATAAGGATATGTAAGGTCACTACAAGCAGGCTTTGTGTTCTGTTAATAAATGCATTGATTTCAAGGCACCAGCTAGGTCCCATCCAGCTAAATGACCAATAACAGTCTGTGTTTTTACTGATTGGGAACTAGCTGACATTTTTAGATATTCTAGTAGGCTGGTCCCAGTCAATCCCAGACAGGTGGGAGCCCTATTTGGGAGTGCCATCCACTATGCCACTAACGATCCGACCTGTAGTCCAGGGCAATAGTCGATCCGGTGCTGTTATCAGCAATTCCCTTTCATTAAGAGAACGAGTTGTCATGTGCTCACAGGTAGAAATTTGATTGATTACCGAATCTCGTCATGGGCAGCGAAATGGTTAATAAATGCCAGCTTTGCTAGGGGTTGCATAGTTTATTCCATTTCACACCAGCCTTTACTTGATAAAGATAAAAATAAAGTATTTGCGATTACTTATCATCAGTTTAAAATACTGATAGTATAGAGATGCTGTTGCAAATAGTATTTGAGGCACCTATAAAAACTATTAGCTGTTGCAGGTAACTGCATACTGTTATCAACTTAAACATTTTCTATCTTGTACATGTGTAGCAGTTAAACATGTTAAAAATATTTGGCCAGATTACGAGTGGCTTGCTAACAGTTACGCGCGAGTGATAAGAGGTTTCTTGTGGGTGTTTGTGTGCTTCAGGTTTTTTGCTTGTATTACAAGTTGAAAGAAAACGCGATTGTGCTCAAACTTTATGCTAGAATGATTACAGTGTCTTAAGAGCTCTGGTTAACTATTTCAATAAAATATATTACAAAGTACAGTTACACTCATAATAACACTATCTAATAGAAATTATTTAAAAAAAATATTGCACACAAAAGTTATAAGGGATCAAAGATATAAGGTCTCAGGTGTTAGAAAAAAAAAAAGGCAGGCAAAGGGGTTTAACATAGAGATACATACACATGTCTAAATGTGTATATGTATGTATATATATATATATATACATATACTGTATGTATGTATTTATATGTGTATATATGTACTTATAGACATAAATACACATATAAACACAAATACATATGTGTATATATATATATATATATATATATATATATATATAAAACACGGAAGGGAACTGCACTCTCATACCGGACCGGGTACACATCCCATGACCCTGCAACATGCTCAGCCCTGGGTGCCACTGGCACTCACAGGAAGCTGTGCTGTCCCCAGAGCCACAAGCAGTTAACCCCAGACAGGTCTGGGTGCAAGAACCATAGGGAAAATTACAAAACAAATTAATACAACACACAGAGAAAACCCAGCACTCACTTACAAGCTCTCAGCTAAGATTTAAAAGCAAAAATGGAAAGGTTAGTCACCGCATCTGGCCAAATGGGACAAGCTCAGGTACCACGTCAAGGTCCTCTCCAATACCTGAGACCCTAAAACAGCCACACAATGCAAGCTTTCAAATCCAAACAAACTGAAAACAAGGGAAGGGTGCACAGGAATATGTAACCACCCTAGACATATACAAAACACGGAAGGGAACTGCACTCTCATACCGGACCGGGTACACATCCCATGACCCTGCAACATGCTCAGCCCTGGGTGCCACTGGCACTCACAGGAAGCTGTGCTGTCCCCATAGCCACAAGCAGTTAACCCCAGACAGGTCTGGGTGCAAGAACCATAGGGAAAATTACAAAACAAATTAATACAACACACAGAGAAAACCCAGCACTCACAAGCTCTCAGCTAAGATTTAAAAGCAAAAATGGAAAGGTTAGTCACCGCATCTGGCCAAATGGGACAAGCTCAGGTACCACGTCAAGGTCCTCTCCAATACCTGAGACCCTAAAACAGCCACACAATGCAAGCTTTCAAATCCAAACAAACTGAAAACAAGGGAAGGGTGCACAGGAATATGTAACCACCCTAGACATATACAAAACACGGGAGGGAACTGCACTCTCATACCGGACCGGGTACACATCCCATGACCCTGCAACATGCTCAGCCCTGGGTGCCACTGGCACTCACAGGAAGCTGTGCTGTCCCAGAGCCACAAGCAGTTAACCCCAGACAGGTCTGGGTGCAAGAACCATAGGGAAAATTACAAAACAAATTAATACAACACACAGAGAAAACCCAGCACTCACTTACAAGCTCTCAGCTAAGATTTAAAAGCAAAAATGGAAAGGTTAGTCACCGCATCTGGCCAAATGGGACAAGCTCAGGTACCACGTCAAGGTCCTCTCCAATACCTGAGACCCTAAAACAGCCACACAATGCAAGCTTTCAAATCCAAACAAACTGAAAACAAGGGAAGGGTGCACAGGAATATGTAACCACCCTAGACATATACATGTCTCAGGGTCATGGGATGTTTACCCGGTCCGGTATGAGAGTGCAGTTCCCTTCCGTGTTTTGTATATGTCTAGGGTGGTTACATATTCCTGTGCACCCTTCCCTTGTTTTCAGTTTGTTTGGATTTGAAAGCTTGCATTGTGTGGCTGTTTTAGGGTCTCAGGTATTGGAGATGACCTTGATGTGGTACCTGAGCTTGTCCCATTTGGCCAGATGCGGTGACTAACCTTTCCATTTTTGCTTTTAAATCTTAGCTGAGAGCTTGTAAGCGAGTGCTGGGTTTTCTCTGTGTGTTGTATTAATTTGTTTTGTAATTTTCCCTATGGTTCTTGCACTCAGACCTGTCTGGGGTTAACTGCTTGTGGCTCTGGGGACAGCACAGCTTCCTGTGAGTGCCAGTGGCACCCAGGGCTGAGCATGCTGCAGGGTCATGGGATGTGTACCCGGTCCGGTATGAGAGTGCAGTTCCCTTCCGTGTTTTGTATATGTCTAGGGTGGTTACATATTCCTGTGCACCCTTC
This sequence comes from Bombina bombina, assembly GCF_027579735.1. Taxonomy (NCBI): domain Eukaryota; kingdom Metazoa; phylum Chordata; class Amphibia; order Anura; family Bombinatoridae; genus Bombina; species Bombina bombina. Next base: position 770,880,681 of record NC_069504.1, on the reverse strand, counting down.
CCTTGTTTTCAGTTTGTTTGGATTTGAAAGCTTGCATTGTGTGGCTGTTTTAGGGTCTCAGGTATTGGAGAGGACCTTGACGTGGTACCTGAGCTTGTCCCATTTGGCCAGATGCGGTGACTAACCTTTCCATTTTTGCTTTTAAATCTTAGCTGAGAGCTTGTAAGTGAGTGCTGGGTTTTCTCTGTGTGTTGTATTAATTTGTTTTGTAATTTTCCCTATGGTTCTTGCACCCAGACCTGTCTGGGGTTAACTGCTTGTGGCTCTGGGGACAGCACAGCTTCCTGTGAGTGCCAGTGGCACCCAGGACTGAGCATGTTGCAGGGTCATGGGATGTGTACCCGGTCCGGTATGAGAGTGCAGTTCCCTTCCGTGTTTTGTATATGTCTAGGGTGGTTACATATTCCTGTGCACCCTTTCCTTGTTTTCAGTTTGTTTGGATTTGAAAGCGTGCATTGTGTGTCTGTTTTAGGGTCTCAGGTATTGGAGAGGACCTTGACGTGGTACCTGAGCTTGTCCCATTTGGCCAGATGCGGTGACTAACCTTTCCATTTTTGCTTTTAAATCTTAGCTGAGAGCTTGTAAGTGAGTGCTCGGTTTTCTCTGTGTGTTATATATAAAATACATTAAACATCATATTTATGCAATATTCATATTTAATAAAGGTTTTAACTATGTATTTTTCAGTAAATATTTCACATTACAATGTTCTGAAATAGCACAATATGTTGTAAGTATTTATAAATAAAAATTCAAATATATAAATATCTGTATATATCTATACATATATATATCATGTGTGTGTGTATATATATATATATATATTTATATATGTGTGTGTGTGTGTGTGTATATATATATATATATATATATATATATATATATATATATATATATATATTCCTATATATAGGAATACCACAGTCCAATAATGGCACTCTCTGGATTTAACTCACAGCAAACTTTATTGTGAACGTTTTCGGTGCATTCACTCCTTCCTCAGACAATTAAAAAGTGAACAAAACAGTGCTTAAATGGAAATACAGGACCCTCCCATATTCCCTGCAACCAATCACAACCCTTAACATAAATCGGCAGTATTGCATATAGGTGATAGTATCCACACAATGATAAGTGTATAAAAACATGTTAATCATTTCAGGATATGTAGTTCATATCAAAAGTGTTACTCTTAATCATCATCTTCATAAAATGTATAGTGCATATATTAAGTGACGAATTATACCCAGTAACCAAATAAACAACTATATCCAGGAGACCAATTATCATAACCGTACATAACATTAATGCCATATTATCACATCAGGCTGTAGGGCTCAAACAATCATGATTATATCAGGAAAGCTTACTGACAACAGATGCAACACTGCCATTTCAGACAATGGAACCCCCTAGGGTGGGCTTTAAAAGAGGTCGGAATTTGCAAGAACTGTTGATGCTCACAGATCCTACACATGCATATCTCAAGGACACATGGTTAAAGACCCAAAAATTGGGTTGTTTTAAATGTATCAGCTGCACTACGTGTAACTCAATGATCCAGGGTAGTCCCTTCCATCACCCACATTTGAACCAGAGATACAAGTTTAAGAGTCATCTTACCTGCTCCACTAAATATGTGATTTATTTACTCAATTGTATTTGTGGTAAATATTATGTGGGCAAAACAGACGATGATATTAAGAAAAGAATGGCTAATCATCGGAGTACAATCAGAAAAGCTTTGAGGACAAGGGAGATGGACCAACCTGTGGCACGACATTTCCTTGAGATGAATCACACAGTGATGGATCTAAATTTCATTCTAATAGATCATGTACCTCCCTTAAAACAAGGTGGGGATAGGAAGAAAAAACTCTTGCAGCTTGAGACACGCTGGATATACACCTTGGGGACTGTACACCCAGGAGGCCTGAATACAAGCATAGACTGGCACTGTTATCTTTAAATATAGAAGATGTTGAAAGTACACTACCATACTCTTGGAGGACATGGGGCGGTGAGCTTAGATTATTTAGTTAATCCATATGTTTTAGAAACGCTATGGTCTATATTGGTTATCTATAAATACAAAAAATGTGGAAACTCCACTACCACACTCCTTGATGACATTAAGCGGTGAGTTTAGCTTATCTATTTAATCTATATGTTTTAGCAAGGATATGGCCTACATCTTACAATGGCAGTGAGCTATAGGGATATAGTTAGGAATATTGTGCCTTTGACTGTAATTATGTGTCTGGTTCACCCTCCTCTGATGGTATAGGGATACAGACTTAGGAGTAAGTGAAGATTAGGTACTAATTATTATTTTTTCTGCCTTATTATTTATTATGTTATTTGCCACATTGTTATTTCTCCTGTTAAGTGTAGTCAGTCCACGGGTCATCCATTACTTATGGGATTATAACTCCTCCCTAACAGGAAGTGCAAGAGGATCACCCAAGCAGAGCTGCTATATAGCTCCTCCCCTCTACGTCATACCCAGTCATTCTCTTGCACCTAACTAATAGATAGGACGTGTGAGAGGACTGTGGTTGTTAAACTTAGTTTTTATTTCTTCAATCAAAAGTTTGTTATTTTAAACAGCACCGGAGTGTGTTGTTCTTTCTCAGGCAGCATTAGAAGAAGAATCTACCTGAGTTTGTGTATGATCTTAGCGGACGTAACTAAGATCCATTTGCTGTTCTCGGCCATTCTGAGGAGCGAGGTAACTTGGGGACAGCGGGCAGGGTTCACCTGCAAGAAGGTATGTTGCAGTATATTATTTTCTAAGGAATGGAATTGACTGAGAAAATACTGCTAATACCGATGTAATGTAAGTACAGCCTTAAATGCAGTAGTAGCAACTGGTATCAGGCTGATATGTATGTATGTTTGCACTGAAGTATTTCTGGGGAATGGCACTTCACTAAGAAAATACTGTATACATATAACTTATAGCCTTTTCTGCAGTGAAAGCGACTAGCAACAGGCTTTTTAATAACATTTCATATATTTATATTTAAAACGTTTACTGGCATGTTAATCGTTTTTTCTCTGAGGTACTTGGTGAAAAATTTTATGGGCATTATTTTTCCACATGGCTGTCGTTTGTTTTGAATAAAATCAGTTTACTGAGCTTCCCCACTGTTGTATTATGAGTGGGAGGGGCCTATTTTGGCGCTTTACTGCGCAGTAGAAATTCAGTCACAAGTCTTCCTTGTTCTCCCTGCATGATCCAGGACGTCTCTACAGAGCTCAGGGGTCTCCAAAACTAGTTTTGAGGGAGGTAATCACTCACAGCAGACCTGTGAGACTGTGCTTTGACTGTGATAAAAACATATATATTTTTATTTGTTATCCGTTTTTTGGTATTAAGGGGTTAATCATCCATTTGCTAGTGGGTGCAATCCTTTGCTAAATTAATGCATTTAATGTGAAAATTTGGTTATTATAACTAATCCGGTTCATTGTTATTTCAACTGTGACAGTTTTGTGTGCTTCTTAAAGGCACAGTAACGTTTTTTATATTGCTTGTAAATTTATTTGAACAGTATTTTCCAAGCTTGCTAGTCTAATTGCTAGTTTGTTTAAACATGTCTGACACAGAGGAATCTCTTTGTGCAATATGTTCAAAGGCCAATGTGGAGCCCAATAGAAATTTGTGTACTAATTGCATTGATGCTACTTTAAATAAAAGCCAATCTGTACATGTCAAGAAAATTTCACCAGACAACGAGGGGGAAGTTATGCCGACTAACTCTCCTCACGTGTCAGTACCTGCATCTCCCGCTCAGGAGGTGCGTGATATTGTGGCGCCAAGTACATCAGGGCGGCCCTTACAAATCACTTTGCAAGACATGGCTAATGTTATGACTGAAGTTTTATCTAAATTGCCAGAACTTAGGGGTAAACGCGACCACTCTGGGGTGAGAACAGAGTGCGCTGATAATACTAGGGCCATGTCTGATACTGCGTCACAATTTGCAGAACATGAAGACGGAGAGCTTCATTCTGTGGGTGACGGATCTGATCCAAATAAACTGGATTCAGACATTTCAAATTTTAAATTTAAGCTTGAGAACCTCCGCGTATTGCTAGGGGAGATATTAGCGGCTCTGAATGATTGTAACACGGTTGCAATCCCAGAGAAAATATGTAGGCTGGATAAATATTTTGCGGTACCGACGTGTACTGACGTTTTTCCTATACCTAAAAGGCTTACAGAAATTGTTAATAAGGAGTGGGATAGACCCGGTGTGCCTTTCTCACCCCCTCCTATATTTAGAAAAATGTTTCCAATAGACGCCACCACACGGGACTTATGGCAGACGGTCCCTAAGGTGGAGGGAGCAGTTTCTACTTTAGCTAAGCGTACCACTATCCCGGTGGAGGATAGCTGTGCTTTTTCAGATCCAATGGATAAAAAGTTAGAGGGTTACCTTAAGAAAATGTTTGTTCAACAAGGTTTTATATTGCAACCCCTAATTTTCGTGCCTTTCGTAACTTCAAGGCAGGAGCAGCATCAACTTCCTCCGCTCCAAAACAGGAAGGAACTGTTGCTCGCTACAGACAGGGTTGGAAACCTAACCAGACCTGGAACAAGGGCAAGCAGGCCAGAAAACCTGCTGCTGCCCCTAAGACAGCATGAAGTGAGGGCCCCCAATCCGGAAACGGATCTAGTGGGGGGCAGACTTTCTCTCTTCGCCCAGGCTTGGGCAAGAGATGTCCAGGATCCCTGGGTGTTAGAGATCATATCTCAGGGATATCTTCTGGACTTCAAAGCTTCTCCTCCAAAAGGGAGATTTCATCTTTCAAGGTTGTCAACAAACCAGATAAAGAAAGAGGCGTTTCTACGCTGTGTACAAGATCTTTTACTAATGGGAGTGATCCACCCGGTTCCGCGGTCGGAACACGGACAAGGGTTTTACTCAAATCTGTTTGTGGTTCCCAAGAAAGAAGGAACCTTCAGACCAATCTTGGATTTAAAGATCCTAAACAAATTCCTAAGAGTTCCATCGTTCAAAATGGAAACTATTCGGACAATCTTACCCATGATCCAAAAGGGTCAGTACATGACCACAGTGGATTTAAAGGATGCCTACCTTCACATACCGATTCACAAAGATCATTACCGGTACCTAAGGTTTGCCTTCCTAGACAGGCATTACCAGTTTGTAGCTCTTCCCTTCGGGTTAGCTACTGCTCCAAGAATCTTCACAAAGGTTCTGGGTTCTCTTCTGGCGGTACTAAGACCGCGAGGAATATCGGTAGCTCCGTACCTAGACGACATTCTGATACAAGCGTCAAGTTTCCAAGCTGCCAAGTCTCATACAGAGTTAGTACTGGCATTTCTAAGGTCACATGGGTGGAAGGTGAACGAAGAAAAGAGTTCTCTATTGCCACTCACAAGAGTTCCCTTCTTAGGGACTCTTATAGATTCGGTAGAAATGAAAATTTACCTGACAGAAGACAGGTTAACAAAACTCCTAAATGCTTGCCGTGTCCTTCATTCCATTCCACACCCGTCAGTGGCTCAATGCATGGAGGTAATCGGCTTAATGGTAGCGGCAATGGACATAGTTCCCTTTGCACGCCTGCATCTCAGACCACTGCAATTGTGCATGCTAAGTCAGTGGAATGGGGATTACTCAGATTTGTCCCCTATGCTGAATCTGGATCAAGAGACCAGAAATTCTCTTCTATGGTGGCTCTCTCGGCCACATCTGTCCAAGGGGATGCCCTTCAGCAGACCAGATTGGACGATTGTAACAACAGACGCCAGCCTGCTAGGTTGGGGCGCTGTCTGGAATTCCCTGAAGACTCAGGGATCATGGACTCAGGAGGAGAGTCTCCTTCCCATAAACATTCTGGAATTAAGAGCAGTTTTCAATGCCCTTCTAGCTTGGCCTCAGCTAGCAACTCTGAGGTTCATCAGGTTTCAGTCGGACAACATCACGACTGTGGCTTACATCAACCATCAAGGAGGGACAAGGAGTTCCCTAGCGATGATGGAAGTCTCAAAGATAATTCACTGGGCAGAGTCTCACTCTTGCCACCTATCAGCGATCCACATCCCAGGCGTGGAGAACTGGGAGGCGGATTTTCTAAGTCGCCAGACTTTCCATCCGGGGGAGTGGGAACTTCATCCGGAGGTCTTTGCCCAAATACTTCGGCGTTGGGGCAAACCAGATCTGGATCTCATGGCGTCTCGCCAGAACGCCAAGCTTCCTTGTTACGGGTCCAGGGACCCGGGAGCGGTTCTGATAGATGCTCTGACAGCACCTTGGGCCTTCAAGATGGCTTATGTGTTTCCACCCTTCCCGATGCTTCCTCGATTGATTGCCAGGATCAAACAGGAGAGAGCATCGGTGATTCTAATAGCGCCTGCGTGGCCACGCAGGACCTGGTATGCAGATCTAGTGGACATGCCATCCTGTCCACCCTGGTCTCTGCCTCTGAGACAGGACCTTCTAATTCAGGGTCCTTTCAAACATCAAAATCTAATTTCTCTGAGGCTGACTGCATGGAGATTGAACGCTTAATTTTATCAAAGCGTGGATTTTCGGAGTCAGTAATTGATACCTTAATACAGGCTAGGAAACCTGTTACCAGGAAAATTTACCATAAAATATGGCGTAAATACTTACATTGGTGCGAATCCAAGAGTTACTCATGGAGTAAGGTTAGGATTCCTAGGATATTGTCTTTTCTGCAAGAAGGTTTAGAAAAGGGTTTATCTGCTAGTTCTTTAAAGGGACAGATCTCAGCTCTGTCCATCCATTTACACAAACGTCTGTCAGAAGTTCCAGACGTTCAGGCTTTTTGTCAGGCTTTGGCCAGGATTAAGCCTGTGTTTAGGACTGTTGCTCCGCCGTGGAGCTTAAACTTAGTTCTTAACGTTTTACAGGGTGTTCCGTTTGAACCCCTTCATTCCATTGATATCAAGCTGTTATCTTGGAAAGTTCTGTTTTTAATGGCTATTTCCTCGGCTCGAAGAGTCTCTGAGTTATCGGCCTTACATTGTGATTCTCCTTATCTGGTTTTTCATTCAGACAAGGTAGTTCTGCGTACTAAACCTGGGTTCTTACCTAAGGTAGTCACTAACAGGAATATCAATCAAGAGATTGTTGTTCCATCATTGTGCCCTAACCCTTCTTCAAAGAAGGAACGACTTCTACACAATCTGGACGTAGTCCGTGCCCTGAAATTTTATTTACAGGCAACTAAAGATTTTCGCCAAACTTCTTCCCTGTTTGTCGTTTATTCTGGACAGAGGAGAGGTCAAAAAGCTTCTGCTACCTCTCTCTCTTTCTGGCTTCGTAGCATAATACGTTTAGCCTATGAGACTGCTGGACAGCAGCCTTCTGAAAGAATTACAGCTCATTCTACGAGAGCTGTGGCTTCCACTTGGGCCTTTAAGAATGATGCCTCTGTTGAACAGATTTACAAGGCTGCAACTTGGTCTTCACTTCACACTTTTTCCAAATTTTACAAATTTGACACTTTTGCTTCTTCGGAGGCTGTTTTTGGGAGAAAGGTTCTTCAGGCAGTGGTTCCTTCCGTGTAAAGATCCTGCCTGTCCCTCCCGTCATCCGTGTACTTTTAGCTTTGGTATTGGTATCCCATAAGTAATGGATGACCCGTGGACTGACTACACTTAACAGGAGAAAACAAAATTTATGCTTACCTGATAAATTCCTTTCTCCTGTAGTGTAGTCAGTCCACGGCCCGCCCTGTTTTTTATGGCAGGTCTAAATTTTAAATTAAACTCCAGTCACCACTGCACCCTATAGTTTCTCCTTTCTCGTTTGGTTTCGGTCGAATGACTGGGTATGACGTAGAGGGGAGGAGCTATATAGCAGCTCTGCTTGGGTGATCCTCTTGCACTTCCTGTTAGGGAGGAGTTATAATCCCATAAGTAATGGATGACCCGTGGACTGGCTACACTACAGGAGAAAGGAATTTATCAGGTAAGCATAAATTTTGTTTTTTTCTGCCACATTGTTATTATTCCATGATCTGTATTATTCCCTGATCTACTATATGGAGATGGAGAGGGGATGACCCAAAGGTATGATGCACTTTTGAATACTGGGATACACTGGTAGGGTGGTTTTGTCTGTTTCATTGAGGATTTGATTGCCGCTCTGGGGGGGATCATAAGGGGCATCCCTTACTCTAACTTTACTGGTAGTTCAGACGGCATAAGCCACGCCCACCATAGCGATATATTGGGCATTTGTTTAGTGATAGACTTTATGTGATATATACACGGATATGTATACACCACATTCTATAATGATTTACCTCTTGGATTGGCATGTGTATAGGGCACCTTATGAGTTTCTTTCTGAGATTTGTGGAATGTGATGTAGACATCTCTATTGGCAGTGCACGTAGTATGGGACACTATATATAGGACCCACTATGGCAGCTAAAATTTAAGCTCTTATAAATAGGCTTGTATAATTGAGCGAGTACAGATGTAGAGATTCTCATATAACATATACCATTTTTGGTTGTATTGACTTTCCACATTTATATTGTGAATGCCGAGTGAGGGTGGTTTTGTGTTACTCCCTATCGTGACATCTTATTTGGTACTAACATACTCTTTGGGGCAGCATGAGCTATGTCCTTAATCACGTTATACTGTGGTAACATCACAGGTTTTGACTGTCTGTGCCAATAAACTGTGGATATCAGTTTACTTGCTCCCCGGACACCTTACAGGCAGTGTAGCTTCAGAGTTATGATAAATGGGCGTGTCCAATAGTAACACGAACATCATTGGCCATTTGACATGCTATGATGTGTTGATACACACCTCCCCCTCACGCAGCGTGTTTCTGATCGCCATACTGGTAATGTTTGTTTGTATGGCGTCCATTGTGGCGATCTAGAAGCAGAATATGGATGGGATCCTGTTTATATAGCAGGTGTATACACAAGGTGGGTCCGCTTATATTGTCTTATATTTTCCTATACCTCCTTAGGTCCTGTATGTTTTCCTGATATAATCATGATTGTTTGAGCCCTACAGCCTGATGTGATAATATGGCATTAATGTTATGTACGGTTATGATAATTGGTCTCCTGGATATAGTTGTTTATTTGGTTACTGGGTATAATTCGTCACTTGATATATGCACTATATATTTTATGAAGATGATGATTAAGAGTTACACTTTTGATATGAACTACATATCCTGAAATGATTGACATGTTTTTATACACTTATCATTGTGTGGATACTATCACCTATATGCAATACTGCTGATTTATGTTAAGGGTTGTGATTGGTTGCAGGGGATATGGGAGGGTCCTGTTTTTCCATTTAAGCAGTGTTTCTCCTGTTAAGTGTAGTCAGTCCACGGGTCACCCATTACTTATGGGATTATAACTCCTCCCTAACAGGAAGTGCAAGAGGATCACCCAAGCAGAGCTGCTATATAGCTCCTCCCCTCTACGTCATACCCAGTCATTCTCTTGCACCTAACTAATAGATAGGACGTGTGAGAGGACTGTGGTTGTTAAACTTAGTTTTTATTTCTTCAATCAAAAGTTTGTTATTTTAAACAGCACCGGAGTGTGTTGTTTTTTCTCAGGCAGCATTAGAAGAAGAATCTACCTGAGTTTGTGTATGATCTTAGCGGACGTAACTAAGATCCATTTGCTGTTCTCGGCCATTCTGAGGAGCGAGGTAACTTCAGAACAGGGGACAGCGGGCAGGGTTCACCTGCAAGGAGGTATGTTGCAGTATATTATTTTCTAAGGAATGGAATTGACTGAGAAAATACTGCTAATACCGATGCAATGTAAGTGCAGCCTTAAATGCAGTAGTAGCAACTGGTATCAGGCTGATATGTATGTATGTTTACACTGAAGTATTTCTGGGGAATGGCAGTTCACTAAGAAAATACTGTATACATATAACTTATAGCCTATTCTGCAGTGAAAACGACTAGCAGCAGGCTTTTTAATAACATTTCATAATTTTATATTTAAAACGTTTACTGGCATGTTAATCGTTTTTTTCTCTGAGGTACTTGGTGAAAAATTTTATGGGCATTATTTTTCCACATGGCTGTCGTTTGTTTATGAATAAAATCAGTTTACTGAGCTTCCCCACTGTTGTATTATGAGTGGGAGGGGCCTATTTTGGCGCTTTATTGCGCAGTAGAAATTCAGTCACAGTCTTCCTTTTTCTCCCTGCATGATCCAGGACGTCTCTACAGAGCTCAGGGGTCTCCAAAACTAGTTTTGAGGGAGGTAATCACTCACAGCAGACCTGTGAGACTGTGCTTTGACTGTGATAAAAACGTTTATATTTTTAATTGTTATCCGTTTTTGGTATTAAGGGGTTAATCATCCATTTGCTAGTGGGTGCAATTCTTTGCTAACTTAATGCATTTATTGTGAAAATTTGGTTGCTATAACTAATCCGGTTCATTGTTATTTCAACTGTGACAGTTTTGTGTGCTTCTTAAAGGCACAGTAACGTTTTTTATATTGCTTGTAAATTTATTTGAAAAGTATTTTCCAAGCTTGCTAGTCTAATTGCTAGTTTGTTTAAACATGTCTGACACAGAGGTATCTCTTTGTGCAATATGTTCAAAGGCCAATGTGGAGCCCAATAGAAATTTGTGTACTAATTGCATTGATGCTACTTTAAGTAAAAGCCAATCTGTACATGTCAAGAAAATTTCACCAGACAACGAGGGGGAAGTTATGCCGACTAACTCTCCTCACGTGTCAGTACCTGCATCTCCCGCTCAGGAGGTGCGTGATATTGTGGCGCCAAGTACATCAGGGCGGCCCTTACAAATCACTTTGCAAGACATGGCTAATGTTATGACTGAAGTTTTATCTAAATTGCCAGAACTTAGGGATAAACGCGACCACTCTGGGGTGAGAACAGAGTGCGCTGATAATAATAGGGCCATGTCTGATACTGCGTCACAATTTGCAGAACATGAAGACGGAGAGCTTCATTCTGTGGGTGACGGATCTGATCCAAATAAACTGGATTCAGACATTTCAAATTTTAAATTTAAGCTTGAGAACCTCCGTGTGTTACTAGGGGAGGTATTAGCTGCTCTGAATGATTGTAACACGGTTGCAATCCCAGAGAAAATATGTAGGCTGGATAAATATTTTGCGGTACCGACGTGTACTGACGTTTTTCCTATACCTAAAAGGCTTACAGAAATTGTTAACAAGGAGTGGGACAGACCCGGTGTGCCTTTCTCACCCCCTCCTATATTTAGGAAAATGTTTCCAATAGACGCCACCACACGGGACTTATGGCAGACGGTCCCTAAGGTGGAGGGAGCAGTTTCTACTTTGGCTAAGCGCACCACTATCCCGGTGGAGGATAGCTGTGCTTTTTCAGATCCAATGGATAAAAAGTTAGAGGGTTACCTTAAGAAAATGTTTGTTCAACAAGGTTTTATATTGCAACCCCTTGCATGCATTGCGCCTGTCACGGCTGCGGCTGCATTCTGGTTTGAGTCTCTGGAAGAGACCATTAGCTCAGCTACGTTGGATGAGATTACAGACAAGCTTAGAGTCCTTAAGCTAGCTAATTCATTTATTTCTGATGCCGTAGTACACTTAACTAAACTTACGGCTAAGAACTCCGGATTCGCCATTCAGGCGCGCAGAGCGCTGTGGCTTAAATCCTGGTCAGCCGATGTGACTTCTAAATCTAAATTGCTTAACATACCTTTCAAAGGGCAGACATTATTCGAGCCCGGTTTGAAAGAAATTATCGCTGACATTACTGGAGGTAAGGGCCATGCCCTGCCTCAAGACAGAGCCAAACCAAGGGCTAGACAGTCTAATTTTCGTGCCTTTCGTAACTTCAAGGCAGGAGCAGCATCAACTTCCTCCGCTCCAAAACAGGAAGGAACTGTTGCTCGCTACAGACAGGGCTGGAAACCTAACCAGACCTGGAACAAGGGCAAGCAGGCCAGAAAACCTGCTGCTGCCCCTAAGACAGCATGAAGTGAGGGCCCCCAATCTGGAAACGGATCTAGTGGGGGGCAGACTTTCTCTCTTCGCCCAGGCTTGGGCAAGAGATGTCCAGGATCCCTGGGCGTTAGATCCCTGGACTTCAAAGCTTCTCCTCCAAAAGGGAGATTTCATCTTTCAAGGTTGTCAGCAAACCAGATAAAGAAAGAGGCGTTTCTACGCTGTGTACAAGATCTTTTACTAATAGGAGTGATCCACCCGGTTCCGCGGTCGGAACACGGACAAGGGTTTTACTCAAATCTGTTTGTGGTTCCCAAGAAAGAAGGAACCTTCAGACCAATCTTGGATTTAAAGATCCTAAACAAATTCCTAAGAGTTCCATCGTTCAAAATGGAAACTATTCGGACAATCTTACCCATGATCCAAAAGGGTCAGTACATGACCACAGTGGATTTAAAGGATGCCTACCTTCACATACCGATTCACAAAGATCATTACCGGTACCTAAGGTTTGCCTTCCTAGACAGGCATTACCAGTTTGTAGCTCTTCCCTTCGGGTTAGCTACTGCTCCAAGAATCTTTACAAAGGTTCTGGGTTCTCTTCTGGCGGTACTAAGACCGCGAGGAATATCGGTAGCTCCGTACCTAGACGACATTCTGATACAAGCGTCAAGTTTCCAAGCTGCCAAGTCTCATACAGAGTTAGTACTGGCATTTCTAAGGTCACATGGGTGGAAGGTGAACGAAGAAAAGAGTTCTCTATTGCCACTCACAAAAGTTCCCTTCTTAGGGACTCTTATAGATTCTGTAGAAATGAAAATTTACCTGACAGAGGACAGGTTAACAAAACTCCTAAATGCTTGCCGTGTCCTTCATTCCATTCCACACCCGTCAGTGGCTCAATGCATGGAGGTAATCGACTTAATGGTAGCGGCAATGGACATAGTACCCTTTGCACGCCTGCATCTCAGACCACTGCAATTGTGCATGCTAAGTCAGTGGAATGGGGATTACTCAGATTTGTCCCCTATGCTGAATCTGGATCAAGAGACCAGAAATTCTCTTCTATGGTGGCTCTCTCGGCCACATCTGTCCAAGGGGATGCCCTTCAGCAGACCAGATTGGACGATTGTAACAACAGACGCCAGCCTTCTAGGTTGGGGCGCTGTCTGGAATTCCCTGAAGACTCAGGGATCATGGACTCAGGAGGAGAGTCTCCTTCCCATAAACATTCTGGAATTAAGAGCAGTTTTCAATGCCCTTCTGGCTTGGCCTCAGTTAGCAACTCTGAGGTTTATCAGGTTTCAGTCGGACAACATCACGACTGTGGCTTACATCAACCATCAGGGAGGGACAAGGAGTTCCCTAGCGATGATGGAAGTCTCAAAGATAATTCACTGGGCAGAGTCTCACTCTTGCCACCTACCAGCGATCCACATCCCAGGCGTGGAGAACTGGGAGGCGGATTTTCTAAGTCGCCAGACTTTTCATCCGGGGGAGTGGGAACTTCATCCGGAGGTCTTTGCCCAAATACTTCGGCGTTGGGGCAAACCAGATCTGGATCTCATGGCGTCTCGCCAGAACGCCAAGCTTCCTTGTTACGGGTCCAGGTCCAGGGACCCGGGAGCGGTTCTGATAGATGCTCTGACAGCACCTTGGGCCTTCAACATGGCTTATGTGTTTCCACCCTTCCCGATGCTTCCTCGATTGATTGCCAGGATCAAACAGGAGAGAGCATCGGTGATTCTAATAGCGCCTGCGTGGCCACGCAGGACCTGGTATGCAGATCTAGTGGACATGTCATCCTGTCCACCTTGGTCTCTGCCTCTGAGACAGGACCTTCCGATTCAGGGTCCTTTCAAACATCAAAATCTAATTTCTCTGAGGCTGACTGCATGGAGATTGAACGCTTGATTTTATCAAAGCGTGGATTTTCGGAGTCAGTAATTGATACCTTAATACAGGCGAGGAAACCTGTTACCAGGAAAATTTACCATAAAATATGGCGTAAATATTTGCATTGGTGCGAATCCAAGAGTTACTCATGGAGTAAGGTTAGGATTCCTAGGATATTGTCTTTTCTACAAGAAGGTTTAGAAAAGGGTTTATCTGCTAGTTCTTTAAAGGGACAGATCTCAGCTCTGTCCATCCTTTTGCACAAACGTCTGTCAGAAGTTCCAGACGTTCAGGCTTTTTGTCAGGCTTTGGCCAGGATTAAGCCTGTGTTTAAGACTGTTGCTCCGCCGTGGAGCTTAAACTTAGTTCTTAACGTTTTACAGGGTGTTCCGTTTGAACCCCTTCATTCCATTGATATCAAGCTGTTATCTTGGAAAGTTCTGTTTTTAATGGCTATTTCCTCGGCTCGAAGAGTCTCTGAGTTATCGGCCTTACATTGTGATTCTCCTTATCTGATTTTTCATTCAGACAAGGTAGTTCTGCGTACTAAACCTGGGTTCTTACCTAAGGTAGTCACTAACAGGAATATCAATCAAGAGATTGTTGTTCCATCATTGTGCCCTAACCCTTCTTCAAAGAAGGAACGACTTCTGCACAATCTGGACGTAGTCCGTGCCCTGAAATTTTATTTACAGGCAACTAAAGATTTTCGCCAAACTTCTTCCCTGTTTGTCGTTTATTCTGGACAGAGGAGAGGTCAAAAAGCTTCTGCTACCTCTCTCTCTTTCTGGCTTCGTAGCATAATACGTTTAGCCTATAAGACTGCTGGACAGCAGCCTCCTGAAAGAATTACAGCTCATTCTACTAGAGATGTGGCTTCCACTTGGGCCTTTAAGAATGAGGCCTCTGTTGAACAGATTTGCAAGGCTGCAACTTGGTCTTCACTTCACACTTTTTCAAAATTTTACAAATTTGACACTTTTGCTTCTTCGGAGGCTGTTTTTGGGAGAAAGGTTCTTCAGGCAGTGGTTCCTTCCGTGTAAAGATCCTGCCTGTCCCTCCCGTCATCCGTGTACTTTTAGCTTTGGTATTGATATCCCATAAGTAATGGATGACCCGTGGACTGACTACACTTAACAGGAGAAAACAAAATTTATGCTCACCTGATAAATTCCTTTCTCCTGTAGTGTAGTCAGTCCACGGCCCGCCCTGTTTTTTATGGCAGGTCTAAATTTTAAATTAAACTCCAGTCACCACTGCACCCTATAGTTTCTCCTTTCTCGTTTGGTTTCGGTCGAATGACTGAGTATGACGTAGAGGGGAGGAGCTATATAGCAGCTCTGCTTGGGTGATCCTCTTGTACTTCCTGTTAGGGAGGAGTTATAATCCCATAAGTAATGGATGACCCGTGGACTGACTACACTACAGGAGAAAGGAATTTATCAGGTAAGCATAAATTTTGTTTTTGTTCACTTTTTAATTGTCTGAGGAAGGAGTGAATGCTCCGAAAACGTTCACAATAAAGGTTGCTGTGAGTTAAATCCAGAGAGTGCAATTATTGGACTGTGGTATTTGGAATCAGTTGCACCCTGGTCCTTATTTCAAAAGCGGGAGTGCGCTTTTCATCTTCATTTGATTTATATATAGGAATAGATATATAATTTACCAAAAAACATCATATATCTAGAAATATGTATTTATAAATAAATCAAACATATTCTGCTATGTGAAGAACATTGGATGTGAAATATTTATATTTACATGTTGGGATAGCGCTCTTGAGAATATGCAATTGTGTTTGTGCTTAGTTGTGTTTTTCCCCCACTTTTCTGCTCCACTGACTTCTATGGGGGAATAGATTATCGCACACGCAATATCCTAAGTTCGGCTTTTTACGCAATAAACTGTTAACTTTTAACTCATAATACGAGCGCAACCCGACACACACAAAAAATGCTTACTTCTAGCACAGTTAACGATCAAGCTCTCCACTGGTAATCTGGCCCATTATTTGTATTAAAACTGATTAAGTAAAAGCTGTTTACATTTAAAGTGAAACAAAGTGCAAATAATGCTAATTATATATTGCTCACTGGCTGACAGGGACAACTCCCACAGATAAAGTTGGGTTTTCAAGCATAGGGATATGTTGTTTTTTTTAATCTGTTTAAATTTGAACCTACTTATATAATGTAAGTGTAAGGGAAGTTAATGTCATGTTCTAAGCCCCTCTCAGAATAGATATAAATAATATATTTATAGCTCTGAAATGCATACTATGAATTTCAAAACTTATTGTGATAAAATCTAAAAACATTAGTTATAAAATAGTGCACTCTGTAAAGAAACATAATATATACAAACACATTTCCCCAAAATGTCAAAATACTGTCACCTAGATTACGAGTTTTGCGGTAACAGGGGTGCGGTGCTAACTTGCACTTTATTCTCACCGCTCACTTACATACAGCGCTGGTATTACGGGTTTTTATAAACCCGGCGTTAACAGACAAAAAGTAAGCATAGAGCAAAATTGTGCTCCATACTGCACTCCAATACCAGCGCTGCTTAAGTCAGCGGTGAGCTGGTTGTACGTGCTCGTGCACGATTTCCCCATAGACATCAATGGGGAGAGCCGGCTGAGAAAAAGTCTAACACCTGCAAAAAAGTAGCGTATAATTCAGTAATGCAGCCCCATTGATTCCTAGGGGTAAATAAAAGTTATGTTTACACCTAACACTCTAACATGAACCCTGAGTCTAAACACCCCTAATCTTACACTTATTAACCCCTAATCTGCCACCCCCGACATCGTCGCCACCTACATTATATTTTTTAACCCCTAATCTACCGCTCCGGACATCGCCACCACTATAATAAACATATTAACCCCTAAACCGCTGCACTCCCGCCTTGCAAACATTAGTTAAATATTATTAACCCCTAATCTGCCGTCCCTAATATCACCGCCACCTACATTTATTAACCCCTAATCTGTCGCCCCCAACGTCGCCGCCACTATATTAAATTTATTAACCCCTAAAACTAAGTCTAACCCTAACACCCCCTAACTTAAATATAATTAAAAGAAATAAAAATTACTATCATTAACTAAATTATTCCTATTTAAAACTAAATACTTACCTGTAAAATAAACCCTAAACTAGCAACAATATAACTAATAGTTACATTGTAGCTATCTTAGGTGTTATTTTTATTTTACAGGCAAGTTTGTATTTATTTTAACTAGGTGGAATAGTTATTAAATAGTTATTAACTATTTAATAACTACCTAGCTAAAATAAATACAAAAGTACCTGTAAAGTAAAACCTAACCTAAGTTACACCTAACCCTACAATTAAATAATTTACCTAAATGAAATTCAATTAAATAAATTAAATAAAATTAGCTAATTACAAAAAAAAAGCACTAAATTACAGAAAATAAAAAACAAATTACAAGATCTTTAAACTAATTACACCTAATCTAAGAGCCCTATCAAAATAAGAAAAGCACACCCAAAATAAGAAAAAACCCTAGCCTAAACTATACTATCGATAGCACTTAAAAGGGCCTTTTGCGGGGCATTGCCCCAAAGAAATCAGCTCTTTTACTAGAAAAAGAAATACAAACAACCCCCAACAGTAAAACCCACCACCTACACAACCAGCCCCCCAAATAAAAACCTAACTAGAAAAGCCTAAGCTCCCCATTGCCCTGAAAAGGGCATTTGTATGGGCATTGCCCTGAAAAGGGCATTTAGCTCTATTGCTGCCCAAAGCCCTAACCTAAAAATAAAAACCACCCAAAACATCCTTAAAAAATCCTAACACTAACCCCCGAAGATTCACTTACCGGGAGAAGTCTTCATCGAAGCGGCAAGATGTCCTCAACGAAGTCGGCAGAAGTGGTCCTCCAGACGGGCAGAAGTGGTCCTCCAGACGGGCAGAAGTGGTCCTCCAGACGGGCAGAAGTCTTTATCCAGACGGCATCTTCTATCTTCAGCCTTCCGACGTGGAGCTGGTCCATCTTCAAGACATCCGGCGCGGAGCATCCTCCTCCAACGACGACTAACCGACGAATGAAGGTACCTTTAAGTGACGTCGGAATTAAGGTTGAAAAAATCCTATTGGTTGATGCAATCAGCCAATAGGATTGAACTTCAATCCTATTGGCTCATCCAATCAGCCAATAGGATTGAGCTCGCATTCTATTGGCTGATTGCAACCTTAATTCCGATTGGCTGATAGAATTCAGCCGTCTGGATGAAGACTTCTGCCCATCTGGAGGACCACTTCTGCCCGTCTGGAGGACCACTTCTGCCGGCTTCGTTGAGGACATCTTGCCGCTTGGATGAAGACTTCTCCCGGTAAGTGAATCTTCGGGGGTTAGTGTTAGGATTTTTTAAGGGTGTATTGGGTGGGTTTTATTTTTAGGTTAGGGCTTTGGGCAGCAATAGAGCTAAATGCCCTTTTAAGGGCAATGCCCATACAAATGCCCTTTTCAGGGCAATGGGGAGCTTAGGTTTTTTTAGTTAGGCTTTTATTTGGGGGGTTGATTGTGTGGGTGGTGAGTTTTACTGTTTTTCAGGTAAAAGAGCTGATTTCTTTGGGGCAATGCCCCGCAAAAGGTCCTTTTAAGGGCTATTGATAGTTAAGTTTAGGCTAGGGTTTTTTTTTATTTTGGGTGGGCTTTTATTATTTTGATATGGCTCTTAGATTAGGTGTAATTAGTTCAAAGATCTTGTAATTTGTTTCTTATTTTCTGTAATTTAGTGGGGGGGGTTTTGTAATTTAGCTAATTTTACTTAATTTTTTAAATTGTATTTCATTTAGGTAATTTATTTAATTGTAGGGTTAGGTTAGATGTTAGTGTAACTTAGGTTTTATTTTACAGGTACTTTTGTATTTATTTTAGCTAGGTAGTTATTAAATAGTTAATAACTATTTAGTAACTATTCTACCTAGTTAAAATAAATACAAACTTGCCTGTAAAATAAAAATAAACCCTAAGCTAGCTAAAATGTAACTATTAGTTATATTGTAGCTAGCTTAGGGTTTATTTTATAGGTAAGTATTTAGTTTTAAATATGATTAATTTAGTTAATGATAGTAATTTTATTTAGATTTATTTAAATTATATTTAAGTTAGTGGGTGTTAGGGATAGGGTTAGACTTAGGTTTAGGAGGTTAATAAATTTAATATAGTGGGGGCGGCAGATTGGGGTTAATAAATGTAGATAGGTGGCGGCGAAGTTAGGGACGGCAAATTAGGGGTTAATAATATTTAACTAATGTTTGCGAGGCGGGAGTGCGGCGGTTTAGGGGTTAATAGGTTTATTCTAGTGGCGGCGATGTCCGGAGCAGCAGATTAGGGGTAAATAATTTAATTTTAGTGTTTGCAATGCGGGAGGGCCTCGGTTTCGGGTTAATAGGTAGTTTATGGATGTTAGTGTACTTCTTAGCACTTTAGTTATGAGTTTTATGCTACGGCTTTGTAGTGTAAAACTCATAACTACTGACTTTAAAATGCGGTACCAATCTTGACGGGATAGGGTGTACCGCTCACTTTTTGGCCTCCCAGGACAAGCTCGTAATACCGGCGCTATGAAAGTCCCATTGAAAATAGACTAGACGCAAATTGTGTAAGCCGATTTGCGGTAAGGCCCAAAAAAGTGTGCGGTGCCCCTAAATCTTCAAGACTCGTAATACCAGCTGTAGTAAAAAAGCAGTGTAAGAACCTGAAAACGCTGCTTTTTCAGCTTACCGCAAAACTCGTAATCTATGTGTATGCCTTTTAGTGCATTTTTAATTACAGTGCAAAAAAAAAAAAATTATATTTATTGACTTTTAGATAATTATCCTGGTCATTTAATCTTTCAAGAAGATTCCACATAAAGTGAGTGCAATATGTAATTTTCTTATTTTGAATCATTGGAAACAGAACCAGTGTAAATGAGGACTAACTGTACTTTGTTAGAACAACTACTTGTGACAAGGATTTACAACTTCTGTCACAATAATTGCAATAGAACTGAGCACACTGTACTTATTGCACAGATACTGGTTATATTTTTGTTCTGGCTAAAGAGATGATCTGCATGTTAGCTGGAACACAATGTGGTCTACAGAAAACACACTCTGTGTTGAGCTTTAAGAAATTTACTTATTGATATGAGTCAGAATATAGAAATTATTTGCTTGATGGAGGCTAAACAAAAATTTAGATGATAAACTGCTTTTTCTGTAGTGCTAGAAAATGAGAATGTTATTTATTTATAAAAAAGCATTTGAAAGTATGTGATACTTTGCAGAGTAAATAGGACACAGTGTTTATAATACACATTATAACAGAGCTAGGAAGTAAGTACTCTGCAAGAGAAATCATGCAATAATCTGCAGTTGTGGTATTTCTTCTGACACCAACAGGAAGTGTAGAAAACCACAAATTTGCTCAGCAGATTAACAATGAAGAAGGGGGTAGCAAGGATAAGAGTGGGAAGCATAGTGACTGTGGTAATGTAAAGAGAGTCATTGGAGAGGGGAAAGGTACAAGAGATGGCAATAAGTAGCCACACTAGAAACTAATATGGGATAAAGAAAGCAGAGGTGGAAAAACAGCAACTAAGCATGCTATCAAGTGCCAACGTATTGCTGTCATTCACAATGATGTAATACATTACAAAATAAGTACCTAAAAAATTAAGGAAATTCTAATACATGAAAGTTGAATTTAAAATAGGGAATGAGATTTTCTGTTGCAAAATCCCCCCCAAAAACTTTACAAATAAATTAGTTCATACATGTAATATTCTCTTGGGGGTAGGCTATAAATATGATCAACCAATTAGAGAATTCATGTGATATGCATACAAATTATGGATGTGCAATAATTGGTTATATGACATTCATAAGGGATTAAAGACACTAGTTAGGGGTTCCCAGTGCAAATAATATAACATTAAACCTTAAATAATAAACAAGACACAAGACCAAGTATGGAGGAAAAGACCATGACAGGTCACGTTTATTCAACATGAGAAACACAACTGACTTAACTATGGATGTCGGCAAAACTAGTCACTAAGCTCCTCAAGTTAAACAAGAGGCCAAGGCCCTGCAACGGAAAGGTGCATCGGAGCCCCCAAGGTACCGCTCACAGAAAGAAACAGGGTTTGCAGGCAGTTCCCGTGGCTCACCTATTGAGGACACCCTAAGCACACACTTTTTTTATTGTAGGCCCTTTCTTTCAGCCCATCCATCACTCCAGCCCATTTAATTAGCCAAAGATGGAAAAAAAAAAACAAGACCTCCCACCTCAAGAGACAGATATGACTCTTCTCACCAACCTAGAAACAAAAAAGGGGCACACACTTTAAAGATGTGTAGCCAAAGCTTAAAATCTATAAAAAAAACCTCAATTTACCCAATCTGCAAATGTATATGCTATATAACAAACCCCTAGCTGCAGATGAAGTAGCAGCCCCAATATGAAAAGAGTGAGAGGCTTTTCTAGACAGATCTAAACCCGCCAACACAACTGCTCCCTTCAGAACCTTCCTAAATTAAATCTGGAAAGGACAGAACCGTCTTAATGCACCAGAAACTGTCTTCCACCCTCAGGGCGAACAGCCACATACTCTTTCACCAACCGCACATGAGAACACTGCCTGAGTACACAACTTTAACCACACACCACTCACATCCTGACCAACCTTTGAACCCCTTTCAATGGAGCTTCCAGGCGTCTTTTGAAAACATACCCCATCCACGCAAAATTCAAAAGACCCAGATTTTAAGTCCCTAAGGTAGCAGCAATTTTGCCACCTTATCAGAAAGCAAGCGACAAAGCTGGTGAATGTTATGTATCTTAATACCTAAGAATGTCAAAGACGTGCAAGGACCCTAGGTCTTGCCTTCTACCAGCGGCACACCAAACTTCTCCATGAGTATATGCATCACTTTCATCAGTAGGGCACATTTGCCCAAGTCCCAAGGTCCCGCAAACAGGATATAGTCCAAATAGTGAGCAATGCAGTTGCTACCTGCAACAGAAGCCACAGTCCAGTGCACGATAGAACTGAAGGTTTCAAAGAATGCACATGAAACTGCTGCAACCCATTGGTAGGCACCTGTCAACAAACAAAGACCCTTTCACCTTACAACACATCAACCAAAAAGAAAATGGATGTTAAGGCAGAAGCCTAAAGGCAAATTCAATTTCCAATTAAGCCAACAATCCCCCCCCCCCAGCCCAGTGACTGAACATTACTGAACTCGGCATCAAACGATTTATAATGCACAGAACTGAGCACAGGATCAATGGCATAATTGACTGAACCAAACTTTACGGTATGACAAGTGTTGAATCAGGCAGAACTTACCCTGCTCCTTCTTAGGAACAACTCCCAGTGGGGACACCACCAACTCAGGCTGGGGCGATTGAAAGGGCCCACAATCAGCTGTAAACTCACCTCTTTGGCCAATTTGTCTCTCACAAAATGGGGAAATTCATAATCTGACTTAAGGTTCCTATGGGTGAGGGACCCAAAAACCTGGTGACTTACCGGAATCACAAACCCCTCCTGAATACCAAATAATAGCAGAGCAGCCCCCTGCCCGTCCGGGTAAAGCCGTAGCCACGGCATCAAGAGTGTCCACCCTCGGAGGGGTAGGTGCTCTTACCTGAAGCAGACCCTTTAGGATTAACTCCAACTCCTGTTGACTCCTCCTTTTTAGATCCGTACTCACAACCCAGGTGGCTCCCTCCACAGTACGTGCAGATGTGCTGAAAGATGCAATTTGCGCCTCGGTCACATTGGCGGTCCTGAAATTTCCAAAACTCTCTCATCTTACGTTTTGGTTTAGGTGCCATGTGGGCTACAACTGGCTTTCATTGAAGAACTAGGTGGAGACCGTTCATGGTACAATCGGGACCACAGATGCATATTGGTCATCCCAAAGGTCAGGGATAGATTTTCTCCTGTATTTTGAGTCATAATCCCTCCAAGTTCTCTTTCTAAACCTACAACAATCTATTGTATCCATGTACTTCAGAGTTGCTTGGTGCTGGCTAGTATTTTTGACCAGATAGCAGGAGGCAAGTACCCTGAAAAATCTCTCCCACTCCTCAAATGTATCCGGACACTTAACCTTCTTAGGACTATTCCCCATCCTCATTCCTCTCCTTCACACGGTATGCATCAAGGGATGCATACCGTGCGAAGGAGAGAAATGAGGATGGGGAATAGTCCTCCTGGATTTTCCTTACCCCCATACCTTTTAGGTACACGTGGAGAGAATAAATGATACACGGGAATGTGGACCGCGGCCTTGAGACCTACCCCTTCAGGAGAAACCTCCATAGCAGTGGGCACTGGCTCTATCACAGGAAACTGAGGAGACAACACAGTATCTGTAAGGATGGCTACCAGTTTTTTAACCATCCTAAACATTCTGTTTGCCCTTTTCCCACCATCCCTAGAGATCTCTCACTTTCAGACCCAGAAGCTGTTGAAGAATCAGACACAAAGGAATGAGAAAAAGAACTTGAGATTCACCTTCACTCGGACAAACCACCATAGAAGTAACCACAGATAAAGAGGCCAGCTGCACCACCACCTTGAACTTGCTCCGAATCTCCATCCATGCTGGGCGCCAGAAGAGCTGCCTGACTACACTCCTGCATTCTTTACACTTGAAGAGGCTGCTGCACCTTGCAACATGGCAGCTCTGGACAACGCTTCCTGTAAAAGAGAAAGCTTATTGGGAGAACTCCGAGCCACAAGATTTCCTTTTCCCGCCTCCTTGCCCGTCACCCAAAATCCCTTGGCTCTTCACTGCTCCTCAATCACACTAACAGGGCAAGCAGTTGAAAGCCCTGCCAGCGCTTCATTCCTGAAGAACACATCAGTCCCTTATTCCTCTCTTGCACAACTAACCCCCTCGACCTTCACCAACTGCAGCCCAGAGTACCCCCTTACCTCCAAGACCCCTGCATAGACCACCTCTCTCCCTTGACCACCCATGTTCCCCGATGCTGATGTAACTCACACGTAATGTCATGACTGGAAGTACCTCCACCCACCACGTGACCTCTGCCAGGTAGAGACACAGGAACTGGCAAAAGACCTGCAGAGATCGCCACAGAAGAAACCACCAATGCAGGAGAGGATGAAGACTGGAGCAACACCACTTCCAGCGGCAAATGATGTAAGCCTGCTGCCTCTGCTAACATAGCACCAGGTCAGGCAAAGGGGGGAGTGGGGACCACTAACACCACCACGAGGGCCAGTGATGAAGAAGAAAGGGAGGGGAACTGACAGGAATCATTCCAAAGACAGGGACAAATAATAGGCAGAAAGCTTAGCAGAGCCCACTAGGCCACCAGGGATAAATACCACTGAAAGCTCTAACAGAGGCCTAACCTGCATGTACTTATGTACCTGAGGGCCCTCATCTGCACCCATAAGGAGGTCTACCTCAGCCTAGGGAAAGGCCTAGTGCTTTTAGAAGGAGGGGTCAGTGGCACCACCTCGTCCCCCTAATCAATACTTTTCTGCTCTATTCTAGGATTTTTCTTCCTTGCTCCACAATACGATTCCATTTCCTTATGGAAATGTCTAGGGGAAACCGCAGACCTCTTTGTGCAGTCCACGAGCAGGAACAAATAGGAGTCTCCGACCGCTGAGATGCGAAAGAGGCCTTGGACTTCCTGTCAGGAACTTATGAAAGGTAAGCTTACCCCCTCGCCACAAACTGCAACTGTTGAAAAAAAAAAATATTTTGCATACAGATCTTACTTGCTGATATATGAAACACGTAGAAATTACTGAATTTTAGTTCTTTGCTAGGGAACTGTAGGAAAATGTAGACTAATCAAAACTAAATCATTTTATCATAAAGCTGAATTGTCTTTTGGACCTGAAACTGCTCTGTAGTAGAGTTAATTCTGACAAACCTCATTAAAAAATGTATCTCAAAAAAAGAATCATAGATATATTCTTTGCCCTTCGTCTGCAAGCATCATTTAAAGGGACAGTCTGCTTGAAAATGTTTATTGTTTAAAAGATAGATAACCCCATTCCACAGTTTTGCAAAAACAACAGTTTTATTAATATATGTTTTACCTCTGTGATTACCTTGTATCTAAGCCTCTGCAGACTGCCCCCATATTTCAGTTATTTTGACAGACTTGCATTTTAGCCAGTGTTGACTCATAAATAACTCCATGGGAGTGAGCACGTTTATCTATGTGGCACACATGAGCTAGAACTGTCTAGCTGTGAAAAACAGTTAACATGCACTGAGATAAGAGACGGCCTTCAAGGGCTTAGAAATTAGCATATGAGCCTACCTAGGTTTAGCTTTCAACAAAGAATACAAAGAGAACAAAGCTAATTTGATGATAAAAGTAAATTGGAAAGTTGTTTAAAATTGCATAACCTATCTGAATCATGAAAGTTTAATTTTAACTAGACTGTCCCTTTAAGTTAAGTTTCCAGCACTATAGAATTTGATTGAGCTTTCAAATAAACTATAATAATAATACAAATAGTAATAACATGTATGGGCCATAGCAGACAATGTTTTGAGTTCAGAGACATTTTGGACTAAATCTGAATTTGGGCTGATAAACGCCCACGGTCTTCACAGTCTTTTTTTTTAATTTCCTTTTCTCCGAACATTGATTGAAAACCCAGAATGAAAGGAAATAAAACATAAGCTTCTAATTTTATAAGTGAAAGTGATGTGGTGAGTGAATATAGAGGATTAAACAGATCTTGCAGGTTTAAAACCATCTCTTTTTGACCACTCAGCATGGTTCTGGATATGCCAGGGTTAAGCAATTAGCAGGGACTACACTCCCACGGGCCCCCGAGGGCCAGGATTCCCGCACAGGACAGGGAATTCTGGGAAGGGTCAGCAGCTAACGGGAAGAGACAGCAGACAGACAGGCTGGTATTGATTGGAGGGAGGGAGAAAGAAACATGCAAGAAAGAAGTTAGAGAGAGAGGATTGAGAGACAACCTAAAATGGAAAATAGAAACAAAAAAAAGTCAAATAAAGTGGTGAATGAGATAGTAGAAAACTGACAAAGAGTAAAAGTTATTATAGAGAAAAAGAGTAAAAAAAATGTTTAAGAATGTATAGTAAGAAAGAAAAGATGATAAACGTAAGAATATTCAAAGTGAGTGATCACAGCAGCTGAATAAGAAAAAGGTAAAGAAAACATGTAGGTAAAAGGAGTCATACAATACAATGTCATTAAAGGGACATTAAACACTAAATAAATGTTAGATAAAATGACACATTCAATGAAAAGATTAGTCTGAGAATAACATGTAGATGTATTTTTTAGTTTCATTAGCTGCTTAAATATTTACAAAATAAGTCTAAAGTTTTAGTGTCTATTAAACAATGGGAGCTGTCATGTTGTAACTTAGGTTATCTTCTCTGCTGTGGCCAATTAGGGACAGTTATAAATAGGTCACTAGAGTGTGCAGCCAATGGCTATGTGCAAAATAATAGTGTTCTGCACTTTCAACTCTAACAAGAACAGAAAAGCTGACAATTTCATAATGGAATTACAGGAAATGGGGGGAAAAAAAATAAGGAAAGTATATTGTAGACTTTTATTTATATATGCGATTTTATCGTTTTATATTACAATCTCAAAGTGTTTAATGTCCCTTTAATTCTAGTTATTGTTTTCAAAGCTGTTAGATCTGTGCAGCTTGACCTAGAAATCAACCTTTGTGGCAAATAATATACTGAGTGCTTGAAAGCCGTTCACAATTTTTGCATTTAGCTGTTGAGTGTTTGGTGGGCAAAATGTATTAAGCTGTCACTCCCTCTGTCCCAACTCCACCAGACATCTATCTCCTTTGGTGTCCTCTTTAGCTGCTTCATTAAAAAAAGAGATAGGTGAATACGTGTTAGTGAATCGGTTGCACAGGATAGCATTGTAGCTAGAAAGGTAGAGAAACAGTGCGGTCAGGGTCAAGGCTTTAGCAAGCGAATACTAATTTTAAGGAATGGTATACAAGTACAGGTAAATGATTTAAACTACTGTGTCTCCATAACACAAACTCAAGCTATTTTCATGCTAATTTACTGATGCTACATGTGAATGACTAATTAGTTTAATTATCACAGATGGAAAATAAAAGAGATTTTTTTTCTACTTGTATATATATATATATATATATATATATATATATATACACACGTAGGAAAAAAATCTCTTTTATTTTATATATATATATATATAGGGCACTCACAGAATTTTTTTCATTTAAAACAGAATAATCTTTATTTCCAAAAGGTTATATAAACAAGTTGATTGTCGACATTTTGGCCCCAATCTGGGCCTTTATATATATATATATACATACACACACAGTATATATACTGTATACTGACAGTACTGTATAAAGGCAGCATCGCTGAGAGGTGTTTTATCATATATTTCAGTGGGTGGCAATGCTTCTCTAATACTGTCTATATATTCAAAGCAGCATTGTCACCTACATAATGTAGGTGTAATGTAAATGATCCCTTTACACAGTACTGCATGACAATTTACATGTGTCAAACCTATAGGAGCAGGAGGATTGTGGGTACTGCTTGATAAATCTACCCCCTAAAGTTAACATTATACAAGGAGTGCAGAATTATTAGGCAAATTAGTATTTTTACCACATCATCCTCTTTATGCATGTTGTCTTACTCCAAGCTGTATAGGCTCGAAAGCCTACTACCAATTAAGCATATTAGGTGATGTGCATCTCTGTAATGAGAAGGGGTGTGGTCTAATGACATCAACACCCTATATCAGGTGTGCATAATTATTAAGCAACTTCCTTTCCTTTGGCAAAATGGGTCAAAAGAAGGACTTGACAGGCTCAGAAAAGTCAAAAATAGTGAGATATCTTGCAGAGGGATGCAGCACTCTTAAAATTGCAAAGCTTCTGAAGCGTGATCATCGAACAATCAAGCGTTTCATTAAAAATAGTCAACAGGGTCGCAAGAAGCGTGTGGAAAAACCAAGGCACAAAATAACTGCCCATGAACTGAGAAAAGTCAAGCGTGCAGCTGCCAAGATGCCACTTGCCACCAGTTTGGCCATATTTCAGAGCTGCAACATCACTGGAGTGCCCAAAAGCACAAGGTGTGCAATACTCAGAGACATGGCCAAGGTAAGAAAGGCTGAAAGACCACCACTGAACAAGACACACAAGCTGAAACGTCAAGACTGGGACAAGAAATATCTCAAGACTGATTTTTCTAAGGTTTTATGGACTGATGAAATGAGAGTGAGTCTTGATGCGCCAGATGGTTGGGCCCGTGGCTGGATTGGTAAAGGGCAGAGAGCTCCAGTCCGACTCAGACGTCAGCAAGGTGGAGGTGGAGTACTGGTTTGGGCTGGTATCATCAAAGATGAGCTTGTGGGGCCTTTTCGGGTTGAGGATGGAGTCAAGCTCAACTCCCAGTCCTACTGCCAGTTTCTGGAAGACACCTTCTTCAAGCAGTGGTACAGGAAGAAGTCTGCATCCTTCAAGAAAAACATGATTTTCATGCAGGACAATGCTCCATCACACGCGTCCAAGTACTCCACAGCGTGGCTGGCAAGAAAGGGTATAAAAGAAGAAAATCTAATGACATGGCCTCCTTGTTCACCTGATCTGAACCCCATTGAGAACCTGTGGTCCATCATCAAATGTGAGATTTACAAGGAGGGAAAACAGTACACCTCTCTTAACAGTGTCTGGGAGGCTATGGTTGCTGCTGCATGCAATGTTGATGGTGAACAGATCAAAACACTGACAGAATCCATGGATGGCAGGCTTTTGAGTTTCCTTGCAAAGAAAGGTGGCTATATTGGTCACTGATTTGTTTTTGTTTTGTTTTTGAATGTCAGAAATGTATATTTGTGAATGTTGAGATGTTATATTGGTTTCACTGGTAAAAATAAATAATTGAAATGGGTATATATTTGTTTTTTGTTAAGTTGCCTAATAATTATGCACACTAATAGTCACCTGCACACACAGATATCCCCCTAAAATAGCTAAAACTAAAAACAAACTAAAAACTACTTCCAAAAATATTCAGCTTTGATATTAATGAGTTTATTTGGTTCATTGAGAACATGGTTGTTGTTCAATAATAAAATTAATCCTCAAAAATACAACTTGCCTAATAATTCTGCACACAGTGTACTGTACAATAAATACACATTATACAATGTATGTATGTGTGTGTATATATATATATATATATACACATTGTTTAATGTGAATGTATTGTACAGTATAATGTTAACTTTAGGGGGTAGATTTATCAAGCAGCGGATGCTGCAATCTATCCCCGAAATTTCAGGACCGCCAGAAACTTAAGTTAAGAAGCAGCGGTCCTGATCATCGATACGATCGGGATGATTAACACCCCCTGCTAACGGCCGATTGGCATTGCACAAACATTTCACCATTTTGAAAATGCAATTGTGCATTTGCAATATTCCTATTTCCATAATATTGAGAATGCGATTACACGTTCACACAATTCATATTTGATAATATTGCGATCGCAATTGCATAATCGAATTTTACTTATAATATTGCCATCACAATGTAGCAAATTTGTTATAGATATATATTATAAGCAAAAGTGGATCGCACAACCGTGATGGCAATAGTATAACAAATTAATATTGGGAACACGTAATCACATTTTCAAAATAAGAAAAAACATGAAAAATTGTTTTACAATCACGCCTAAAGTTTACACACATATGCTAACACTATACATTACATATACATAAAACAATGTGTATATATATATATATATCATATACCACATCCCCAGCTCCTATAGTTTTAATAGGAAGTTTATTAAAGTAGATTGCAGACATGCTGAATATATAGGCGTTCCATGGGAGTTTCAAATGCATTCCAGGGTAGTAACCTATATTTTAATGGGGAAATGTTGTGTGTTTCTTATATTCAAAGCACTGTCCCCCTTTGTAGCTATAGCTTTTCAGCCACATCAGTCTCACTAGCTATTCAGTGGTGATATTTCCCAGTGTGACAAATCTAGTAAATGTACAGTGAAACTGAATTTATATCTATGCATAATTTGAAGGGTTACTACACAGAAAACTTTTTATTTTTCGCAAACACACAGTCTAGTTTGTGTAAATACGCTTTAAAGACAGCCCCCTGCCGCCTACATTGCAGCTCAGTGTTGATGGGTGACACATCACCGCTCGTCAGCACAGCGAGGTTCAGTCCACTTTTTTTAATATATGAAAACTGTCAACATGCCCATTAGTTTATAGTAGCTCTCAATAAAATAAGTATAGTAAATAGTAATGCTCTATTGAGGCTTAAACTTCTGGCTAGAGAATACTTATAAAGCAAATATCCAAAATAACTTCCATCTGCTTGCATGCTATAAGAGAAAAATAGTTGCTTTCAGTGTGGGCAGTAGAAAAAAAAAAACTTATGTGCTAATAAAAAAGGGTCTAAGTGAAAGAACAGTTAGTAAATAGCAGGTAAAGTCAAAAGAGGCCAAAAAAAGATTGCAGCTCCCAAATAAATAAAACACTATACGCCTCAAGATAGTGGGCTCCATGTACGAAGCTTCCCGCAATGTAAGAAGCAGCGGTCATTAGACCGCTGCTTCTTACACCCTACGCCACCTTTGAGGTGGCGAAGGAAAATCACAGACAGCCCCTTCAGTCGCGCGAATGAAGGGAGCGGGCATTACACACTCCGATGAACAGATCGCTACCCGTGTGGTGCAAAGGCGGGCGGACAGCTTCGCGAGTTGAGGAGCTGTCCGGCCGCCGGTAAATAGATGGAGCCCACTGTGTGTGAATGTAAAAAAACAACAAATAAAAAGGAGTGGGTAGCGCAAAAAAGAACAAGATGATATAGGAAGAATCTGTTTAAAAAGGCAATGCTAGTTTATTTTACAATGAGATATAAGTAAAAAAAAAATATAGGACACCGGTGTCTATCTTATTTAAAATAAATACAATGAATAAAAAACACTCACCTAGAGGGTATTTAACGAACGCAACAAAAGTTGCGTTATTTCACCCTCCATGCCGCTGCTATTACAAGTTTTAGAAAATCCGGCTTGTGCGTGAGATATGGTTGCGTTTAGCCCCATACCGCACAAAATACAAGCGCTGCTTTGACGTGCTCGTGCACGCTTTCCCCATAGACATCATAGACGTGTTAGAAAAAAAACACCTGTGATCGTGGAATGAAAAGCTCTGTAACGCAGTCTAAATGATGTCTAAGGGGAAACATTTTTTACGTTTAAAATAAACCCCAAGTCTAAGCACCCCTAATCTGCCCCCACCGACACCTACATAGTGTTATTAACCCCTAATCTGCCGCTCTGACATCACCACTACCGAAATAAATCTATTAACCCCTAATCTGCCTCTCCCGATATCGCCGCCACTATACTAAAGTTATTAACCCCTATTCCCCCGCACCCCAACATCGCCAAGACTATAATTAAGATATTAACCCCTATTTCACCACTCCCTGACATTGCCGCCACTAAATAAAGTTATTAACCCCTAAACCTCTGGCCTCCCACATCACTACCACTAAATAAACCTATTAACCCCTAAACCGCCAGACCCCTACATCGCAACAACCTAAATCAAACTATCAACCCCTAAACCAAACCCTAACACTCCCTAACATTAACATAATTAAAATAGAGCTAAATTAAAGTTACAATTATTAACTAAATAATACCTATTTAAAAATAAATACATATTACATACATATACATAGTTATTAACTATTTGCTAACTACTTAGTTAAAATCAATACAAACTTACCTGTGAAATAAAACCTAACATTACAAAAATAAAAAACCTACCATTACAAAAAATAAAAAACACTAAAACTACAAAAAATAAAAAAACCTACCATTACAAAAAATAACAAACGAAATTATCCAAAATAATAACAATTACTCCTATTCTAATAACCTGTTTAATAAAAAAAAAAAAAACACCCCCAAAATAAAAAACCCTAATCTATAATAAACTACCAAGGGCTCTTAAATGAGCCTTTTGTAGGGCATTTCCCTAAAGAAATCAGCTATTTTCCTACAAAAGAATAAAACATACACCCCCTAACAGTATACAAACTCCCACCCCCCAAACCCACAAAATAAAAATAAAGTAAAACCTAATCTACCCTTTGCCCTGAAAAGGACATTTGTATGGGCATTGCCCTTAAAAGGGCATTCAGCTCTTTTGCTGCCCATTAAAAATAAAAAATGGCTATTCTAAAAAAAAAAAAAACACCCCAAAACGAAAATAAAATTACACAAAATAAACTAATAATACCAAAATAATAACAATTATTCCTATTCTAATACCCATTTTAAAAAAACCACCCAAAAATAAAAGAACAATAATCAATAATAAACTACCAATAGCCCTTAAAAAGGCCTTTTGTAGGGCATTGCCCTAAAGAAATCAGGTCTTTTTCTAAAAACAAAATACAAAGACC
This sequence comes from Bombina bombina, assembly GCF_027579735.1. Lineage (NCBI taxonomy): Eukaryota > Metazoa > Chordata > Amphibia > Anura > Bombinatoridae > Bombina > Bombina bombina. The sequence goes on along the minus strand of NC_069504.1, from coordinate 770,848,249 downwards.
CACTAACATTACAAACCCCCAAAATAAAAAAACTATCTAAAAAACCTAATCTACCCATTGCCCTGAAAAGGGCATTTGCATGGGCATTGCCCTTAAAAGGGCATTCAGCTCTTTTTCCTGCCCTTATAAGGCATGAATGTACCTATTGGGCAAGATACACCCGGAGGGCTTGAATTTGGCTCCAGATTTTAAGCTTCTTATCTAGTCCTAAATGTGTTACATACCAGGAGTGCATTCAACGGTATAAAATTCCTTACAATACCCAATTAACAGATAAGGGGCCTTTAGTGGGGTTAAGAAACCACACATATGCAGCCCTTAGCCTGTAGGTGATGTTGGGTGTACGATATATATATATATATACACTCAGATTTCTGGACATTATGGATAAGAACAGGTACTCATAGATATTTGGGGCGATACATTTGGTAATTACGTACCTGGGGTGCAGGGGAGGTACTAAAAGCTGTGTGAGTTGAAGTGGTATACAGGTGGTATGGTACCGATTGTCTTTTTCACTGGGGTAACACTGTGATTTATACCACGACACATGAGACCGGCCTAAGATACATCCACCCATAGTCACTCAGTTTATACACAAGTGTAAATCAACATAAGGTAATGGAAATGGATGAGCCAGATGAGGATATTCCGTGGAATAAATTAGCAATAAGAGGATATATAACATTCAACATCATGGAATGTCAGGACAAATGACATTATGAATAGCCATTAGTATGTGAATACGGGCCATTCTTGTATGTATGTGTTAGAAAAAACAATATAGCTTATCCTGATGATTATGTACCAACAACCACCTGGGTTTAACCCATGGAATATTCTGAGAAAAAGAGGCAGTTATTTGGAGCATATTGAGATTATAAATGTATGCCTATAGGAGATACATTTAGGTGATTTTTATTGTTTTATTTTAATTGTAGTGTGTATAAATGTAAATAACTGAAATTGTAGCACGGAGAGGTGTTAAACACATTAGACCTAGAAACCTTACAGGGAGACTCAATAGAATGAGTAAGCCAATATCACTAGAAGTTGTATGTGCAAGCTGGCGTGTAAGGAATATGATATTATTTTAAATGTGAGTGTTGCCATAGCAACAGTACACATATACGTTGTTAACATATAAGTTTAGATAGGATCGTTTGCCCTAAATAGTATTAGATTGAGTGATAAGAAGACAGGTATCAATGTGATATATGATTATATCCTGCAAAGTGAATACATTACTAAGGTTGACATATATCCAGGTATTTATTTGGGCTGGTAACCATGACTACCTATCATAGCGATAGTAGTATCAATCATAATAATATTTAGACCTACTACTATATGTGCTATATTTGCACATTATCACACTTGTTGTGGTGATTTATATCAGGATCGCTTTGGAGTTAGATGTTGAAAATGTATTTGTTCCGTTTCACCTAAAGAATCCGGGACTGGAAGTGTGGATCGTCACTTCCGGTGTCACGATATGCTGGAACGCAGGATGGCGTTCCACACACTGTGTGTTTGGCGCCAGAGGTACAGAAGGGGGGGTGTATGTTTATGCTTTATATGCTGTGTTTTCACAAATATTGTTGTTCTGATGAAGGGGATGCAAACTTCTCCGAAACGTTAAAATAAATTTTGGCTTTTTGAAACCCAAATATTCCTGTGAGTGCACTTCATTTGAATATATTGGATACATATCTGCACCCAGATAGTTGTCCCTAGGTGGGTGGATCAGCTGTTTGGAACTTATAAATGTATAGTTAGTCCAATAAAAAAGTATCATTGCTCAATGCAATACTCTTGTTATTCCGTTATCTATCACCTAGATTACAAATTTTGCGTTACAGCTATACTGCTGAAAAATTCTCTTTGTCTCCAGTGACATCTTCACACTAGGGGGCCCATTTATCAAGCTCCGTATGGAATGAAGGGTCGCCGGAAACAGAAGGTATGAAGACCGCTGCTCCATAACTTGTCCGCCTCCTCTGAGGCGGCGGACAGAAATCAACCCCATCGAATACGATCAGGCTGATTGACACCCCCTGCTAGCGGCCAATTGGCCACGAATCTGCAGGGGGCGGCATTGCACCAGCAGTTCACAAGAACTGCTGGTGCAATGATAAATGCTAACAGCGTATGCTGTCGGGATTTATCGATTTGCAGCGGACATGATACGCTACATTGTATCATGTCTGCCCACAAATTAATAAATATACCCCTAAGAGCAATATATACAGTATATAGGACCTGCGCCATCTATACCTCAAAAGCTTCTACATAACACTCCATTGGGAAAGACTGAGAAGGCAGCAGTCCACATTAGAGGAGAGTATCAGTTCTTGTCCATTGTTACAGCTTTTTGTTATAAGATCTCAAATTGTCTGTATTGTTTTGTTGTCTAAATATTTCCACAAAGGAAGTTTGTCAGACCACTTACCTTTTTTTAAAAAAAACATTGTCCTCTCGAAGGGCACAATTTCAACCTCCTATAATCTCTTGATATCGCATCCCAATCTCTCTCTATACCTCGTCATGGGAAATAGAGCTTAAAATTGACATCACTGTGAAATAGTGGCAAAAAATCTTATCCACCAAAACATCTTCTATATCAGTTTGAAGCTATTATTGCAGTGGTATTTGACACCTGTTCGCCTGAAAGCTATCTATACCTTGGCCTCCAGCAGATGCTGCAGAAAATTTGGAGAGGAAGGCACTCTCAGTGATATTTGGTGGAATTCCAGGGTGCTCCAGCCCTATTGTTTCCAAAACTTTCCAAGTAATTTGCCATAAGGAATCCAAATTAAACTGCGCTATCAACCCTTCACCATTGGTCTTACTGCTTAATTATCCCCTCAAAATCACATGTAAATATAAACCAACCCTGTTTACAATGCCTGTTCTTTTCTCAGTGGAAACAGTGAGTAGCAAAAGCTCTTAAATTAGAAAAAAACACACTACATTAAGGGCCTGATTACAAGTGGAGTGGTATTTAACGTTCCTGCTTGCGCGCTTACTTAGATGTAAGCTTTTTGCGCATGTGGGGTAGCTCTCAGATTACAAGTTGAAAGTAAAAGGTTTTTGCTTGCGCACTAACCCGACGTGCTTAAAAAGCCTAACTTAGAATATTGCACGTGCAATAACGCATTCTCTCGTAGGAGTCAATAGAGCAAAAAAAGTTTAAAAAAAACTAACACCCTACTTGTGCGCAAATCCAATTGCCTATTCTCAAGTGCGCTAACCTGACATGAAAATATAAATAATTCACATTCCATGTCCTTCACAAAGTGGAATATGTTCTATTTAATCTTAAATATATATTTCTACATATATCCGATGATATTTTGGTACAATATATATCTATACCTATATAAAGAGATGATTATATAAAGGTATAGATATATACAGATATACAGTACTGTGCAAAAGTCTTAGGCCACCATTAGATTTGTTCTTTTAGCAAAGTTTTAATGACCATCCATATTTATTTTTTGGTCTCTTTATTAAGATACAAACAGAAAATACTGGAAATATACACAAAATATAAAAAAAACACAATTTTCAGAACAAATGGCTTTAGGCAAAAGTCAGTATTTAGTGTGACTTCTTTCAGCACTTCCCAGATTAACTGTTTAGATTTAGGTTGTCTTTTATGTCTTTCTCTGTCCAGGTGATCCCATACTACCTGTATAATATTCAGGTCTTGACTCTGTGGAGGCCAGTTCATGATTTTCAGTGTTTTATCAGCTGTTTTTCTCTCCAAATATTATTTCCCTGCATTAGCAGTATGCTTGGGATTGTTATCATGCTAAAAAATAAAAACTATTCCCTTGACCTAATGCAGAAAAGTTAGTATTCAATGTTTATAAAAACTCAGGATAAATGTTCACTGGCCAGAACTACTAAGATAAAATGATATATCCCATTCCTGAGCAAAAGATTGTTATATCATAGTTAAATGTTAGACGGTGCTATGGGTGGTTCAAAGACTGAGTTTCTATTGTTTCATTAAGCTTAATGCTCCCGTTCAGGATTATTTGTGGGGACTTTGTTTTGTTCAGAATAGAGCTTTAGAGGACATATATTTTAGAAAATACCCTATAAAAGTGAACTATGCTTAATATTGCCTTAGTTATGTGAAAATGTATTAAATGTTGAAAATGTTTTGTTTGCTTCATTCAATTGAATGTTGTTCTTGAGAGTCTTAGAACATGACTCCTGATATTGTTGTGTATTCTGTTTATTTCTCTGGCAAACACCCTTCTAATGTTTAATATGGGCCATGGAGTAAAAAAACACGGCCTCACAAATGTCAATTTTGACAACTTTCATATTTTTATAATTTACTATTTACTCTCTTCTATATCATCTTTCTTTTTCTCTTACTTTCTTTTGCTCCATATCACCGCAACATTAATAGTTATCTTGGCATGTCCACCTAGGGAACCTAATTTGCTTGCTATAGTTAACATACTTACTTACTCATAAATTTCAGCAACACACTAAATCATTAGACTCCATTAGAATTCAAACAATAAACGCTAAAGGGCTTAATATCCTCGCCAAAAGAACTCAAGCGCTAAGGGACTTTAATAGACATAAATCAGACATAGTCTTCCTACAGGAGACCCATTTTATTAAAGGTAGAGAACCAATGACCTTTGCAGTTAAATTCGGGACTAGTTATTACGCTTCACACTCAAAAACTAAAAAACAGGGGGTAGGAATTTTAATTCGAAAAAATACTCCGTTTAGACTGCTCAACACCATTAGAGATAGGGAAGGCAGATATATTATGTTAGTGGGTCTTCTTTATGGCCGACCGATAACTCTTGTATCCATATATTCTCCGAATTCCAAACAGGCCATTTTTGTTAAAAAAGTAACTAACCTAATGCTAGAACACCAAAAGGGTATTTTGATTCTTTGTGGTGATTTGAACTTGCCGTTAAACCCCCCCCACTCGTCATCGTATACCTCAATCCCGATTTCACAAATCAGACGTACCAATAAATATCTCCAAAAGTTAGTTGTCCATGATCTCTGGAGAATTTCGTATCCAGAGAAAAGAGATTATACATTTTACTCGTATCCTCATAAACTTTATACCAGAATAGACTATATTTTTACAGATGTTACAGGGTTATCCTTATTCCACTCTACACAAATTACCCCACTAACTTGGTCTGATCATGCATCAATTTTGGGCACAATGACCTGGCCAACTAAACCGATTCAAGACCATATATTTAGGTTGGATGAACAGTTGCTCTCAGATATGTCGGTATCACAACAAATATCAAATTCTATAAACGAATACTTCACCCTAAACGACACACAAGACATACCCTACACTAGTATATGGGCAGCGCACAAATGCGTGATAAGGGGGGAATTGATGGGTATAAAAGCCTCTATGCTAAAGAAAAAAACGTACATATTTAAACTCTTTATTAGCATCTATTGCAGCACTAGAACGACGCCATAAAGCATCCCCAACTGATTATCCCTTACTAACTGCTCTACAGTTAGAAAGACTTAAGTTAGCTTCCTATTATAATGCAGAGCATAAAAGACAAACCTTACGCCTGCAACAATCACACTATGAAGGGCATAATAAATCAGGTAGAGCATTAGCACGATACCTAAAACAAAAAACATATAAATCATACATCTTACATATAAAAGATGAACACAACAAGAACCATTTCTCCACCATAACTATAACGAAAGCCTTTAGAGATTACTAACAAAAACTATATAACATTAACGATTCAACTAACAAAATAACATCAGATCCAGAAGCTAAGTCTATTGCAATAACTTCATATCTTAAGTCTCTCCGCCTCCCTCAAATTTCTTCAGACCAAAAAGAAAGACTTGACGAACCCATAACAGCGGAGGAGATTAAACTAGTCATTAAGATCTCCCATCTGGAAAGGCACCAGGCCCGGATGGGTTTGGTGCCAGATACTATAAACAATTTAAAGAAGAATTAATACCCCAACTAACTAAATTTTTTAACCTTATTGAAGAATCCAACTCCCTTCCATCTGATTTATTAGAAGCCCATATCACCCTGTTGCCAAAACCCAATAAATCATTAGATCATCCATTACACTATAGGCCAATATCCCTTTTAAATTCTGATATGAAAATCTACGCAAAGGTCTTGGCAAACCGTATGAGCAGTATATTGCCAGACATAATTCACCAAGACCAGGTGGGTTTCATTCCTAAGAGAGAAGCTAAAGACAACACGGTCAGGGCCTTGAACCTCATCCACTTTGCACAAGATAGAGGAGTGCCATGCATTCTACTATCTATTGACGCAGAAAAGGCCTTTGACCGTGTTGACTGGTCATTTTTACATTCTACCCTTGAATCTATGGGCTTCGGCTCTAAGTTACTAACCTGAATTTTCGGCCTCTATTCCCAGCCTACAGCTAAACTATTGATAAACGGAACCCTCTCAGCCCCTTTTATAATTTCCAATGGCACACGTCAGGGATGCACACTTTCCCCCCTCCTTTTTGCATGCTTTATCGAAACCATAGTGACCAAAATCCGACAAACCCCCTCATTAAAGGCTTGCAAGTTGGCTCTCAGTCTTATGTCCTCTCGCTTTTTGCAGATGACATATTTTTCTCACTCACAAGTCCAGACTCCTCAATCCCACCACTGTTACAAGAATTTCAGTTATTCCAATCCCTATCTAACTTTAAGATTAACTCTGATAAATCTGAGGTTCTTTACATTAATTTGGATGATACTGCCCTACCCAAAGTCAAAAGAATCCACCCCTTTACATAACGTAAAAACACACTTCGGTACCTAGGAATTGACCTAGCTTTAAAGGTAGAAGATACATTTGATAGTAATTATAAAACAATTAGAAAATTATCAGTAGAAATCTCTCTTCATGGTTATCTAAAAAGTTATCATGGTCGGGTAAAATAAAGGTTCTTAAAATGAATATTTTCCCCAGATTACTATATATTTTGCAAGCACTGCCAATCCCACTTCCTAAAGCCTATATCCTAAATATACAATAAGCGTTCAGTGATTTTGTGTGGAGTAGAAAATCACTGAGAATTAATGCCAACATTATGCAAACACCTAAACTACAAGGAGGACTGGGTATCCCCAATATATCCTTATACCGACAAGCAATTTTCTTACAGAGAATTGTTGATTGGCATATACACTACAACCATAAAAGATGGGTGCAATTGGAACATACAATTGCAAATATCACACACTTAGGCAGACTGTGTTGGAGCTCAGAAAGACTAACACATAGATTAACAAATAGTTCTCCACTGACAACTGAGACGTTTGCGGTATGGGATCATATACTCCCTAAATTCATGATGGTCTCATCGAAACCATCCCCTCTTATGTCCCTTATAGAGAATGCTTGAATTCAAATTAGATTGATGGCACTACTCATGAATGTAATGTTTGGGTCAATTACCGTTCTATATTAAGGTCACTGGCCTTACTATCTTATAATAGAATGTGGTTAGGTGCTATGTATCAACAAAGATTCATTACAGATTGGTTAGCTATAGAAACTAACCGAAAAAAAGATACCTTATAAGCACTCAAAGGACCCGTAATATGTTGGAGTTTGAAAAAAAGAATCACACCAATTAAAACATAAAACTTAATTAGAATGTATTAAAATCTGGGTTCTAGTTCTAGTGTATGATATCCAGTTTTCTCACTGGAAATTCTAGTCCAGCATTTTAGTTTTACTATACCCAGATTTGAATACGTTCTAATAAAGTTTTATGTTTTAATTGGTGTGATTCTTTTTTTCAAACTCCAACATATTAGGGGTCCTTTGAGTGCTTATAAGGTATCTTTTTTCGGTTAGTTTCTATAGCTAACCAATCTGTAATGAACCTTATAGAGAATGGTCAATTTACAATCAGAGACATTCCCTTAATAAACACAGTAGACACACATATCTGAGACCTAACAATTCATATGCTGACTTCTGGGGAGCAACTCTTATCTCAAGCAGATCTTTTGGACAGAGGCTATTCTCACTTTCACAACTGGTTCAATTACCACAGAGTTTATAAATTTATCTCACAACATCCACAACGTAGAAACATGATCAGACCCCTAACAAACTTTGAGTCTCTATGCACACACACTCCGCCAATCACACATACTCTATCAATGATTTATAAAATCTTATCTACAAAACCGCCTGGATATGTTCCAGAATACAGGTAGCCCTCAGTTTACGCCGGGGTTAGGTTCCAGAAGGAATGGTTGTAAATCGAAAACGTTGTAAATTGAAACCCAATTTATAATGTAAGTCAATGGGAAGTGAGGGAGATATGTTCCAGGCCCCTCTCAAAATTGTCATAAGTAACACCTAATACATTATTTTTAAAGCTTTGAAATGAAGACTTTAAATGCTAAACAGCATTATAAACCTAATAAAATAATCACACAACACAGAATATATAATTAAACTAAGTTAAATGAACAAAAACATTTGCTAAACAGCATTATAAAACTAATAAAATAATCACACAACACAGACTTCACTTGCATTTTTCTGCAAACAGTTCTTTCTATGCATTCCAATCTGGACTGATTTATAGACAGGAAGATCTTGTTCCTTTGAAATCTGCTCGATAGCTCAGGTCTGGTTAAACTGATTAATTTCAGCTTACTTGGCTTTGCTGCAACACAAGCGGACAGCTCCACCTCCTGTTTATTTTAATAAATGCACTGCTTCTCAATGCTTTTCATTAGCAGTCACATGACTGGAAAAAAAGGTTGTTATTCTGAAACGGTGTAAATTGAACCGTTGTAAAACAAGGGTCACCTGTACTTTGAAAGATGGTAAACTGACTTGGGAGTTATTATTCTCCCCCAAACATGCATAGGTATTTGCCAGAACATTCTTAGAACATCAATCTCATTGTCAATGGTCGAATTTAATTTAAAAATTCTACACAGATGGTATCTAACACCTAAGAAAATACATAGGTTATTTCAGCATCGATCTGAACATTGTTGGAGATGTGGACATAGGGGTAGTGGTCTAGCTCACATGTTATGGTGGTGTAATTCTATCCAAACTCTCTGGAGAGAAATCATAGCAGAAATAGAATCAATCCTAGAAATTCAATTTCCTTTAGACCCCTTGATTTGGCTGTTGTGTAAAACCCCCAAAATAAGACATAAACCTCACAAACATTTATTCAATATACTGTCAAATAGTGTTCAATTGTAAAGAACTGGAAAAGTAAAATGGCCCCAACTCTCGACATGTAGTCACGCAAAGTTTCAGGATTTCTGGAACTGGAAGAATATTTTTATATTAAAAATAATAAAATGGATGTGTATGTGGAAATGATGGCCACTTGGGAATCATATATTAAGCGAGACAACCCATAACCTAGCCAATCCATCACTATAGTATTTAGATATAGCTTTGATCCCGACGGCTGGATGCGTCATGAATTGAATTAGGCATTGGAGCAAGCCCTTATACTCTCTTTCCTCCTCTACTCTCCTCTCACAAACTCTTTTCCTTCTCTTTTTCTTCTTACCCTCATAGATACTTCATATTATATGTAAATAGACACAAAAAAAAAAAGGGTATTCTTAATATATTCTATGTTTTTGGAAAAATTGTACTGGCTTTGTTGTTCCATAACGGAGCTGCGTCTCCCAACTATATTGTATTGTAAATCATTCTTTGCTTTTTCAAATAAAGTCGGTATTTAAAAAAAAAAAAAAAAAAAAAAACATTCCCAATCAGGCGCTCTCCAGAAGGAATGGCATAAAAAATTAAAACCTGTCTGTACTTTTTAGCATTCATGATCCCATCAATTCGGACAATATCGCCAACACCACTGGCAGAAATGCAGCCCCAAACCAGGACAGACCCTGCACCATGTTTCACTGAAGGCCACAAACACTCATTCTTCCATCTCTCTCCAAATCTTCTTCTTACATATTGTCGATGATTGGACTCAAAAATTTCAAAGTGGGATTCATCACTCCATAATACTCTTTCTTTTATAAGATATGGTGAGTCCACGGCATCCTCAATTACTGTTGGGAACATCACTCCTGGCCAGCAGGAGGAGGCAAAGAGCACCACAGCCAAGCTGTTAAGTATCACTCCCCTTCCCACAAACTCTAGTCATTCTCTGTGTGCAAGGAGGAGGTGAAGTTTTTGGTGTCTTAAGAAAATTTAATTTCTCTACTTCAAGCAAGATTTAACTAGTTGAAAGCCGGAGTAGGTTTGCTCTGATCCTTCCTTCTCAAGTCTGGGTCTAGCCGTACTCCACGTCAGTCACTTCAGTGGGCAGTGGTGGCTTTAAAGCAGTTAGAAACTTGTAAGGTGGGCCTTGCTGCATTTTCCTAACACTTTGCTGCCCTAGTATAATAAGAGTAGGTTTACTCAGTTCATTATTTTTTTCTACAGGCCTCTGTGAGCAGTGGCTTCCTCTCACGCCGGGTAAGTTGTCCCTCCTGCCGGACGCAGGGTGCAGGCACTTTATATGTATGTGAGAGAGACATTGAATGTAGATCTGAAGGGGTTAACCTGTCTGACTACTATGTATGTATGTTAATACCCTATCGTTATTTAGGTATGTTTGGTCTGCTTGCTTAGCCCTCATATGCAATTTAATCAGTCACTGAGTAGGTCTTAACTGTTTGAAACGTACAAACAGTTTCATTTCAGTATTTTGTGATGTCCCATTTTTCCCTGGTACTGCAGAAAGGCGTTATTTTCTGAGAGCAATATTGATGAGAACAATGACAGAGCTCTTAATGGTAAATGTTTATCATTAAGGAGACTTAGAATCTGTATATCTGAATGCCTTTCAGAACGGAGAAGCATGACTCCGACATATTGAGCGCCTTAGTTATGTGACTCCGCCTCCTTCTAATGGAGATTGGAGCAGCACCATTGTCTTGCCTCCTGATCCGTCTCAGAACGGAGAAGCGAGGCGGACTGTTGTTTGAGGCAGCAGGCTCATTTGGATGGCTCGTATTTATAAATAAATCAGTTCTAAAGCTATTTGTTTACACAGAGCAGTGTTATACTAATAGTAAAAGGCATTTATTATTGAGCAAGTCTTTAATAAATATAATACCTAATAGCGCAGTGGGCTAATGAACTATATACTGTATTGGTATATGTTTTATATCCTGTGCTTTATATCCTGTGTTTATTGCTTATAGACCTTAATAATTTAGTTTAGGTCTGAGCAAGTCTGTCATGTTTTTAGATGTATTGCCTAGTACATTTCAAGACCATTTAAGATCATTTAAAGTGACAGCACCATTTTAATTTTTGGTGCTTATCTATGTGAGTCTGCTCATGGGTTTAGAGCTCTGCTCCCATGTTATGTCAACTATTGACTCATATTATGTCTCTCAGGATGATACTGTTAGGCAATGCCACAGTTTTTTCTTAAAATGTCCCTATCCTTATGGTGTTACATACAGTGCCCTGCGTTTTCCTCTCAGTCTCCTGGAGGAGCTTATTTGCTTGCAGAATTATTTTATGCTCAGGTATCTTCTGTGATCTCTGCGGCATTACCTGCCTTCCCTATGCTAATGGGTAATAGCAAGAGGAATATTAGAGATTCAGATAGTAGTTTCTGTATCTCCTACTGCTACACTGGTTGCCTTCCTCATAGGTCTGATGAGGAGTATACGTCAGTAACCTCTGAGGGTGAAATCCCAGTTTCGGTCAGTATAATTCCTTCATCTGATGCTGAAGTAGTATCCTTCAGATTTAAGCTTGAACACCTTCGTGTATGGTTACAGGAGGTTTTGGCTTCTTTGGAGCAACTCCGATACGTATGTTGAATCTAGTAAACTTTTTAAGTATGAAACTAGTAATTCAGCTAAGGGGGATAGATTTTTAAATGTTCTCAGGGATAACTTCTTGTCACAATTAATAGAGGAGCCAACTAGGAGTAAAGCTATATTGGATTTAGTGCTATCAAACAATACAGATATAATATCAAACATAGAAGTTAAAGAACATTTGGGTAACAGTGATCATAACATGGTCACATTTGAAATCTCTTTTCATATGCTGTGTTTTAAAGGCTTAACTAACGCCTAGATTTAGAGTTGGGCGGTAGCCGTGAAAACCAGTGTTAGAGGCTCCTAACGCTGGTTTTTACCGCCCTCTGGTATTTGGAGTCAGTCAGGAAAGGGTCTAATGCTCACTTTCCAGCCGCGACTTTACCATACCGCAGATCCCCTTACATCAATTGCGTATCCTATCTTTTCAATGGGATCTTTCTAACGCCGGTATTTAGAGTCGTGGCTGAAGTTAGAAATCTAACGACCAAACTCCAGCCGCAGAAAAAAGTCAGTAGTTAAGAGCTTTTTGGGCTAACGCCGGTTCATAAAGCTCTTAACTACTGTGCTCTACAGTACACTAACACCCATAAACTACATATGTACCCCTAAACCGAGGTCCCCCCACATCGCCGCCACTCGATTCAATTTTTTTAACCCCTAATCTGCCGACCGCCACCTACGTTATCCTTATGTACCCCTAATCTGCTGCCCCTAACACCGCCGACCCCTATATTATATTTATTAACCCCTAATCTGCCCCCCACAACGTCGCCGCCACCTACCTACACTTATTAACCCCTAATCTGCCGAGCGGACCGCACCGCTACTATAATAAAGTTATTAACCCCTAATCCGCCTCACTCCCGCCTCAATAACCCTATAATAAATAGCATTAACCCCTAATCTGCCCTCCCTAACATCGCCGACACCTAACTTCAAACATTAACCCCTAATCTGCCGACCGGAGCTCACCGCTATTCTAATAAATTTTATAAACCCCTAAAGCTAAGTCTAACCCTAACACTAACACCCCCCTAAGTTAAATATAATTTAAATCTAACAAAATAAATTAACTCTTATTAAATAAATTATTCCTATTTAAAGCTAAATACTTACCTGTAAAATAAACCCTAATATAGCTACAATATAAATTATAATTATATTATAGCTATTTTAGGATTTATATTTATTTTACAGGTAACGTTGTATTTATTTTAACCAGGTACAATAGCTATTAAATAGTTAAGAACTATTTAATAGCTAAAATAGTTAAAATAATTACAAAATCACCTGTAAAATAAATCCCAACCTAAGTTACAATTAAACCTAACACTACACTATCAATAAATTAATTAAATAAAATACCTACAATTATCTACAATTAAACCTAACACTACACTATCAATAAATTAATTAAATACAATATCTACAAATAAATACAATGAAATAAACTAACTAAAGTACAAAAAATAAAAAAGAACTAAGTTACAAAAAATAAAAAAATATTTACAAACATTAGAAAAATATTACAACAATTTTAAACTAATTACACCTACTCTAAGCCCCCTAATAAAATAACAAAGCCCCCCCAAATAAAAAAAATGCCCTACCCTATTCTAAATTAAAAAAGTTCAAAGCTCTTTTACCTTACCAGCCCTGAACAGGGCCCTTTGCGGGGCATGCCCCAAAGAATTCAGCTCTTTGACCTGTAAAAAAAACACATACAATACCCCCCCCAACATTACAACCCACCACCCACATACCCCTAATCTAACCCAAACCCCCCTTAAATAAACCTAACACTAAGCCCCTGAAGATCTTCCTACCTTAACTTCACCATACCAGGTTCACCGATCCGTCCTCGGAAGTCTTGATCCAAGCCTCGGAAGTGTTGATCCAAGCCTAAGCGGGGGGCTGAAGAGTGACGTCCATCCTCGGGCTGAAGTCTGGATCCAAGCGGCGGCTGAAGAAATCGATCATCGGGCTGAAGTCGGAAGTCCATCATCGGGATGAAGTCTTCTATCAAGCCGCATCTTCAATCTTCTTTCTTCTGGAGTGGAGCGGAGCCATTTTCTTTCCAACCGACGCAGATCCAACCTCTTCAACCGACGCCTACTCGCCGAATGACGGTTCCTTTAAATGACGTCATCCAAGATGGCGTCCCTCGAATTCCGATTGGCTGATAGGATTCTATCAGCCAATCGGAATTAAGGTAGGAATATTCTGATTGGCTGATGGAATCAGCCAATCAGAATCAAGTTCAATCCGATTGACTGATCCAATCAGCCAATCAGATTGAGCTTGCATTCTATTGGCTGTTCCGATCAGCCAATAGAATGCGAGCTCAATCTGATTGGCTGCAGATGTAGGAAGTGTTTCCCCATAGGAAACAATGGGGCTGCGTTAGGAGCTGAACGCGGCTTTTTTGCAGGTGTTAGGTTTTTTTTTCAGCTCAAACAGCCCCATTATTTTCTATGGGGGAATCGTGCACGAGCACGTTTTTGAAGCTGGCCGCGTCCGTAAGCACCGCTGGTATCGAGAGTTGCAGTGGTGTTAAATTATGCTCTACGCTCCCTTTTTGGAGCCTAACACACTGAAAACCCTGCCATTCTGTGAACTCTAAATACCAGCGGTATTTAAAAGGTGCTGCCAGAAAAAAGCACGCGTAGCTAACGCACCCCTTTGGACGCAAAACTCTAAATCTAGGCGTATGACTTTAAATTTCAAGAAAGCAAAATTCAACGATTTAAGGAAATCATTAAATAATATAAATTGGGACAATGTATTTTCTAATAAAAATACAGAGGATAACACATACACATACCATATGGTTATAAAAATAAAAATAAAAAAACAAAGCCGTTATGGCTAAATAAAAATGTGTTAAGAGAAATTAGGAAAAAACGTAGGGCATTTAAATTATTAAAAGAAAATAGTACAGACTCAGCATACAATATTTATAAGGAATGTAACAAAGCATGCAAAAAAGCAATCAAATTAGCCAAAATTGAAAATGAAAAATTAATTGCCAAGGATTCTAAGTCTAACCCTAAAAGGTTCTTTAAGTACATAAATAGCAAAAAATCTAAGAAGGATAATATAGGTACATTAAAATGCGTGGAGGGTAGCATGATAAATAATGACAGGGAGAAGGCTGAGGTACTAAACCAGTTTTTTTCTTCAGTATACACAAGAGAGGAACCATTGAATGATACTTTGGAACAGAATAGAACATGCCAGTCCATACCACTAACTGAGTTTTGTTTAGAGGATATCAGGAAAAAACTAGAAAATATTAAGGTAAATAAAACTCCAGGCCCAGATGGAATACACCCAAGGGTGTTAAGGGAACTTAGCACTGTTATAGACAAACCTTTACTCTTAATTTTTCAAGACTCATTATCCTCAGGCATGGTACCCCAGGATTGGCGTAAAGCTGATGTGGTGCCACTCTTCAAAAAGGGAAGCAGGGATGATCCAGGAAGCTATAGACCAGTTAGTCTGACATCAATAGTGGGGAAGATATTTGAAGGGATTATAAGGGATTATATTGATGAGCATATTAGTGTAAACAAGATTATGAGTTCTAATCAGCATGGCTTTAGGAGAAATAGATCATGTCAAACTAATCTAATTAGATTCTACGAGGAAGTAAGTAAAAATATAGATAAAGGGGAATCAGTTGATGTGATATACTTAGATTTTGCAAAGGCATTTGATACAGTGCCACATGAGAGATTAATGCACAAAATTAAGGGACTGGGAATAGCTGAAAATGTTAGCTCATGGATAAATAACTGGATAAAAGATAGGGAGCAACGAGTAGTAGTAAATGGATCATACTCAGATTGGACAAAGGTAATCAGTGGTGTCCCCCAGGGATCAGTACTGGGCCCTGTTCTTATTAATATTTTTATAAATGACTTGGAGCAAGGATTAAATAGCGACATCTCTATTTTTGCAGATGATACTAAGTTAAGTAAGGTCATTAGGTCAGAGCAGGACGAACTCTCTTTACAAAGGGATTTGCTAAAATTAGAACTATGGGCAAGTGAATGGAAAATGAGATTTAATACGGAAAAATGCAAGGTTCTACATTTTGGAAGTAAAAATAAGCAGGCTACGTATTTTTTAAATGGGACAAGACTTAGCCAAACACAGGAGGAAAGGGATTTGGGAGTAGTAATAGATAACAAGCTAAAGATGAGTGCACAATGCAGGGCAGCGGCTTCAAAGGCTAATAAGATACTAGCATGTATTAAAAGAGGCATTGATTCAAGGGAGGAAAGCATAATTCTGTCATTATATAAAGCCCTGGTAAGACCTCACCTTGAGTTTGGGGTGCAGTTCTGGGGACCGATTGCTAAAAAAGATATTGCAGAACTAGAAAAAGTTCAGAGAAGGGCCACAAAGCTAATAAGGGGATGGGAGAAAATAACCTATGAGGAGAGGCTAGCCAAACTGGGTCTGTTCTCTTTAGAAAAAAGGTGCTTGAGAGGTGACATGATTACTTTATATAAATATATTCAAGGCCCATATACAGAGATGGCAGAAGTTCTGTTTATTCCAAGAAAATTGTTTCTGACAAGAGGTCATAATTTAAGGTTGGAGGAAAGGAGATTTAATCTCCTGCAACGGAAACGTTTTTTCACTGTAAGAACAATAAAATTGTGGAACTCATTACCAAAGGAGGTAGTGAATGCCAATACCATTGATACATTTAAAAATATTCTGGATAAATTTCTGTATATAAACAAAATTCATGGATATGATTGCTAGTATTAAATGGGTCACATTTTAAAGGGGTTATTTAAGCTTAACTGGAGCTTTTTGTAAGTATTTTAGATTTGTATAGGTTGAACTCGATGGACTTCAGTCTTTTTTCAACCTTATCTACTATGTTACTATGTTACTATGTTACTATTAGGATTCCTCTGTGGAAGTTTTTCTTGTTCCAGACCATGCTAGGAGACTTTTCACAGGAAGGGGAGAAGTCAGGGATTCCGTTTTCCCGTCTCCTGTCTTTGGAAAGATGTTCCCTGATGCTGTCTCCATTAAATATCATGGCGCACGGTGCCTACAGTAGTAAGGTATTTCTACTCTGGCTAAGAGAACTACAATTCCTAGAGAGGATGGCTGTTCCTTTCAGGTTCAATGGACTAAGCTGAAGGCTTGCATGGATGTTTGTTTGGCCACTATGTCAAGTGCGGCATCTTATTGGGATGCCTTGTTTGATCCAATTTGGTAGCGACTCCTTTGGAGGAGATCCACATCAGAATTAAGGCTCTTAAGTTAGCCAATCTTCTATTTCTGATGCTACCAGGCAAGTTTTTTAGCTGGGAGCCAAGCTATCTGGCTTGCTGTGCTAGCCCGCGGGGCATTGTGGCTATATTCATGGTCAGTGTATTTTTTTTTTTAGTCCAAGCTTCTGATGCTTCTTTACAAGGGTAAGACCTTGTTTGGTCTTGATCTCACAAAAATATTTCTGATATACAAGTGGAAAAGGGTCTATTCTACCACAAGGAAAGATGCATAAACCTAAAGAAGTTTGCCCCCAATCCGGGATCGGATCCAGGTGTGGGGCGGAATCTCATTGTCTTCAGATATGGATACGAGATGTCCAAGATAGACTGCGGGCATAGTATCTCAGGTTTTCTACATAGAATTCATACCTTCCTCCCAGAGGCAGGTTCTTTCTCTCAATTTTATCTGCAGGCCAGATAACAGTGAGGCATTTTGAAGTGCGTTTGGGACTTCTCTTCCCTGTGAGTGATAGTTCCAGTTCCTGTAAGGGAATGTTTTGTCCTATGATAGATCTAAAGCGTCTCAACTAGTTTTTCCTCAGGGCACAGTCCTTCAAAATGGAAACCAGTGGTTCCATTCTTCCTTGGTCTAAGAAGGTCAGTTCATGGTGACCATAGACCTGGAGGACGTGTATTTTCCAGTTCCTTAGTTTTGCCTTTCTGTCAAACACTTTGGCTAAGAAGCATAATCCGCTTAGCCTATGAGACTGCTGGCCAGCAGCCTCCAGAAAGGATTACAGCTCATTCTACTAGAGCTGTGGCTTCCACTTCGGCCTTTAAAAATGAGGCTTCTGTTGAACAGATTTGCAAGGCGGCGACTTGGTCTTCGCTTCATACTTTTTCAAAATTCTACAAATTTGATACTTTTGCTTCTTTGGAGGCTATTTTTGGGAGAAAGGTTTTACAGGCAGTGGTACCTTCCGTTTAAGTACCTGCCTTGTCCCTCCCTTCATCCGTGTACTTTAGCTTTGGTATTGGTATCCCACAAGTAATGGATGATCCGTGGACTGGATACACCTTACAAGAGAAAACACAATTTTTGCTTACCTGATAAATTTATTTTCTCCAACATAGGTGTGTCCGGTCCACGGCGTCATCCTTACTTGTGGGATATTCTCTTCCCCAACAGGAAATGGCAAAGAGCCCAGCAAAGCTGGTCACATGATCCCTCCTAGGCTCCGCCTACCCCAGTCATTCTCTTTGCCGTTGTACAGGCAACATCTCCACGGAGATGGCTTAGAGTTTTTTAGTGTTTAACTGTAGTTTTTTATTATTCAATCAAAAGAGTTCTCTATCCCCGTCAACAAGGGTTCCCTTCTTGGGAACAATTATAGACTCCTCAGAAATGAGGATTTTTCTAACAGAGGCCAGAAAAACAAAACTTCTGGACTCTTGTCGGATACTTCATTCCGTTCCTCTTCCTTCCGTAGCTCAGTGCATGGAAGTGATCGGGTTGATGGTAGCGGCAATGGACATAGTTCCTTTTGCGCGCATTCATCTAAGACCATTACGACTGTGCATGCTCAGTCAGTGGAATGGGGACTATACAGACTTGTCTCCAAAGATACAAGTAAATCAGAGGACCAGAGACTCACTCCGTTGGTGGCTGTCCCTGGACAACCTGTCACAAGGGATGACATTCCGCAGACCAGAGTGGGTCATTGTCACGACCGACGCCAGTCTGATGGGCTGGGGCGCGGTCTGGGGATCCCTGAAAGCTCAGGGTCTTTGGTCTCGGGAAGAATCTCTTCTACCGATAAATATTCTGGAACTGAGAGCGATATTCAATGCTCTCAAGGCTTGGCCTCAGCTAGCGAGGACCAAGTTCATACGGTTTCAATCAGACAACATGACGACGGTTGCATACATCAACCATCAGGGGGGAACAAGGAGTTCCCTAGCGATGGAAGAAGTGACCAAGATTATTCTATGGGCGGAGTCTCACTCCTGCCACCTGTCTGCTATCCACATCCCAGGAGTGGAAAATTGGGAAGCGGATTTTCTGAGTCGTCAGACATTGCATCCGGGGGAGTGGGAACTCCATCCGGAAATCTTTGCCCAAGTCACTCAGCTGTGGGGCATTCCAGACATGGATCTAATGGCCTCTCGTCAGAACTTCAAAGTTCCCTGCTACGGGTCCAGATCCAGGGATCCCAAGGCGGCTCTAGTGGATGCACTAGTAGCACCTTGGACCTTCAAACTAGCTTATGTGTTCCCGCCGTTTCCTCTCATCCCCAGGCTGGTAGCCAGGATCAATCAGGAGAGGGCGTCGGTGATCTTGATAGCTCCTGCGTGGCCACGCAGGACTTGGTATGCAGATCTGGTGAATATGTCATCGGCTCCACCTTGGAAGCTACCTTTGAGGCGAGACCTTCTTGTTCAGGGTCCGTTCGAACATCCGAATCTGGTTTCACTCCAGCTGACTGCTTGGAGATTGAACGCTTGATTTTATCGAAGCGAGGATTCTCAGATTCTGTTATCGATACTCTTGTTCAGGCCAGAAAGCCTGTAACTCGAAAGATTTACCACAAGATTTGGAAAAAATATATCTGTTGGTGTGAATCTAAGGGATTCCCTTGGGACAAGGTTAAGATTCCTAGGATTCTATCCTTCCTTCAAGAAGGATTGGAAAAAGGATTATCTGCAAGTTCCCTGAAGGGACAGATTTCCGCCTTGTCGGTGTTACTTCACAAAAAACTGGCAACTGTGCCAGATGTTCAAGCCTTTGTTCAGGCTCTGGTTAGAATCAAGCCTGTTTACAAACCTTTGACTCCTCCTTGGAGTCTCAATTTAGTTCTTTCAGTTCTTCAGGGGGTTCCGTTTGAACCCTTGCATTCCGTTGATATTAAGTTATTATCTTGGAAAGTTTTGTTTTTGGTTGCAATTTCTTCTGCTAGAAGAGTTTCAGAATTATCTGCTCTGCAGTGTTCTCCTCCTTATCTGGTGTTCCATGCAGATAAGGTGGTTTTGCGTACTAAACCTGGTTTTCTTCCGAAAGTTGTTTCTAACAAAAACATTAACCAGGAGATTATCGTACCTTCTCTGTGTCCGAAAACAGTTTCAAAGAAGGAACGTTTGTTGCACAATTTGGATGTTGTTCGCGCTCTAAAATTCTATTTAGATGCTACAAAGGATTTTAGACAAACATCTTCCTTGTTTGTTGTTTATTCCGGTAAAAGGAGAGGTCAAAAAGCAACTTCTACCTCTCTCTCTTTTTGGATTAAGAGCATCATCAGATTGGCTTACGAGACTGCCGGACGGCAGCCTCCCGAAAGAATCACAGCTCATTCCACGAGGGCTGTGGCTTCCACATGGGCCTTCAAGAACGAGGCTTCTGTTGATCAGATATGTAGGGCAGCGACTTGGTCTTCACTGCACACTTTTACCAAATTTTACAAGTTTGATACTTTTGCTTCTTCTGAGGCTATTTTTGGGAGAAAGGTTTTGCAAGCCGTGGTGCCTTCCATTTAGGTGACCTGATTTGCTCCCTCCCTTCATCCGTGTCCTAAAGCTTTGGTATTGGTTCCCACAAGTAAGGATGACGCCGTGGACCGGACACACCTATGTTGGAGAAAACAGAATTTATGTTTACCTGATAAATTACTTTCTCCAACGGTGTGTCCGGTCCACGGCCCGCCCTGGTTTTTTAATCAGGTCTGATAATTTATTTTCTTTAACTACAGTCACCACGGTACCATATGGTTTCTCCTATGCAAATATTCCTCCTTAACGTCGGTCGAATGACTGGGGTAGGCGGAGCCTAGGAGGGATCATGTGACCAGCTTTGCTGGGCTCTTTGCCATTTCCTGTTGGGGAAGAGAATATCCCACAAGTAAGGATGACGCCGTGGACCGGACACACCGTTGGAGAAAGTAATTTATCAGGTAAACATAAATTCTGTTTCTCTTGTGGTGTATCCAATCCACGGCCCGCCCTGTCATTTTAAGGCAGGTAATTTTTAAATTTAAAACTACAGTCACCGCTGCACCCTATAGTTTCTCCTTTCTCGGCTTGTTTTCGGTCGAATGACTGGATATGGCAGTTAGGGGAGGAGCTATATGACAGCTCTGCTGTGGGTGTCCTCTTGCAACTTCCTGTTGGGAATGAGAATATCCCACAAGTAATGGATGATCCGTGGACTGGATACACCACAAGAGAAATAAATTTATCAGGTAAGCATAAATTGTGTTTTTTGCCCAACTGTACCTGTTAACTCCGTTTGCTCTCCTTCCACGAGTCATTGCTCATATCAAACAGGAGAGAGCGTCAGTGAATCTAATAGTCCCTGCGTGGCCTCGCACGATCCGGTATGCAGACCTAGTGGAGATGTCATCTCTCTCACCTTGGAGTCTGCCTCTGAGGAAGGAACTTCAGGCTTCTACTTCAGGGTCCCTTCCTTTATCCAAATCTCAATTCTCTGAAGTGGACTGCTTGGAGATTGAACGATTAGTTCTGTCTAAGCGTGGTTTTTCTGAGTTGATCATTGAGACCATGATTCAGGCTCGCAAGCCTGTTTACAAGAAAGATTTACCATAAGATATGGCGTAAATATCTTTATCGGTGTGAATCCTAGGGCTACTCTTGGAGTAGGGTCAGGATTCTTAGGATTTTGTCTTTTCTCACCCCTAGAGGGTTAGAGTTTTGCTTTATCTATTTTGCTACATAAGCGTCTGGCGGATGTGCCAGATGTGCAATCTTTTTGTCAGGCCTTGGTCAGAATCAGGCCTGTTTTTAAGTCTGTTGCTTCTCCTTGGAGCCTTAAACCTTGTTCTTAAAGTTTTGCAGCAGGCTCCGTTTGAGCCAATGCATTCCATAGATATTAAGCTGTTATCTTGGAAGGTTTTGTTTCTTATTGTTATCTCTTCTGCTCGAAGAGTCTCGGAACTCTCGGCTTTGCAGTGTGATTCGCCTTATCTTTTCTTTCATGCCGATAAGGTGGTTCTTTGTACTAAGTTTAGTTTCTTTCCTAAAGTTGTTTCGGATAGAAATATTAATCAGTAAATGTGTGTTCCTTCTCTATGTCATAATCCTTCTTCTCATAACAAACTTTTGTTGCATAACTTGGATGTTGTGCGTGCTCTTATATTCTACATACAGGCGACTAACGATTTTCGCCAGTCTTCTGCCCTGTTTGTCTGTTTCTCTGTGAAACTACTGATACTTCTCTTTCTCTCTGGTTGAGAAGTATAGTTCATTTGGCCTATGTGACTGCTGGACAGCAGCCTCCTGAGAGAATTACAGCTCATTCTACTAGGGCTGTTTCTTCTTCCTGGTTTTTCAAAAATTAAGTTTCTGTGGAACAGATTTGCAAGGCAGCAATTTGGTCTTCTCTGCATACTTTTTCCAAATTTTCCAAATTTGATACTTTTGCCTTGGCTAAGGCTTCTTTTGGGAGAAAGGTTTTTCAAGCGGTGGTGCCTTCTGTTAAGATCTACCTGTCTTGTCCCTCCCTGGTCCTCTGTGTCCTCTAGCTTGGTTCCCAACAGTAATTGAGGACGCCGTGGACTCACCATATTTAGGAAAGAAAACAAAATTTCTGCTTACCTGATAAATTTATTTACGGGTATAGTGAGTCTACGGCCCCACCTTTTATTTAAGACCGTTTTTTTGCTAAACCTCAGGCACCTCTACACCTTGTGTTGCTCCTTTTTTACTCCGTTTACCTTCGGTCGAATGACTGAGGTTTGTGGGAAGGGGAGTGAAACTAAACAGTTTGGCTGTGGTGCTCTTTGCCTCCTCCTGCTGGCCAGGAGTTATATTCCCAACAGTAATTGAGGACGCTGTGGACTCACCATATCCGGAAATACATTTATCAGGTAAGCATAAATTTTTTCCACTGATATTCATTCCAGTATTTGTGAGCTTTAGCATATCTTAGCATTTTCACCCGTTCCCCATCTGAAAAAGTGGTTTCTTGGCTGCTACCCTTCCGCAAAGACCAATCCTGATCAAGCTTCTTCGGACTGTAGAAGGGTTAACTTGGCATCCCGATGAAGCTGCCAAATGCTGAGCCAGGTCTGTGCTAGACTTCTTCCAGTCTCTCAAAGAAGAAACTTTGAGAAACTTCTCATCAGATTTTGAAAGTTTTCTTGGCCTTCCAGTCCTTTTTTTTGTCCTTGACCTCTCCTGATTCTTCAAATTTCTTTATAAGAGCTTGACTACCACATCTTAACCCCTTACTGACCAGACCATTTTTCAATTTTCTTACCGCTAAGGACCAGAGCTGTTTTTACATTTCTGCAGTGTTTGTGTTTAGCTGTAATTTTCCTTTTACTCATTTAGTGTACCCACACATATTATATACCCTTTTTTCTCGCTATTAAATGGACTTTCTAAGATACCATTATTTTCTTCTTAAAAGGGAAGAGTCCACAGCTGCATTCATTTCTTTTGGGAAATACAGAACCTGACCACCAGGAGGAAGCAAAGACACCCCAGCCAAAGGCTTAAATACCTCCTCCACTTCCCTCATCCCCCAGTCATTCTTTGCCTTTCTTCACAGGAGGTTGGCAGAGAAGTGTCAGAAGTTCGAGATAGTCTCTCATGGAGGGTAGTACTCTTCGCAATGGGACTGGAGTTTTAAGTAATTCTGTCAGCCTCTCAGTGAGAGCATGGATGAAAGTTAGAGTCCAGAGATGCAGGGAGAGTTTTCCTGCGAACCCATCCTGACTCATATTAATCAGCGTTGATGAGTTTCGCTGCCTACCTTTCTTCACTCAAGTCCATGTCAGAAGCGAGGCTACTATCTGTCACACTTGAAGGGCCATGTTCCTGTTCCATGGTGTACATTCCGGTAAGATTGTTTCATTTTATTTTGATATGTGAATGTAATCTTAACGAAACAAGATAGGGTTTTATCTTAATAAGGAATCATGGGTTAATATCTCCTGAGGGGGTTATTGAACATGTTTGTTATATGGTTCTATCTGCAAATGTGTAGCTATACTTAGGCTCACGGCCCTTTCGGAACATAACCGCCTTCTTTTAATGACGCAATATTCCAGACTGCGTGCCCTTTTCGTAACTGGCACGGTGCACCTCGTGACGGGTGCAGTTACGTTGTTTCTCACTTCCGTATGCTGACTGTGTGCAACCAAGAGAGTATTGCTCGTGGATTGTCTGGGTTACAGAAGATGGTGAGTGCCCCAGCAATTGGGGGTGTTAAAGGGTGCCAGTTAGTTTTTGTCTTTTTTGTAGTCCCAAGATTATGGATTCTGATATGCGCGACACTGATGCCTCCAATACAGAGGATGTGTCTTGTGATGAATATGAAATGGCCCGGGTAATCAATGAAATCCACAGAAGGAACAGCACCATCAAATGAATGTAATAAAAATCTTCTTTATTGAGACATCACCAAAGACACAGCAACACAACGTTTCGGTCAAATGACCTTAATCATGTGTTATAAAAAACAAGGCCCTAAACCACTCCTTTTTGTTCATCCATTGAATGGAAGGAAATATAAAATATCTGGCTTCTTTACTTGTAATTCCGACTATATTATTTATTTGATTAAATGTCCTTGCTCCAAAATTTACATTGGAGAGTCCACTAGGAGAGTAAGAGATAGAATAAACGAACATAAATCAAATATAAGATGTGGTAATAAAGAAGCGCCCGTCTCCAACCATTTTTTGACTGCAGGTCATAGCATTTCTCAGTTAAGATTCCAGATAATTGAACAAGTTAAAGGACCAAGAAGAGGGGGAGATAGACAGAAATTGTTAAAATGTAGAGAAACTTTTTGGATCTATACTTTGCAATCACTTATACCCTTTGGTATGAATAAGGAGATAGACTGGAATATTACACTATAAATTGATACCTTTTTCATAGGTCTCTCTATTATGTGGGTTATTTTGTAATTAATGTTTGGTATCCAGCTATAGATGTATCTATTTATGCATGTATATTATATATTTTTTGATATACAGATGATTTGATCAAGATGTATAAATTCTTTGCTGATTATGTGAAACTTCAAGTTACATGTAAAACTGACAATGTCCTTTTACAACCACTAGATGGAGCTGAGTACATTTATTGTATAATGAAATGATTAAAATACACCTGAAAAGGTGATAATCACCTCCCCCAAGGTGGGTATAAAAGGAGTGGTTTAGGGCCTTGTTTTTTATAACACATGA
This sequence comes from Bombina bombina, assembly GCF_027579735.1. Lineage (NCBI taxonomy): Eukaryota > Metazoa > Chordata > Amphibia > Anura > Bombinatoridae > Bombina > Bombina bombina. The sequence continues at coordinate 770,822,913 of NC_069504.1, read as the reverse complement.
TTAAGGTCATTTGACTGAAACGTTGTGTTGCTATGTCTTTGGTGATGTCTCAATAAAGAAGATTTTTATTACATTCATTTGATGGTGCTGTTCCTTCTGTGGATTTCTTCTGTTAAGTGTGATCAGTCCACGGGTCATCATTACTTCTGGGATATTACTCCTCCCCAACAGGAAGTGCAAGAGGATTCACCCAGCAGAGCTGCATATAGCTCCTCCCCTCTACGTCACTCCCAGTCATTCTCTTGCACCCAACGACTAGATAGGATGTGTGAGAGGACTATGGTGATTATACTTAGTTTTATATCTTCAATCAAAAGTTTGTTATTTTAAAATAGCACCGGAGTGTGTTATTACCTCTCTGGCAGAGTTTGAAGAAGAATCTACCAGAGTTTTTGCTATGATTTTAGCCGGAGTAGTTAAGATCATATTGCTGTTTCTCGGTCATCTGAGGAGAGGTAAACTTCAGATCAGGGGACAGCGGGCAGATGAATCTGCATAGAGGTATGTAGCAGCTTTTATTTTCTGACAATGGAATTGATGAGAAAATCCTGCCATACCGATATAATGTCATGTATGTATACTTTACACTTCAGTATTCTGGGGAATGGTACTTCACTAGAATTACACTGTAAGAAGTACATAAAGCTGTTTAATAACTAGAAATTATGTTTAACGTTTTTGCTGGAATGTAAAATCGTTTTCATTTGCTGAGGTACTGAGTGAATAAATGTTTTGGGCACTATTTTTCCACTTGGCAGTTGCTTAATCTTTTTTCTGACAGTTTCTGTTCTCTCTTACTGCTGTGTGTGAGGGGGAGGGGCCGTTTTTTGGCGCTTTTGCTACGCATCAGATATTTCAGTCAGCAGCTCATTGTATTTCCTGCATGATCCGGTTCATCTCTGCAGAGCTCAGGGGTCTTCAAAACTTATTTTGAGGGAGGTAATTTCTCTCAGCAGAGCTGTGAGAATTATAGTTGACTGAGACAAAAAACGTTTATTCTGTAATTTGTTTCCTGCTTTCAGAATTTGTTATCTTTGCTAATGGGATTAAACCTTTGCTAAAGTTGTGTTGTTTATAAGGATTGAGGCTATCACTGTTTCAATTTATTAATTTTCAACTGTCATAGATCTTCTGTGCTTCTTAAAGGCACAGTACGTTTTTAATATTATTCTAATTGAATTGTATTCCAAGTTGCAAGTTTATTTGCTAGTGTGTTAAACATGTCTGATTCAGAGGAAGATACCTGTGTCATTTGTTGCAATGCCAAAGTGGAGCCCAATAGAAATTTATGTACTAACTGTATTGATGCTACTTTAAATAAAAGTCAATCTGTACAAATTGAACAAATTTCACCAAACAACGAGGGGAGAGTTATGCCGACTAACTCGCCTCACGTGTCAGTACCTGCATCTCCCGCTCGGGAGGTGCGTGATATTGTAGCGCCGAGTACATCTGGGCGGCCATTACAAATCACATTACAGGATATGGCTACTGTTATGACTGAAGTTTTGGCTAAATTACCAGAACTAAGAGGTAAGCGTGATCACTCTGGGGTGAGAACAGAGTGCACTGATAATATTAGGGCCATGTCAGACACTGCGTCACAGGTGGCAGAACATGAGGACGGAGAACTTCATTCTGTGGGTGACGGTTCTGATCCAAACAGACTGGATTCAGATATCTCAAATTTTAAATTTAAACTGGAAAACCTCCGTGTATTACTAGGGGAGGTGTTAGCGGCTCTGAATGATTGTAACACAGTTGCAATACCAGAGAAAATGTGTAGGTTGGATAAATATTTTGCGGTACCCGGCGAGTACTGAGGTTTTTCCTATACCTAAGAGACTTACTGAAATTGTTACTAAGGAGTGGGATAGACCCGGTGTGCCGTTCTCACCCCCTCCGATATTTAGAAAAATGTTTCCAATAGACGCCACCACACGGGACTTATGGCAAACGGTCCCTAAGGTGGAGGGAGCAGTTTCTACTTTAGCTAAGCGTACCACTATCCCGGTGGAGGATAGCTGTGCTTTTTCAGATCCAATGGATAAAAAATTAGAGGGTTACCTTAAGAAAATGTTTGTTCAACAAGGTTTTATATTGCAACCCCTTGCATGCATTGCGCCGATCACGGCTGCAGCGGCATTCTGGATTGAGTCTCTGGAAGAGAACATTAGTTCAGCTACTCTGGACGACATTACGGACAGGCTTAGAGTCCTTAAACTAGCTAATTCATTCATTTCGGAGGCCGTAGTACATCTTACTAAACTTATGGCGAAGAATTCAGGATTCGACATTCAGGCACGCAGGGCGCTGTGGCTAAAATCCTGGTCAGCTGATGTTACTTCTAAGTCTAAATTGCTTAATATACCTTTCAAAGGGCAGACCTTATTCGGGCCCGGGTTGAAAGAGATTATCGCTGACATTACAGGAGGTAAAGGCCATGCCCTGCCTCAGGACAAAGCCAAAGCTAAGGCTAGACAGTCTAATTTTCGTTCCTTTCGTAATTTCAAAGCAGGAGCAGCATCAACTTCCTCTGCACCAAAACAGGAAGGAGCTGTTGCTCGCTACAGACAAGGCTGGAAACCTAACCAGTCCTGGAACAAGGGCAAGCAGACCAGGAAACCTGCTGCTGCCCCTAAAACAGCATGAATTGAGGGCCCCCGATCCGGGATCGGATCTAGTGGGGGGCAGACTTTCTCTCTTCGCCCAGGCTTGGGCAAGAGATGTCCAGGATCCCTGGGCGCTAGAGATAATATCTCAGGGATACCTTCTGGACTTCAAATACTCTCCTCCAAGAGAGAGATTTCATCTGTCAAGGTTGTCAACAATCCAGACAAAGAAAGAGGCGTTTCTACGCTGCGTACAAGAGCTCTTGTTAATGGGAGTAATCCATCCAGTTCCACGATCGGAACAGGGACAGGGGTTTTACTCAAATCTGTTTGTGGTTCCCAAAAAAGAGGGAACTTTCAGACCAATCCTGGACTTAAAGATCCTAAACAAATTCCTAAGAGTTCCATCGTTCAAGATGGAGACTATTCGGACAATTTTACCTATGATCCAAGAGGGTCAGTACATGACCACTGTAGATTTAAAAGATGCTTACCTTCACATACCGATTCACAAAGATCATTACCGGTACCTAAGGTTTGCCTTCCTAGACAGGCATTACCAGTTTGTGGCTCTTCCATTCGGATTGGCTACAGCTCCAAGAATCTTCACAAAGGTTCTGGGTGCTCTTCTGGCGGTACTAAGACCGCGGGGAATCTCGGTAGCTCCATACCTAGACGACATTCTGATACAAGCTTCAAGCTTTCAAACTGCCAAGTCTCATACAGAGTTAGTACTGGCATTTCTAAGGTCACATGGATGGAAGGTGAACGAAAAGAAAAGTTCACTCGTTCCACTCACAAGAGTTCCCTTCCTGGGGACTCTTATAGATTCTGTAGAAATGAAGATTTACCTGACAGAGGACAGGCTAACAAGACTTCAAAGTGCTTGCCGCACCCTTCATTCCATTCAACACCCGTCAGTGGCTCAATGCATGGAGGTAATCGGCTTAATGGTAGCGGCAATGGACATAGTACCCTTTGCACGCTTACACCTCAGACCACTGCAACTAGACATGTGCACCGCTAAAAAATTCGGTTCGTTTTCGGTTCGGATCGATTCGGACTTTTCGAATTTCGTTTCGGATCGAATCTGATTCGGCAAAATTTGATTAAATTCGTTTCGGATTTATTCAGATCCGAATAAATTCGTTTCGGATTTATTCGGATTCGGCTGAATTCGGTTCTATTCCGTTCCGAAATTCGGTATGTTTTTAGTACACTAACACCCATTTAGTACACTAAATCACTAACACCCATAAACTACCTATGAACCACTAAACCGAGGCCCCCCCACATCGCAAACCCTATAATAACATTATTTAACCCCTAATCTGCCGATCGGATATCGCCGCCGCCGCCTACATTATAGCTATTAACCCCTAATCTGCTGTCCCTAACACCGCCGACCCCTACATTATAGTTATTAACCCCTAATCTGCCTCCCCCAACGTCGCCGCAATCTAACTACAAGTATTAACCCCTAATCTGCCGACCCGATATCGCCGCCGCCTACATTATAGCTATTAACCCCTAATCTGCTGTCCCTAACACCGCCGACCCCTACATTATAGTTATTAACCCCTAATCTGCCTCCCCCAACGTCGCCGCAATCTAACTACAAGTATTAACCTCTAATCTGCCAACCCGATATCGCCGCCGCCTACATTATAACTATTAACCCCTAATCTGCTGTCCCTAACACCGCCGACCCCTACATTATAGTTATTAACCCCTAATCTGCCTCCCCCAACGTCGCCGCAATCTAACTACAAGTATTAAGCCCTAATCTGCCGACCCGATATCGCCGCTGCCTACATTATAACTATTAACCCCTAATCTGCTGTCCCTAACACCGCCGACCCCTACATTATAGTTATTAACCCCTAATCTGCCTCCCCCCAACGTCGCCACAATCTAACTACAAGTATTAACCCCTAATCTGCCGACCGCAAATCGCTGCCACTATAATAAATGTATTAACCCCTAAACCGCCGCACTCCCGCCTCGCAAACACTATAATACATTTTATTAACCCCTAATCTGCCCTCCCTAACATCGCCGCCACCTACCTACAATTATTAACCCCTAATCTCCCGCCCCCATCGTCGCCGCTACTATAATAAAGTTATTAACCCCTAAACCTAAATCTAACCCTAACACTAACACCCCCTAACTTAAATATAATTTAAATAAAACGAAATAAGTTTACTATAGTTAAATAAATGAATCCTATTTAAAACTAAAGACTTACCTGTAAAATAAACCCTAAGATAGCTGCAATATAACTAATAGTTACATTGTAGCTATTTTAGCATTTATTTTTATTTTACAGGCAACTTTGTATTTATTTTAACTAGGTACAATAGTTATTAAATAGTTAATAACTATTTAATAACTACCTAGCTAAAATAAATACAAATTTACCTGTAAAATAAATCCTAACCTAAGTTACAATTACACCTAACACTACACTATCATTAAATTAACTAAATAAATGAATCATATTTAAAACAAAATACTTACCTGTAAAATAAACCCTAATATAGCTGCAATATAACTAATAGTTACATTGTAGCTATTTTAGCATTTATATTTATTTTACAGGCAACTTTGTATTTATTTTAACTAGGTACAATAGCTATTAAATAGATATTGACTATTTAATAGCTACCTAGTTAAAATAATTACAAAATTACCTGTAAAATAAATCCTAACCTAAGTTACAATTAAACCTAACACTACACTGTCATTAAATAAATTAACTACAAGTACCTACAATTATCTACAATTAAATAAACTAAAGTACAAAACCCCCCCACTAAATTACAAAAAAAAACAAACACTAAATTACAAAAAATAAAAAAATATTACAAGAATTTTAAACTAATTACACCTAATCTAAGCCCCCTAATAAAATAACAAAGCCCCCCAAAATAAAAAAATGCCCTACCCTATACTAAATTACAAAAGTTAACAGCTCTATTACCTTACCAGCCCTGAACAGGGCCCTTTGCGGGGCATGCCCCAAAGAAAACAGCTCTTTTGCCTGTAAAAAAAAAACACAATCCCCCCCCCACATTACAACCCACCACCCACATACCCCTACTCTAACCCAAACCCCCCTTAAATAAACCTAACACTACCCCCCTGAAGATCTCCCTACCTTGAGTCGTGTTCACCCAGCCGGGCCGAAGTCTTCATCCGATGGGGCAGAAGAGGACATCCAGACCGGCAGAAGTCTTCATCCAAGCGGGGCAAGAAGAGGTCTTCCATCCATCATACAAGTACCAAAATACAAACAAACACTAAATTACAAAAAATAATAAAATATTACAATAATTTTAAACTAATTACACCTAATCTAAGCCCCCTACTAGCTATTAATATAGCTTCAATATAACTAATAGTTACATTGTAGCTATTTTAGGATTTATATTTATTTTACAGGCAACTTTGTATTTATTTTAACTAGGTACAATAGCTATTAAATAGTTAATAACTATTTAATAACTACCTAGCTAAAATAAATACAAATTTACCTGTAAAATAAATCATAACCTAAGTTACAATTACACCTAACACTACACTATCATTAAATTTACTAAATAAATGAATCCTATATAAAACTAAAGACTTACCTGTAAAATAAACCCTAATATAGCTGCAATATAACTAATAGTTACATTGTAGCTATTTTAGCATATATATTTATTGTACAGGCAACTTTGTATTTATTTTAACTAGGTACAATAGCTATTAAATAGATATTTACTGTTTAATAGCTACCTAGTTAAAATAATTACAAAATTACCTGTAAAATAAATCCTAACCTAAGTTACAATTAAACCTAACACTAAACTATCATTAAATAAATTAACTACAAGTACCTACAATTAAATACAATTAAAAAACTAAACTAAAGTACAAAAACCCCCCCACTAAATTACAAAAAATAAAAAAATATTACAAGAATTTTAAACTAATTACACCTAATCTAAGCCCCCTAATAAAATAACAAAGCCCCCCAAAATAAAAAAAAATGCCCTACCCTATACTAAATTACAAAAGTTAACAGCTCTATTACCTTACCAGCCCTGAACAGGGCCTTTTGCGGGGCATGCCCCAAAGAAAACAGCTCTTTTGCCTGTAAAAAAAAACACAATACCCCCCCCACATTACAACCCACCACCCACATACCCCTACTCTAACCCAAACCCCCCTTAAATAAACCTAACACTACCCCCCTGAAGATCTCCCTACCTTGAGTCGTGTTCACCCAGCCGGGCCGAAGTCTTCATCCGATGGGGCAGAAGAGGACATCCAGACCGGCAGAAGTCTTCATCCAAGCGGGGCAAGAAGAGGTCTTCCATCCATCAGAAAAGTACAAAAAAACAAACAAACACTAAATTAGCAAAAATAATAAAATATTACAATAATTTTAAACTAATTACACCTAATCTAAGCCCCCTACTAGCTATTAATATAGCTACAATATAACTAATAGTTACATTGTAGCTATTTTAGGATTTATATTTATTTTACAGGCAACTTTGTATTTATTTTAACTAGGTACAATAGCTATTAAATAGTTAATAACTACCTAGCTAAAATAAATACAAATTTACCTGTAAAATAAACCCTAACCTAAGTTACAATTACACCTAACACTACACTGTCATTAAATTAACTAAATAAATTAATCCTATATAAAACTAAATACTTACCTGTAAAATAAACCCTAATATAGCTACAATATAACTAATAGTTACATTGTAGCTATTTTAGCATTTATATTTATTTTACAGGCAACTTTGTATTTATTTTAACTAGGTACAATAGCTATTAAATAGATATTTACTGTTTAATAGCTACCTAGTTAAAATAATTACAAAATTACCAGTAAAATAAATCCTAACCTAAGTTACTATTAAACCTAACACTACACTATCATTAAATAAATTAACTACAAGTACCTACAATTAAATACAATGAAATAAACTAAACTAAAGTACAAAAAAAACAAACACTAAATTACAAAAAATAAAAAAAATTACAAGAATTTTAAACTAATTACACCTAATCTAAGCCCCCTAATAAAATAACAAAGCCCCCCAAAATAAAAAAATGCCCTACCCTATACTAAGTTACAAAAGTAATCAGCTCTATTACCTTACCAGCCCTTAAAAGGGCCTTTTGCGGGGGAATGCCCCAAAGAAAACAGCTCTTTTGCCTGTAAAAAAAAACACAATACCCCCCCCCACATTACAACCCACCACCCACATACCCCTACTCTAACCCAAACCCCCCTTAAATAAACCTAACACTACCCCCCTGAAGATCTCTCTACCGTGTCTTCACCCAGCGGGCCGAAGTCTTCATCCAATCGGGCAGAAGAGGACATCCAGACCGGCAGAAGTCTTCATCCAAGCGGGGCAAGAAGAGGTCTTCCATCCATCAGAAGTCTTGATCCAGGCGGCATCTTCTCTGTTCATCCATCCGGAGCAGAGCGGCAGCATCCTGAAGACATCCCACGCAGAGCATCCTCTTCTTTCTTGATCCGACGACTAGGTGACTGTACCTTTAAGTGACGTCATCCAAGATGGCGTCCCTTGAATTCCGATTGGCTGATAGGATTCTATCAGCCAATCGGAATTAAGGTAGGAAAAATCTGATTGGCTGATTCAATCAGCCAATCAGATTCAAGTTCAATCCGATTGGCTGATGGAATCAGCCAATCGGATTGAACTTGAATCTGATTGGCTGATTGAATCAGCCAATCAGATTTTTCCTACCTTAATTCCGATTGGCTGATAGAATCCTATCAGCCAATCGGAATTCAAGGGACGCCATCTTGGATGACGTCACTTAAAGGTACAGTCACCTAGTCGTCGGATCAAGAAAGAAGAGGATGCTCTGCGTGGGATGTCTTCAGGATGCTGCCGCTCCGGATGGATGAACAGAGAAGATGCCGCCTGGATCAAGACTTCTGATGGATGGAAGACCTCTTCTTGCCCCGCTTGGATGAAGACTTCTGCCGGTCTGGATGTCCTCTTCTGCCCGATCGGATGAAGACTTTGGCCCGCTGGGTGAAGACACGGTAGAGAGATCTTCAGGGGGGTAGTGTTAGGTTTATTTAAGGGGGGTTTGGGTTAGAGTAGGGGTATGTGGGTGGTGGGTTGTAATGTGGGGGGGGGGGTATTGTGTTTTTTTTTACAGGCAAAAGAGCTGTTTTCTTTGGGGCATGCCCCGCAAAAGGCCCTGTTCAGGGCTGGTAAGGTAATAGAGCTGATTACTTTTGTAATTTAGTATAGGGTAGGGCATTTTTTTATTTTGGGGGGCTTTGTTATTTTATTAGGGGGCTTAGATTAGGTGTAATTAGTTTAAAATTCTTGTAATTTTTTTTATTTTTTGTAATTTAGTGTTTGTTTTTTTTGTACTTTAGTTTAGTTTATTTCATTGTATTTAATTGTAGGTACTTGTAGTTAATTTATTTAATGATAGTGTAGTGTTAGGTTTAATAGTAACTTAGGTTAGGATTTATTTTACAGGTAATTTTGTAATTATTTTAACTAGGTAGCTATTAATTAGTCAATAACTATGTAATAGCTATTGTACCTAGTTAAAATAAATACAAAGTTGCCTTTAAAATAAATATAAAATAAATGCTAAAATAGCTACAATGTAACTATTAGTTATATTGTAGCTATATTAGGGTTTATTTTACAGGTAAGTATTTAGTTTTATATAGGATTAATTTATTTAGTTAATTTAATGACAGTGTAGTGTTAGGTGTAATTGTAACTTAGGTTAGGGTTTATTTTACAGGTAAATTTGTATTTATTTTAGCTAGGTAGTTATTAACTATTTAATAGCTATTGTACCTAGTTAAAATAAATACAAAGTTGCCTGTAAAATAAATATAAATCCTAAAATAGCTACAATGTAACTATTAGTTATATTGTAGCTATATTAATAGCTAGTAGGGGGCTTAGATTAGGTGTAATTAGTTTAAAATTATTGTAATATTTTATTATTTTTGCTAATTTAGTGTTTGTTTGTTTGTTTTTTTGTACTTTTCTGATGGATGGAAGACCTCTTCTTGCCCCGCTTGGATGAAGACTTCTGCCGGTCTGGATTTCCTCTTCTGCCCCATCGGATGAAGACTTCGGCCCGGCTGGGTGAACACGACTCAAGGTAGGGAGATCTTCAGGGGGGTAGTGTTAGGTTTATTTAAGGGGGGTTTGGGTTAGAGTAGGGGTATGTGGGTGGTGGGTTGTAATGTGGGGGGGGGGGATTGTGTTTTTTTTTTTACAGGCAAAAGAGCTGTTTTCTTTGGGGCATGCCCCGCAAAGGGCCCTGTTCAGGGCTGGTAAGGTAATAGAGCTGTTAACTTTTGTAATTTAGTATAGGTTAGGGCATTTTTTTTATTTTGGGGGGCTTTGTTATTTTATTAGGGGGCTTAGATTAGGTGTAATTAGTTTAAAATTCTTGTAATATTTTTTTTATTTTTTGTAATTTAGTGGGCGGGAGTTTGTACTTTAGTTTAGTTTTTTTAATTGTATTTAATTGTAGGTACTTGTAGTTAATTTATTTAATGATAGTGTAGTGTTAGGTTTAATTGTAACTTAGGTTAGGATTTATTTTACAGGTAATTTTGTAATTATTTTAACTAGGTAGCTATTAAATAGTCAGTATCTATTTAATAGCTATTGAACCTAGTTAAAATGAATACAAAGTTGCCTGTACAATAAATATAAATGCTAAAATAGCTACAATGTAACTATTAGTTATATTGCAGCTATATTAGGGTTTATTTTACAGGTAAGTCTTTAGTTTTATATAGGATTCATTTATTTAGTTAATTTAATGATAGTGTAGTGTTAGGTGTAATTGTAACTTAGGTTATGATTTATTTTACAGGTAAATTTGTATTTATTTTAGCTAGGTAGTTATTAAATAGTTATTAACTATTTAATAACTATTGTACCTAGTTAAAATAAATACAAAGTTGCCTGTAAAATACATATAAATCCTAAAATAGCTACAATTTAACTATTAGTTATATTGAAGCTATATTAATAGCTAGTAGGGGGCTTAGATTAGGTGTAATTAGTTTAAAATTATTGTAATATTTTATTATTTTTGGTAATTTAGTGTTTGTTTGTATTTTGGTACTTGTATGATGGATGGAAGACCTCTTCTTGCCCCGCTTGGATGAAGACTTCTGCCGGTCTGGATGTCCTCTTCTGCCCCATCGTATGAAGACTTCGTCCCGGCTGGGTGAACACGACTCAAGGTAGGGAGATCTTCAGGGGGGTAGTGTTAGGTTTATTTAAGGGGGGTTTGGGTTAGAGTAGGGGTATGTGGGTGGTGGGTTGTAATGTGGGGGGGGGATTGTGTTTTTTTTTTACAGGCAAAAGAGCTGTTTTCTTTGGGGCATGCCCCGCAAAGGGCCCTGTTCAGGGCTGGTAAGGTAATAGAGCTGTTAACTTTTGTAATTTAGTATAGGGTAGGGCATTTTTTTTTATTTTGGGGGGCTTTGTTATTTTATTAGGGGGCTTAGATTAGGTGTAATTAGTTTAAAATTCTTGTAATATTTTTTTATTTTTTGTAATTTAGTGTTTGTTTTTTTTTGTAATTTAGTGGGGGGGTTTTGTACTTTAGTTTATTTAATTGTAGATAATTGTAGGTACTTGTAGTTAATTTATTTAATGACAGTGTAGTGTTAGGTTTAATTGTAACTTAGGTTAGGATTTATTTTACAGGTAATTTTGTAATTATTTTAACTAGGTAGCTATTAATTAGTCAATAACTATTTAATAGCTTTTATACCTAGTTAAAATAAATACAAAGTTGCCTGTAAAATAAATATAAATGCTAAAATAGCTACAATGTAACTATTAGTTATATTGCAGCTATCTTAGGGTTTATTTTACAGGTAAGTCTTTAGTTTTAAATAGGATTCATTTATTTAACTATAGTAAACTTATTTCGTTTTATTTAAATTATATTTAAGTTAGGGGGTGTTAGTGTTAGGGTTAGATTTAGGTTTAGGGGTTAATAACCTTATTATAGTAGCGGCGACGATGGGGGCGGGAGATTAGGGGTTAATAATTGTAGGTAGGTGGCGGCGATGTTAGGGAGGGCAGATTAGGGGTTAATAAAATGTATTATAGTGTTTGCGAGGCGGGAGTGCGGCGGTTTAGGGGTTAATACATTTATTATAGTGGCGGCGATTTGCGGTCGGCAGATTAGGGGTTAATACTTGTAGTTAGATTGTGGCGACGTTGGGGGGAGGCAGATTAGGGGTTAATAACTATAATGTAGGGGTCGGCGGTGTTAGGGACAGCAGATTAGGGGTTAATAGCTATAATGTAGGCGGCGGCGATTTGCGGTCGGCAGATTAGGGGTTAATACTTGTAGTTAGATTGCGGCGACGCTGGGGGGGCAGATTAGGGGTTAATAACTATAATGTAGGGGTCGGCGGTGATAGGGACAGCAGATTAGGGGTTAATAGCTATAATGTAGGCGGCGGCGATATCGGGTCGGCAGATTAGGGGTTAATAGTTGTAGTTAGATTGCGGCGACGTTGGGGGGGGCAGATTAGGGGTTAATAACTATAATGTAGGGGTCGGCGGTGTTAGGGACAGCAGATTAGGGGTTAATAGTTATAATGTAGGTGGCGGCGATATTCGGTCGGCAGATTAGGGGTTAATAAAATATTGCAGGTGTCAGCGATAGCGGGGGCGGCAGATTAGGGGTTAATAAGTGTTAGATTAGGGGTGTTTAGAGACTCGGGGTACATGTTAGGGTGTTAGGTGCAGACTATGGCCTAGATTTAGAGTTCGGCGGTAAAAGGGCTGTTAACGCTCCGCGGGTTTTTTTCTGGCCGCACCATAAATTTAACTCTGGTATCGAGAGTTCAAACAAATGCTGCGTTAGGCTCCAAAAAAGGAGCGTAGAGCATTTTTACCGCAAATGCAACTCTCGATACCAGAGCTGCTTACGGACGCGGCCGGCATCAAAAACGTGCTCGTGCACGATTCTCCCATAGGAAACAATGGGGCTGTTTGAGCTGAAAAAAAACCTAACACCTGCAAAAAAGCAGCGTTCAGCTCCTAACGCAGCCCCATTGTTTCCTATGGGGAAACACTTCCTAAGTCTGCACCTAACACTCTAACATGTACCCCGAGTCTAAACACCCCTAGCCTTACACTTATTAACCCCTAATCTGCCGCCCACGCTATCGCTGACCCCTGCATTACACTTTTAACCCCTAATCTGCCGCTCCGTAAAACGCCGCCACCTACGTTATCCCTATGTACCCCTAATCTGCTGCCCTAACATCGCCGACCCCTATGTTATATTTATTAACCCCTAATCTGCCCCCCACAACGTCGCCGACACCTACCTACACTTATTAACCCCTAATCTGCCGAGCGGACCTGAGCGCTACTATAATAAAGTTATTAACCCCTAATCCGCCTCACTAACCCTATCATAAATAGTATTAACCCCTAATCTGCCCTCCCTAACATCGCCGACACCTACCTTCAATTATTAACCCCTAATCTGCCGACCGGAGCTCACCGCTATTCTAATAAATGTATTAACCCCTAAAGCTAAGTCTAACCCTAACACTAACACCCCCCTAAGTTAAATATAATTTTTATCTAACGAAATAAATTAACTCTTATTAAATAACTTTTTCCTATTTAAAGCTAAATACTTACCTGTAAAATAAATCCTAATATAGCTACAATATAAATTATAATTATATTATAGCTATTTTAGGATTAATATTTATTTTACAGGCAACTTTGTAATTATTTTAACCAGGTACAATAGCTATTAAATAGTTAAGAACTATTTAATAGTTACCTAGTTAAAATAATAACAAATTTACCTGTAAAATAAATCCTAACCTAAGTTATAATTAAACCTAACACTACCCTATCAATAAAATAATTAAATAAACTACCTACAATTACCTACAATTAACCTAACACTACACTATCAATAAATTAATTAAACACAATTGCTACAAATAAATACAATTAAATAAACTAGCTAAAGTACAAAAAATAAAAAAGAACTAAGTTACAGAAAATAAAAAAATATTTACAAACATAAGAAAAATATTACAACAATTTTAAACTAATTACACCTACTCTAAGCCCCCTAATAAAATAACAAAGCCCCCCAAAATAAAAAATTCCCTACCCTATTCTAAATTAAAAAGGTTACAAGCTCTTTTACCTTACCAGCCCTGAACAGGGCCCTTTGCGGGGCATGCCCCAAGAATTTCAGCTCTTTTGCCTGTAAAAGAATAAATACAATACCCCCCCCCCCCCAACATTACAACCCACCACCCACATACCCCTAATCTAACCCAAACCCCCCTTAAATAAACCTAACACTAAGCCCCTGAAGATCTTCCTACCTTGTCTTCACCATCCAGGTATCACCGATCCGTCCTGGCTCCAAGATCTTCATCCAACCCAAGCGGGGGTTGGCGATCCATAATCCGGTGCTCCAAAGTCTTCCTCCTATCCGGCAAGAAGAGGACATCCGGACCGGCAAACATCTTCTCCAAGCGGCATCTTCGATCTTCTTCCATCCGGTGCGGAGCGGGTCCATCTTGAAGCAGGCAACGCGGATCCATCCTCTTCTTCCGATGTCTCCCGACTAATGACGGTTCCTTTAAGGGACGTCATCCAAGATGGCGTCCCTCGAATTCCGATTGGCTGATAGGATTCTATCAGCCAATCGGAATTAAGGTAGGAATTTTCTGATTGGCTGATGGAATCAGCCAATCAGAATCAAGTTCAATCCGATTGGCCGATCCCATCAGCCAATCAGATTGAGCTCGCATTCTATTGGCTGATCGGAACAGCCAATAGAATGCGAGCTCAATCTGATTGGCTGATTGGATCAGCCAATCGGATTGAACTTGATTCTGATTGGCTGATTCCATCAGCCAATCAGAAAATTCCTACCTTAATTCCGATTGGCTGATAGAATCCTATCAGCCAATCGGAATTCGAGGGACGCCATCTTGGATGACGTCCCTTAAAGGAACCGTCATTAGTCGGGAGACATCGGAAGAAGAGGATGGATCCGCGTCGCCTGCTTCAAGATGGACCCGCTCCGCACCGGATGGAAGAAGATCGAAGATGCCGCTTGGAGAAGATGTTTGCCGGTCCGGATGTCCTCTTCTTGCCGGATAGGAGGAAGACTTTGGAGCACCGGATTATGGATCGCCAACCCCCGCTTGGGTTGGATGAAGATCTTGGAGCCAGGACGGATCGGTGATACCTGGATGGTGAAGACAAGGTAGGAAGATCTTCAGGGGCTTAGTGTTAGGTTTATTTAAGGGGGGTTTGGGTTAGATTAGGGGTATGTGGGTGGTGGGTTGTAATGTTGGGGGGGGGGGTATTGTATTTATTCTTTTACAGGCAAAAGAGCTGAAATTCTTGGGGCATGCCCCGCAAAGGGCCCTGTTCAGGGCTGGTAAGGTAAAAGAGCTTGTAACCTTTTTAATTTAGAATAGGGTAGGGAATTTTTTATTTTGGGGGGCTTTGTTATTTTATTAGGGGGCTTAGAGTAGGTGTAATTAGTTTAAAATTGTTGTAATATTTTTCTTATGTTTGTAAATATTTTTTTATTTTCTGTAACTTAGTTCTTTTTTATTTTTTGTACTTTAGCTAGTTTATTTAATTGTATTTATTTGTAGCAATTGTGTTTAATTAATTTATTGATAGTGTAGTGTTAGGTTAATTGTAGGTAATTGTAGGTAGTTTATTTAATTATTTTATTGATAGGGTAGTGTTAGGTTTAATTCTAACTTAGGTTAGGATTTATTTTACAGGTAAATTTGTTAATATTTTAACTAGGTAACTATTAAATAGTTCTTAACTATTTAATAGCTATTGTACCTGGTTAAAATAATTACAAAGTTGCCTGTAAAATAAATATTAATCCTAAAATAGCTATAATATAATTATAATTTATATTGTAGCTATATTAGGATTTATTTTACAGGTAAGTATTTAGCTTTAAATAGGAATAAGTTATTTAATAAGAGTTAATTTATTTCGTTAGATAAAAATTATATTTAACTTAGGGGGGTGTTAGTGTTAGGGTTAGACTTAGCTTTAGGGGTTAATCCATTTATTAGAATAGCGGTGAGCTCCGATCGGAAGTTTAGGGGTTAATAATTGAAGGTAGGTGTCGGCGATGTTAGGGAGGGCAGATTAGGGGTTAATACTATTTATGATAGGGTTAGTGAGGCGGATTAGGGGTTAATAACTTTATTATAGTAGCGCTCAGGTCCGCTCGGCAGATTAGGGGTTAATAAGTGTAGGCAGGTGTCGGCGATGTTGAGGGGGGCAGATTAGGGGTTAATAAATATAATACAGGGGTCGGCGGGGTTAGGGGCAGCAGATTAGGGGTACATAAATATAACGTAGGTGGCGGTCGGCAGATTAGGGGTTAAAAATTTTAATCGAGTGGCGGCGGTGTGGGGGGACCTCGGTTTAGGGGTACATAGGTAGTTTATGGGTGTTAGTGTACTTTAGGGTACAGTAGGTAAGAGCTTTATAAACCGGCGTTAGCCAGAAAGCTCTTAACTCCTGCTATTTTCAGGCGGCTGGAATCTTGTCGTTAGAGCTCTAACGCTCACTGCAGAAACGACTCTAAATACCGGCGTTAGAAAGATCCAATTGAAAAGATAGGCTACGCAAATGGCGTAGGGGGATCTGCGGTATGGAAAAGTCGCGGCTGAAAAGTGAGCGTTAGACCCTTTAATCACTGACTCCAAATACCAGCGGGCGCCCAAAACCAGCGTTAGGAGCCTCTAACGCTGGTTTTGACGGCTACCGCCGAACTCTAAATCTAGGCCTTAGTGTTTCCCCATAGGAAACAATGGGGCTGCGGTGTTAGTTTTTTTTCAGCCGAAACTCCCATTGTTTCCTATGGGGAAATGCCGAATCTTAACGAGCTAATTCGGATTTATTCGGAGATACGGCAGCTATTTCGGATTCATTCGGTAGATTCGGAAGTATTTTAATTCGGAAATCCGAATCGATCCGAATCTCCGAATTTACAGAATTTACCGAATTTCCGAATTAATCCGAAACGAACCGCACATGTCTAACTGCAACTGTGCATGCTAAGTCAGTGGAATGGGGATTACTCAGACTTATCCCCTTCTCTGAATCTGGATCAAGAGACCAGAAATTCTCTTCTATGGTGGCTTTCTCGGCCACATCTGTCCAGGGGGATGCCATTCAGCAGACCAGACTGGACAATTGTAACAACAGACGCCAGCCTTCTAGGTTGGGGTGCCGTCTGGAATTCTCTGAAGGCTCAGGGACAATGGAGTCAGGAGGAGAGTCTCCTGCCAATAAACATTCTGGAATTGAGAGCAGTTCTCAATGCCCTCCTGGCTTGGCCCCAGTTGACAACTCGGGGGTTCATCAGGTTTCAGTCGGACAACATCACGACTGTAGCTTACATCAACCATCAGGGAGGGACAAGAAGCTCCCTAGCTATGATGGAAGTATCAAAGATAATTCGCTGGGCAGAGTCTCACTCTTGCCACCTGTCAGCAATCCACATCCCGGGAGTGGAGAACTGGGAGGCGGATTTCTTAAGTCGTCAGACTTTTCATCCGGGGGAGTGGGAACTCCATCCGGAGGTCTTTGCCCAAATACTTCGACGTTGGGGCAAACCAGAGATAGATCTCATGGCGTCTCGACAGAACGCCAAGCTTCCTCGTTACGGGTCCAGATCCAGGGATCCAGGAGCAGTCCTGATAGATGCCCTGACAGCACCTTGGGACTTCAGGATGGCTTACGTGTTTCCACCCTTCCCGATGCTTCCTCGATTGATTGCCAGAATCAAACAAGAGAGAGCATCAGTGATTCTAATAGCACCTGCGTGGCCACGCAGGACTTGGTATGCAGACCTGTTGGACATGTCATCCTGTCCACCTTGGTCTCTACCTCTGAAACAGGACCTTCTGATACAGGGTCCCTTCAAACATCAAAATCTAACTTCTCTGAAGCTGACTGCTTGGAAATTGAACGCTTGATTTTATCAAGACGTGGGTTTTCTGAGTCAGTTATTGATACCTTAATACAGGCTAGGAAACCTGTTACCAGAAAGATTTACCATAAGATATGGCGTAAATACCTATATTGGTGTGAATCCAAAGGTTACTCTTGGAGTAAGGTTAGGATTCCTAGGATATTGTCTTTTCTACAAGAAGGTTTAGAAAAGGGTTTATCTGCTAGTTCATTAAAGGGACAGATCTCAGCTCTGTCCATTCTGTTACACAAACGTCTGTCAGAAGTTCCTGACGTCCAGGCTTTTTGTCAGGCTTTGGCCAGGATTAAGCCTGTGTTTAAAACTGTTGCTCCACCATGGAGTTTAAACCTGGTTCTTAATGTTTTACAGGGCGTTCCGTTTGAACCCCTTCATTCCATTGATATAAAGTTGTTATCTTGGAAAGTTCTATTTTTAATGGCTATTTCCTCGGCTCGAAGAGTCTCTGAATTATCAGCCTTACATTGTGATTCTCCTTATTTGATTTTTCATTCGGATAAGGTAGTTCTGCGTACTAAACCTGGGTTCTTACCTAAGGTAGTTACTAACAGGAATATCAATCAAGAGATTGTTGTTCCTTCTTTGTGCCCAAATCCTTCTTCGAAGAAGGAACGTCTACTGCACAACCTGGATGTAGTCCGTGCTCTAAAATTTTACTTACAGGCAACTAAGGAATTTCGACAAACGTCTTCTCTGTTTGTCGTTTACTCTGGGCAGAGGAGAGGTCAAAAAGCTTCTGCTACCTCTCTTTCTTTTTGGCTTCGTAGCATAATTCGTTTAGCTTATGAGACTGCTGGACAGCAGCCTCCTGAAAGAATTACAGCTCATTCTACTAGAGCTGTGGCTTCCACTTGGGCCTTCAAGAATGAGGCCTCTGTTGAGCAGATTTGCAAGGCTGCAACTTGGTCTTCGCTTCATACTTTTTCCAAATTTTACAAATTTGACACTTTTGCTTCATCGGAGGCTATTTTTGGGAGAAAGGTTCTTCAGGCAGTGGTTCCTTCTGTATAAAGAGCCTGCCTATCCCTCCCGTCATCCGTGTACTTTTGCTTTGGTATTGGTATCCCAGAAGTAATGATGACCCGTGGACTGATCACACTTAACAGAAGAAAACATAATTTATGCTTACCTGATAAATTCCTTTCTTCTGTAGTGTGATCAGTCCACGGCCCGCCCTGTTTTTAAGGCAGGTAAATATTTTTTAATTTATACTCCAGTCACCACTTCACCCTTGGCTTTTCCTTTCTCGTTGGTCCTTGGTCGAATGACTGGGAGTGACGTAGAGGGGAGGAGCTATATGCAGCTCTGCTGGGTGAATCCTCTTGCACTTCCTGTTGGGGAGGAGTAATATCCCAGAAGTAATGATGACCCGTGGACTGATCACACTACAGAAGAAAGGAATTTATCAGGTAAGCATAAATTATGTTTTTGTGTGATTTTGAGGTCTAAGGCAGGACCTTGGTACGTGCACCTATCTATGGACTGATGCTGTGTTCATTTTTTACATAGTCCGGGTAATCAATGCCCATCAGTTATGTTCCTATTGCCGTTCTAGAGTACTCTATTCTCCTGAAGCAGGGAGCTTAGAGTGCATTGAGCCATCCGCCTCCGAGGTTTCCATGACCCGTGAAGTGAGTGCCCCAGTCTATTTCCCGGCTACGCAAGCAGGTGTCCCTATGGCCTTTACTCCTTCTCCGGAGGGTGGCTTGTATCCTCCAGAGGTTACGGCACGGTTCCGTATGGCCATCTCAATGGTGCTGAATCATCTCCCAAATGAAGTATTTCTAAGATACTGTCCATGTTCCGTTAACCAGGGCCCGTCGAGTGTGGGATCGCCCGATTCAGTTCGGCCTTCTGGGGAAGCGTTGGCTTCTGAGGCTTCAGGGGGCCCTATCTCAGAGCCAGGGTCTTCAGTTGATCCGGCGAGGGATGATTTTTCCTTCCAGTATAGGCTGGCTCGCATTTGTGTTCTTTTAAGACAAGTTTTGGCAATGTTGGAGTATCTCAGTCCTAGCGGGCCGAGGGATCCGAGGCCTTAGAAGCTGGATGGCAAAATGGATATGAGGTCTGGGGATGAAGCCAATCTCCTTAACGTCGCCATTTTTCTTTTACTTTATGTTTTTCGGTTCCAGTTCTGAGCTTGGGTGAATGGGACTTTTAATCAGCTGGTTCCATTGTCTTCCTCGTTCACCCGGTGGGTGCTGCCTTCATTTTATATTTTGATCGGGATGGATGTGTTTAATTTGTTTTTTCTTAAGCTCATGTCTGTTAGAATTTTGTTTTTATAAGTGTTTTTCTCTGGAACCGATACTTGCGACTTTGGTTGCATGGGCACTTTCTCGGAAGTTGCACACTTGTTGAATAATAGAATTATGTTTTTCTAGCTCATTTATCGATCCTTTGGGAAGAATTTTCCTGGACCTTGGGCAGTTTTAGAGTGTCCCTATGCCAGGCAGGTACTGGTCGGATACTTTTTTCGGCTGTTACCAGGGTTCATGTCATCCTCGTGGTGCTGATATAATCCTGCTGGATTTTAAATGTGTCTTGGCCTATTCTATGGACTCCGGGCTCGGATCCTAATGAAGTATGAGGCCTGTTGTTTAATTATAATCCCTCCGAGGGAGGGTTATGAGTGCCAATCTAGGTTGGCTGGTCGGGCTTCTCGTCTGGGATACGGATCTGTTTTTTGCAGACATCATCATGGTTCTTCAGGTCCCCGGGGACTCAGAACCGTTATTCCATTCTTGGAGTGGGAGATGTGTGTGACCTGTGTGGTCTGGTGTGCCGAGTGACTCTTTAGCCTATTAAGCATTTTATTGTGGTGGCGGAGTTTTCTTCCTTCCCGCCTTGGGTGGATCATATGTTCGGGATGCGCGGGCATATTCTTTCTCTGCTCAGAGTTGTGTTACTCTAGGAGTTGTTGTGCAGAGGTTCCCTGCCTTCTGTGGAGAGTTGAGAAGCTCCAGCTGTTGCCTGCTTAAAGAAGAATTTGGAAGCTAGATCCTTCAAGGACCTCTAGCTGTTATCTCTTCCATTACCCTTGGTCTGACCATGGTCTCAACGTTCGGGTGTATTTCCGTCCTCATTGCAACTCTAGCCTTGGAGCTTGTCAGTGAAGGGGCGAGGTCGGTTACAGAGAGCCTCCCTTCTGGGGTCAGGTAGTTGACCATTTATCCTCGATGCTCCGTTGGGGGCTTTGTGGGCGGTGCCTTAAGTTCGGATGGCGATCAGGGTACTGGGTTCTCATTCGCCTTTGGGTGTTGGTTGTTCCCTTGCCTGTGTTATGCTGCCTGAAATGTTAACAAATATGGATCACAATTGCAGTAACTACCTAGTTTCTAATAGTAAGGAGAATTTGTATCACCTTGGTTGACACTTTCTATGTGGCAGAAAGTATGCTAAACGTCAGGTGATTAAGTTGTTATTTTAATGAACTTAGACTCACAGTTTTATGATACAGGCGCTGCTAGAAACAAGAAAGTTAGCCTGTACTGTAAGGTAGGTGTTCCAGCTGACAGGGTTACCATCAGAGGCGCGGCTGTAACCACTACGTAGAGAGAGCGTTTGGTGCAGAGCCAGGTGACGTTTAGTGTGACGTCATTCGGGGCGGAGCCAAGTTCCGATGCAGCGTTCCTGTTGTATTTTGACAATTGAGAGTCCTCGGTTTATGTGTAACCTTCCGTAGGTGAGTGCTTATTATCCCCACTTAAGTATCAGCAAGTTTGGCTATCTGATGACACATACACTTAGAGATGATTCCAAGAGAGTTGTATGCAAGTGTGGTTGGAGATCGGAGAGGCAAGTGTCAATGTGTAGTGAATAAGAGGAACAAAATATACAAAGCGAACAGCAAATCCCTTGCAGGAACAAACCCCAAGTGAACCAAAGTGACTTTCCTTAGTTATCACATAAGCCCTTCTGGAGTAAAGATGCTATGAAATAGACATTTTTCAGGCTTGGTGTACAATTGGTGTGCTCTAAGTCTTGATAAGACTTTTCGGACGTCTTTGACGTGTTGTTCCAAAGTGTTTGAGTATACCAGAATGTCATCAAGGTAAATGACAATACATATGTCAAGGAGGTCTCTGAACATATCATTGATAAAGTGTTGGAAAGTGGCTGGGACGTTACATAGGCCAAACTGCATAACCGTGTACTCAAATAATCCATACCTGGTCCTGAATGCCGTCAGCCGCTCATCACCCTGTCTGATATGGATTAGGTTATAAGCCCCACGTAAATCAAGTTTTGTGAATACTGTGGCATCTTGTAAACGTTCTATAAGTTCTATGGGTACCTATTCTTGATGGTTCTTTTATTCAATTCTCGATAATCGATGATTGGTCTTAGGGAAGAGTCTTTGTTTCTCACAAAAAACATACCGGCCCCTGCGGGTGAAGTAGACGGTCTGATGAAACCTTTCCTCAAGTTTTCCTCAAGATATTCCTTCAGATGTACCAACTCGGGTTGACTAAGAGGGTATAGGTGTCCGAAAGGTATAGATGATCCGGGTTTTAGTTCAATTGGGCAATCATACTTGCGATGAGGTGGTAAGTTTTCTGCCTTCGTTTTACTGAAAACATCTAGGGAATCTGTATACTGAGTGGGTAGATTCAGTTTGGTATGAGGAATCTGTAAGAGAAGGGTCTGTGTGTAACAAGTTTAATGGCAGTAAGCGGAATCTAGTTTGACCTGTAAATCTTTCCAATTAATCTGTGGCTGATGTAACTGTAACCAGTTTAACCCTAAAACGACAGGGAATAAAGGTGAGGGTAAAATGTCAAACATTAGATACTCAGAATGACCCGTAGCAGTAGTTACTAGTAACGGTATTGTGTTATGTGTTATGGGACCTGTTGTAATAGTGGTGCCATCAATAACTCGAATCAACACAGGGTTTTGCTTCACCACAAGTGGAATTTTATTATTTACAACCAGAGTGCTATCTATGGCCTAGATTTGGAGTTCGGCGGTAGCCGTCAAAACCAGTGTTAGAGGCTCCTAACGCTGGTTTTGGCCGCCCGCTGGTATTTGGAGTCAGTGATTAAAGGGTCTAACGCTCACTTTTCAGCCGCGACTTTTCCATACCGCAGAACCCCCTACGCCATTTGCGTATCCTATCTTTTCAATGGGATCTTTCTAACGCCGGTATTTAGAGTCGTTTCTGAAGTGAGCGTTAGAGCTCTAACGACAAAATTCCAGCCGCCTGAAAATAGCAGGAGTTAAGAGCTTTCTGGCTAACGCCGGTTCATAAAGCTCTTAACTACTGTACCCTAAAGTACACTAACACCCATAAACTACCTATGTACCCCTAAACCGAGCTCCCCCCACATCGCCGCCACTCGATTAAAATTTTTAACCCCTAATCTGCCGACCGCCACCTACGTTATACTTATGTACCCCTAATCTGCTGCCCCTAACCCCGCCGACCCCTGTATTACATTTATTAACCCCTAACCTGCCCCCCACAACGTCGCCGCCAGCTACTTAAAATAATTAACCCCTAATCTTCCGACCGCAAAGCGCCGCCACCTACGTTATCCCTATGTACCCCTAATCTGCTACCCCTAACACCGCCGACCCCTATATTATATTTATTAACCCCTAATCTGCCCCCCTCAACGTCGCCGACACCTGCCTACACTTATTAACCCCTAATCTGCCGAGCGGACCTGAGCGCTACTATAATAAAGTTATTAACCCCTAACCCGCCTCACTAACCCTATCTTAAATAGTATTAACCCCTAATCTGCCCTCCCTAACATCGCCGACACCTACCTTCAATTATTAACCCCTAATCTGACGACCAGAGCTCACCGCTATTCTAATAAATTGATTAACCCCTAAAGCTAAGTCTAACCCTAACACTAACACCCCCCTAACTTAAATATAATTTACATCTAATGAAATTAATTAACTCTTATTAAATAAATGATTCCTATTTAAAGCTAAATACTTACCTGTAAAATAAATCCTAATATAGCTACAATATAAATTATAATTACATTGTAACTATTTTAGGATTAATATTTATTTTACAGGCAACTTTGTAATTATTTTAACTAGGTACAATAGCTATTTAATAGTTAAGAACTATTTAATAGCTACCTAGTTAAAATAATAACAAATTTACCTGTAAAATAAATCCTAACCTAAGATATAATTAAACCTAACACTACCCTATCAATAAAATAATTAAATAAACTACCTACAATTACCTACAATTAACCTAACACTACACTATCAATAAATTAATTAAACACAATTGCTACAAATAAATACAATTAAATAAACTAGCTAAAGTACAAAAAATAAAAAAAAACTAAGTTACAAAAAATAAAAAAATATTTACAAACATAAGAAAAATATTACAACAATTTTAAACTAATTACACCTACTCTAAGCCCCCTAATAAAATAACAAAACCCCCAAAATAAAAAATTCCCTACCCTATTCTAAATTAAAAAAGTTACAAGCTCTTTTACCTTACCAGCCCTGAACAGGGCCCTTTGCGGGGCATGCCCCAAGAATTTCAGCTCTTTTGCCTGTAAAAGAATAAATACAATACCCCCCCCCCCAACATTACAACCCACCACCCACATACCCCTAATCTAACCCAAACCCCCCTTAAATAAACCTAACACTAAGCCCCTGAAGATCTTCCTACCTTGTCTTCACCATACCAGGTTCACCGATCCGTCCTGGCTCCAACATCTTCATCCAACCCAAGCGGGGGTTGGCGATCCATCATCCGGTGCTGAAGAGGTCCAGAAGAGGCTCCAAAGTCTTCCTCCTATCCGGCAAGAAGAGGACATCCGGACCGGCAAACATCTTCTCCAAGCGGCATCTTCGATCTTCTTCCATCCGGTGCGGAGCGGGTCCATCTTGAAGCAGGCGACGCGGATCCATCCTCTTCTTCCGTAGTCTCCCGACGAATGACGGTTCCTTTAAGGGACGTCATCCAAGATGGCGTCCCTCGAATTCCGATTGGCTGATAGGATTCTATCAGCCAATCGGAATTAAGGTAGGAATTTTCTGATTGGCTGATGGAATCAGCCAATCAGAATCAAGTTCAATCCGATTGGCTGATTGGATCAGCCAATCGGATTGAACTTGATTCTGATTGGCTGATTCCATCAGCCAATCAGAAAATTCCTACCTTAATTCCGATTGGCTGATAGAATCCTATCAGCCAATCGGAATTCGAGGGACGCCATCTTGGATGACGTCCCTTAAAGGAACCGTCATTCGTCGGGAGACAACGGAAGAAGAGGATGGATCCGCGTCGCCTGCTTCAAGATGGACCCGCTCCGCACCGGATGGAAGAAGATCGAAGATGCCGCTTGGAGAAGATGTTTGCCGGTCCGGATGTCCTCTTCTTGCCGGATAGGAGGAAGACTTTGGAGCCTCTTCTGGACCTCTTCAGCACCGGATGATGGATCGCCAACCCCCGCTTGGGTTGGATGAAGATGTTGGAGCCAGGACGGATCGTGAACCTGGTATGGTGAAGACAAGGTAGGAAGATCTTCAGGGGCTTAGTGTTAGGTTTATTTAAGGGGGGTTTGGGTTAGATTAGGGGTATGTGGGTGGTGGGTTGTAATGTTGGGGGGGGGGTATTGTATTTATTCTTTTACAGGCAAAAGAGCTGAAATTCTTGGGGCATGCCCCGCAAAGGGCCCTGTTCAGGGCTGGTAAGGTAAAAGAGCTTGTAACTTTTTTAATTTAGAATAGGGTAGGGAATTTTTTATTTTGGGGGGCTTTGTTATTTTATTAGGGGGCTTAGAGTAGGTGTAATTAGTTTAAAATTGTTGTAATATTTTCTTATGTTTGTAAATATTTTTTTATTTTTTGTAACTTAGTTCTTTTTTATTTTTTGTACTTTAGCTAGTTTATTTAATTGTATTTATTTGTAGCAATTGTGTTTAATTAATTTATTGATAGTGTAGTGTTAGGTTAATTGTAGGTAATTGTAGGTAGTTTATTTAATTATTTTATTGATAGGGTAGTGTTAGGTTTAATTATATCTTAGGTTAGGATTTATTTTACAGGTAAATTTGTTATTATTTTAACTAGGTAGCTATTAAATAGTTCTTAACTATTTAATAGCTATTGTACCTAGTTAAAATAATTACAAAGTTGCCTGTAAAATAAATATTAATCCTAAAATAGCTACAATGTAATTATAATTTATATTGTAGCTATATTAGGATTTATTTTACAGGTAAGTATTTAGCTTTAAATAGGAATCATTTATTTAATAAGAGTTAATTAATTTCGTTAGATGTAAATTATATTTAAGTTATGGGGGTGTTAGTGTTAGGGTTAGACTTAGCGTTAGGGGTTAATACATTTATTAGAATAGCGGTGAGCTCCGCTCGGAAGATTAGGGGTTAATAATTGAAGGTAGGTGTCGGCGATGTTAGGGAGGGCAGATTAGGGGTTAATACTATTTATGATAGGGTTAGTGAGGCGGATTAGGGGTTAATAACTTTATTATAGTAGCGCTCAGGTCCGCTCGGCAGATTAGGGGTTAATAAGTGTAGGCAGGTGTCGGCGACGTTGAGGGGGGCAGATTAGGGGTTAATAAATATAATATAGGGGTCGGTGATGTTAGGGCAGCAGATTAGGGGTACATAGGGATAACGTAGGTTGCGGCGGTTTACGGAGCGGCAGATTAGGGGTTAAAAAAAATATGCAGGTGTCAGTGATAGCGGGGGCGGCAGATTAGGGGTTAATAAGTGTAAGGCTAGGGGTGTTTAGACTCGGGGTACATGTTAGAGTGTTAGGTGCAGACGTAGGAAGTGTTTCCGCATAGCAAACAATGGGGCTGCGTTAGGAGCTGAACGCTGCTTTTTTGCAGGTGTTAGGTTTTTTTTCAGCTCAAACAGTCCCATTGTTTCCTATGGGGGAATCGTGCACGAGCACGTTTTTGAGGCTGGCCGCGTCCGTAAGCACCGCTGGTATCGAGAGTTGCATTTGCAGTAAAAATGCTCTACGCTCCTTTTTTGGAGCCTAACGCAGCATTTGTTTGAACTCTCGATACCAGAGTTAATTTTATGGTGCGGCCAGAAAAAAGCCCGCAGAGCGTTAACAGCCCTTTTACCGCCAAACTCCAAATCTAGGCCTATATCATTTTCAGATGCTCCGGAGTCAAGAATAGCTTCAGTGCTCATCCTGTTTTGGTCCCACTGTAAGAATAGAGAAAGATGACAATAATTAGGTTTTAAGTCTTTAGTTAGTGCTGAATGAATGGTTAAAAACTTACTTCTCTTGGATTTAAGCAGAAGAGGACAATCTTTTACTGAATGACTGGGGTTAGCGCAAAACATACACAGGTGTTGGATCCTGCGACGGTTCCGCTCTTCTGTTGACGAAGGTCCCCTAATAACTCAGATCTCCATTGCTTCAGGAATGCTTTTACTACTATATGGAACAGGTGGTTCAGGGAGTTGGGTTCTTGCTACCCTGGGGATGTAATCAGCTGACTGATGTTCCACCTTCCTTTCTCTGAGGCGTCTGTCAATGTGGACCACCAACTTCATTAAAGCCTCAAGTGTCTTTGGGTTCTCTGTGCGAGCTAACTCATCCTTAATAGGATCAGATAGTCCCAGCCTAAATTGGTTCTTTAAAGCGATAGAGTTCCATTGTGAGTCAGTGGCGTAACGTTTAAACTCTGTAATGTAATCCTCGACATTCCTTCTCCCTTGTTTCAAGGCACGCATGTTTGTTTCTGCTGTATTTTGGATTTTTATATCTTGATATAATTCATCCATGGTCTTAAAAAATTCTTCTAGGGAGGTTAGGATAGGGTCATCTGTTTCGTAGAATTGATCGGCCCAAACTCTGGGTTCTCCTCTTAGAAAGGAAATGACTGTTAAGACCTTTATCTTTTCTGTGTTGTAAGTTTTATTCTTCAAATCAAAAAGCAGATTACATGCATTCTTAAATTGTCTATACATCCTCCTTTCCCCGGAAAAGGTATCAGGTAGTGAAACTATAGGCTCAGGAATAGGATCATGTATGCTGGATTTCTGCAGAATGCAATCCTTTATAATAGTATGTAAGGTTTGATTCTCTAATTGTAACTCTCTGAATCCTTGACCTATTTGATCGACTCTTTGGGAGAGATTATATGCGAATTGGGGTAACTCGGCTGGATCCATAATCCTTTTTGGCTTAGTATTATGTTATGCTGCCTGAAATGTTAACAAATATAGATCACAATTGCAGTAGCTACCTAGTTTCTAATAGTAAGGAGAATTTGTATCACCTTGGTTGACACTTTCTATGTGGCAGAAAGTATGCTAAACGTCAGGTGATTAAGTTGTTATTTTAATGAACTTAGGCTCACAGTTTTACGATACAGGAGCTGCTAGAAACAAGAATGTTAGCCTGTACTGTAAGGTAGGTGTTCCAGCTGACAGGGTTACTATCGGAGGCGTGGCTGTAACCGCTATGTAGAGAGAGCATTTGGTGCAGAGCCGGGTGACGTATAGTGTGACGTCATTCAGGGGGGGAGCCAAGTTCCGATGCAGCATTCCTGTTGTATTTTGACAATTGAGAGTCCTCGGTTTATGTGTAACCTTCTGTAGGTGAGTGCTTATTATCCCTAAGTATCAGCAAGTTTGGCTATTTGATGACACATACACTTAGAGATGATTCCCAGAGAGTTGTATGCGAGTGCTGTTGGAGATCGGAGAGGCAAGTGTCAATTTGTAGTGAATGAGAGGAACAAAATATACAAAGCGAACAGCAAATCCCTTGCAGGAACAAACCCCAAGTGAACCGAAGTATAAAGTTCATGGATATCTCATTGAAGATAGGAAAAACAGTAGAGCAAAGTCCTTCCTAAGAGCTCAGTGCTTCAGCTTGCTCAGAGCAACAATTAAAATACTAAGCACCTGTGTCAGCAAGCAGTGAGCATTTAAAGGTACAGTGGGATGGGCTAATATGCATAAGGTTGAGACATGATTCCTGACAGCCTGTGTGTGTAGCACGTATTAACGCTTGCCTACGAGATTTCTGTAGGATCCGAGTGCCCTGGGTGCTGGATCTTAGACTGTTAAGGAAGTCCTTTGTGACTCTTGGGTTTAAGGCTATTGCTAGATAGCCAAGTCTAGGGACCTTAGAGGTGCGTTCCTCGTTGTAGGAGGCAGCTTAGGGTTCCTTTGGAAGTTGGATCTTTGCTTGATTCCTTTTTTTGAGGACCCTGACCCAGGTCCGTGTCTCGCCTTGGATGGGTGTGGATGGTTCAAACTCACATTACACGTTTGTGGTCCCGCGGGCCTCTCTCCGTAGAGGCTGGGGCTCTGTGAGAGAGGCCTTGTTTTGTAGTTTAGGCTTTAGGTCCCTCTGACAGTTCCCTACTGGTCTTCTGGCACATTTACGCTGTTCCTAGAATACAGGTATCCTCACCTGGGTTGGCGATATGGCTGAGGGGGTCTCACCTCTATGGTAGGGTAGGTTTCTGTTGTTTATTTCCCTTCTCTTCTGGAGCGGTGGTAGGGTTCACCAGGTTCGGAGTTACCTTAGTATTTGGAGCCACCTGTGGGTCTTGCCTTGTAAGGGTCTTTCCCCTTCTTGCGTTCCAGAATCCTGTAAGAGGAATTTAGATGTAGTAACTGGTTCCTCCGTTCTTGCAGGGTGAGGATAAGGATTTGATCCCAATGGGGCTCCTGCTATATGTTGGATGCTGATATATGGATGCTGAGGGTCTGAGGGCCTTCTTCCCTTGGGAAGTGCTCCTTGACTTTAGAGAAGACAGGCGTGTAGAGGTTTTAGTACCCGAGCACAATATCTATCCTGACTCATGGTGGCATACTGTTTGTTGTAACAGTCAGCGGGCTTACCAGGGACTTTGTTCCTACGTTGACCCTTCCTTCTCTTCCGGAAGTCTGGCATTCTTGTCTTTGGTCTTGACTAGCCTTTGGGCTTGGACCATTATCCTAGAGGGACGATTGGGGGTCGGTCACTCGATGCAGAGTTGACCGTTTTCTCTAGAGTCGGTTCTCTCCTTTGTGGGAGGTCTTGATTGTCCTCCTCTTTTCCACTGGCATTCGGTGCTGGGAGGGGGCGTTCCTTGGAGCCCGATATTCAGAGGGCTGTGAGCCCTTGTTAGGTTTGCAGTTGAACCCAACTACAGCTATTGCACTTTGAGGGTATAACCAACTATGGCTAATTGCACTTTGACTGGGTGTTAGCAAGCTTGAAACGCCTTTGGTGTTTGGGTTTAGCAATGGTGAGTCAGCTTTCTATTTGGAAGCTGGCCATTGGGAGTTCCTGTTCAGACGGTGGGTGTTCTTTTTGGAGAACTCCTTACTAGCTGCGGGGATAGTTATCCTATTTCTGCTGTCTCTGCTGTCTTGCTTGCAGATCTAGATCTGATATGAGGCATTGGGGAACTCATGGTTTTCCTGGAATACCTTTTGGTATGGTTTAGGGTCAGGAATATAAGGGTGTTCCTTGAGTCCATTTTGGGACATGATTCCTTGTGTATGGATCTCTTTTTCTTCGGTCCTTGTGTTTCTAGGGAGTTTGTCTCCCTGGGCGTTGCTATTGTGCGACAACCATGGGTTGTTCTATGCTCTGCAGAGTGGAAGGATCCTTTAGATTTTTCTTGTGATTCTGTTCCCCTTTTTGGGGGCAGATAGCAGTCCTTGTCTTGGCTGGGTACCTTCATGGGAGTCGTGATCCGTGGGGCTGACTACTCTGAGGTTGTTTGGGCTTGACAGACTCTGGGACTGAGTGGTTTAGTGCGGCTTTGCCGGCGGTGTAACTAATGTGCAGTTATCTGGGCTTCGGGTTTTCTCCCGTGTCGTCTATACTTTTTAGGGTGTTGAGTAATCAGGCTGTGGTGCCTTTCGAAGGGACCACCTTTTGTACCCACCCTTTGCTTGCATTCAGTGTCCTCTAGCTTGGGTATTCTTTTCTTACAGGTAATGAATTCAGCTGTGGACTCTTCCCTTTTAAGAAGAAAAACATAAATTATGCTTACCTGATAATTTAATTTTCTTCTGAAGGGAAGAGTCCACAGCTCCCGCCCGTGTTTTAATCTATGAGGCGGCTGTAATTTTTTGTTCTTTTTGCATCTTTTTTCACCCTGATATTTCTTCTACTGTTCCTTGTTCCCTCGGCAGAATGACTGGGGGATGAGGGAAGTGGGGAGGTATTTAAGCCTTTGGCTGGGGTG
Source organism: Bombina bombina (assembly GCF_027579735.1). Lineage (NCBI taxonomy): Eukaryota > Metazoa > Chordata > Amphibia > Anura > Bombinatoridae > Bombina > Bombina bombina. The sequence continues at coordinate 770,792,001 of NC_069504.1, read as the reverse complement.
TCTTTGCCTCCTCCTGGTGGCCAGGTTCTGTATTTCCCAAGAGTAATGAATGCAGCTGTGGACTCTTCCCTTCAGAAGAAAATTAAATTATCAGGTAAGCATAATTTATGTTTTTCATCATATATAATTTACTCTAAAAATTTTTATAAAATATGATGAATTTTTAAAAAAAAAAACACTCTTTTTCTTACTTTGACCCCCAAAATCTGTTACACATTTACAAACAGCAAAAACACCCATGCTAAATAGTTTCTAAATTTTTTCTTGAGTTTAGAAATACCCAATGTTTACATGTTCTTTACTTTTTTTTTTGCAAGTTATAGGGCAATAAGTACAAGTAGCACTTTTCTATTTCCAAACCATTTTTTTCCTCAAAATTAGCGAGTTACATTGTAACACTGATATCTGTCAGGAATCCCTAAATATCCCTTCACATGCATATATTTATTTTAGTATACAACCCAATGTATTGATCTAGGCCCATTTTGGTATATTTCATGCCACCATTTCACCACCAAATGCGATCAAATAAAAAAAAAATAACTTTTTCACAAACTTTAGGTTTCTCACTGAAATTATTTACAAACAGCTTGTGCAAATGGTTGTAAATGCTTCTCTGGTATCCCCTTTGTTCAGAAATAGCATAGATATATGGCTTTGGCATTGCTTTTTAGTAATTAGAAGGCCGCTAAATGCAGCTGTGCACCACACTTGTATTATGCCATGCAGTAAAGGGGTTAATAAGGTAGCTTGTATGGTTAATTTTAGCTTTAGTGCACAGACTACCCTCCCACCTGACACATCCCACCGCTTGATCCCTCCCTAATCTCTCTCAATCAGCTTTCTTCCCTCCCCCACTCCACAATTGTCAAAGTACTGTCAGAAAGTCTGCCAGTACTAAAATAAAAGGCTTTTTTATGTCTGTCACATTCTGTGATTGTTCGCATTTTGACTAAAATGATGTGATTGAAAGTTGGTCTTATTAGCAAGTTTCCAATTAATTAAACTCATACCACATGTGTATGTAATGCTCAGTCATGTCTTGCATAAATTTGGTGTAATAGACCTTTTTCACAGCAGTCATTTTTGCTAGGTGTTAGCAATGACATTAATTGGGGTTCCATTCCATTTAGGTTTACGAGAGCCAGGTTCCTGCTGTTGCTCAAGAGTAAGGGGAGGTCACACTAAATACTTGACACTTTAGCCTATAGAAGCTGTTTTTTCTGATTTTTTTTTTCTGTTTTTAATACTGCATACACATATCCTGTATTTTCTGGTTGTAGTCTAATAAAGAGACAGAAATAATTATATATTGTCATTATACCATTGCTAAAACAACAAATCTAATAGTGGTCTAAGACTTATACATATTATGGCTCCACAAACCTGGGCACAACTGGTGCCGTAATAATAGCCCCGGCGCCCTGATTTTAGAGCCCTCAAGACACCCATAGGTGCCCTTCACTTACACCCATTGATCGCTGCTTAAATTTAATACTTTTTTTTAAATGGTATGCTCTGTATAAAACACAAATTAATATTTTTGGGTTTTATATACCTTTAATTCTGACTTTCTTATCTTTTATATCCCTTTAATTCTCACTTTCTTATCCCTTTAAGCTATCAGTATGGCTAAATTACACTACTAGAATTTTATTGTGCTTTTTTGGGGTGGATTAGAGCAGTGTTAATTTTGACGGCAAATTTCAATTTAGTCTTAGACTAAAATGCCATTTTAGTTTTAGTCGTATTTTAGTCATCTGAATTGCTTTAGTTTTAGTCTAGTTTTAGTCGACTGAATCTCCAGTAGATTTTAGTCGACTAAATCTCCAGTAGATTTTAGTCGACTAAAATGTTAGGGATGTAGTTAAAGTGTAATGCATTATTTAAGCATTTCTCTATAATTTGCAAACTGATTACATACTCCAGGAGTAAACATAACACCTGTTAATATTTATGGTATTAAGGTTTAAAAGGTTTAAACATGCAATACAGACACAGATTTAGCCGTTGTGATCTGTAACATCTTTATTAAACTTAAAATTAAATAAAACCAAGTTTCATAAACAAATAGAAGTGCAACTTTAAAATATAAAAAAAAAAAACTGTATTGGCTGTATTGAACAAATTACCCAATATAAAAACTTTAACAGTTCTCTGTTAATAATTAAAACAAGTATCAAGTAACTCAACACAACAAAAAGTTTCTGCAGCTAGCACAGGCACAGCATAACTTAAACCTATAGTCGTGGGTTATGCTTATTTCTATAGGAATAATCAATTGATTGTTCACAGATTCGAAAAAATTTTGGCAACGATATTAGCACTGCTCTAGAACTTCCAAACTCATTATATACTCCTGGAGTAAAGGTTTATTAACCTACAGATACAGATTTAACAGATTTAACTGTTGTGGTATATAACATGTCTTTATTTATCTTAAAATTTAATAAAATTAAGTTTCGTAAATTTTACAAAAGAGCAGTAATTGGATATGGATTGATTATAACACCTTGCATAAAATGTTTTTGTCAGCAAATTTTGATTTAGTTTTAGTCCTAGTCTTTTGACTAAAATGTCATTTTGATTTAGTTTTAGTCCTAGTCTTTTGACTAAAATGTCATTTTGATTTAGTTTTAGTCATAGTCTTTTGACTAAAATGCCGTTTTAGTCGTATTTTAGTCATCAGAATTTCTTTAGTTTTATAGTCATTTTAGTCTAGTTTTAGTCGACGAAATTAACACTGGATTAGAGTAGGTAGAGCTAATCAAACCATACATGGGACTGGCTTTGCTGCAAAGTGTCCATGGCAATATATTTTTAAATGTTGGCAACTATGTAAAAGATCATCGCTCCATCCTTTCATGCACTTTCTTTTGTTATAGACACATTAATGTCTGCACAGGAGAGGTAAATAAGGAGAAAACCCTTTGTCTACATCCAAGAGGTTAAGGTTAGTGAAACCTATAATTTTCTATACATAAACAATATATTTACACCTTTATGTTCTATGAGCTGTCAATATATGTCAGTTTTGGTCATTTCTGTTTATAGGATGTGCATCTGAAAATTAATATAATAAGAAGGAACCTTTTGTTTTCAGCTTTCTATAGTCTTGAAAATCCTTTTAAGAATTGTATTATTTCACTGTCACATAACACACAAGACATTCCATCATGGATATTGATTGAAAGTGTTCATAAGCAAACATCCCATGTAAACATGTTCACTGCACATTTGTTTGTGCTTAAACCATAAACAAAAAAGCTGGGGAAATGTCAATTTGAGTTGTGAGACTAGACTGTTAAAAAACAAAAAACAAACCCTAACTTCCTAGTTTGGGTCTAAAACGTGTAAAATTTAATTTAGTGATAATATAACCTCCGCTATTTAGACTTATAGCAATTTCCTCTGCAGTTTTCCATTTTATAATGACAGCATGTAGAGATTTAGATATGTGTTAACCCATTGCACACACAGGTGCAATGTGTAACAAATGAGTAGACATGTGCATTTCGTTTCGGCCGAATTTTGGCTGATTTGGAAATTTCGAAAATTAATAAATGAGTTTCTGAATTTTCGGATCCATTATTCATATTTGGATTTTTCATTGTTCTAATCTAAACCGCAGTTCCCCGACATCGCCGACACTAACTAAATTACTAAATAAAGCTATTAACCCCTAAACCGCTGTTCCCTGAAATCACAGGCACTAACTAAACCTATTAACCCCTAAACCGCCGTTCCCAAACATCGCCACACTAACTAAATCTATTAACCCCTAAACTGCCATTCTTAAATATCGCCAACACTAGCTAAACCTATTAACCCCTAAACCGCAGTTCCCCAACATCGCCGACATTAACTGAAACACTAAATAAACCTATTAACTCCTAAACCACCGGCCCCAAACATCGCCAACACTAACTAAACCTATTAACCCCTAAACCGCTGGCCCCCACATCGCAACAACCTAAATTAAACTGTTAACCCCTAAACCTAACACCCCCTAACTTTAACATAATTAAAATAGACCTAAATTAAAGTTACAATTATTAATTAACTACCTATTTAAAAATAAATACAAACTTGCCTGTGAAATAAAAATAAAACCTAAGCTAGCTACAATATAACTATTTACTAACTACCTAGTTAACATAAATACAAACTTATCTGTGAAATAAAAATAAAACCTAAGCTTAAACTAATAAAGCTAACATTACTAAAAATAAAAAACCTAACATTACTAAAAATAAAAAACCTAACATTACTAAAAATAAAAAACCTGGGGGGGCGGAGCTAGCCGTTGAACTGTGCAGACGTGCGTGTGCTGAGCTCCTAAACCATATAGCTATAAAAAGTGCTTATAAAGCATAATTTTGCGGGATCCAGGTCCAAAACTTCTTGCTGGCTACTAGGTGGTCAATATATACTAACAGGACGTCTAGCCCAACCCGCCCTGCTGGACTCTTTAGCGCTGAGTTTATCAACCGCATAGCTGCGGCAGAGAGATCAGGCCGCCATCGAGTGTCACCTAGAGATCTGGGGATTCATCCCTGGTGTTACAACTACTGTCCTACCTGCCTGGACCCCTCGACCTAACTCACACACTATCGCTACACAGGCGCACCCCTGCCGACGCGGCCGGAACTTCAGCCGGACTTCAATCCACTGTTGCAGTTGCCGCCTTACTCCGGAGGGTCGGGGTTCCGCTCCGGAGTATTTGTTCCAGCTTGCCTTAGACTATCCTCACCAGCGACCAAGCCTCACTCTACTGCACCGCTCCGGAGGGTCGGGGATCCGCTCCGGATCGCTCCGCTGCTGGCTCTTGCTGTTAGGGTGAGGCCATCCTTCATCTTGGTGCCTTTTCAGTCTACCCTCAAAGAATCGGGAGATCACAGAGCAGTACCTAGCTAGGACGCCCACACTTACCCTTAGTGCCTCATCGAGAGATCAGCGGCCCCTGAGTCTGGACAGGTACTTTCAGTCCCTGGGGACCCACCGCTGTCCAGACTGGGCCTTTTTGCAGCAGGCCTTAGAGAAAAGGCGCGAACATCCGCCATCTTGGGGCCTCCTTACCATCTCATCTGCTGGGAACACTGCCCAGCCGACAGGCAGCCTTTCTGCTTCTGGGACTGCCTCTATAAAGCTCCGCCAGCCTTGCAACACAACCTGCCCTGCTGCAGGAACCGGGTAAGATCTAGTCAGTACGGCTGACATCCTCCTCTGCCTCTTAAGACCCTGGTGAGTAGGCTGCACACACATAACTTTTACCAACAGCATCTTGAACTGCAGGAGACATTGCTATTGCAGGGACTCTAACTATGCACGCATCTGCTTAAGTGAAGCACAACTACTGGGACATATTTCACTTTTTCTGCATTATTGGCCCTGTGCCACCCTAACAGTCAGTATGAGGAATAAAAGAAAAATAGAGGGGCGCCTCATGTGTAGGATCAACAGATATAAAAATCAGTAATAACAGTAGTAGAGCCAAATGGGTACTCACACACTTCACAAGCACACCAATGTGCTGGTAGTAGCAGGCTGCAGATTCAAATAGGTGTGGCAGCTCACCTCTCAGGTAGTACTGTGATGCTGGAGATGGAAAAGGAGACACAGAAAAAAAGCACTACATGTGCAGACTGTTAAAGATATAACAAACAATATTTTCAGTGGTACAGATGGTTACTCACATACTCTATGAGCACACTTATGTGCTGGTAGAAACAAGCTGCAAATTTTAGGCAGGTGTAGCAGCTCACCCCAGATCAGATTTCTTAATGCTGTAATCAAATGGCTCCAATAGGTAACACAAAGTCCCAAAAAGGTAGAGAGACTCTTATGTATCAGCAGGGCAGTAGGTAGGTAGGTAGGTTAAGAACAATTTTATGCCTTATGAAACTGTGCAAAACTGAGAAACGCGTTGCATTATTGGGGTCACTGTTAACCCCTTTTTTATCCACCTAACACAGCAATTGTTCTGTTGTGTTTTTTAACTTTTGTTTTTAATAAATATTTGTATTTTACTGGAAATACGCCTTTGAGTGGATATCTTTACCTACCTACTGCCCTGCTGATACATAAGAGTCTCTCTACCTTTTTGGGACTTTGTGTTACCTATTGGAGCCATTTGATTACAGCATTAAGAAATCTGATCTGGGGTGAGCTGCTACACCTGCCTAAAATTTGCAGCTTGTTTCTACCAGCACATAAGTGTGCTCATAGAGTATGTGAGTAACCATCTGTACCACTGAAAATATTGTTTGTTATATCTTTAACAGTCTGCACATGTAGTGCTTTTTTTCTGTGTCTCCTTTTCCATCTCCAGCATCACAGTACTACCTGAGAGGTGAGCTGCCACACCTATTTGAATCTGCAGCCTGCTACTACCAGCACATTGGTGTGCTTGTGAAGTGTGTGAGTACCCATTTGGCTCTACTACTGTTATTACTGATTTTTATATCTGTTGATCCTACACATGAGGCGCCCCTCTATTTTTCTTTTATTCCTCATAGTTATACCCGGACCAGTCGGCGAGGAGGAGGCAGCCACCACAGGGCTTTTCCACTTGGTTTTGAAAAGGACTTATTTTTGCCTTGATTTTGTAATTATATTTGGACTTCCCTCATTTGAGAGGATTTTATTTCATTTTTCTTTTATTTTGTTTTATTTTTTTTATTTGTATTGTATACACAATTACCAATTTGCATTTTTTAAAGAGTATATAGATTAATATCACTATCTATATTATCACTAGCGCCCCCTTACTTTGCTGTAAGGCTATATATACCTAACAGTCAGTATATGTTACATGAAAATTTGCAGTAGCCCCACTATTTGTTCCTGGGGCCCTGTCCAGCACAGCGTGACTTTTTAACTTCAGTGGGCCTTTAGTGTTGATTTATCGCTGCTGCGTCAGCTCAGGTGTCCTTGAGCTTTAGCTCAGGGTGAAGTGTTGTGCTATTTTATTATCTGCCTAACCATATTTATTTTTTACAGGTTGTTGACTGACATAAATGTGTCAGGTTTTCTGACCCAAACCTGAGTTTTACACTATTTTACTGTTTACCTAACCGCTTCTATTCCCTATAGGTTACCTTCTTCACAGTAACTGTGTATTGTAATTAGGTAGATAAGAGTAACCTGAAAGGTATTATCCCTCAAGACTCGCCCTTTCCGGCCTAGCTAGTCTAGGCTGGTCACCTCCACTCCCCCTTTCCCCTTCCTTTGGGTCGTATCCCCCTTCCCTGAGTCGAGAGGGAATTTTGGTATCTTGGGTACAGTCTGCCCGGCAACACTACCAATAGAGCTGTGTGTGACATATACACCCCATAGTAGTGCAGACCCTAACAATTCTGTTCTGATGTAATGTATTTTGCAAATATGTAGGTCACCCTTTGATGCCAAGACCCCAGTCAGCCTGATCGAAGCTGATCATTATAGTGCTATCTTGTACCTACAACCTTACTGAATATCCATGCAGAAACACAAAATGCCTCAAACCTTCAAAAGAAAGCAAAAGCCCCTTAACACCCCTAAACACACAGTGGTGGACCATTTTAGCAAGCCCCTCTCTGGATCTCAGCTGATTCAGATGAGGAACTCACAGATGCTAGTAGTTCAACTGAGACCCCTAGTGAGACTGCCCTGATCCAGTCAGTGGGGCGCTCCTTACGTGCTGAAAAGGAGGTCATATGGACTATCACTGCGCTCCTGGCTTCCCACCATGATTCACTTTCAAAGAAATTTGAGAAGAGCCACGCAGATTTGAAACGTGACATACCTACCATAAGTGAGCGCACTGACATTATAGAGCGGAAGCAAGAAGACTTGATGATTGACCACACCAACCTGCTCGGTTACTCCCAGTGCATAGCTGAACAAATTACGGACCTAGAGAACAAATTGGCTGACCGAGAAGACCGTACCCGGCGTAACAATATCCGAGTGAAGGGTATCCCGGAGACTGTCTCCCCTCAGGACCTGGACAAGTACCTTCGGGAGTTGTTCACCACAATCATTGGCCCTGAGGAAGGTCAAGAAATGTTGATAGATCGGGCGCATAGGGCGCTGAGACCCAGATCAGTGGAAGGTGATAAACCAAGAGACGTCATAGCTCGGCTACACTACTACACCTTCAGAGACAAATTACTCCGGGCCCTTGCAGGCGGTAGAAACCTCCCAAGCCAATATTCAGACATCCAAGTCTACCAGGATCTCTCTCCACACACCCTCCAGTTACGGCGCCACTATCAACCCTATACTAAATCGATGATAGATAAAGCCATAAAGTACAGGTGGGGGTTTCCTGTAAAACTTCATATAACTAAAGATGGTCACCAGTTTACGGCTTCCTCCCCACAACAGGCCAAAGAACTCATGCAAAGATGGGACTTGTTGCCACCGGATCCACCTGATACCCAACATCATAAAGATACTACCAGAGGACTGAGAGCCTCTGCCCCTGAGTGGCGACCTCTCCCCCAAAGAGTGGGTAGCACTCAGAAAAAGACTCCACAACAATCAGGCAAGACCCCGTCTATAGGCAGTATTACTGTTGAGCCCCCCACAACATGAGTCCCTCCTTGTTCAGCACTTCATACCACACACTGTGCAGGGAGCTACCATACTCCCCTTTGAAGGTTTAGATATCTCCTCCTGGAGCTATCTTTTTTCCCTTGTTGCTATTTAAACAAACGAGCATGGACAATTTCAGCACTTTTTCCTGTTTGGTTTCTTCTTTTCCATACTTCCCTTAGTACATTAGTGTGTAACACATGTGTGAATTTGCCAAGACAACATTACCACCACTGTTTATTGTTTGCCTACTGTTTTCTAAGTAGAAAGCCATATTTGGGGAGGGGGATTGACTAGCACAACCATGAGTATTGATGCAAATTTTCTCTCTTACATATAATGGCATTACTTAAATGTGTATCCTAACCTACCTCTGCTTGTTGTAGGTTGATTGTTTAGTAGGAAGCCACATTTTAAGAGTAGATTAACTAGCGTAATTTGAATATAGGTGTGTGTTCAGTTCGCCAACCCGTACATTGTGGCACTGTTCAGGTGTGAATTGTATGTTCAAGTATATTGAAAGTTGGTAATGTTTTATTCTTGTTGAGTTATGTTCTTGTTACACGAGGTTCATCACACAATATAGGTAGTGTGACGTATAAGACACAGATAGAAGAAACCTGACATTAGTTAAGACTTGAAGCATGAGCCACAATGGCTGACTGGGGTCAGGCCTCGCACGCCGGCCTCCCCCCCCACCCTAATAGTTGTGATCCCTTACTACTGCTTGTAAGAGCACTCATTGAGATAGTGTAATATACACATTGCTACACACCCTGACAGTTCCCACAGCATCACATACATTCCGTAGAGAACAAGTAAAGCTCACCCCCCCTCTTACTCTTCTCATCCCTTCCCCTCCCTCTCTTTTCTCTGTTCCATAACTAATCATTCCCTTCCTGCCCCCCCCCCTTATCTGGTTCATAGGAGACTTGGACCCTATTGGCCCCATGGCACCCATTACTGTGGCCACCCTTAATACCCAGGGACTTAATTCCCCTACTAAGCGAAGCCTCCTTTCAAATTATTTGACCTCCCATAAATTGCATATTGTGTTCCTCCAGGAGACACATTGGGACAACAAGGTTAGACCATTCCGTAACCCAGCTCATTACCCCATTTGTGAAGCGGCTTCTTTCACAGAGAAAAAGAGAGGAGTGGCGATCCTGATTCACAGGGACGTCTGTTGTACTATAGAATATATTGACCGGGATCCCAAGGGTAGATACTTGATTCTGGTCTGCTCTCTGAATGGAATACTTTATACATTGGCCTCCATCTACACCCCAAACAAGTACCATTCTTGAGGAAATTTTTAAGGAGACTGGGCGAAGTTAGGAGGGGCCACTTACTGATAGGAGGGGATCTGAATTTGGTTTGGGACCCCACTTTAGACAAAAAGACCCCTAAAGCATGCCTCACTGACCGAAACCTCAATACCTAATCCAACGTGCTGCGCAGGCTCATGTACCAGCATGGCCTCTATGACATCTGGCGGTGCCTTGCCCCAACTGACCGAGACTACACCCATTACTCTAAACCACATAACTCCTACTCTAGGATTGATTATTTGCTCTGTGATTCTTGGACTTTAGACCAATTTTGTGCCCCACGTATAAGACCGTGCCCCTGGTCTGACCATGATCTGGTTAGTGCTAGGTGCTCGATGTTGCGCCCCCCCGACAGTAGACCCTCCTGGAAACTTCCAGACCAGTTCCTCTCAGAAGGGGAGATCCCCCAACTTATTGAGACTATCTCGGATTTTCTGAGACATAATGACACAGGAGACACGAGCCAGGAAATTTTGTGGGCCTCACTTAAAGCCTACCTTAGGGGGCACTTTATAAAAAAAAGTGCTTTATTGAAGTCTAAGAGCAAAATCCCCCTCGCGAAATTATATGCTGAATTGAGGCAAATTGAAATGAGCAACAAAAACTCCCCTACGCCCACCCTAGCCGATCGGGTAGGCACTATTAGAGATTAGATTAATAAGAGAGAGCAGCTTCGTGTCCAAGCAAATCTATTGCAACTCAAGCAGTTATACTTCTATAAAGGAAACAAAGCTGATAGATTGCTCGCCCGTAAGCTCAGGGACCGTGCGGTCCAGGCTAGAATCCCTTTGATCTCTACAGCAACGGGCGCAGTCCACTCACCAAGGGACATAGGGAGGGCATTTGCTGACTATTATACCTCCCTATATAACCTGAAAAGTGAATTTCTGGGAGCTGGCGCCCAAAGAACGGCGACCCAGCAGTTTCTTGCGCAGTTAGACCTTCCCTCCTTAGATGCAGATTCGGTCGACGACCTGACTGCCCCGCTTACCCAAGAGGAAATTAAGACAGCCATCCTTGCCCTAAAACCTCACAAGGCGCCGGGTCCAGACGGTTTCACGGGTCTATTCTATCGTACTTTTGCTCACCTGCTATCGCCTGTTTTACTTCGCCTTTATCAGGAAGTTTTGGAAACAGGAGTCTTCCTTCCCGAATTCCTGGAGGCTAGTATTCTGACCATTCCCAAAAAAGGAAAGGATCTCACGCTCTGCGAGAGCTACCGGCCTATCTCACTAATTAATATGGACGTGAAAGTCTATGCTAAGGTCCTGGCAACCAGACTTGGGAAACATCTGCTCTCACTGGTCCATTTGGACCAAGTGGGATTTATCCAGGGTAGGCAGGGTACAGACCCGCAGACTACTAAATATCTTTATGGAAGCGGCGGATATGGGTCTACCCCTCCTCACCTTGTCCATGGATGCGGAAAAAGCGTTTGACAGGGTGGGGTGGGAATATATGTTCTGCACCCTGGAACGTTTTGGGATCCCTCGGACGTTTCGTACAGCTATTGCGGCCCTTTACTCCTCGCCGACGGCTGTGGTCAAGGGTCTGGGTTTTTGTTCCCCTAAAATTACCATCAGTAATGGGACCAGACAGGGGTGTCCCCTGTCCCCACTCCTCTTTGCGTTGGTGATGGAACCGCTAGCGGAGGCAATCAGAGAAAACCCCAGAGTTCAGGGTCTTCAGATCCATGATACCCTCCAGAAGTTAGCGCTCTTCGCTGACGACCTCACTCTTTTTCTAACGAACCCGTTAGAGTCGCTGCCTCCCCTCCTGGAGACTATTGACATCTTTGGCAGAATATAGAACTATAAGATTAACGTCTCTAAGACAGAGGCCTACATGATACATATCGGGCAGGCTGAACAGAGATGTCTTAGACGATTTTATTCGTTCAGGTGGTCAATAGACGGGATCAGACACTTGGGGGTCTTCCTGTCCCATGTGAAAGACATAGTGATACAGGAAAATTATGCTACTCTGCTAAAGGGGGTTGAGACCAGGTTGAAATCTAAGAAATATGAGGAAATATTGGGGATGGGCAGAATTGCTGCGCTTAAAATGATGATCCTCCCCAAGTTAACCTACATCATGCGGTGTATCCCCATCCCAGTGCCGGAGCGGATCCTGCGCAGCTTCCAAACATCATTAAATTCCTATGTTTGGGATAATAAGCGGCCGAGAGTGGCGGCGGCCACGCTTCAGGCTCCGGTAGCCCGAGGTGGACTGGGCTTACCCAGCGTCCAACTATACTATACTACCATCCAACTATACTACCAGGCGGCTATGATCTCACATGTTTCAGCGTGGGGACCAGCCCTACCCCCCACAAGATGGAGGGAACTAGAACAGGCTTCCCTACCAGCATACACAGAACTCTCAGACCTACTTTGGGTTCCCCCGCACTTAGCTTCGCGAATACCCGTCTCTAACCAACTCATCAAAAGCTGTCAAACTGCCTGGTTCCAACTGAGGCACAACCAATTGATAGCCCCGCACCCATCTCCCATTCACCCGGTCACGCCCCTCTTACAGGGGCTGCCGAATGTCCGGCTTACCCTCTGGAAGACTCTTGAGATCATTTCTTTAAGCGATTTCTACTTAAATGAGAATCTTCTCCCAAGCCAAGATATGATAGCCAGGTTTGGCATCCCTCGTCGCTTGGAATTTGATCTTATGAGAATTAGATCCTTTATGAAAGCCTGGGGATTCCTGACCGATAAGATCAGGGCCCCCACCATCTGGGAGATCAGATGGAAAGCAAACCTGCAACTATACAAGCCCCTTAGCGCTCACTACAAATCTCTCTTAGGGCCTCCCACCCTTATAAAAACAAGACATATGACCTCCTGGGAAACTGAATTAAGACTGACCTACACGTCCCTAGACTGGTCCAGGGCGATACAGTTGACTAAATCTGCACTCCACTGTGTCACGATGTACGAACTTTACTTTAAGATTATTACCAGATGGCATCTAGTGCCGACCAAGCTTCGGACTCTGTACCCTGCACACTCACCACTATGTTGGAGAGAGTGTGGCGAGATTGGCACCCCGCTCCATGTGTGGTGGTCATGTGACAGACTCCGACCACTTTTGTCTAAGACTTCTGCGACCTGTGGGGCCCTAGAACTCCCGACGCCAGATACCCCGGGCCTAGCCCTCCTACATATTGGGGTAAAAAAGATACTGAAGCACAAGAGATACTTGTTAGTTTACCTATTGACATCTGTCAAAATGTTAATAGCCAGGAACTGGAAGAAACAGCAACCCCCAAGATGGCAGGCTGTGGTCGACTACCTGCACTACATTAAATCTATGGAAGACTATGTCTTTCGGATGAAAAGCCAACCAGATATCTTCAGCCAAATCTGGGAGCCCTGGGAGGCTCATCTTAAACTGACCCCATGACCTGCTTTTGATTGTGACCCTACCCGGCCTTAGAGGAAGCACCTCGCTGTGTTTAAACTGAGGTGCCCGCCCATAAAATATCCCCTCCCCCCCCCAGATGCCTTCCCTCCCTTCTCTTCCATCCCCCCCTTTCCACAGGGGTGTGGGTGAACGAATCTCACATCCTAATTTCTAAACATATATACTACGTATGCCCATTATCTTCCCCTCATGACTGTCAGGCCTACTAGGTATGGCATTTATTGCTATACGTCACTTAAAATATAAAAACTTAAATGTTTCCATAGACTAGCCAATACATAACAACCGAGACACGCAGATATGCACCAGGGTATGTTTAAATATTCCTTATGACTTCTTTATTAAGTGCATTGATCTCCTGTGAATGTCATTCCCCTTATGCCTAATCGTGTGTATTTCCGCTTCTAACTATGTCAAAAGATAATTGTGTTGTTATATGGTTTCTGCAATATATTTATCAATAAAAATTTATTTTTGAAAATAAAATAAAAATAAAAAACCTAACATTACTATAAAATTAAAACTACAATTACAAAAAATAATAAACACTAAAATTACAAAAAATAAAAAAACTACCATTACAAAAAATAACAAACAAAATTAGAAATTCCTATTCTAATACCCCGTTTTAAAATAAAAAAACCCACCCCAAAATAAAAAAACCCTCTAATCTGTAATAAACTACCAAGGGCCCTTAAAAGGGCCTTTTATAGGGCATTGCCCTAAAGTTAACAGCTCTTTCACAAACAAATAAAAATAAAACACCCTCTAACATTACAAACCCCCACCGCCCAAAACCACAAAATAAAAAACCTAACTAAAAACAAAACTAATCTACCCATTGCCCTGAGGGCATAAGCTCTTTTACTGCCCTTCAAATCTTTTTCGACTCATTAAAATAAAAAAGCACTAATCTAAAAAAAAAAAATCACCACAAAAAAAATAAATACCTAACACTAACCCCAAAATCAGTACTCACAGTTGCTAAAGTCCGGCGAAAGATCTTCATCCATTACGGGTCGATGGCGAAGGTGGAGGTCCATCAGTCCAACATGGAGGTCCTCTTCATGCGATTCTCCACTGCACACTGAGGATTTAATGCAAGGTACCCCTTTTATATTGGGGTACCGTTGCATTCCTATTGGCTAAAAAATTTAAATCAGCCAATAGGAATGAGAGCTTCTTAAATCCTATTGGCTGATTTAAACAAACGAAAACAAACGAAAAAGAGCTGAATGCCATTTTCAGGGCAATGGGTAGATTAGTTTTTTTTTGGGGGGGGGGGTTGGGTTTTTTTTAATGTTAGGTGGTGTTTGTTGCAATTTTTTTTAGCAAAAGAGCTGTTAACTTTAGGGCAATGCCCTACAAAAAGCCCTTTAAAGGGCTATTGGTAGTTTGTTATAAGTTATTTTATTTTATTTTTTTGGGGTGTTTTTTTTTTTTTTTTTTAAACGGGGTATTAGAATAGGAATAATTTTTATTATTTTGGATAATTTCATTTGTTATTTTTTTGCAATGGGATTTGTTTTATATTTGGGGTGGTTTTTTTTGTTTTTTGTTAGATTAGGCTTTTTTTTTTTAATTGGCCGAAAAAGAGCTGAATGCCCTTTTAAGGCCAATGCCCATACAAATGCCCTTTTCGGGGCAATGGGTAGATTAGGTTTATTTTTATTTTGTGGGTTTGGGGTTTGTAATGTTAGTGGTGTTTGTTTTTTATTTTTTGCAAAAGAGCTGTTAACTTTAGGGTTATTCATTATAGATTAGGGGCTTTTTTATTTTGGGGTGGTTTTTTTCTTTAGATTAGAATAGGAATAATTTTAATTTTTTTTCAATAATTCCGTACATTTTTTGTTATGTTAGTGTTTTTTTTTTAATTTTAGAGTTTATTTTTTTTGTAATAGTAGTTTAAATTTTTTAGTAATCTTAGGTTTTTTATTTTTTAGTAATGTCAGGTTTTTTATTTTTAGTAATGTTAGGTTTTATTAGTGTAAACTTAGGTTTTATTTTTATTTCACAGGTAAGTTTGTATTTATTTTGAAATAGGTAGTACTAGTTAGCAGTGTTTCCTCTAATTCTAGTTTTGTGTGGGGCCTAGCATTGAAACAGTTAATAAGGAAACTAAACCTTGCACTCTGCATTATCTAGTATTTGCTATTTGCATTAATTAACTGTTGTACTGCTGGGCCACACACAAAACTTGACTTAGAGAGAACACTGCTAGTTAGTTAATAATTGTAACTTTAATGTAGGTCTATTTTAATTATGTTTAAGTTAGGAGGTGTTAGGTTTAGGGGTTAATAGTAGGGATGCACCAAAATGAAAATTCTGGACTGAAACTGATACCGAAAATTCAGGATGATCCTGGCCGAAAACCGAAACGAAACCGAAATTGTTTTTTTCTTTTTTAACTACAGTGTGTGTGTGTAGCTGAGAGAGCTTGTAGGCGGGAAAGCTCCAACAAATGGATATGGTCACTTGTACAGTAGGGCGTGATCTGCAGTGAAA
The DNA here is from genome assembly GCF_027579735.1 of Bombina bombina. Taxonomy (NCBI): domain Eukaryota; kingdom Metazoa; phylum Chordata; class Amphibia; order Anura; family Bombinatoridae; genus Bombina; species Bombina bombina. Next base: position 770,776,150 of record NC_069504.1, on the reverse strand, counting down.
CTGGAGCTCTATAAGGGAGAGCGTGGTTATAGCCAGACAACAATACGAGGTGGACATGTGTTTTGTTTTTGGGTGTAGTTATCCGTGCGATGAGCGTGGCTGCACCTGATCGTCTCTCATCGTATCTCCGCCTAGTTCCTGGTTCGGGTCTCACACTGACCCGTCAGATTATATGTCCAGAGCCCCAAATGGAGTCTGTCTGTCGCCTATCACGAGGACCATTGGACTTAGCTACAACCTTACGTGCAAGGTGGTTATAGAAAGTTACTGTGCTTTTTTGTATACACTGTCTGGTGGGTGCTAATTTGTACCAACTGTGTGCGAGCTTGGGGCTTATGCTTATAAAGTGTGCACGCATATTTGCCTCAGGCGAATAGAATGTCTACGCACAAGAGGTTGATGTAGGAGCACTGTATATAAGGCTTAAAGATATTCACTGTGTGTGCTTAAGGCTGTGTCTGATAATATCAAGTGTTTATAAACATGTTACTTATCCTCCTTTGATATTTGTATTCACTATTCAGAACTTTGGTTTCCTTCTCTCCTGGTTTCAAATATCATCATGTCATGGTACTTATGTGTGTGCTCTGTGTACCATGCCAGTGCTGTGCTGCTCACCTTATGCTAAGGATAGACATGTAACTCAATAGAACAGGGGAGGGCTGTACATTTTTAGCCATTTTGGTCCTCTTTGGGCCGAAATTGGAATTGCACATTTTCGGCGGCCCAAATTTTGGTGCATCGCTAGTATTATTCTTTATTTAGTTCTGTGTAACAGAATCAGATTTAACCATTTTTGTTTTGTTACCAATTATCAAAATAAAGTATAGGCCTAGAAAACTATTATTATATGCAAAACAGTAAGTCAAGTAATGAACTCAAACAGCAGCTCTAGGCTGGCATCAAATTTAAAATATGCTACACAATAATTTTGCCTAAAATAAAAGGCAAAAAAAACGAAAAACGAAATAACAAAAAATGCTATTTCTTCTGTTATGTGTGATCAGTCCACGGGTCATCATTACTTCTGGGATATAACTCCTCCCCAACAGGAAATGCAAGAGGATTCACCCAGCAGAGCTGATATAGCTCCTCCCCTCTACGTCAGTCCCAGTCATTCTCTTGCACCCAACGACTAGATAGGATGTGTGAGAGGACTATGGTGATTATACTTAGTTTTTATGACTTCAATCAAAAGTTTGTTATTTTACAATAGCACCGGAGCGTGTTATTACTTCTCTGGCAGAGTTTGAAGAAGAATCTACCAGAGTTTTTTTTACTATGATTTTAACCGGAGTAGTTAAGATCATATTGCTGTTCTCGGCCATCTGAGGGAGGTAAAGGCTTCAGATCAGGGGACAGCGGGCAGATGAATCTGCATTGAGGTATGTAGCAGTTTTTATTTTCTGAATGGAATTGATGAGAAAATCCTGCTATACCGCTATAATGACATGTATGTATACACTTCAGTATTCTGGGAATGGTATTTCACCGGAACTACTTTGTTAAAGGTCACTAATCCTTTTAATAAATATTATCATGTTAAACGTTTTTGCTGGAATGTAGAATCGTTTACATTGCTGAGGTACTGAGTGAATAAATGTTTGGGCATTATTTTCCACTTGGCAGTTGTCTGCTTTAAATTGTGACAGTTTCGTTTCTCCTCACTGCTGTGTGTGAGAGAGAGGGGCCGTTTTTGGCGCTCTTTTGCTACGCATCAAAAATTTCCAGTCAGCTACTATTATATTTCCTGCATGATCCGGTTCACTGTCAGATCTCAGGGGTCTTCAAACTTCTTTGAAGGGAGGTACATTCTCTCAGCAGAGCTGTGAGAATTTTATATTGACTGTGAATAAAAACGTTACTCTATAATTTTTTATGTCAAATTTAGTTATTGTTATTTACTAATGGGAACAAACCTATGCTAAAAGTTGTGTTATTTTAAAGTTGATGCTATAACTGTTTTTCAGTTCATTATCTCAACTGTCATTTAATCGTTTAAGTACCTCTTTGAGGCACAGTACGTTTTTTGCTAAAAAAGATTATAACCAGGTTGCAAGTTATTGCTAGTGTGTTAAACATGTCTGACTCAGAGGAAGATATCTGTGTCATTTGTTCCAATGCCAAGGTGGAGCCCAATAGAAATTTATGTACTAACTGTATTGATGCTACTTTAAATAAAAGTCAATCTGTACAATGTGAACAAATTTCACCAAACTGCGAGGGGAGAGTTATGCCGACTAACTCGCCTCACGCGGCAGTACCTGCATCTCCCGCCCGGGAGGTGCGTGATATTATGGCGCCTAATACATCTGGGCGGCCATTACAGATAACATTACATGATATGGCTACTGTTATGACTGAAGTTTTGTCTAAATTACCAGAACTAAGAGGCAAGCGTGATCACTCTGGGGTGAGAACAGAGTGCGCTGACAATACTAGGGCCATGTCTGATACTGCGTCACAGCTTGCAGAGCATGAGGACGGAGAGCTTCATTCTGTGGGTGACGGTTCTGATCCAAACAGATTGGATTCAGATATTTCAAATTTTAAATTTAAATTGGAGAACCTCCGTGTATTACTAGGGGAGGTCTTAGCAGCTCTCAATGATTGTAACACCGTTGCAATACCAGAGAAACTGTGTAGGTTGGATAAATACTTTGCGGTACCGGCGAGTACTGACGTTTTTCCTATACCTAAGAGATTAACTGAAATTGTTACTAAGGAGTGGGATAGACCCGGTGTGCCGTTCTCACCCCCTCCAATATTTAGAAAGATGTTTCCAATAGACGCCACCACTCGGGACTTATGGCAAACGGTCCCTAAGGTGGAGGGAGCAGTTTCTACTTTAGCTAAGCGTACCACTATCCCGGTGGAGGATAGCTGTGCTTTTTCAGATCCAATGGATAAAAAATTAGAGGGTTACCTTAAGAAAATGTTTGTTCAACAAGGTTTTATATTGCAACCCCTTGCATGTATCGCGCCGATTACGGCTGCGGCAGCATTTTGGATTGAGTCTCTGGAAGAGAACCTTAGTTCATCTACGCTAGACGACATTATGGACAGGCTTAGAGTCCTTAAACTAGCTAATTCATTCATTTCGGAGGCCGTAGTACATTTAACCAAACTTACGGCTAAGAACTCTGGATTCGCCATACAGGCACGTAGAGCACTGTGGCTAAAATCCTGGTCAGCTGATGTTACTTCTAAGTCCAAATTACTTAATATACCTTTCAAGGGGCAGTCTTTATTTGGGCCCGGTTTGAAAGAAATTATCGCTGACATTACAGGAGGTAAGGGCCACGCCCTACCTCAAGACAAAGCCAAAGCTAAGGCTAGACAGTCTAATTTTCGTCCCTTTCGGAATTTCAGAACAGGAGCAGCGTCAACCTCCACTGCACCAAAACAGGAAGGAGCTGTTGCTCGTTACAGGCAAGGCTGGAAACCTAACCAGTCCTGGAATAAGGGCAAACAGGCCAGGAAACCTGCTGCTGCCCCAAAGACAGCATGAACCGAGAGCCCCCGATCCGGGACCGGATCTAGTGGGGGGCAGACTTTCTCTCTTCGCCCAGGCCTGGGCAAGAGATGTTCAGGATCCCTGGGCGCTGGAGATCATATCTCAGGGATACCTTCCAGACTTCAAATTATCTCCCCCAAAAGGGAGATTTCATCTGTCAAGGTTGTCAACAAACCAGATAAAGAAAGAAGCGTTTCTACGCTGTGTACAAGATCTGTTATTAATGGGAGTGATCCATCCAGTTCCGCGGTCGGAACAAGGACAAGGGTTCTACTCAAACCTGTTTGTGGTTCCCAAAAAAGAGGGAACTTTCAGGCCAATCTTAGATTTAAAGATTCTAAACAAATTCCTAAGAGTTCCATCGTTCAAAATGGAAACTATTCGGACAATCTTACCTATGATCCAAAGGGGTCAGTACATGACCACAGTGGATTTAAAAGATGCTTATCTTCACATACCGATTCACAAAGATCATCAACGGTATCTACGGTTTGCCTTCCTAGACAGGCACTACCAGTTTGTAGCTCTTCCATTCGGATTGGCTACGGCCCCAAGAATCTTCACAAAGGTTCTGGGTGCCCTTCTGGCGGTACTAAGACCGCGAGGGATTTCGGTAGCTCCGTACCTAGACGACATTCTAATACAAGCTTCAAGCTTTCAAACTGCCAAGTCTCATACAGAGTTAGTTCTGGCATTTCTAAGGTCGCATGGATGGAAAGTGAACGAAAAGAAGAGTTCTTTTTTTTCCTCTCACAAGAGTTCCATTCTTGGGGACTCTTATAGATTCTGTAGAAATGAAGATTTACCTGACAGAAGACAGGTTAACAAAGCTTCAAGATGCATGCCGTGTCCTTCATTCCATTCAACACCCGTCAGTAGCTCAATGCATGGAGGTGATCGGCTTAATGGTAGCGGCAATGGACATAGTACCTTTTGCACGCCTACACCTCAGACCGCTGCAATTGTGCATGCTAAGTCAGTGGAATGGGGATTACTCAGATTTGTCCCCTACCCTGAATCTGAATCAAGAGACCAGAAATTCTCTTCTATGGTGGCTTTATCGGCCACACCTGTCCAGGGGGATGCCATTCAGCAGGCCAGACTGGACAATCGTAACAACAGACGCCAGCCTGCTAGGTTGGGGCGCTGTCTGGAATTCTCTGAAGACTCAGGGATTATGGAATCAGGAGGAGAGTCTCCTTCCAATAAACATTCTGGAATTGAGGGCAGTTCTCAATGCCCTTCTGTCTTGGCCCCAATTAACAACTCAGGGGTTCATCAGGTTTCAGTCGGACAATATCACGACTGTAGCTTACATCAACCATCAGGGAGGGACAAGAAGCTCCCTAGCAATGATGGAAGTATCAAAGATAATTCGCTGGGCAGAGTCTCACTCTTGCCACCTGTCAGCAATCCACATCCCGGGAGTGGAGAACTGGGAGGCGGATTTTTTGAGTCGCCAGACTTTTCATCCGGGAGAGTGGGAACTTCATCCGGAGATCTTTGCCCAAATACTTCGACGTTGGGGCAAACCAGAGATAGATCTCATGGCGTCTCGCCAGAACGCCAAACTTCCTCACTACGGGTCCAGATCCAGGGATCCGGGAGCGGTTCTGATAGATGCTTTGACAGCACCTTGGAACTTCGGGATGGCTTATGTGTTTCCACCCTTCCCGCTGCTTCCTCGATTGATTGCGAAAATCAAACAGGAGAGAGCATCAGTGATTCTAATAGCACCTGCATGGCCACGCAGGACTTGGTATGCAGATCTAGTGGACATGTCATCCTGTCCACCTTGGTCTCTACCTCTAAGACAGGACCTTCTGATACAGGGTCCATTCAAACATCAAAATCTAACTTCTCTGAAACTGACTGCTTGGAAATTGAACGCTTGATTTTATCAAAGCGTGGTTTTTCTGAGTCGGTTATTGATACCCTGATCCAGGCTAGGAAGCCTGTTACCAGAAAGATTTACCATAAAATATGGCGTAAATACCTATACTGGTGCAAATCCAAACGTTACTCCTGGAGTAAGGTTAGGATCCCTAGGATATTGTCTTTTCTACAAGAAGGTTTAGAAAAGGGTTTATCGGCTAGTTCATTAAAGGGACAGATTTCAGCTCTGTCCATCTTGTTACACAGGCGTCTGTCAGAAAATCCAGACATCCAGGCCTTTTGTCAGGCTTTAGCTAGGATCAAGCCTGTGTTTAAAGCCGTTGCTCCGCCATGGAGTTTAAACTTAGTTCTTAACGTTTTACAAGGTGTTCCATTTGAACCCCTTCATTCCATTGATATAAAATTGTTATCTTGGAAAGTTCTGTTTTTAATGGCTATTTCCTCGGCTCGAAGAGTCTCTGAGTTATCAGCATTACATTGTGATTCTCCTTATCTGATTTTTCACTCAGATAAGGTAGTTCTGCGTACTAAACCTGGGTTCTTACCTAAGGTAGTTACTAACAGGAATATCAATCAAGAGATTGTCGTTCCATCCTTGTGTCCAAATCCTTCTTCAAAGAAGGAACGTCTTCTACACAATCTGGATGTAGTTCGTGCCCTCAAGTTCTACTTGCAGGCAACTAAAGATTTTCGCCAAACTTCTTCCCTGTTTGTCGTTTATTCTGGACAGAGGAGAGGTCAAAAAGCTTCTACTACCTCTCTCTCGTTTTGGTTTCGTAGCATAATACGTTTAGCCTATGAGACTGCTGGACAGCAGCCTCCTGAAAGAATTACAGCTCACTCCACTAGAGCTGTGGCTTCCACTTGGGCCTTTAAGAATGAGGCCTCTGTTGAACAGATTTGCAAGGCTGCAACTTGGTCTTCGCTTCATACTTTTTCCAAATTTTACAAATTTGACACTTTTGCTTCTTCGGAGGCTATTTTTGGGAGAAAGGTTCTTCAGGCAGTGGTTCCTTCTGTATAATGAGCCTGCCTATCCCTCCCGTCATCCGTGTACTTTTGCTTTGGTATTGGTATCCCAGAAGTAATGATGACCCGTGGACTGATCACACATAACAGAAGAAAACATAATTTATGCTTACCTGATAAATTCCTTTCTTCTGTTGTGTGATCAGTCCACGGCCCGCCCTGTTTTTAAGGCAGGTAAATATCTTTTAAATTATACTCCAGTCACCACTTCACCCTTGGTTACTCCTTTCTCGTTGATTCTTGGTCGAATGACTGGGACTGACGTAGAGGGGAGGAGCTATATCAGCTCTGCTGGGTGAATCCTCTTGCATTTCCTGTTGGGGAGGAGTTATATCCCAGAAGTAATGATGACCCGTGGACTGATCACACAACAGAAGAAAGGAATTTATCAGGTAAGCATAAATTATGTTTTTCGGCCGAAACTTTCTGTGGCCGAAATTTCGGTGCATCCCTAGTTAATAGTTTAATTTAGGTTGTTGTGATGTGGGGGCCAGCGGTTTAGGGGTAATAGGTTTAGTTAGTGTTTGGCAATGTTTGGGAATGGCGGTTTAGGGGTTAATAGGTTTATTTAGTGTTTCAGTTAGTGTCAGGGGAACTGCAGTTTAGGGGTTAATAGGTTTAGTTAGTGTCGGCGATGTCAGGGAACTGCGGTTTAGGGGTAATAGGTGTAGTTAGTGTTAGCAATGTTTGGTAACGGCGGTTCAGGGGTTAATAGGTTAGTGTTGACAATATGTGGGACAGCTGTTTAGGGTTTAAGAGCTTTATTTAGTGTCGGCGATGTGGGTGGTGGCGGTTTTAGCTAAAAAAAAAAAAAAAATCGCCAATCGCCGGCATATTAGTTATGTTAAGTTAAATTGTTTTTTTGGATCCATTCTTTATAAGCATTATTCTATTCTTAACGTCAGAATAGAATAATGCATATGAATACAGAATGGATCCGAAAAAACGAACGGATCCGCAAAAACAATTTCATTTAACATAGCTAAAAAAAAAAAATCGTTTCGGCAAATTAAACTTTGAGGGACAGTCAAGTCCAAATTTTTTTTTCATGTTTCAAATAGGGCATGTAATTTTAAACACCTTTCCATTTTACTTTTATCACAAATTTTGCTTTGTTCTCTTGGTATTCTTAGTTGAAAGCTAAACCTAGGAGGTTCATATGCTAATTTCTTAGACTTTGTAGGCCGCCTCTAATCTAAATGCATTTTGATAGTTTTTCACCACTAGAGGGCATTATTTCACGTGTTTCATATAGATAACATTGAGCTCATGCACGTGAATTTACCATGGAGACAGCTCTGATTGGCTAGAATGCAAGTCTGCCAAAAGAACTGAAATAAGGGGGCAGTCTACTGAGGCTTAGATACAAGGTAATTAGAGAGGTAAAACGTGTTTAATTATAACTGTGTTGGTTATGCAAAACTGGGGAATTGGTAATTAAGGGATTATCTATCTTTTAAAAGAACAAAAATTCTGGTGTTGACTGTCTCTTTAACTAAACTAATTTGCCGAAACAAAATAATTTATTTAACTAATGAAAACGAAACAATTTTTTTTTTTTTAGCGTTGCACATGTCTACAAATGAGCTCCCATTAAAGGTGGGTTTTTTTGTACTTTAATCATGCACACATTATTGTAACATCATTATCTACTGACTATTTCAGTATATAGTACTCAGTAACATAACTTACATACCTCAAAACTGTCCTGCATCCTGCAGAATAGTCACGGGCTGTGAGGGAGGTAATGCTTTCTTCCCGCCTGCAGAACTGACCAAGCCTCACAGGACACGCCCATAGACCTTGCATAAAATCTGCTCGTAACACCACAAATTACCAGTGGGCCATTGCCCATAAACTTTTAACCTCCTACATCCTGAAAATCATCTGGTAGATGTCGGTAAGTATGTAACTATAACAACGTTAGGGTGTGGGAATATTTAAAAATTACAGATGGCAGTTTTTATAAAATAAAAACAATTATCAATTTGTAAGCATATTCTGAGTATAAAATACTGGTATAGGTGGGCGTGTCCGAAGAACGTACCGGGCTGGACGCATCTTCTGTGAGCTCTACATAAGATCCTCGCTAATCCGCCAATTAACGAGCTATAACAGCAAAATCAACTACATTATTCATCATACAATAGCTGCACAATAGTCTGTGGCTATATCTCTGTTTTTGAACGCTGTTTTCAGGACCCTAGGGCCACAGATCGGCAGATAATGACCTAAGGCGGCGGCCTATACTTAGGTAACATTCCTCCCCGGACTCACTGGGTTACCAGTGCCAGCAGAACACACCTGTCTTACTGCATCTATCTACAACACCGGAAAATAAAACACAACTTTCCTAAACTAACAGCCTAACGGAACCTTGCTTTCCAATACACACTCATCAGAAGAATATCTAAAAATGGCGACCGCATGGGAAATCGATCTAACAAAGCACTTGGACTAGCGCTTCGCTAAAGTAGAGAAAATGCTACGTAAACTCTATCAAAGTTTCTTGCCTAGAGACCTATTAGAACGCTTGGTAGCAGAAGAGCCTGAACAGGATGTTTTGCAAGATGCAATCTATGACAGGACAAAGGTGGTGGAGGAGAAGCATCTCCCCCCCACACATCCCACCCAACAAAATAGCAGACAGAGAGCTAATTAAAACATCTCAAGAAGACTTACGTTACACCAGTGCACTTCAGCTTATGCAGACACCTGATTATCAAGAGCCCCCAGCTATGAAAAGAAAACATAATTTATGTAAGAACTTTCCTGATAAATTCATTTCTTTCATATTAGCAAGAGTCCATGAGCTAGTGACGTATGGGATATACATTCCTATCAGGAGGGGCAAAGTTTCCCAAACCTCAAAATGCCTACAAATACACCCCTCACCACACCCACAATTCAGTTTAACGAATAGCCAAGAAGTGGGGTGATAAAAAAGGAGCGAAAGCATCAAAATAAGGAATTGGAATAATTGTGCTTTATACAAAAAAATCATAACCACCACAAAAAAGGGTGGGCCTCATGGACTCTTGCTAATATGAAAGAAATGAATTTATCAGGTAAGTTCTTACATAAATTATGTTTTCTTTCATGTAATTAGCAAGAGTCCATGAGCTAGTGACGTATGGGATAATAAATACCCAAGATGTGGAACTTCCACGCAAGAGTCACTAGAGAGGGAGGGATAAAATAAAGACAGCCAATTCAGCTGAAAAATAATAATCCACAACCCAAAACAAAAGTTTTAATAAAAACTGAAAATATAAGCAGAAGAATCAAACTGAAACAGCTGCCTGAAGTACTTTTCTACCAAAAAACTGCTTCAGAAGAAGAAAACACATCAAAATGGTAGAATTTAGTAAAAGTATGCAAAGAAGACCAAGTTGCTGCTTTGCAAATCTGATCAACAGAAGCCTCATTCCTAAACGCCCAGGAAGTAGAAACTGACCTAGTAGAATGAGCCGTAATTCTTTGAGGCGGGGATTTACCCGACTCCACATAAGCATGATGAATCAAAGACTTTAACCAAGACGCCAAAGAAATGGCGGAGGCCTTCTGACCTTTTCTGGACCCAGAAAAGATAACAAATAGACTAGAAGTCTTTCTAAAATCTTTAGTAGCTTCAACATAATATTTCAAAGCTCTTACTACATCCAAAGAATGTAAAGATCTCTCCTTAGAATTCGTAGGATTAGGACACAAAGAAGGAACAACAATTTCTCTACTAATGTTGTTAGAATTCACAACCTTAGGTAAAAATTTAAATGAAGTCCGCAACACTGCCTTATCCTGATGAAAAATCAGAAAAGGAGATTCACAAGAAAGAGCAGATAACTCAGAAACTCTTCTAGCAGAAGAGATGGCCAAAAGGAACAGAACTTTCCAAGAAAGCAATTTAATGTCCAGAGAATGCATAGGTTCAAACGGACGGGCTTGTAAAGCCCTCAGAACCAAATTAAGACTCCAAGGAGGAGAGATTGATTTAATGACAGGTTTGATACGAACCAAAGCCTGAACAAAACAATGAATATCAGGAAGATTAGCAATCTTTCTGTGAAAAAGAACAGAAAGAGCAGAGATTTGTCCTTTCAAAGAACTTGCAGACAAACCTTTATCCAAACCATCCTGAAGAAACTGTAAAATTCTAGGAATTCTAAAAGAATGCCAGGAGAATTTATGAGAAGAACACCAAGAAATGTAAGTCTTCCAGACTCGATAATAAATCCTCCTAGACACAGATTTACGAGCCTGTAACATAGTATGAATTACTGAGTCAGAGAAACCTCTATGACTAAGAATCAAGCGTTCAATTTCCATACCTTCAAATTTAATGATTTGAGATCCTGATGGAAAAAAGGGCCTTGCGATAGAAGGTCTGGTCTTAATGGAAGAGTCCAAGGTTGGCAACTGGCCATCCGAATGAGATCCGCATACCAAAACCTGTGAGGCCATGCTGGAGCCACCAGCAGTACAAACGAACGTTCCATTATAATTTTGGAAATCACTTTTGGAAGAAGAACTAGAGGCGGAAAGATATAGGCAGGATGATAATTCCAAGGAAGCGACAACGCGTCCACTGCCTCCGCCTGAGGATCCCTGGATCTGGACAGATACCTGGGAAGTTTCTTATTTAGATGAGAGGCCATCAGATCTATTTCTGGAAGTCCCCAGATTTGAACAATCTGAAGAAATACCTCTGGGTGAATGGACCATTCACCCAGATGTAATGTCTGGCGACTGAGATAATCCGCTTCCCAATAGTCTACACCTGGGATGTGAACCGCAGCGATTAGACAGGAGCTGGATTCCGCCCATACAAGTATCCGAGATACTTCTTTCATAGCCTGAGGACTGTGAGTCCCACCCTGATGATTGACATATGCCACGGTTGTGACATTGTCTGTCTGAAAACAAATAAACGATTCTCTCTTCAGAAGAGGCCAGAACTGAAGAGCTCTGAAAATCGCACGGAGTTACAAAATGTTGATTGGTAATCTCGCCTCCTGAGATTCCCAAACCCCCTGCGCTGTCAGAGATCCCCATACAGCTCCCCAACCTGACAGACTCGCATCTGTTGAGATCACAGTCCAGGTTGGACGAACAAAAGAAGCCCCTTGGACTAAACAATGGTGATCTATCCACCACGTCAGAGAGTGTCGTACATTGGGATTTAAGGATATTAATTGTGATATCTTTGTATAATCCCTGCACCATTGGTTCAGCATACAAAGCTGAAGAGGTCGCATGTGAAAACGAGCAAAGGGGATCACGTCCGATGCAGCAGTCATGAGACCTAGAATTTCCATGCATAAAGCTACCGAAGGGAATGATTGAGACTGAAGGTTTTGACAGGCTGAAACCAATTTCAGACGTCTCTTTTCTGTTAGAGACAAGGTCATGGACACTGAATCTATTTGAAAACCCAAAAAGGTTACCTTTGTCTGAGCAATCAATGAACTCTTTGGTAAATTTATCCTCCAACCATGTCTTCGAAGAAACGACACAAGTTGATTCGTATGAGATTCTGCAGAATGTGAAGACTGAGCAAGTACCAAGATATCATCCAAATAAGGAAATACTGCAATACCTTGTTCTCTGATTACAGAGAGAAGGGCACCGAGAACCTTTGAAAAGATCCTTGGAGCTGTTGCTAGGCCAAACGGAACGGCCACAAACTGGTAATGCTTGTCTAGAAAAGAGAATCTCAGAAACTGAAAGTGATCTGGATGAATCGGAATATGAAGATATGCATCCTGTAAATCTATTGTGGACATATAATGCCCTTGCTGAACAAAAGGCAGAATAGTCCTTATAGTTACCATTTTGAATGTTGGTATCCTTACATAACGATTCAATATCTTTAAATCCAGAACTGGTCTGAAGGAATTCTCCTTCTTTGGTACAATGAATAGATTTGAGTAAAACCCCAGACCCTGCTCCAGAACTGGAACTGGCACAATTATTCCAGCCAACTCGAGATCTGAAACACATTTCAGAAATGCCTGAGCCTTCACTGGATTTATTGGAATGCGAGAGAGAAAAAATCTCTTCGCAGGCGGCCTTACCTTGAAACCTATTCTGTACCCTTGTGAAACAATGCTCTGAATCCAAAGACTGTGAATCGAATTGATCCAAATGTCTTTGAAAAAACGTAACCTGCCCCCTACCAGCTGTGCTGGAATGAGGGCCGCACCTTCATGTGGACTTGGGAGCTGGTTTTGACTTTCTAAAAGGCTTGGATTTATTCCAGATTGGAGAAGGTTTCCAAACAGAAACCGTTCCTTTAGGGGAAGGGTCAGGCTTCTTTTCCTTATTCTGATGAAAGGAACGAAAACGATTAGCAGCCCTATATTTACCTTTAGATTTTTTGTCCTGAGGCAAAAAAGTTCCCTTCCCCCCGGTAACAGTTGAAATAATAGAATCCAACTGGGAACCAAATAATTTATTACCTTGGAAAGAAAGAGAAAGCAAAGTTGACTTAGAAGACATATCTGCATTCCAAGTTTTAAGCCATAAAGCTCTTCTAGCTAAAATAGCTAAAGATATTTACCTGACATCAACTCTAATGATATCAAAGATGGCATCACAAATAAAGTTATTAGCATGTTGAAGAAGTTTAACAATGCTATGAGCATTATGGTCTGATACTTGTTGTGCTAAAGCCTCCAACCAAAAAGTGGAAGCGGCAGCAACATCAGCCAAAGAAATAGCAGGCCTAAGAAGATTACCTGAACATAAATAAGCTTTCCTTAGAAAGGATTCAATCTTCCTATCTAAAGGATCCTTAAAGGAAGTACTATCTGCTGTAGGAATAGTAGTACGTTTAGCAAGAGTAGAGATAGCCCCATCAACTTTAGGGATTTTGTCCCAAAACTCTAATCTGTCAGATGGCACAGGATACAATTTCTTAAACCTTTGAGAAGGAGTAAATGAAGTACCCAGATTATTCCATTCCCTAGAAATTACTTCAGAAATAGCATCAGGAACAGGAAAAACTTCTGGAATAACTATAGGAGGTTTAAAAACCGAATTTAAACGCTTAGTAGATTTAGTATCAAGAGGACTAGAATCCTCCATCTCTAATGCGATTAAAACTTCTTTAAGTAAAGAGCGAATAAATTCCATTTTAAATAAATATGAAGATTTATCAGTGTCAATATCTGAGACAGAATCCTCTGAACCAGAAATATCCTCATCAGAAACAGACAAATCAGAATGATGACGGCCATTTAAAAATTCATCTGAAAAATGAGAAGTTTTAAAAGACCTTTTACGTTTACTGGAAGGAGGAATAACAGACATAGCCTTCCTAATAGATTTAGAAACAAATTCTTTTATATTAACAGGAACATCCTGAGTATTAGATGTTGAAGGAACAGCAACAGGTAATGGTATATTACTAATGGAAATACTATCTGCATTAGTAAGCTTATCATGACATTCATCACAAACTACAGCCAGAGGAACAGTTACCACAAGTTTACAACAAATGCACTTAACTTTGGTAGAACCAGCATCAGGCAGCGTCTTTCCAGAAGTAGATTCTGATCCAGGGTCAATGTGAGACATCTTGCAATATGTAAAAGAAAAAACAACATATAAAGCAAAATTTGTCAAATTCCTTAAATGACAGTTTCAGGAATGGGAAAAAAATGCCAATGAACAAGCCTCTAGCAACCAGAAGCAATGAAGAATGAGACTGAAATAATGTGAAAAAAAGGTGGAGACAAGAATGACGCCCACATTTTTTAGCGCCAAAAAAGACGCCCACATTATTGGCGCCTAAAAAGTTTTGGTGCCAAGAATGACGCCACATCCGGTGACGCCGATTTTTTTGGCGCAAAACGTCAAAAAAATTACGCAAACATGAACAACTTCCGGCGTCAAGCTTGACGCCGGAAATGACAAACAGAATTTTTTGCGCCAAAAAAGTGCGCGCCAAGAATGACGCAATAAATTGAAGCATTTTCAGCCCCCGCGAGCCTAACAGCCCACAGGGAAAAAAGTCAATTGAAACAATTTTTAAGGTAAGAAAAAAATGATTATTCATATGCATTATCCCAAATAATGAAACTGACTGTCTGAAATAAGGAATATTGATCATCCTGGATCATGGCAAATATAAGTTTAAAGACATATATTTAGAACTTTATAAATAAAGTGCCCAACCATAGCTTAGAGTGTCACAAAAAATAAGACTTACTTACCCCAGGACACTCATCTACATATAGTAGATAGCCAAACCAGTACTGAAACGAGAATCAGTAGAGGTAATGGTACATAAGAGTATATTGTCGATCTGAAAAGGGAGGTAAGAGATGAATCTCTACGACCGATAACAGAGAACCTATTAAATAGATCCCGTAGAAGGAGACCATTGAATTCAAATAGGCAATACTCTCTTCACATCCCTCTGACATTCACTGCACACTGAGAGGAAAACCGGGCTCCAGCCTGCTGCGAAGCGCATATCAACGTAGAATCTAGCACAAACTTATTTCACCACCTCCACGGGAGGCAAAGTTTGTAAAAACTGAATTGTGGGTGTGGTGAGGGGTGTATTTGTAGGCATTTTGAGGTTTGGGAAACTTTGCCCCTCCTGGTAGGAATGTATATCCCATACTTCACTAGCTCATGGACTCTTGCTAATTACATGAAAGAAATAAGCCACTCGATCCAGCACTAAAGGTATTATTAGAACCACGATCGGTAGCAAAAGGGAACCTCCCTGAGTGTATGCCACAGGCCCTCAAGGGCATAAAACAGCTCTATTCGATGGGAAACCTTCAGCCCGGAGCTTACAGCGGACTACCTTCAAGCGGCGGCGGACATATGGCACTCGGACTCTCACATATAAGCTACCGGGAAGGCACATCCTTTATAAGTGACTCACCACCCATTGTAAAGTGTCACATATGGGACCTATCTAACATTACTACGCAAGCGATCACATACTTTGAAGAGGGCTAAAGAACACTTTTTCTCTACATCTCTACCGCTGCCTGTGGTGTCTGCCTCCAGTGAGAGAACATTAGAGACATATGTTCCAAGTATAAGTTCTATACCGAAAATATTGTAAATGGTTATATATGGCACAATCCTGATATATTAGATGTTTCTGATGTGTGAATTAATACATGTAGGTCCTCCACTTGAACTAGATATTTAGAACCCCCAATTCAGGGATGAATGTACCAAGTTATATGCATACACATGTTATAGTACTCCCCATTTTCTTAATATCAACCTTGCTAACTATAACTAAGGAGATGTTACCTTCACATTGCCTTTGCCTTAGCTTAAAGGGACATAATACTCATCTGCTTAATCACTTGAAACTGATGCAGTATAACTGTAAAAAGCTGACAGGAAAATATCACCTGAGCATCTCTATATAAAAAAGGAAGATATTTTACCTCACAATCTCCTCAGCTCAGCAGAGTAAGTTCTGTGTAAAAAGTTATACTTCACCTGCTCCCAGCTGCAGGTAAAAATAAAAAAAAATGAAGAAATGAACAGCATCCAATTAGCATCAGCAGTGCTGAGGTCATGAACTCTTACTGTGATCTCATGAGATTTCACTTAACTCTCATGAGATTTCATTGTAAGCTTCCTTTACCTGATTGGTGAAATAATATGAGAGTTCACAAGGCTCATCCTTTCAGCTGTCCCAGGACAGACACACTAAAATGCTGCTTAGAAATCCTTTACAATGGGAGGTGGCTACTGAGGAACTTTTGAGGTAAAATATCTTTCTTTTTTACATAGAGATGTTCAGGAGATATTTTCTAGTCAGCTTTTTACAGCTATGCTGCATCATTTTCAAGTGTTTAAACATTTGGGTATTATGGCCCTTTAATACCCTGGGTCTCCAAACTATCTACCAAACACATAAGGTCCTGCAGGGTGGATAGTGAGATTGTGTTATAATTTGCACCAACATTGCAATAATAACATCTAAAATAGCGTATGCAATTATCATATCCCCTGATCCCTGACTAGCAGTTATCTGCCGTGTCTGAGGGCGGGTCATAATAGCATATGTTATGCATGCAATTCATGTTGTTTTTAATCATAATGTCACATGCTAATGTCTCTTGCCAACCACTGGAGGCTCCCAAGATACTGAGATATAACAGCAGCAAATGTGGAGAAAAACCATTCCTATATTCTTAGCTATGAAGTTACAGCAATCTATCTTCATATTTGTCATTTTGTTTTTGTCCCAGACTCTACAGGTTCATGTTTAAAAAGGCTGCACTTGCAAGAGGGTTCTTTTAAGTTTAGAACAATGCTCAACTACCACAGTTTAGCCTAAACCTCTATTTACTACATTTTAACAGCAGTGTATAATACTTTCAATACAGTTATAATATACATCCTTTTTAATTGTCATTAACTTTGTATTATCTATATTTTCCGCTTAAGATTTTATAAGCTGAGACCCAAGAGTGGTCGTGTTTGATTTGGACAGGGACAAAAATAAGGACAACTTAATATGTTTTCTAGACAATGTATAAGATACGGATATAAGTATATATTTACGAAGTCTATATGCTTTTATATTTCTGTATGTCCTTGAAAAATATAAATAAAAAAATAAATAAAAAATACTGGTATAAAATTAAAATATAATATTTTTGTATTTAAAATACAATAAAAAATAAATTTAAAATTTCACAATAATACATTAAAACATAATTTTATTAGATTAAACATTTAGGGCAAGATTACATATGCTTTTGCAGGCGACGCCGGTTTTTATGCGGTTTTGCTATCACATGTATACGGTGCCGCTTATAAATCGGTATCACATATTCATATTTACGTGGCGAAAAATTGAGGAATTTTACTCCATTTCTTTATAATGACACGATGAGTCCACGGATCATCTAATTACTATTGGGAATATCACTCCTGCCCAGCAGGAGGCGGCAAAGAGCACCACAGCAAAGCTGTTAATATCACCTCCCTTCCCTCCCACCCCAGTCATTCGACCAAAGTAAAGGAGAGAAAGGAAGCAACAAGGTGCAGAGGTGTCTGACGTTTATAACAAACCAACAACCTGTCTATAGAACAGGGCGGGCCGTGGACTCGTGTCAAAAAAGAAATACATTTATCAGGTAAGCATAAATTTTCTTTACTTTTTAATGACACAATGAGTCCACGGATCATCTAATTACTATTGGGCGGATTATGGGTTAATACATTTATTAGGTTTATTGCTATGTGGGTTAATGGCGGATTAGGGGTTAATACATTTATTATGTTTATTGCGATGTGGGTGAATGGCAGATTAGGGGTTAATAGTTTTATTAGTTATTGTGGTGGAGATTGGCGTTGCCTACGTTAGAGCAAGGAAGTGGTAAAGTTAGGTGTTAGAAAAAGATTCTTCAATCAAGAGTTTATTATTTTTAAGTAGTGCAAGATTGTGCTGCTTTGTTCTATGGTGTAGCCGTAGTCCATATCAGTCTCTTTAGTAAAGCAGTGGTGGCTTTAGAGCAATGGGAACTTGTGGGACATAATTCTCACTGCGCCTCTCATATACTGATGCTGCCCTAACTCTGAAAGCCTGAGTAAAATTACTTAGTCTTTTCTCTTTTTTTCACAGGTCCATGTGAGGGAGAGGACCTCTCAAACCTGGGAGCTGCCTTGCTGTCGGGCAGGTTAGGAGGTAAGTGCAGACTTTATTTTCTGGGATGCAAGAGAGACTCAGAATAATTTGGGCACTTTATTTCGAATGGGACACACACTAAGGCTCAGTGGAATTTGGGCTCTTTATTGTGGACAGCTTTGGCGCAGGCACTGGGGCTAGAAATTTAAGGCATGTTTGGTTCCACTACTCCCGGCGGTTTCACTTTTATATTAAACAATATGCCAACCAAGAGATATTTTTTTGGTGACGCCCACGATGGGCGGACCTAGAGGAGGCGGCAATTTGTGTTGCACGCCTTTTTTCCCTTACTTACCTGGTGATCGGAAGGGGAAGCAGTTTAGAATCTGTTAATATTACGCATTCTCTGTTATTTATGCGTTTTCAAGCATCGGAGTGCGGTTCCTGTATATCTTGCTGAGTCCGGATCTGTAATGTTAGAAATGGCTCCTGCCCAAGAGAGAGAGCCGGTGTCAATAAGCAGGTAGGCACCTCAGCAAAGCAGCTGAGGTGTAGAGGGGATTTGCAGTATTGGTTAGGTTCACTGTCCTCTCTGAATACAAAAAGTAAAAAAGTTACCGTTTAAAATTTAAAGTGACAGTAACGTTTTTTCTGTTTAAAATTTTATTAAAAATTTGAACTTTTTATTTGATTTTTGGATCCATTGTGAGTCAGAATGGACCAAGAGGCTTTGCAAAATGTCACTTGTACTTTGTGTTTTATTGCCAATGTGGAACCACCAATCCCTTTCTGTTCCTCATGTATTGAGAGAACGTTAAATTATAGGGATATACTTTTTTCTGAGCCAACATTTTCCAAGGCGGATGCTGTTCAGTAGTCTAATGACAATGTTCAAAATATGCCACAGCTTTCTCCTTAAGCGTCCCAACTTGTATCGCCCACACGTGCACTTCCTCTTTAACTCCTACTGGGGTTATGTTACAAGACAGTAGGTGTCTTAGGTGAGGTTACTGACGCAGTTGTTGCTATTCCAGATGTCCCCTCCCAGAAGCCTGAGGAGGAGAATCTTTCGGTAGCATCTGAGGGAGAGATCTCAGACTCTGACAGTATAATTCCTCTTGCTGATACTGAAGTTGTATCCTTCAGGTTTAAGCTTGAACACCTAGATTGGATGACAGCGACACTATGGTCGTAGTTAATCCGAAGAAATCCAGTAAGCTAAACAAATATTTTGAGGTACCTTCCTCGGTAGAGGTTTTTCCTGTACCAGACCGAGCTTCTGAGATCATTGCTAAGGAATGGGAGAGACTGGGTATCCCTTTTTCTCCATCTCCTATATTTAAAAAGATGTTTCCTATAGCAGACTCTATCAAGGAGGCTTGGCAAACAGTTCCCAAGGTGGAAGGAGCTGTTTCCACCCTGGCCAAGAGAACTACTATCCCCATAGAGGATAGTTGTGCCTTTAAAGATCCTATGGACAAAAAAATAGAGGGGTTACTCAAAATGATGTAGGTACACCAAGGTTTACAATGGCAACCAGCTGTGTGCATTGCTACTAGTGCGGCGGCATATTGGTTTGATGCGTTGTCTGATGCTATTAGGACAGACACTCCCCTTGATGAGATCCAGGATAGGATAAGAGCCCTTAAATTGGCTAATTCTTTTATTACTGATGCTTACCTATACCGACAGGCTATCAAACTGGGAGCAAAGATTTCAGGTTTTTCTTTTCTAGCCCGCAGAGCCCTATGGTTAAAACCTTGTTCTGCGGATGTATCATCCAAGTCTAAACTTTTAGCAATTCCTTACAAAGGGAAGACCTTTTTCTCCTGTTAAGTGTAGTCAGTCCACGGGTCATCCATTACTTATGGGATTATATCTCCTCCCTAACAGGAAGTGCAAGAGGATCACCCAAGCAGAGCTGCTATATAGCTCCTCCCCTCTACGTCACACCCAGTCATTCTCTTGCACCTAACTAATAGATAGGACGTGTGAGAGGACTGTGGTTGTTAAACTTAGTTTTTATTTCTTCAATCAAAAGTTTGTTATTTTAAACAGCACCGGAGTGTGTTGTTTCTTCTCAGGCAGCATTAGAAGAAGAATCTACCTGAGTTTGTGTATGATCTTAGCGGTCGTAACTAAGATCCACTTGCTGTTCTCGGCCATTCTGAGGAGTGAGGTAACTTCAGAACAGGGGATAGCAGGCAGGGTTCACCTGCAAGGAGGTATGTTGCAGTATATTATTTTCTAAGGAATGGAATTGACTGAGAAAATACTGCTAATACCGATGTAATGTAAGTGCAGCCTTAAATGCAGTAGTAGCGACTGGTATCAGGCTGATATGTATGTATGTTTACACTGAGGTATTTCTGGGGAATGGAACTTCACTAAGAAAATACTGTATATATTTAAGTAATATTTGAGCCTCCACTGCAGTGAAAGCGACTAGCAGCAGGCTTATTAATAACATTTAATAATTTTATTTTTAAAACGTTTACTGGCATGTTAATCGTTTTTTTCTGAGGTACTTGGTGATAAAACTTTATGGGCATGATTTTTACCACATGGCTGTCGTTTGTTTCTGAATAAAATCAGTTTACTGAGCTTCCCCACTGTTGTAATATGAGTGGGAGGGGCCTATTTTAGCGCTTTATTGGGCATTAAAAATTCAGTCACAGTCTTCCTATTTCTTCCTCCATGATCCAGGACGTCTCTACAGAGCCCAGGGGTCTCCAAAACTAGTTTTGAGGGAGGTAATCACTCACAGCAGACCTGTGAGAGTGTGTTTTGACTGTGATAAAAACGTTAATATTAAATTGTTATCCGTTTTTGGGTACTAAGGGGTTAATCATCCATTTGCTGGTGGGTGCAATCCTTTGCTATCTTAATGCATTTACTGTGAAAATTTGGTTGCTATAACTAATTTGGTTCATTGTTATTTCAACTGTGACAGTTTTTTGTGCTTCTTAAAGGCACAGTAACGTTTTTTATATTGCTTGTAAATTTATTTGAAAAGTATTTTCCAAGCTTGCTAGTCTCATTGCTAGTCTGTTTAAACATGTCTGACACAGATGAATCTCTTTGTTCAATATGTTTAAAGGCCAATGTGGAGCCCAATAGAAATTTGTGTACTAATTGCATTGATGCTACTTTAAATAAAAGCCGATCTGTACATGTAAAGAAAATTTCACCAGACAACGAGGGGGAAGTTATGCCGACTAACTCTCCTCACGTGTCAGTACCTTCGCCTCCCGCTCAGGAGGTGCGTGATATTGTGGCGCCAAGTACATCAGGGCGGCCCATACAAATCACTTTGCAAGACATGGCTAATGTTATGACTGAAGTACTATCTAAATTGACAGAATTTAGGGGTAAACGCGATCACTCTGGGGTAAGAACAGAGTGTGCTGATAATAATAGAGCCATGTCTGATACTGCGTCACAATTTGCAGAACATGAGGACGGAGAGCTTCATTCTGTGGGTGACGGATCTGATCCAAGTAATCTGGACTCAGACATTTCAAATTTTAAATTTAAGCTTGAGAACCTCCGTGTATTACTAGGGGAGGTATTAGCGGCTCTGAATGATTGTAACACGGTTGCAATTCCAGAGAAAATATGTAGGCTGGATAAATATTTTGCGGTACCGACGTGTACTGACGTTTTTCCTATACCTAAAAGGCTTACAGAAATTGTTAACAAGGAGTGGGATAGACCCGGTGTGCCTTTTTCACCCCCTCCTATATTTAGAAAAATGTTTCCAATAGACGCCACCACACGGGACTTATGGCAGACGGTCCCTAAGGTGGAGGGAGCAGTTTCTACTCTGGCTAAGCGCACCACTATCCCGGTGGAGGATAGCTGTGCTTTTTCAGATCCAATGGATAAAAAGTTAGAGGGTTACCTTAAGAAAATGTTTGTTCAGCAAGGTTTTATATTACAACCCCTTGCATGCATTGCGCCTGTCACGGCTGCGGCGGCATTCTGGTTTGAGTCTCTGGAAGAGACCCTTAGCTCAGCTCCATTGGATGAGATTATAGACAAGCTTAAAGTCCTTAAGCTAGCTAATTCATTTATTTCTGATGCCGTAGTACACTTAACTAAACTTACGGCTAAGAACTCCGGATTCGCCATTCAAGCGCGTAGAGCGCTGTGGCTTAAATCCTGGTCAGCCGATGTGACTTCTAAATCTAAATTGCTTAACATCCCTTTCAAAGGGCAGACATTATTCGGGCCCGGTTTGAAAGAAATTATCGCTGACATTACTGGAGGTAAGGGCCATGCCCTGCCTCAAGACAGGGCCAAACCAAGGGCTAAACAGTCTAATTTTCGTGCCTTTCGTAACTTCAAGGCAGGAGCAGCATCAACTTCCTCCGCTCCAAGACAGGAAGGAACTGTTGCTCGCTACAGACAGGGCTGGAAACCTAACCAGTCCTGGAACAAGGGCAAGCAGGCCAGAAAACCTGCTGCTGCCCCTAAGACAGCATGAAGTGAGGGCCCCCGATCCGGAAACGGATCTAGTGGGGGGCAGACTTTCTCTCTTCGCCCAGGCTTGGGCAAGAGATGTCCAGGATCCCTGGGCGTTAGAGATCATATCTCAGGGATATCTTCTGGACTTCAAAGCTTCTCCTCCAAAAGGGAGATTTCATCTTTCAAGGTTGTCAGCAAACCAGATAAAGAAAGAGGCGTTTCTACGCTGTGTACAAGACCTTTTACTAATGGGAGTGATCCACCCAGTTCCGCGGTCGGAACACGGACAAGGGTTTTACTCAAATCTGTTTGTGGTTCCCAAAAAAGAGGGAACCTTCAGACCAATCTTGGACTTTAAGATCCTAAACAAATTCCTAAGAGTTCCATCATTCAAAATGGAAACTATTCGGACCATCTTACCTATGATCCAAAAGGGTCAGTACATGACCACAGTGGATTTAAAGGATGCCTACCTTCACATACCGATTCACAAGGATCATTACCGGTATCTAAGGTTTGCCTTCCTAAACAGGCATTACCAGTTTGTAGCTCTCCCCTTCGGGTTAGCTACAGCTCCAAGAATCTTTACAAAGGTTCTGGGCTCTCTTCTGGCGGTACTAAGACCGCGAGGAATAGCGGTAGCTCCGTACCTAGATGACATTCTGATACAAGCATCAAGTTTCCAAACTGCCAAGTCTCATACAGAGTTAGTTCTGGCATTTCTAAGGTCGCATGGGTGGAAGGTGAACGTAGAAAAGAGTTCTCTATTGCCACTCACAAGAGTTCCCTTCTTGGGGACTCTTATAGATTCTGTAGAAATGAAAATTTACCTGACAGAGGACAGGTTATCAAAACTTCTAAATGCTTGCCGTGTCCTTCATTCCATTCAACACCCGTCAGTGGCTCAATGCATGGAGGTAATCGGCTTAATGGTAGCGGCAATGGACATAGTACCTTTTGCACGCCTGCATCTCAGACCGCTGCAATTGTGCATGCTAAGTCAGTGGAATGGGGATTACTCAGATTTGTCCCCTATGCTAAATCTGGATCAAGAGACCAGAGATTCTCTTCTATGGTGGCTTTCTCGGCCACATCTGTCCAGGAGGATGCCCTTCAGCAGGCCAGATTGGATGATTGTAACAACAGACGCCAGCCTGCTAGGTTGGGGCGCTGTCTGGAATTCCCTGAAGGCTCAGGGATCATGGACTCAGGAGGAGAGACTCCTTCCAATAAACATTCTGGAATTAAGAGCAGTTTTCAATGCCCTTCTGGCTTGGCCTCAGTTAGCAACTCTGAGGTTCATCAGGTTTCAGTTGGACAACATCACGACTGTGGCTTACATCAACCATCAGGGAGGGACAAGGAGTTCCCTAGCGATGATGGAAGTCTCAAAGATAATTCGCTGGTCAGAGTCTCACTCTTGCCACCTGTCAGCGATCCACATTCCAGGCGTGGAGAACTGGGTGGCGGATTTCCTAAGTCGCCAGACTTTTCATCCGGGGGAGTGGGAACTTCATCCGGAGGTGTTTGCCCAACTGCTTCAGCATTGGGGCAAACCAGATCTGGATCTCATGGCGTCTTGCCAGAACGCAAGCTTCCTTGTTACGGATCCAGGTCCAGGGACCCGGGAGCGGTACTGATAGATGCTCTGACAGCACCTTAGGTTTTCAACATGGCTTATGTGTTTCCACCCTTCCCGATGCTTCCTCGATTGATTGCCAGGATCAAACAGGAGAGAGCATTGATGATTCTAATAGCGCCTGCGTGGCCACGCAGGACCTGGTATGCAGATCTAGTGGACATGTCGTCCTGTCCACCTTGGTCTCTGCCTCTGAGACAGGACCTTCTGATTCAGGGTCCTTTCAAACATCCAAATCTAATTTCTCTGAGGCTGACTGCATGGAGATTGAACGCTTGATTCTATCAAAGCGGGGATTCTCGGAGTCAGTGATTGATACCTTAATACAGACGAGGAAACCTGTTACCAGGAAAATTTACCATAAAATATGGCGTAAATACTTATATTGGTGCGAATCCAAGAGTTACTCATGGAGTAAGGTTAGGATTCCTAGGATATTGTCTTTTCTACAAGAAGGTTTAGAAAAGGGTTTATCTGCTAGTTCGTTAAAGGGACAGATCTCAGCTCTGTCTATCCTTTTACACAAACGTCTGTCAGAAGTTCCAGACGTTCAGGCTTTTTGTCAGGCTTTGGCTAGGATTAAGCCTGTGTTTAAGACTGTTGCTCCACCGTGGAGCTTAAACTTAGTTCTTAACGTTCTGCAAGGTGTTCCGTTTGAACCCCTTCATTCCATTGATATCAAGCTGTTATCTTGGAAAGTTCTGTTTTTATGGCTATTTCCTCGGTCGAAGAGTCTCTGAGTTATCGGCCTTACATTGTGATTCTCCTTATCTGATTTTTCTTTTTTTTTTTTTTATTTAATAGTTTTTATTTGAGGTTTGACATACACACATAGGAAGGCATACATATAACATGAACACCATGGAACATAGCAATAATAAAATACAAGACTCATTTAGTAGGATGATTAACATACACTATCTGTACTTTTCAGAGACAACCAAGAACTAATAGTCCTGGATATATGAGCTGCCTTATGTACTGAGCACCTCCAAGATGGCTCTTAAGGTCACTTTTGGACCCAACAGCAAGAATCAATGGAATAGGGGGTGTCTAATTTTAAGGGACCACTTTTGGGTCTCAGCTGCCAAACCTCAATTTTTAGATTTAAATTAAACTCAAAACAATCGTAACTGAAAGGGGGTGTGGAAATATAGTACAAATACACATGATATGCAAAGCAGACAGATAGCATTACATTCTCTATGTACATACTATACCACCAAGTATTATAATACATAGGACTAAGTATTTGGACTGTACATAGAGGAGTGAATATGTACTAATGAAACTATCAGCTTAACAGCTCGTGGTACAATGGGGCCATAACGTGAATACATTTAATAGGTAAGAAAAAAAAAAAAAAAACAGAAAAGAAAAGAACAGGTATAATCACCAACATGCAAGAATATGCCTGCCACAAGATGTCAGTACCATGGAATGCACAATATAAGTAGAAGGCATGCATAATGGATGTTGTAGGACTTTCAAGCAAACAGTTCTCTTAGGGGTCAAGACTTAATGACATTTTTTATACATGGGAAGATAAATCTCAGTGTTCCAAGACTGCTAATATGGCCATGTATGTAACTAACCGGTGCAGACTCTAGCAATCTCGTTACCACTCTCGCACTGTCTGATGCATAAGAAAGTCATTTCAGTAAATAAAAAATTAAATGCATAGTTGCTTGCGGCACGCTAGGGAGACTCCAGGGCATCCTCATAGATCCGGGCCAATGTTCATGAGATGTGATCCCTCATTAACCAATTCCAGCCCGGAACACACAGAGGGCGAATCGGAGGGAGTTCATAGCCCGATAGAATAGAGATTCAGCGTTACAGGGAGGAAAGTTTGCATCGTAGCATGGAGCCGGATAGTCAGCGGGCAGTAGCCAGGTGATCTCTGTGTACGGGGCTTGGTGAGGGTAGTGAACTGTAGGGCTCGACTGGGACTTTTCTAGCTTGGCTAGCCTCTCAGCCTGGAGGATTTTAACCGGTGCTCTTGTAAAGGCTTGTGACATACCTTCTAATCCGAAATCCCCAACGGCAATGGCTGGTGGCTCAAAGTCGAATATCACGCTGCCTTTAGCGTAGGTATAACAGGCTGGTAGACCGCACTCACTATTCCCCTGTGTTGATAGTATAGCTACCCGGGCCGTAGGCTGCAACATCACAACATTTGAGTCAGGGGTATAGTTGTCGCTGCCACTGCCCATGCTAGGTAAGAAATTATGTTCCATTCCTAAATTGGCCTCCGTTAAAGGGCCAGGAGGGGTAGCTATCTGCATTTGGTTTCTCAACTCCTTGTAGCTGCCAGGGTCAGAATAGAGAGCCTGCTCAGTGGTACTACCCCCATGGATCTTATGTTCATCTAGAACCTCTCTTGCACGCACCGAGCTAGTAGTTATAACAGTAAGTGACAGTGACGGTTGCACCGGAGCTTGTGGCGTGTTGCATCGCTCTGTTTCAGGAAGCCGCGACTCATTGACTTTACTTGCTGAGGTAGTGTAAGATCTGGCAATAGTGCGTAGGCTCTTAAATTCAGTGTCCCAAGCTGTAGCGATTTTCTCAAAATGTGAAATTAGAAGGGCTTCAATTTCCATCAGGGTAATGTGAGTTGCAGTTGCCATGTTGGAAAGAAATTAGTTATGACAAAGATTGACTGTAGAACAGGCCAGTTGCTAATGAACTGGTTTGATAACCCAGGGTCCTGGGGGGGTATATATGCGGCAGCTTTGACGACACCAGCAGTTAGTCCATAGAGGCCTCTCAACCTCGTGGTCAATCGTAGGGTAGTCAGCTGAGGAACATAGGTAGGTCCGTTACGTGCCAAATGTCTCTAGTCTCCTCTTGAGTGTCACTAGGTTGCATAACATATAATTCTCAAAAGGAAAATCAAATTAAAGTTAAGAATAAACTTCAAAATAACTATTTTAGACCAGGAGCTCTTCAGACACACGTCCTACCGCAACAGCTATAGGCTCCGCCCCCCCTTAACTGATTTTTCATTCAGACAAGGTAGTTCTGCGTACTAAACCTGGGTTCTTACCTAAGGTAGTCACTAACAGGAATATCAATCAAGAGATTGTTGTTCCATCATTGTGCCCTAACCCTTCTTCAAAGAAGGAACGACTTCTGCACAATCTGGACGTCGTCCGTGCCCTGAAATTTTATTTGCAGGCAACTAAGGATTTTCGTCAAACTTCTTCCCTGTTTGTCGTTTATTCTGGACAGAGGAGAGGTCAAAAAGCTTTGGCTACCTCTCTCTCTTTTTGGCTTCGTAGCATAATACGTTTAGCATATGAGACTGCTGGACAGCAGCCTCCTGAAAGGATTACAGCTCATTCTACTAGAGCTGTGGCTTCCACTTGGGCCTTTAAGAATGAGGCCTCTGTTGAACAGATTTGCAAGGCTGCAACTTGGTCTTCACTTCATACTTTTTCAAAATTTTACAAATTTGACACTTTTGCTTCTTCGGAGGCTGTTTTTGGGAGAAAGGTTCTACAGGCAGTGGTTCCTTCCGTGTAAAGATCCTGCCTTTCCCTCCCGTCATCCGTGTACTTTTAGCTTTGGTATTGGTATCCCATAAGTAATGGATGACCCGTGGACTGACTACACTTAACAGGAGAAAACATAATTTATGCTTACCTGATAAATTCCTTTCTCCTGTAGTGTAGTCAGTCCACGGCCCGCCCTGTTGTTTACGGCAGGTCTAAAAAATTTTAACTTAAACTCCAGTCACCACTGCACCCTATAGTTTCTCCTTTCTCGTTTGGTTTCGGTCGAATGACTGGGTGTGACGTAGAGGGGAGGAGCTATATAGCAGCTCTGCTTGGGTGATCCTCTTGCACTTCCTGTTAGGGAGGAGATATAATCCCATAAGTAATGGATGACCCGTGGACTGACTACACTACAGGAGAAAGGAATTTATCAGGTAAGCATAAATTATGTTTTTGGACCGGGCTTGACGGAAATAATCTCTGATATTATGGGAGGTAAGGGTCATCTCCCGCAGGATAAGAGAAACAAGCAAAAGGGATGTCAGAGTAATTTTCGATCCTTTTGAAATTTCAAGGGAAATTCTTCCACTTCCGCTTCCATGCAAGAACAGTCTAAACCTTCCTGGAAACCCAATCAGTCTTGGAACAAGGGAAAACAATCCAAGAAGCCTGTCAAAGACAGCATGAAGGGCATGCCACCGATCCAGGACCGGATCTTGTAGGGGGCAGGCTTTCCGTCTTCGCTCAGGCTTGGGTTCGAGATGTTCAGGATCCCTGGGCAGTGAACATAGTGTCCCAGGGATACAAACTAGAGTTCAAAAGTTTTCCTCCCAGAGGCAGGTTTCTGCTTTCAAGATTATCTGTAGACCAGACAAAAAGAGAGGCGTTCTTACACTGTGTACGGGACCTCTCCAACCTAGGAGTAATAGTCCCTGTTCCAATGCTGGAATGGGGTCTGGGGTTTTATTCCAATATCTTCGTGGTTCCCAAAAAGGAGGGAACCTTCAAGCCAATTTTAGATCTCAAGAATCTAAACAAGTTCCTCAGAGTACCGTCCTTCAAGATGGAAACTATTCATTCCATTCTTACTTTGGTCCAAGAGGGTCAATTTATGACAACCGTGGATTTAAAGGATGAGTACCTGCATGTTCCCATTCACAGGGATCATCACAAGTTTCTAAGGTTTGCCTTTCTAGACAAACACTTCCAATTCGTGGGTCTTCCTTTCGGTCTTGCCACAGCTCCCAGAATTTTCTGTGGCGGCAAATTTGGTGGCGGCAATGGACATCATCCCGTTCGCTCGTTTCCACCTCAGACCTCTGCAGTTAAACATGCTCAGTCAGTGGAACGGAGATCATGCGGATTTGTATCCACGAATTCTACTATGAGCAGAAGACAAGGGATTCTCTTTAATGGTGGTTGTCTCAGGATCATCTCTCCCAGGGAACCTGCTTTCGCAGACCATCCTGGGTGATTGTGACAACAGACGCCAGCCTTCTAGGATGGGGAGCATTCTGGGGCTCCCTAAAGGCACAGGGAGTTTGGACTCAGTCAGAGTCTGTTCTGCCTATAAACATTCTGGAGCTGAGAGCAATCTTCAATGCTCTTCTGGCCTGGCCCCAGTTAGCCTCGGCCCAGTTTATCAGGTTCCAGTCGGACAACATAACTTCAGTGGCTTATATCAATCATCAGGGAGGAACGCAGAGTTCCTTAGCAATGACAGAGGTAGCCAAGATAATGCGGTGGGAGGAGACTCACTCTTGCTGTCTGTCAGCGATCCACATCCCAGGGGTGGACAACTGGGAGGTGGACTTCCTGAGTAGACAAACCTTTCATCCGGGGGAGTGGGAACTCCATCCGGAAGTGTTTTCCAGCCTGATTCTCGAATGGGGTCAGCCGGAATTGGATCTCATGGCATCTCGACAGAATACCAAGCTTCCAAGGTACGGATCGAGGTCAAGGGACCCTCAGGCGGTGTTGATAGATGCCCTGGCGGTACCTTGGAATTTCAGTCTCGCATACCTATTTCCTCCTTTCTCTCTTCTCCCTCGGGTCATTGCTCGAATCAAGCAGGAGAGGGCGTCGGTGATTCTCATTGCACCGGGTTGGCCTCGCAGGATTTGGTATGCAGACCTGGTGGAAATGTCATCTCTTCCACCTTGGAGTCTTCCGTTGAGAAAGGACCTTCTACTTCAGGGCCCTTTTTTCATCCAAATCTAGTTTCTCTGAAGCTGACTGCTTGGAGATTGAACGCTTAATTTTATCTAAGCGGGGATTTTCAGATTCGGTTATTGAGACCATGATTCAGGCTTGTAAACCTGTGACTAGAAGGATTTACCATAAGATATGGCGTAAATACCTATATTCGTGTGAATCCAAAGGCTACTTTTGGAGTAGAGTTAGGATTCCTAGAATTCTATAATTTCTCCAAGAAGGTTTGGGAAAGGATTATCGGCAAGTTCCCTAAAGGGTGAAATATCTGCCTTGTCTATTTTGTTACACAAGCGTCTGGCAGACGTTCCAGACGTGCAGTCATTTTGTCAGGCCTTAGTCAGGATCAGGCCTGTGTTCAAAAAAACAATTACTCCTCCCTGGAGTCTTAATTTATTTCTTAAGGTTCTTCAAGGGGCTCCGTTTGAGCCTATGCATTCCTTAGATATTAAGTTGATATCTTGGAAAGTTTTGTTTCTAGTGGCTATTTCTTCTGCTCGTAGAGTGTCAGAGCTCTCGGCATTACAGTATGAGTCACCTTACCTTATTTTTCATTCGGAGGAAGGTAGTTTTACGTACAAAGTTAGGTTTTCTTCCTAAAGTTGTTTCTGACCGGAACATTAATCAGGAGATTGTGGTTCCTTCATTGTGTCCTAATCCTTCTTCTCAGAAGGAAAGACTTCTACACAATTTAGACGTGGTTCGCGCTCTAAAATTTTACTTACAGGTGACCAAGGATTTTCGTCAGTCCTCTGCCTTGTTTGTGGTTTTCTCGGGAAAACGTAAGGGCCAGAAAGCTACGGCTACTTCTCTTTCCTTTTGGCTGAAGAGTATAATTTGTTTTGCTTATGAAGCTGCTGGACAGCAACCTCCAGAGAGGGTTACGGCTCATTCCACGAGGGCTGTTGCTTCCTCATGGGCATTCAAAAAAGAAGCTTCTGTAGATCAGATTTGCAAGGCTGCAACTTGGTCCTCTCTTCACACTTTTTCAAAATTCTACAAATTTGACACTTTTGCCTCCGCTGAGGCCGCTTTTGGGAGAAAAGTTCTTCAAGCAGTGGTGCCTTCCATTTAGGTTCCCTGTCTTGTCCCTCCCTTATCATCTGTGTACTCTAGCTTGGGTATTGATTCCCAATAGTAATTAGATGATCCGTTGACTCATCGTGTCATTAAAAAGTTAAGAAAATATATGCTTACCTGATAAATGTATTTCTTTTACGATGAGTCTGCGGCAAGCCCTGTTCTATAGACAGGTTGTTGGGTTGTTATAAACGTCAGGCACCTCTGTACCTTGTTGCTTCCTTTCTCTCCTTTACTTCGGTCCAATGACTGGGGTGGGAGGGAAGGGAGGTGATATTTAACAGCTTTGCTGTGGTGCTCTTTGCCGCCTCCTGCTGGGCAGGAGTGATATTCCCAATAGTAATTAGATGATCCGTGGACTCATCGTGTCAAAAAAGAAATAAATTTATCAGGTAAGCATAAATTTTCTTTTTCACCTCGCCACACATAGGCAGGCGCAGCAAGCCTTGCACTGAAAATGTGAGCACTGTAACTCCCGTAACTGGCTGCAAATATTAACTAACACCTAACTCGTGCAATATCTACCTGTCAACCGCCAAACCCCCACATCGCAATAAACTTAATTTAATTACTAAGCCCCCTAACCTAACACCCCCTAAATTAACCCCAAATTACATAAAATAATACAATACTAAATTACAATTATATAAAAAATCCTAACAGTACTTAAAAAAAACAAAACCTAAGATTAAATTAAAATAATCTAAAATTACAAAAAAATAAAAAAGTCTAACATTATAGAAAATAATAAACCAAATTATCAAAAATAAAAAAATTAAACCTATGAAAATAAAAAAGCCACCCAAAATAAAAACACCCCCTAATCTAATACTAAACTACCAATGGCATTGCCCTAAATTAAACAGCTCTTTTGCATTAAAAAAAAATACTAAGTCCCACCTCTAACAGTAAAACCCCCATCCACCAAACCCCCCAAAATATTAAACCTAACAATAAAAAATCCTAAACTACCCATTGCCTCTAAAGGGGCATTTGTATGGGCATTGCCCTTAAAAGGGCATTCAGCTCTTTTACAAGTGTCCATTAAATCCCTAATCTAAAAAAACAATTAAAAAAAATCTTAACTCTAAGCCCCAAATAGGTACTCACGGTTACTGATGTCCGGCAGAGAAGGTCCTCTTCCATGCGGCGGTGAAGTCTTCTTGGAACCAGGGACATCTTCCACCTTCATCCAGGACCAAGCCGGCATTGAGCGGAGATGACTGCGGAACTGAAGACCGGCGACCGCGGAGCCATGGAGTGTGGATGATCCTCTTTGTACAATCACCGCCGTACACTGAATATTGAATGCAAGTTACGTGTTTAAATATGGCGTCACTTGCATTCCTATTGGCTGATTTAAATCCTCAAATATAAATCAGCCAATAGGATGAGAGCTACTGAAATCCTATCGGTGAATGACGGATTAGGGGTTAATAGTTTAATTAGGCATATTACGTTGTGGGGGGTTGACGTTTTAGGGGGTTAATACTTTTATTATTAGTTCCAATGTGGGTTTGATGGCGGATATAGGGGTTTTACATGTCGGCTTTATTTTTGGGAGGCGGGTTAGACTTTTATGGGAGATTTTTTAAAAAAAAATTCTTAGGCACCGGCAGTTTCTAAAGTTCTGTAAGTCACTGGCGACTCCAGAAATTTGTATTTACGCACATTTCTAGACATCGCTAGTTTCTCCGACTTACAGAACTTTATGAACTGCCGGCGGGGTTTATGTGATTCCCAGATGTGCGAGGGGAAATTACGTGCAACGCAGGTTTCAGCAGTTACGCTGATGTAATCTCGCCCTTAGAGCTGTTCTATATGCTTTTTTGTTGTGTGCTGGTTACTAAATTGGTTTACAAAGTTTGTTTCAAACAACTTTGCAAAGTTTAAAGTCTTTTTGAAACTTAGCAAATGCTGTATAACCAGAAATGCTGGCACATCAGTAAAGTTGTTGCATTTCAAAGTTGGTTGAAGTCAGTTTATTAATATATCTATTATTTTAATCTGAGCTTCATATGGATATAGCGACTTGACTTTGGCCTGATTTAAACTCATCTTTAACTGACAAATCTATTAGGTTGTAGCTTTCTGGATAGACCTCTATTTAGTAACAAGATGAGCATATCAACAATGAAACTACTTTATCATTAAAAATGTTGGGTGTTTTTTTTTTAATTTAAATCAGTTATTTTTCATCATGTGATATTAACTTTGTATTTTATTCATGATGTCACAATATAATTTGTTGATGAGAAGATCTTAGATTATGTCATGTGTGATTTTAGAAATGATAATATTTATAATGTAATTTATAATTTCAGGCATAGTGTAATTGATTATGTCACAATATATCTCACTTGGGTTGTGTTTAAATTCAACTTCTGATATAAATTTAATTTTTTGTCTATGATTTTCACATACATATACAATTACATATGATATCAATCCCCTTTTTTATAAGATGGTGTGATTTTTATTACATTGGTGAGTCCTGTAGGGAGGCTAGAGAGCGGATTACACAACACAAATCGAATATAAGATGTCAAAATAAGGATGCCCCTGTCTCGTCACATTTTATAGAAGCTGGCCATAACATCAGCCAATTACGCTTCCAGATTATAGAGAGAGT
Organism: Bombina bombina; assembly: GCF_027579735.1. NCBI lineage: Eukaryota > Metazoa > Chordata > Amphibia > Anura > Bombinatoridae > Bombina > Bombina bombina. The sequence continues at coordinate 770,742,553 of NC_069504.1, read as the reverse complement.
AGAAATCCCCAGAAGGGGTGGTAATAGAGAATTTCTCCTTAAGGTCAGGGAAATGTTTTGGATCTATAAGTTACAAACTCTGAAACCAAAGGGCCTTAACAAGGACTTTGATTGGTTGGTCACTCTTCAGATAAATAAATTCTCTATTTGTATGTGATATATACTGATTATGATGCCTGTACAGATTTTAAATTGATATAGAGGTACCTATGACATTTGCATGAACCACATGTATTAACATAGTTTTGCATATATATTCTTGTGCTATTAATATTTTTTGTACCTGCATGGCTGCATACAGGGAGTGCAGAATTATTAGGCAAATGAGTTTTTTGACCACATCATCCTCTTTATGTATGTTGTCTTACTCCAAGTTGTATAGGCTCGAAAGCCTACTACCAATTAAGCATATTAGGTGATGTGCATCTCTATAATGAGAAGGGGTGTGGTCTAATGACATCAACACCTTATATCAGGTGTGCATAATTATTAGGCAACTTCCTTTCCTTTGGCAAAATGGGTCAAAAGAAGGACTTGACAGGCTCAGAAAAGTCAAAAATAGTGAGATATCTTGCAGAGGGATGCAGCACTCTTAAAATTGCAAAGCTTCTGAAGCGTGATCATCGAACAATCAAGCGTTTCATTCAAAATAGTCAACAGGGTCGCAAGAAGCGTGTGGAAAAACCAAGGCGCAAAATAACGGCCCATGAACTGAGAAAAGTCAAGCGTGCAGCTGCCAAGATGCCACTTGCCACCAGTTTGGCCATATTTCAGAGCTGCAACATAACTGGAGTGCCCAAAAGCACAAGGTGTGCAATACTCAGAGACATGGCCAAGGTAAGAAAGGCTGAAAGACGACCACCACTGAACAAGACACACAAGCTGAAACATCAAGACTGGGCCAAGAAATATCTCAAGACTGATTTTTCTAAGGTTTTATGGACTGATGAAATGAGAGTGAGTCTTGATGGGCCAGATGGATGGGCCCGTGGCTGGATTGGTAAAGGGCAGAGAGCTCCAGTCCGACTCAGACGCCAGCAAGGTGGAGGTGGAGTACTGTTTTGGGCTGGTATCATCAAAGATGAGCTTGTGGGGCCTTTTCAGGTTGAGGATGGAGTCAAGCTCAACTCCCAGTCCTACTGCCAGTTTCTGAAAGACACCTTCTTCAAGCAGTGGTACAGGAAGAAGTCTGCATCCTTCAAGAAAAACATGATTTTCATGTAGGACAATGCTCCATCACACGCGTCCAAGTACTCCACAGCGTGGCTGGCAAGAAAGGGTATAAAAGAAGAAAATCTAATGACATGGCCTCCTTGTTCACCTGATCTATACCCCATTGAGAACCTGTGGTCCATCATCAAATGTGAGATTTACTAGGAGGGAAAACAGTACACCTCTCTGAACAGTGTCTGGGAGGCTGTGGTTGCTGCTGCACGCAATGTTGATGGTGAACAGATCAAAACACTGACAGAATCCATGGATGGCAGGCTTTTGAGTGTCCTTGCAAAGAAAGGTGGCTATATTGGTCACTGATTTGTTTTTGTTTTGTTTTTGAATGTCAGAAATGTATATTTGGGAATGTTGAGATGTTATATTGGTTTCACTGGTAAAAATAAATAATTGAAATGGGTATATATTTGTTTTTTGTTAAGTTGCCTAATAATTATGCACAGTAATAGTCACCTGCACACACAGATATCCCCCTAAAATAGCTATAACTAAAAACAAACTAAAAACTACTTCCAAAACTATTCAGCTTTGATATTAATGAGTTTTTTTGGTTCGTTGAGAACATGGTTGTTGTTCAATAATAAAATTAATCCTCAAAAATACAACTTGCCTAATAATTCTGCACTCCCTGTACATGATTGTTGCTATTCTTTAACAACTTTGTTACTAGGACTGTTTCTGGATTCTGCTTTACTATTTTGATTATTTTTGATTATGCAAATGTAGCTTCTCATTTTATTAATTATATGCATAGGGATTATATGTATATGTTTTAATTGTGCATTTTTGTAACTTTGTCAATACACATTTTACGCAGTGCTTGTTTAAGATGTGAAATATCTTTAAATGTTATAAAAATTGTCAACATTAGATGGCGCTGTTTTATAATCAATCTGTAGTTGATGTGCACCTGCATATTTGATTCACACCTGTGTATTTGTTATAAAGGTAGTCTCTCTGCATATTCAGTTAGACATGACTAAGGACCTAATGTAGGTCTGAAACATTGTTTGTTTTCTTGTGGACCGTGGCACAATAAAGGTCTTTTTACATTAAATTGCCAAGGCTGGAGCACCCTTTCTTTTGAGTTTCCCCCTTTTTTATAAGATGGTAAAAGTCCATGAGTTCTCCTACGTACCAGAGCTTTAATCCCTCCCACTCTCCCAGAATTCCTAATTTTTTTACTTCAAGATAGATTGAAGTGAATTCTCAAGTACTGATATGCATGTCATTTATAGGGGTTCTCTAATTGATGTAAGACCATTTTTTCCTCTCAGGGTGCCTCCTGGACAATGGGGATGACAAGAGTGCAGCCACGCTGTGAATATACTCTCCCAGTTTGAGATGTCAAAGGCCTCCCAGTTAAAATGCGGATTAATTTGCCAATACCCTATAGTATGCTGCTCCTTGTGAGATCCTTCGCATTGTTCTTGCTCTACCTAGGATGGGGCACTCTACTGGATGTAGTCTCCTGCAGCTGTGGTAGGCAGAGTAGAGGAAGGTACTGACAGCTAAGTAGATTACCCATTCTACAGTTCTTCTCATGAACAAGTATACATTTCCAGGGCCGGTGCTCCCATTAGGCAAGCTAGGCAGCTGCCTAGTGCGCACTTCCGCCCTTGGCGCAGCCGGCCCAGACCCGGGTTCCCCAGACTCTGCCGGTGTTCTATCAGAAGAGGGAACACCTCAGAAAAGCGAGCGGACGTGACGTTCTGTCAGCTGTCTGAGAAGAAATACGCACCCCACCATGCATGCGCTCCACTTCCTGCGCTACGTGCCTCTCAGTACCTCCCTGTGGTGGGAAAATGAAATGCAGTTACAGTCCTAGTACCCTCTCCAAGGAACTTTTACAGCTCCAGACCCAACTCACACCAAATGGGGCCCCAGACTGTCACCTCCATTCGTGGGACAGATCCTGCAAGAGAGCCTGTGATAAACATCCAGCAGCCGGAAGATTTGTGTAACTTGCCCCCTGATCCTACAGCTCTCACTAACCACAAGTCCGGATGTCGCTTACACCAGTGGGACAGATCCAGCAGAAGAGCCCCTGTTAGATATCCAGCAGCTGGAAGATCTGTGTAACTCACTGGCCCCGGAGGGGGGGGGAGAAGTGAGTGCAGTATTGGTAGTGGATGATTGGTGTGTTCAGTGCTTAGAGACTAGTAGTTTTATCTTGTTCATACTGTATATAAGGGTTGATTGCTAACATGTCTCACATTCAGCTTGGGGCTTTTTGCTTTATATATAGGCAAATTCCAAATATAAATCTATGGCACAATACAACATAATAAGAAATGTGTAGATGTCAGTATTTCTATAGATGCAAACAGTGACCTGGTTTACTCACCCTATCTGCCTGTCTGTCAAACACCTACACACACAGCCCCTAGCTCACCCTAGCTGCCCCCCATACACAAACAGCCCCCTGTTCACCCTACCTGCCTCTCCCTCTCACACACACAGGCCCCTGCTAACCCTATCTGCCCTACACACACCAATCACACATCCCCCAGATCACCCTATCTGCTCCTCTCACACAAACAGTAAGGGCAGTGACAGGAAGCATCCCATTTCACCTCGGGCTATTTTTTAAGTTTATAATCATTGTTATTATTAATAAAAGTAATAATAATAATATGCACTAGAGCGTCCCTTTAATCCATATTTTGTATGTTACTAAAAGCCAAGGAGTTAACTGTGTTTTGTGAGTTACCTTCAGTTACTTACCTGCATTAGGGTGGCCAGCAGGTCATGTAATGACAGGTTGGTTTATAGTAACCAGTAGAAAATGTATTTATTTTTTGGTGGGGGGGGGGGCACAAGTAGCTGGTCTTGCCTAGGGCACAAAATAGTCTAGCACCGGCCCTGCATGTTTCACATAGCCTTAACCAATTTGAGGACTTTTTTTTTTTTTAGTATCATGTCGCTTTATCAATAACACAACTGGCTTTAATTCACAAGGCATATTTGGTAGCAGGGAACATTCCTCCTGAGCGCATTAATGCTCACTTCAATAAGGCAGTTGCCACTTCTTAGGCCTTCTGTAATGAGGCCTCTATAGACCAAATATTTAAGGTGGTCACTTGATCTTCCTTTACTAAATGTTGCCATCTATGCTGCCTCAGAGGTGGCTTTTGACAGGAAAATACTACAGGCTGCCATACCTGATCAGTAACATACCTGCCTTACCTGTATTGTCCTTCCCCTATAACTTGATATTGTGGACTTCACTGCTTGGCCATATGACTGAGGGATTCTGGGAGAATTGGAGGGATTAAAGGGACATTGTACACTAGATTTTTCTTTGCATAAAGGTTTTGTAGATGATCCCTTTATATAGCCTATCTGGGAGTGTTTTTGCAAAAATGTATAGTTTTGCTTATTTTTAAATAACATTGTGCTGATTTTCGGACTCAAAACCAAGCCCCAAAATGTTAGATGTATACTGATGTCTACAAACTCCTGGTTGTGTAATGGGTCTTTGCATATGTAGGGGAGGGGGGAGTGTCTGCTCTTCTTGCTTTTCCAGCCCCTGTCAGTGGGCATGGGGTAAGTATCAGTTACAGTCTTGTCATTTAGGCATTGGTAGTCGACACAATCATGTAGAGACATCCCATTTCAGTACAAGTACTACAGGGGATGCTCATGGACTGGGGTAATGTTCAATGACTCCCAAGTCCAACATTTCCTGTATCTTCTTCATCATAGTTTCCTCAGGGATTCGATAAGCAGGGTGACACAAGGGGGCCGGCCGTGGTGTTTCTATATGGTGTACCATTAAAGTAGAAGACCCTGGCCTGGTCGTAAACAGTCCCTCACCCTCATAGCATTACTTCCTCTAGTGACCCTGCTATATTTGCCCCCTCTAACAGATCAGGAAGAGCGGAGCTATCTACCTCCTCGGTGGTGGGTGCACATACCACAGCTTCTGCCTCGTCTCTATCCACATAGCCCTTAAGCATGTTCACATGGAAGGTCCTCTGTACTTTCTTATCTGAACATTGGGTTATTATATACATGGTGTCAAAGAGCTTTGCAACAATAGTGTAGGGGCCCTTCCATGCTGCCTGCAACTTATTCTTCCGGGTGTGTTGGAGTACCAATACCTTCCGCCACACCCAGAAGCTATGGTTCTGGGCACACCAGTCATACCAGACCTTCTGCCGGGTTTGGGCTGACCACTCCAGTCAGGTACTCTAAGCGGTCCTGCAGTTCTAACACATACTGGATATAGGGGTTTATTCCAAATCTGCCTACCACTCCCAGTATTTCTTAAGTAGAACTAGTGGCCCTCTTACTCTCCTTCCATACAATAACTCAAACAGGGAGAACCCTGTTAATTCATAGAAACATAGATATTGACGGCAGATAAGAGCCATAGGCCCAGCAAGTCTGCCTGACATTACCTAACAGTATAAACTTATTTAGTTTGTAGGATAGCCTTATGCTTGTCCCATGCATTTTTAAAGTCCCCCATAAATCAATCACTCTTTCTGTAAAGAAGTGCTTCCTCAAATTACTCCTGAATCTACTACCATTTAGCTTGAGATCATGACCCCTTGTTCTTGAATTTTTCATTTTATGTAAAATACCCACAGACTCAGTTTTACTAAGCCCTTTAACGTACTTGAAAGTTGCTATCATATCACCTCTTTCCCTTCTCTTCTCTAAGCTATACATATTTAGGTCATTGAGCCTATCCTGGTAAGTTTTATTTTTTAGACCATGTACCATTTTGGTAGCCCTCCTTTGCACAGATTCAAGTTTGTTAATATCCTTCTGAAGATATGGCCTCCAGAACTGCACACAATACTCAAGATGAGGCCTAACTAATGATCTATAAAGTGGCATAAGAACCTTACTATTTCTGCTGCAAATACCTCTACCAATACATCCAAGCATTCTGCTAGCCTTACTTGCTTCATTACTACATTGTTTACTAAGTTTTAAATCATCTGAAATAATAATTCCCAAGTCCTGTTCTTCATCTGTATTCCTGGGGTACTGCAGAGCCGCCAGGGCTGCTGAGTTAGCTCAGCGGTAAACTGGGTCCCTTGGTCTGACACTATTTCCTGGGGAAACCCTACCCTGGAAAATATCTTAAACTAAGCGTCGGCCACTGTCTCAGCATGTATATTTATGAGCGTGACTGCCTCTGGATATCAGGTAGCATAGTCTACTAGGGTAAGGATGTATTTCTTACCTGCAACTACCCAGTTAAAAGGTTCCCCCACTATCGGCATGGAGCAGAGTGGAGCTCTGGGTGATCATCCCTTCACCCTACTTGTCCTGGTGGTGGCCGGTTCCACATCTCTCAGTGCTTCCCTTGCGGGCAATTGCTCCAGATGTGGTCGACCTGATTGCACCCATAGCACTGGGGCCTGGACCCTCTGTTTGGGTTTGTTGTAGATCTGTAATGGAGAACTGTGGAAAAGTGGAGGTGCTGGTTGAGAAGCTGGCCCACTCGACTCTGAGTGCCTTACTCCTTTATCCGCAGGTTTCTGAATTTCCTGGGGTAGGCCTCTGGGCTATTAGCATATTGGGCAAGCAGTATCTCTTTTACCTGGCTGTAGTCCAGGCTCTCTTCATTGGGGACTGCCCAGTAAGCTTCAGCGGCTCATCACATCAATTTACTGGGCAAAATTGTGACCCAGATCATGGAGGCATTGTAGGGTACACTGCCTCTTAAAGTCCTGTAGGTATCTGTCAATGCCTCCCTCGGCCTAGTTGAAAACTTTAAATGCAGCAAATGGTAGCTTCTTCCTTCCTTCGTTGCTCTCCCTGGAAGTAAAGACCACATTTCCTTGCCAATGCTGTATTTCAGCCATGCAGAGCTTGTACTGCCTCTCTGCCTGCTGCATGGCGGTCACATCAGCTATAATTTGTTAAATGATCTCCGGGGAGGGCTCGGGCCCAAGAGGGCCAATCAACCCTGGACTTCTCGCTGAAAATCGGACTCACCAGGAGTGTTCAAGGGCAGGGAGTGGTCACCTTCTATGAGTTCAGTGATTAGGGTAGTTTTTGATTTAATGATTGCTGCCTGTCCTCTGGCTTCAAACAAATATTTAAAGGTGCTCCTCTTCAGGACCCTATACAGCTGTTCCATCTACTCTACACCTGCCACTTGATTAGGTTCTTCAGATGTAGATCGGATTCTGATGGTGCTTTAGATATTCCCTGGGCAAAAGGGATGATCCCACATCTGCCACCAAATACAGCACAGTTCGGGTACTTTGTTCCCTAGGACACAAGGGAAAGCAGCAGTATCTCTGATAGGGGGTCTCCCTTCCTCTATCCAAACTCCTGGACAGCACCTGAATAGTAGGTCTGCCACCAGAGTGATCATTGCTGAGACCGGGGTCAAGCCAGAGGCTATATCTACCCCTGATGGGCTGGTCTCAGTGGGCTCCCTGGCAGGTATTTATCCCTCTGCTCTATACCTTCTTCTAAGCAGTTAATGTCTCCTTTGCCTGCACTTTCTTTAAAAAGATATTTGTGGCTCACAGGGCCAGCTCTTTGCTTAGAGGTCCACAGGCTCTGTAACAGGTCTCCACTACATGGGAAAGTGTAGCCAAAAAGTAGATCCTAAGACTCTGCCACTGGAATCCCTGAAAGAACCAGGCAAGACCAACTGTTCCAAAAGGAACTACAAATAATGCTTTATTTCACTCAGGACTAGACTTACACCATTTTAAACATAAAGATAGATAAAACATATAGACAACAACATAATAATAAAATATAACTATAACAAAAGGACGCGGGGGATTCAGGGGAGGCATAAACAATAAAAGTCACAATCATACATTTGCCTTGTCACCCTCTGCAAATTATATACAAGTGAGTCTTTTTCCTCTGAACACATTTTGGTGATGAACCTTCTACAAAATAGATGGCGTTGTGTTACACAATGTCCAGGAACATTAAACTAATAGATGGCTCCGTGTTACACAGTGTCCAGGAAATTTCAACCAACAGATGGAATATTGCACAATGTCCATGTATGTCTGTAGTAAAAAAACAAAAACAAAAACAGAGGCGCCACATGTGTGGATCAATAAAAACCACTATAGTCCAAAAAGTGAATAGATGCAGGGTACTCTCAAAAGTAATGGCACTCTGTTGTGCCAATAGAGATGGGTTGGTATTCTACAGCAAACCAGCTGGCTGATCAGAGGAATCTCCAACAGATATGGACAGCACAAGAATCCAATGGCACAGAATCACCAGGACATCAGTCTCAATGTCAATGACTCCCTCAGGCTGGAACTAGGAGATGGATAAGGAGAAGGGCTATGGTACCCTTAGGTTACTGGTCAGGAGTCTATCACAACAACCACCAGACTTATATAAAAGTTAAAAATCAGTATTTTATTATACAAAATAAAAATACCAAAAATATCACAAGATTACAGCTAGGTGTGTGAGAATAGATCTCCTTTCTAAGTACAGAGTATAGTAGCGACGTGTTTCTGGGGGAACACCCCTTTTCCTCAGGCTTGTATGCTCTGTATGTGCATAAATGCCCTTTAAATAGGGCTCAGCAAATGGGCGTATTGGGAGAGGAAGGATCTTATTGATTCATCTTTGTAAAGGAAGGGGAGGGTTCATCTGAGCATGTGTTTACTGAGCCCTATTTAAAGGGCATTTATGCACATACAGAGCATACAAGCCTGAGGAAACGGGGTGTTCCCCGAGAAACGCGTCGCTACTATACTCTGTACTTAGAAAGGAGATCTATTCTCACACACCCAGCTGTAATCTTGTGATATTTTTGGTATTTTTATTTTGTATAATAAAATACTGATTTTTAACTTTTATATAAGTCTGGTGGTTGTTGTGATAGACTCCTGATCAGTAACCTAAGGGTACCATAGTCCTTCTCCTTATCCATCTCCTAGTTCCAGCCTGAGGGAGTCATTGCCATTGAGACTGATGTCCTGGTGATTCGGTGCCATTGGATTCCTGTGCTGTCCATATCTGTTGGAGATTCCTCTGATCAGCCAGCTGGTTTGCTGTAGAATACCAGCCCGTGTCTATTGGCACAACAGAGTGCCATTACTTTTGTGAGTACCCTGTATCTATTCACTTTTTGGACTATAGTGGTTTTTATTGATCCACACATGTGGCGCCTCTGTTTTTGTGTTTGTTTTTTTACTACAGAAGTTCATCATCCCTTCGGGTGAAGACAGAGAGCTGCCTATGGACATTTGAGAATTTTGTTGGACTTTCCACTATTTCCTTGGCCGGTTTTATGAGTATATTTTATACATTGTTCATTCTGTATATTTCACATATATACATTGTTTTTGTTTGTCCTATACCAATTGTATCCTTTTTATCAAAGTGTTACTATTATATTACATTCAGTTTTAGCGCCTCCTATAGGATTCCTGTGATACTTCATTCACAGACATTACTTTTTTCTGGATGTCCATGTATGTGACTGGGAAACCGTCATAATTTCTTTCCTGCCCAATTTTAATATAAATTTTAAATTTTTCATAAAATACGATTTTTGCAGAACAATTAAGATTTTTAAAATGAGATATTTTTTGTTTGTGTCCTAATATTGTGTATGCATCACCGTCACACTTAAAAGCAGGGAACACCACTTTGCAAACCACACTGTTCTCAAGGTAACAACTGCCTTTATAGAAATAGGACAGGGGCTTCATAATACTGGCAAAATTTCTTATAGAATCTCCCCCAAGTCCAGTGAGCTTTATAGAATTTGGTGAAATGATGGTGCTTTGAATGAACAACTTATTCATAATAACACTTATCTCGATTTTCCTGATGATTTTTCATCCTTGACTTTGGATGGTGTGTTAGCATGGCAGATTCTTTTTCACTGTGCTCACGGCCTGGACTGAGATTTTCTGGATAGTTGGCCTGAGTGCTAGAAAATGTTGCAGCTGAATATTTATGGATTTCTTTATTTGCAAAGACATTACAAAATATTGTCATTTTTCCCACACAACTGGTACTTTAACATATTTATCTACCACTTATTGACCATCCTATCACTCATTAAAGGGACAATAAACCCAATTTTTTTCTTTCATGAAAGAGCATGCAATTTTAAACAACTTTCTAAATTACTTCTATTATCTAATTTGCTTCATTCGCTTGATTTTCGTTGCTGAAAAGCATATCTAGATAGGCTCCGTAGCTGCTGATTGGTGGCAGCACATAGATGCCTCGTGTGATTGGCTCACCCATGTGCATTGCTCTTTCTTAAACAAAGGATATCTCAAGAATGAAGCAAATTAGATAATATAAGTAAATTGGAATGTTGTTTAAAATTGTATTCTCTATCTGAATAATGAAAGAATACATTTGGGTTTAATGTCCCTTTAAATACTGTACTTTAAATTCTGTCCTGTATGCAACATATCTTTTGTTTGCTATTTGTTTGTAAACCATTGCCAATCTATACCCCTAATATAGTTTGTGCTGTATCATACAGTGTCAAGCAACATTATAAACATAAACACACTTTAAAGGGATTACATTTTTGTAAAAAAAAATAAAGGGATAGGAAAGTTAAAATTAAACTTGCATGATTCAGATAGAGTATGTACTTTTAAGATTTAAATGTACTTCTATTTTCAAATGTACTTTGTTCTCTTGGTGTCCCTTGTTGAAAAAGAATACACATATACAGTATCCTACACTGGTGAGATATAGCTGCTGATTGGTGTCTGCACACATTTGTCTCTTGTGATTGGCTAACTAGATGTGTGCAGCAAGCTGCCAGTAGTGCAATGCTGTTCCTTCAGCAAAGGATAACAAAATAATGAAGCAAATTTCATAGGAGTAAATTGAATAGTTGTTTAAAATGGTAAAAATTTGGGGTTTCCTGTCCCTTTAAATCTGTGTTTCCTATCGGCTAGATTTGGAGTTTTGTCGGTAATGACCCGAAAATCTAGCGCCGGCTTTTTTCTGGCCGCACCATAAAAATAACTCTGGTATTGAGAGTCCACATAAAGGCTGTGTTAGGCTCCAAAAAAGGAGCGTAGAGCATTTTTAATGCAGCTTCAACTCTCGATACCAGAGTTGCTTACGCAAGCGGCCAGCCTCAAAAACGTGCTCGTGCACGATTCTCCCATAGGAAACAATGGGGCTGTTTGAGCTGAAAAAAAACCTAACACCTGCAAAAAAGCCGCGTTCAGCTCCTAACGCAGCCCCATTGTTTGCTATGCGGAAACACTTCCTACGTCTGCACCTAACACCCTAACATGTACCCCGAGTCTAAACACCCCTAACCTTACACTTATTAACCCCTAATCTGCCGCCCCCGCTATCGCTGACCCCTGCATATTATTATTAACCCCTAATCTGCCGCTCCGTAAACCGCCGCTACTTACATTATCCCTATGTACCCCTAATCTGCTGCCCTAACATCGCCGACCCCTATATTATATTTATTAACCCCTAATCTGCCCCCCACAACGTCGCCTCCACCTGCCTACACTTATTAACCCCTAATCTGCCGACCGGACCTGAGCGCTACTATAATAAAGTTATTAACCCCTAATCCGCCTCACTAACCCTATAATAAATAGTATTTAACCCCTAATCTGCCCTCGCTAACATCGCCGACACCTAACTTCAATGATTAACCCCTAATCTGCCGACTGGAGCTCACCGCTATTCTAATAAATGTATTAACCCCTAAAGCTAAGTCTAACCCTAACACTAACACCCCCCTAAGTTAAATATAATTTACATCTAACGAAATTAATTAACTCTTATTAAATAAATTATTCCTATTTAAAGATAAATACTTACCTGTAAAATAAATCCTAATATAGCTACAATATAAATTATAATTATATTATAGCTATTTTAGGATTTATATTTATTTTACAGGTAACTTTGTATTTATTTTAACCAGGTACAATAGCTATTAAATAGTTAATAACTATTTAATAGCTACCTAGTTAAAATAACTACAAAATTACCTGTAAAATAAATCCTAACCTAAGTTACAATTAAACCTAACACTACACTATCAATAAATTAATTAAATAAACTACCTACAATTACCTACAATTAACCTAACACTACACTATCAATAAATTAATTAAATACAATTCCTACAAATAAATACAATTAAATAAACTAGCTAAAGTACAAAAAATAAAAAAGAACTAAGTTACAAAAAATAAAAAAATATTTACAAACATAATAAAAATATTACAACAATTTTAAACTTATTACACCTACTCTTAGCCCCCTAATAAAATAACAAAGCCCCCCAAAATAAAAAAATGCCCTACCCTATTCTAAATTACTAAAGTTCAAAGCTCTTTTACCTTACCAGCCCTGAACAGGGCCCTTTGCGGGGCATGCCCCAAAGAATTCAGCTCTTTTGCCTGTAAAAAAAAACATACAATACCCCCCCCCCAACATTACAACCCACCACCCACATACCCCTAATCTAACCCAAACCCCCCTTAAATAAACCTAACACTAAGCCCCTGAAGATCTTCCTACCTTATCTTCACCCTGCCAGGTTCACCAATCCGTCCTGAAGAGCTCCTCCGATGTCCTGATCCAAGCCCAAGCGGGGGGCTGAAGAGGTCCATGATCCGGCTGAAGTCTTCATCCAAGCGGGAGCTGAAGAGGTCCATGATCCGGATGAAGTCTTCATCCAAGCGGGAGCTGAAGAGGTCCATGATCCGGATGAAGTCTTCTATCAACGGCATCTTCAATCTTCTTTCTTCCGGATCCATCTTGCAGACCTCCGACGCGGAACATCCTCTTCTCCCGACTCCTACTAGCCGAATGACGGTTCCTTTAAGGGACGTCATCCAAGATGGCGTCCCTCGAATTCCGATTGGCTGATAGGATTCTATCAGCCAATCGGAATTAAGGTAGGAATATTCTGATTGGCTGATGGAATCAGCCAATCAGAATCAAGTTCAATCCGATTGGCTGATCCAATCAGCCAATCAGATTGAGCTTGCATTCTATTGGCTGTTCCGATCAGCCAATAGAATGCAAGCTCAATCTGATTGGCTGATTGGATCAGCCAATCGGATTGAACTTGATTCTGATTGGCTGATTCCATCAGCCAATCAGAATGTTCCTACCTTAATTCCGATTGGCTGATAGAATCCTATCAGCCAATCGGAATTCGAGGGACGCCATCTTGGATGACGTCCCTTAAAGGAACCGTCATTCGGCTAGTAGGCATCGGGAGAAGAGGATGTTCCGCGTCGGAGGTCTGCAAGATGGATCCGGAAGAAAGAAGATTGAAGATGCCGTTGATAGAAGACTTCATCCGGATCATGGACCTCTTCAGCTCCCGCTTGGATGAAGACTTCATCCGGATCATGGACCTCTTCAGCTCCCGCTTGGATGAAGACTTCAGCCGGATCATGGACCTCTTCAGCCCCCCGCTTGGGCTTGGATCAGGACATCGGAGGAGCTCTTCAGGACGGATCGGTGAACCTGGCAGGGTGAAGATAAGGTAGGAAGATCTTCAGGGGCTTAGTGTTAGGTTTATTTAAGGGGGGTTTGGGTTAGATTAGGGGTATGTGGGTGGTGGGTTGTAATGTTGGGGGGTGGGGTATTGTATGTTTTTTTTTTACAGGCAAAAGAGCTGAATTCTTTGGGGCATGCCCCGCAAAGGGCCCTGTTCAGGGCTGGTAAGGTAAAAGAGCTTTGAACTTTAGTAATTTAGAATAGGGTAGGGCATTTTTTTATTTTGGGGGGCTTTGTTATTTTATTAGGGGGCTTAGAGTAGGTGTAATTAGTTTAAAATTGTTGTAATATTTTTATTATGTTTGTAAATATTTTTTTATTTTTTGTAACTTAGTTCTTTTTTATTTTTTGTACTTTAGCTAGTTTATTTAATTGTATTTATTTGTAGGAATTGTATTTAATTAATTTATTGATAGTGTAGTGTTAGGTTAATTGTAGGTAATTGTAGGTAGTTTATTTAATTAATTTATTGATAGTGTAGTGTTAGGTTTAATTGTAACTTAGGTTAGGATTTATTTTACAGGTAATTTTGTAATTATTTTAACTAGGTAGCTATTAAATAGTTATTAACTATTTAATAGCTATTGTACCTGGTTAAAATAAATACAAAGTTACCTGTAAAATAAATATAAATCCTAAAATAGCTATAATATAATTATAATTTATATTGTAGCTATATTAGGATTTATTTTACAGGTAAGTATTTAGCTTTAAATTGGAATAATTTATTTAATAAGAGTTAATTTATTTTGTTAGATTTAAATTATATTTAACTTAGGGGGGTGTTAGGGTTAGGGTTAGACTTAGCTTTAGGGGTTAATACATTTATTAGAATAGCGGTGAGCTCCGGTCGGCAGATTAGGGGTTAATAAGTGTAGGCAGGTGGAGGCGACGTTGTGGGGGGCAGATTAGGGGTTAATATAATATAGGGGTCGGCGGTGTTAGGGGCAGCAGATTAGGGGTACATAAGGATAACGTAGGTGGCGGCGCTTTGCGGTCGGCAGATTAGGGGTTAATAAGTGTAGGTAGGTGGAGGCGACGTTGTGGGGGGCAGGTTAGGGGTTAATAAATATAATACAGGGGTCGGCGGTGTTAGGGGCAGAAGATTAGGGGTACATAAGTATAACGTAGGTGGCGGTCGGCAGATTAGGGGTTAAAAAAATTTAATCGAGTTGCGGCGATGTGGGGGGACCTCGGTTTAGGGGTACATAGGTAGTTTATGGGTGTTAGTGTACTTTAGAGCACAGTAGTTAAGAGCTTTATAAACCGGCGTTAGCCCAGAAAGCTCTTAACTACTGACTTTTTTCCTGCGGCTGGAGTTTTGTCGTTAGATGTCTAACGCTCACTTCAGACACGACTCTAAATACCGGAGTTAGAAAGATCCCATTGAAAAGATAGGATACGCAATTTACGTAAGGGGATCTGCGGTATGGAAAAGTCGCGGCTGAAAAGTGAGCGTTAGACCCTATTTTGAGTGACTCCAAATACCGGCGGTAGCCTAAAACCAGCGTTAGGAGCCTCTAACGCTGGTTTTCACGGCTAACGCCAAACTCCAAATCTAGGCCTATGTCTTTTGGAGGAGTTGTGTTGATACCTAGAATTTTGGTCATGGAGCTATTTTTGATGGCTCTAGATGCCCCTGGCTTGACACCTTTCCTAACCATTTTCCTTTTTTTGCTGATTATGTAACTTATTCTAAGGGGCTGAATTATCAAACTCCGAATTGAGCTTGATGCCCCTTAGGCTTGCCAGAAATAGAAGTTTTGAAGCAGCGGTCTAAAGACCGCTGCTCCATAACTTGTCCGCCTGCTCTGAGGCGTTGGACAGAAATCAACCCGATCAAATACTATCAAGTTGATTGACACCCCCTGCTAGCGGCCGATTGGCCGCGAATCTGCAGGGGGCGGCATTGCACCAGCAGTTCACAAGAACTGCTGGTGCAATGATAAATGCCGACAGCGTATGCTGTCGGCATTTATCGATGTGCAGCGGACATGATACGCTACATTGTATCATGTCCCCTCACACATTAATAAATAGGCCCCTAAGGATCCACCTGCCTTTCCAGCCACCTTCTAACTTCATCCCTTCAACACATTCCTGACAATAATCTTTAATTTGCTGCCTCTGATTGCATGAGTAGTTTATAAAGATAAGTATGGCTGTGTGTAAGATTTGAATGTGTATAAAATAAGTTGTTTTTTTCCTTCTCAGCTGTCTATCATGCTGTATCTTCCTAATTTGTCTCTTCTACATCATCCAAAAGCAGAGCTGATCATGAGGCTGTCAACTTGCCTTCACAGACTACAAAAATGTTAAAGGGACACTAAACACAAATTGTAAACTACATGATTATGAACCTTTATATACAAGAATAATTTTGCAATGAAATCTGCAGCTTTATTTTGTGAAAATGAATATATTCTTTTATTTTATTTTCACTGTCCCCAGAAAAAAATAACCCTTGCTAACCAATCACAAACTAATATTCAAATATAGCACAAACTCTGGGGTAGCCTGCCCTCTTGCATTCCCTTAAGGAGGTTTAGCACTGATTCAACTTAATTGCTATATCAACTAATGATTTTCCTATCATGATTGTTGATGCAAAACTGATAATCCACCATTTAAAAGCATGTGACACCATAGAAGCTTAGGGAGGGATGGAAAAGTAAACAATAGCTCACATACATAACCTAAAAGTATTAAAGGGATATGAACCCCACATTTTTTCTTTCATGATTTAAATAGAACATACCATTTTAAACAACTTTCCAATTTACTTCTATTATCACATTTTCTGTTTTCTTGTTATCATTTGTTGAAAAACAATGTTATACATTAGCAAGAGCACTAGATGGCAGCACTATTTCCTATCATACAGTGCTCCAGATGTGCTTGCTACCTATCTAGAAATCTCTTCAACAAATAATAACAATAGAACAAAGCAAATTAGTTAATAGAAGTAAATTGGAAACCTTTTTTAAAATTGTATTCTCTATCTGTATCATGAAAGAAACAATTTGGGTTTCATGTCCCTTTAACCCAAGCCTCCCTAGGAGAAAGCCAAACAAGCACAGTTTTTAGATGTATTTTACAGTAAAAGGCTGCAGAATGTTTCAATTGTAATAATGAAACATTTTATGTGTCGTTAAAATGCCAAGTTTAATGACCCTTTAACATTTAAATGGGTGTGGCATTTTGTCATTCCGTCTAGCAAAAAAGAATGAAAAAATGCCCCTCTGGATATGCAAAAATCTTTTTTGGTTTTAGATGTAGGTAATCAAGTCACTTCATTTCTTACCAATGATGTTAATCAAAGTCACTGGGGCCGATTTATTAAGAGTCGGACGGACATGATCTGCTGTAGCGATCATGTCCGCCCAACATCGCTGAATACGCATACGCTGTCGGCATTTAACATTTCGCAAGCAGTTCTGGTGAACTGCTTGTGCAATGCCGCCCCCTGCAGATTCGCGGCCAATTGGCCTCTAGCAAGGGCTCAGAGGTGGCATACGAGTTAAGGAGCAGCTGTATTAAGACCGTTGTTTCTTAACTCCTGTTTCCGTGTGAGCCTGAAGGCTCACACGGAAACAGATGTATCTGGCCCCATTCGGGCCATGATAAATCGGCCTCACTAAATTTTTTAAGGCATCAGAATACATTTTGTTAGCAGAAGTCTGAACAGTTACATATTATTATAATTTATTTATAAAGTATCAACATATTACTCAGAGGTGTAAAATGATATGATTGTAGAGTGCAATAAACTAAATACATTTACATATAATATGTGCAGTTCTGAAAAAGTCTAGCAGGCGAGAGTGTGAGGAAGTAATGAGAGATGAGGAGAGAAGTAGGTTATGGGCAAAGTGGAGGCCGCTGGTAGGAAAATATTTGCGAACAAGGGAAGAAAGTGTGTAAAAAATAATCAGGATTGTGACAATCATGAAAAATGAATTATAGTTACCAAATTGATTAGTAGCTACTTCATCTAAGGATCTAAGGTATTACAAACGGCAAAGTGAGTTACACTTACAGACCAAGAATGTATTTTTTTGATATGGAAATTATTCTTCAATGACTTTGGATGATACAATAGCAAGGGGGTTGTAAAATAAGGCAGGAGGGAATAATTAAAAAAAGGAAGGGACAAATATGTCACATGTAAACCATGAAGACCAAACTGAGGTAAAAGTATCAATATTATCATGTAATTGAGGAGACAGTTTTGTCTTATTTTGGACCTCATACATGAGGCTGAAAAGTGTTAGAGAGGCCTGTTCCAGAGTCTGGCACCACTGTGCTCACTCACAAATGTTAGTTTTTTTGGGGGGCTTAAGGATTTCATAATCATAAACTTCTAGAAATAAAGGTTGGCTGATTGGTCCTCCATACATGAAACACAGATGCCACCACTACACAACCTCTAAACAAATGCTCTTGAGTCCAATCTTTCTGAAATTCTTGTTCAATATAGATTTAATGGGACTAGCTGTCATTTGTTTATTATTTTTTTATTTAAACAATCACAATCTTCCTGATTTACACATATCTGAGAATGGTAACTCCCATTATATTGGATCCCCATTATGGCACTATTAACGACTGATAATTCCTGTCAATCACCAGAAGCTGAATCGATACACAGAAAATAACTACTATTCAAAAAACATCGAAACCTAAAGTGTCTAGATTTCACTTTTTTTATATTACATCCCTATTAACTCCACAGCCAATCACAAGCACCAACAACACGACCAACATGCAACATTTCCTTGTAGATGTGTGTGTGTGTGTGTGTGGTGGGGGTTTGTATGTGTTTTACATTTCATTTATAGTAATGAGGTGTTACTATAATTTGTTATTTAAAGGTTGTTGACGGGCAGCTCCATTTTGTTTTTGGTTCTGAGCATGTGTAGAGTGGTGGACAACAACATTATCATTTATCCAATGTGTGATATCAGTCAATCTGTGGGTTCTGAGCATTTATCAAGTGCATTTAGCTGTTGAATATGATGTGTCAATTTTGTTGTTGATATTTAGTTATTAGATTGTGGTCACATGAATTGTGATCGATTCTGTCCATACATCATATAGGTGACTTTTTCAATATCCAATCCGATATTTTTTTAATATGACAAACAAATTAGAGTTTGCATTGTGAAATTATTAAAAAAAAGTTATAAGGGCTCAAAGATATATGGTATAAAGTGTTTTTTTTTTTTAAAAAGGGCTGCAATGGGCTTTAACATACTGTATATATGAACACATAGACATTTCTAAATGTGTGTATGTATACATATATATGTATAGATGTATTTAAGTACCGTATATATGTGTTTTACTGTATATTTACTGTACGTATTTCACCCTCCAATGTTCACTTACAGAAAAATATTTATCATTAAAATGATTATACATACTGTAAAAAAAATACATATATATATATATATATATTCTATGGATTATTTATAATTTTTACAGTATATATATATATATATATATATATATATATACTAATTTTAAATAATTTTTATTAACATTTTTTAATATTTTATATTTAATATTTCAAGAATGTGCATTGAAGTTAGCAATTCTTCATGTGCACTAACCCAATCGTGTTAGACTTAAATCACGAACCCCGATGCCTGTTACTAGTATTTTACATTCCTATGTTCTTCACATAAAAAAATAATGCATTTTTTATTATGAAATATATATTACTATATACCATACTATGCAAAAGACTTAAACCTACATTATATTTGTTGTTTTAGCAATGGTATAATGACCATGTATAATTATTTCTCATTCTTTTTATTAGAATACAAAAAGCAAATACAGGATATTTGTGTGCAGTATTAAGAAACAAAAAAAATCTGGAAAAAATGCTTCTATATGCTAAAGTTGCAAGTATTTAGTGTGACCTCCTCTTACACTTGAGCAATAGCAGGAAACAGGCTCTTGTAAACCTAAATGGAATGGAACCCTAATTAATGTCATTGCTAACACCTGTCCTACTATTTCATTTTAAAATGACTGCTGTGATAAAGATCTATGCAAGACATGCTTGAGCATTACATACACATGTGGTGTGAGTTTAATTAATTGGAAGCTTGCTAATAAGACCAACTTCTAATAACATAATTCCATTCAAAATGCTAAAGATCACAGAATTTGACAGACATAAAATCATACTTTTGCATCATCAAGGCCACTCTCAAAGGGAAATCAGCAAACTGGATACTCAAGATGTGGTATTCAAGCTGTTATAAAGAAATTTGAAGAATCAGTAGAGGTCAAGGACAAAAAAGGACTGAAAGGCCAAGAAAACTTTCAGAATCTGGTGAGCAGTTTCTCAGAGTTTCTTCTTTGAGAGACTGGAAGAGGTCCAGCAAGGACCTGGCTCAGTATCTGGCAGCTTCATTGGGTTGCCAAGTTGACCCTTCTACAGCCCGAAGAAGCTCGATCAGGAATGGTCTTTGTGGAAGGGTAGCAGCCAAGAAACCACATTTCAGAAGGGGAACAGGGTGAAAATGCTAAAAAAAGCAAAAGCTCACAAAGATTGGAATGAAGATGAGTAGAAAAAGAGTATTATGGAGTGACGAATGCAAGTGTGACATTTTTGGTTCCAATCGTCAACAATATGTGAGAATAAGAGTTGGAGAGAGATGGGAGAATGAGTGCTTGCAGCCTTCAGTGAAATATGGTGGAGTGTCTGTCCTGGTTTGGGGCTGCATTTCTTCCAGTGGTGTTGGCGATATTGTTTGAATTGATGGGATCATGAATGCTGAAAAGTACAGACAGATTTTAATTCATCATGCCATTACTTCTGGAAAGTGCTTGATTGTGAAAAGTTTATTTTTTTAGCATGATACCAATCCCAAGCACACTGCTAATGCAGTGAAATCATATTTGGAGAGAAAAACAGCTGATAAAACACTGACAGTCATGGACTGACCTCCACAGAGTCCAAACCTGAATATTATAGAGGCAGTATAGGATCACCTCGATAGATAAAGAAATAAAAGACAACCTAAATCTAAAGAAGAACTCTGGGAAGTGCTGAAAGAAACATGGTATAATATACCAGAAGATTACTTCAGAAAACCCAGTCTCCCCCAAAAGAGTTCAAGATGTGCTTAGTGCCAAGGGAGGTCACACTATTTACTGACTTTTGCCCAGGCCCAGACTGACCATAGGACATACCGGGCAAATGCCCGGTGGGCCGCTGGTGTCCTTAGCCCCACCCACCTTTACCGCACACATGACTGCTTACTATGGCTCTGCCTGTCTGATATGTCAGTGGGCCAAGCATACAGCGGTGCGGTCATGGTGCTTGTAATCAGAAACGCTATTTCATATATTTTATTTCATACATAAACACACACGTCATACTTCAGTCAGTATGAAGTTAAATTGTGTCTAGACATCTTATTGGTGAGATGCGTCACATTGTAAGTATATTTTCTATAACTTGTTAGATGCTGCTCTGCAATCTACGCCATCTGATTGGGTAAACATGTCCAAGTGATAGAACTTGCGGAAGCGTTGTAGCACTGACTAGGTTTCAAGATGGGCAATGCTGGTTGCCACTTGTCTGAACCAGGAGGACAGAGTCCGACCAATGCTGTGGTCAGAACATCTCCTGGGAAGCAGCGATGCAGCTGCAGGGATACCATCACGCATGCAACTACTGCTGTACGCGTCTACACTGGCCAAGCTGTTTGGCCACATCCTAATCAGACACATGCTGTTGTAAAGGGTGTAGAGCTCAGAGCAAGACTGGCACCTTTGTCTGGGCTGGCACATTGTGAGATCAGACACAAATCTGCTGCCAGCAAGGGAGATGAGTTCACGGGACTTACTGAACTGAATCATTAGCTTAGTTAGCATATGAATATATCATTACTGGTCATTACACACATGTGATGGGCTGTTTTTAGTGAGCTGCAGGTCGGTGGGACTTTGCATGTTCTATGTCATACTGTGGTGCTGTAGAAGCATTGAGCTCAGCAGGACAGCACCCAAGCACTGCAAAGTGGAAAAGTGTAGCTTATGTTAAGGAATAAGGTAAGTGTTGTTTTAAGGCTTAGGCTGAAGTAAAGTTGTTGGCTGTTCCTCTTTACTACTTAAAGGGACAATTAAGTCCAAAAAAAACTTTCATGATTTAAATAGGGAATGTAATTTTAAACAACTTTCCAATTTACTTTTATCACCAATTTTGCTTTGTTTTCTTGGTATTCTTAGATGAAAGCTAAAGCTAGGAGGTTCATATGCTAATTTCTTAGACCTTGAAGACTGTCTCTAATCTGAATGCATTTTGACCACTAGAGGGCATTAGTTAATGTGTTTCATATAGATAACATTGAGCTCATGCACATGAAGTTACCCTGGAGTGAGCACTGATTGGCTAACATGCAAGTCTGTCAAAAGAACTGAAACAAGGGGGCAGTTTGCAAAGGCTTAGATACAAGGTAATCACAGAGGTAAAAAGTGTATTTCTATAACAGTGTTGGTTTTGCAACACTGGGGAATGGGTAATAAAGGGATTATCTTTCTTTTTAAACAACAAACATTCTGGTGTTGACTGTCCCTTTAATTAAAAATAAAAAAATAAAATATTTTTTAAAGATGTATATCTGCCCAAAGCAAAAGAGATTGGGGAATAGTTGTAAATAAAAAATACATATCTGGAGGCTTTAGATCCTTTCATGAGTCAGGACAGAATAAAAAAAATAAAAAAATGTTACTCTTTCTTTTTCTCTTGTTAAGTGTATCCAGTCCACGGATCATCCATTACTTATGGAATATATTCTCCTTCCCAACAGGAAGTTGCAAGAGTCCACCCACAGCAAAGCTGCTATATAGCTCCTCCCCTAACTGCCATATTCAGTCATTCTCTTGCAAGCCTCAACATAGATAGGAGGTTGTGAGAGTCTGTGGTGATTTATACTTAGTTTATTCTTCAATCAAAAGTTTGATATTTTTAAATGGCACCGGAGTGTGCTGTTTTTCTCAGGCAGTATTTGGAAGAAGAATCTGCCTGCGTTTTTCTATGATCTTAGCAGACGTAACTGAGATCCATTTGCTGTTCTCACACATTCTGAGGAGTGAGGTACTTCAGAGGGGGAATGGCGTGCAGGTTTTCCTGCAGATAAGGTATGTGCAGTAAAATATTTTTCTAGGAATGGAATTGACTAAGAAAATACTGCTGATACCGAAGTAATGTAAGTAAAGCCTTAAATGCAGCGATAGCGACTGGTATCAGGCTTATTAATAGAGATACATACTCTTATAAAAATGTGTTTTAAAACGTTTGCTGGCATGTTTAATCGTTTTTTAACGTACATTGGTGATAACACTGTAATATTGGTATAGCCTTAAATGCAGTAAAAGCGACTGGTATCAGGCTTATTAATAGAGATATATACTCTTGTAAAAATGTGTTTTAAAACGTTTGCTGGCATGTTTAATCGTTTTTAACATATGTTTGGTGATAAAACTTATTGGGGCCTAAGTTTTTTCCACATGGCTGGCTTAAATTTTGCATAGAAACAGTTAACTGAAGCTTCCCACTGTTGTAATATGAGTGGGAGGGGCCTAATTTAGCGCTTTTTTGCGCAGTTAAAATTACAAAATAAATTATCCAGATTCCCTCAGCAGTCCCATGAATACTACAGGACATTTCTAAAGGGCTAAAAAAGACTTCCAAAATCGTTTATAGGGAAGGTAATCCACAGCTCTGCTGTGGCAGTTTTGTTGTGTCTGTTTTTAAAAACGTCTATGTCGTTTTTTTGATCTGTTTTTTGCATTAAGGGGTTAATCATCCATTTGCAAGTGGGTGCAATGCTCTGTTACCTTATTACATGTACTATAAAAATTTTGTTTGTTTTACTGCCTTTTTTCACTGTTTTTCAAATTTTGACAAAATTTGTTTCTCTTAAAGGCACAGTAACGTTTTATATATTTGCTTGTTAACTTGATTTAAAGTGTTTTCCAAGCTTAGTAGTCTCATTATTAGTCTGTTCTAACATGTCTGACATAGAGGAAGCTCTGTGTTCATTATGTTTTAAAGCCATGGTGGAACCCCATCTTAGAATGTGTACCAGATGTATTGATTTCATGTTAAACAATAAAGATCATTTTTTGTCTTTAAAAACATTTTCACCAGAGGATTCTGTCGTGGGGGTAGTTATGCCGACTAACTCTCCCCACGTGTCAGACCTTTTGACTACCGCTTTAGGGACTCACGCTCAAATGGCGCCAAGTACATCAAGGGCACCCATAGCGTTTATTTTACCAGGGGATTCTGTCGAGGGGAAAGTTATGCTGATTAACTCTCCCCACGTGTCAGACCCTTCGACTCCCGCTTCAGGGACTCACGCTCAAATGGCGCCAAGTACATCAAGGGCGTCCATAGCGTTTATTTTACAAGACATGGCAAAGGTGGTGAATAATACTCTGGCAGCAGTATTAGTCAGACTACCTGAAATTAAAGGAAAGCAGATAGCTCTGGGGGTAGATACAGAGCATACAGACGCTTTAAGAACCATGTATGATACTACCTCACAATATGCTTAGTCTGTGGGTGATTTTTTTGACTCAGGGAAGATGATTTAACCTGATTCTGATATTTCTACATTTAAAATTTATGCTTGAGAACCTCCACTTGTTGCTCAGGGAGGCTTTGGCTGCTCTGAATAAATGTGTACAATCGCAGGGCCAGAGAAATTGTGTAGACTGGATAAATAATATGCAGTACCGGTGTGTACTGATGTTTTTCCAATACCTAAAGAGGTTTACTAAAATTTTTTTTAATAAGGAATGGGATAGACCAGGTGTGCCTTTCTCTTCCCCTCCTATTTTTTAGAAGAATGTTTTCTAATAGTTACCACCACACGGGACTTCTGGCAGACAGTTCCTAAGGTGGAGAGAAGAGTTTCTACTCTAGCTAAGCGTACCACTACCTCTGGCGAGGACAGTTGTGCTTTTTAGATCCAATGGATAAAAAATGTTTATTCAACAGGGTTTTATCCTGCAGCCCCTTGCATACATTGCTTCTGTCACTGCTGCTGCGGCGTTCTGGGTTGAGTCTCTTGATGAGGCTTTACAGTTAGCGACTCCATTGGATGAATATATTTGACAAGCTTATGCTAGCCAATTCCTTTGTTTTCTGATGCCTTTGTTCATTTGACTAGACTAACGGCTAAGAATTCTGTTTTTTACTATACTGGCGCGCAGAGCGCTATGGTTTATATCATGGTCAGCTGTCGTGACTTTAATAAATAAGCTACTTAACTTCCCTTCAAGGGGCAGACCCTATTCGGGCCTGGTTTGAAGGAGATTATTGCTTATATCACTGGAGGAAAAGGTCATGCCCTTCCTCAGGATAGGAATCAAGGGCCAAAAAAAGTCTAATTTTCGTGCCTTTTAAAACTTCAGGGCAGGTGTGGCATCCACTTCCTCTAAGGCAAAACAAGAGGGAATTTTTGCTCAGTCCAAGGCGGTCTGGAGACAATTGGACCTGGAACAAAGATAAGCAGGCCAAGGAGCCTGCTGCTGCCTCTAAGGCAGCATGAAGGAACGGACCCCTATCCGGTAACGGATCCTATAGGGGGCAGACTTTCATTCTTCGCCTGGGCGTGGGCAAGAGATGCCCAGGTTCCCTAGGCATTGGAATTTATATCCCAGAGATATCTTCTGGATTTCAAAGATTCCCCCCCCCCCCAAAAAAGGGGAGATTTCGCCTTTCACAATTATCTGCAAACCAGATAAAGAAGGAGGCATTTTTACATTGTGTACGAGATCCATCCAGTTCCAAGAGAGGAACAGGGACAGAGTTTTACTCAAATCTGTTTGTGGTTCCCAAGGTGAGGGAACCTTCAGACCTATTTTGGATCTAAAGATCTTAAACAAATTCCTCAGAATTCTGTCATTTACGATGGAAACTATTCGTACCATCTTAACTATGATCCAGGAGAGTCAATAGAGGACTACAATGGATTTGAAGGATGCTTATCCTCACATTGTGATGCATAAAGATCACCTTCGTTTTTCAGGTTTGCCTTTCTAGACAGGCATTACCAGTTTGTAGCTCTTTCCTTTGGGATATCTACAGCCCCAAGAATCTTTATGGAGGTTCTGGGGTCACTTTGGCGGTCCTTAGGCCGCGGGGCATAGAAGTGGCCCCTTAGTTAGACGACATCCTGATACAGGCGTCAAACATCCAAATTGCCAAGTCTCATACGGACGTAGTACTGGCATTTCTGAGATCACATGGGTGGAAAGTGAACAAGGAAAGAGTTCTCTATCCCCAATCTCAAGGGTTTCCCTCCTAGGGACTCTGATAGATTCTGTAGAAATGAAAATTTACCTGACGGAGTCCAGGTTGTCAAAGTTTCTAAATTTCTGCCGTGTTTTTCATCCCATCCGCGCCCTTCGGTGGCTCAGTACATGAATGAAATCGGCTTAATAGGTAGCGGCAAGGGACATAGTACCGTTTGCACGTCTACATTTCAGACCGCTGCAACTATGCATGCTCAGTCAGAGGAACGGGGATTACACAGATTCGTCCCCCTGTTGAACCTGGACCAAGAGACCAGAGATTCTCTTCTCTGGTGACTATGTCGGGTCCATCTGTCCAAGGGTATGACCTTCCGCAGGTCAGATGGGACAATTGTTACAATGGATGCCAGCCTTTTAGGTTGGGATGCAGTCTGGAACTCCCTGAAGGCTCAGAGATAGTGGACTTAGGAGGAGACCCTCCTTCTAATAAATATTCTGGGAGTGATATTCCATGCTCTTCAGACTTGGCCTCAGTTAGCAACTCTGAGGTACATCATACTCAGTCGGACAATATACATGACTGTGGCTTACATCAGCCATCAAGGGGGAACAGAAGTTCCCTAGTGATGTTAGAAGTCTTACAATAATTCACTGGACAGAGACTCACTCTTGTCTATCAGCTATCCATATCCCAGGTGTTGAGAACTGGGAGGTGGATTTTCTAAGTCGTCAGACTTTTCTTCCGGGGGAGTGGGATTTCCTTCGGAGGTCAAGACCAAGCAGGAGAGGGCTTTGGTGTTTTTGACAGCGCCTGCGTAGCCACGCAGGACCTGGTATGCAGATCTGGTGGACATGTCATCCTTTCCATCACGGTCTCTGCTTCTGAGACAGGTCCCTCTACCTCAGGGTCCTTTCAACCATCTAAATAGAATCAATCTGAGATGGACTGCCTGGAGACTGAACGCTTGATGTTATCAAAGCATGGCTTCTCAGAGTCAGTCATTGATACCTTAATACAGACATGAAAGCCTGTCTCTAGGAAAATTGAACATAGATATGGTGTAAATATCTGATTGTTATGAATCCAAGGGTTACTCATGGAGTAAAGCCTGGATTCCCAGGATATTATCTTTTCTCCAAGATGTTTTTGAGAAAAGGGTTGTCAGCTAATTCCTTAAAAGGGACAGATTTTTACTCTGTCTATTTTTTTGCACCAGCGTCTGGCAGGTATTCTAGACGTTCAGGCATTTGGTCAGGCTTTGGTTAGATCCAAGCCTGTGTTTAAAACTGTTGCTCCACCATGGAGCTTAAACCTGGTTCTTAAGGCTCTTCAAGAAGTTCTGTTTTAACCTTTTTTGTTCCATAGATATCAATCTTTATCTTGGAAAGTTCCTTTTGGGTAGCTATTTCCTCGACTCGTAGAGTCTCCAAGTTATCTGTGTTACAATGTGATTCTCCTTATCTGGTCCTTCGTACGGATAAGGTAGTCCTGCGTACCAACCTGGGTTTTTTCCTAAGGTGGTATCTAACAAGAACATCACTCAAGAGATAGTTGTTCCATGCTTGTATCCTAATCCTTCCTCAAAGAAGGAATGTCTATTACACAATATTGGACGTGGTTTGTGCTTTAAAGTTTTACTTACAAGCTACTACAGTTTTCATCAAACGTTCACCTTGTTTGTTGTCTATTCTGGACAGAGGAGAGGTCAAAAGACTTCAGCAGCCTCTCTGTCTTTTTGGTTAAAAAGCATAATTCATTTAGCTTATGAGACTGCTGGACAGCAGCCTCCTGAAGGGATTGCAGCTCATTCTACTAGAGCTGTGGTTTTCACTTGGGCCTTTTTTAAATGTGGCTTCTGTTGAACAGATTTACAAGACGGAGTCTTGGTCTGCGCTTCATACTTTTTCAAATTTAACAAATTTGATACCTTGCTTCTTCGGAGGCTATTTTTGGGAGAAAGGTTTTTTTTACAGGCAGTGGTTACTTCCGTTTAAGTACCTGCCTTGTCCCTCCCATCATCCGTGTACTTTAGCTTTGGTATTGGTATTCCCTAAGTAATGGATGATCCGTGGACTGGATACACTTAACAAGAGAAAACATAATTTATGCTTACCTGATAAATTTATTTCTCTTGTAGTGTATCCAGTCCACGGCCCGCCCTGTCACTTTAAGGCAGGTAATTTTTTCATTTGAACTACAGTCACCACTGCACCCTATGGTTTTTCCTTTCTCTGCATGTTTTCGGTCGAATGACTGAATATGGCAGTTAGGGGAGGAGCTATATAGCAGCTTTGCTGTGGGTGGACTCTTGCAACTTCCTGTTGGGAAGGAGAATATATTCCATAAGTAATGGATGATCCGTGGACTGGATACACTACAAGAGAAATACATTTATCAGGTAAGCATAAATTATGTTTTTAATCTGACTTGCACTTACTTAAAGGTCCAGTCTTCATGTAAAGCCAAGATAATGTAATCAATGACTCACTGATCACATTATCTTGGCTTTCACTGGCCAACCATTATCCTGGCTATCATGAAGACTGAACAGTACCTTTAAGTAAATGCAAGATAAAAATAAAAAAAAAGCCAAAGAGTAAAATCATAACTTTTCATGTGGTTAAATAATAAATTGTTTTTATTCTGTCCTGACTACTCATGAAAGGAGCTTTAGCCTCTTATGTGTGTGTGTGTGTGTGTGTGTGTATATATATATATATATATATATATATGTATGTGTGTGTGTGTATGTGTATATATATATATATATATATATATATGTTTGTGTGTGTGTGCATATATATATATATATATATATATATATATATATATATACATAAACACACACAGAGAAGTGCACTCACAGGAACGAACAACCAGCTCAATACCATTGTTAGCCTTTCTATGGCGATTTATCAGTGTTTACCATATACATATATATAATTACAAGGATTCCCCAATCTCTTTTGTTTTATGCAAAATAGAGCCCAATGCTGTGTCACTACTGATCGCATTTATGGTTCTGTTACATACCTCTCAACATAAAGATCTGTGAATATAGCCTTATTCAATAATCCAATTTGCTTTGTTCTCATATGCTAATTCCTAAGCCCTTGAAGGCAGCCTCTTACCTGAATGCATTTGACAATTTTTCATTGCTAGAGGATGTTAGTTCATTTGTGCCACATAGATAGCATTGTACTCACGCCCATGGAGTTACTTATGAGAGGGCACTAAATGGTTAAAGGGACAGTCTAGGCCAAAATAAACTTTCATGATTCAGATAGAGCATGTAATTTTAAACAATTTTCCAATTTACTTTTATCACCAATTTTGCTTTGTTCTCTTGGTATTCTTAGTTGAAAGCTTAACCTAGGAGGTTCATATGCTAATTTCTTAGACCTTGAAGCCCACCTCTTTAGGATTGCATTTTAACAGTTTTTCACCACTAGATGGTATTAGTTCACATATTTCATATAGATAACACTGTGCTCGTGCACGTGAAGTAATCTAGGAGCAGGCACTGATTGGCTAGACTGCAAGTCTGTCAAAAGAACTGAAAAAGGGGCAGTTTGCAGAGGCTTAGATACAAGATAATCACAGAGGTAAAAAGTATATTATTATAACTGTGTTGGTTATGCAAAACTGGGAAATGGGTAATAAAGGGATTATCTATCTTTTAAAACAATAAAAATTCTGGTGTAGACTGTCCCTTTAAAATACAAGTCTATCAAAAGAACTGAAATAAGGGGGCAGTCTGCAGAGGCTTAGATACAAGGTAATCACAGAGGTAAAAAGTGTATTTATATAACTGTATTGGTTATGCAAAACTGGGGAATGGGTAATAAAGGGATTATCTATCTTTTTAAACAATTACAATTCTGGAGTAGATTGTCCCTTTAAATAAGCACATTATACTTGTCATGTTTAGTGTATGGTTAAATAATAACAAACAGTGTTGGGGTTGGAGGGGGGCTGCACCAGCAGTTCACAAGAACTGCTGGTGCAATGATAAATGCAGACAGCGTATGCTGTCGGCATTTAACAATGTGCAGCGTACATGATATGCTAAATTGTATCATTTCTGCACACACTATAATAAATATACCCCATTAGCTCAAGTGCAATTTAATTTAATGTGCATTGGAATAGCATGACCTCAGAGCTCTGGTTAACTGTTACGCAAAATAAAAAATTTGCACAAAACACAATCAAAATTAATAAAACTAATATTTTTTTTTTTTTTAAAGGATTGCAATAAAAAGTTATAAGTGCTCAAAGATATGAGGTCTCATGTTTTAGGAAAAAAAGGCTGCAAAAGGCTTTAACATAGAGATACATACATATACAAGTGTATGAGTGTGTATACATATACATATATTTATATGTTTATATGTGTGTACATAACTACATATGTATTTATTTGCAGACATATATACACATAAAAACATATATATAAGTGCATTGAAGCCCTTTTCAGTCAAGTAGCTAAAAACATGTAAAATCATTTTTATGTAATATTCATATTTAATAGTCTTTAATTGTGTTTGTACTGTAAATATTTCGCATTCCAATGTTCTTCACATAAGGGAAGTATTTATAAATATATATTCCTATATTTATATGTATATATCTACATATAATCATATATATATATATATATATATATATATATATATATATATATATATATGTGTGTGTGTGTGTGTGTGTGTGTGTGTATAGATATATATTTTACCAAAAAATCCTATATATATATATATATATATATATATATATATAAATATGTATTTATGAATAAATAGAACATATTCTTCTATGTGAAGAACATTGAAATGTGAAATGTTTATATTTCATGTCAGGTTAGCGCAGGGCCACCCTGAGGCCTCGCTTCCATTGAGTTGTAATTCAGTTTGCGTGCACTCGCAAACCATTAAATATGCTGTCGAAAGCAATATCGTTTAACGACTGTTTCCAATGGCGCGTTATACCTCAATATCGGCAGCCGGACTTCGGCTGCCGAAAAGATCTTCGCGTCCCATAGAAAGTAATAGAAGCCGTTAATCGATAAATTATACCAGGTTTCCAATGAAAGCGCTAACCGTTAATACACTGTCGGAGGCTGTCGATACATTGAGACATATTACCCCCAGCTCAACTAGGTGTAAAGGAGGAAAAAGAGCTTTTTTGAGGCCTGTTTCTCATTGAAATTGCAAATCCCAAAGAAATTATGAGTGTTTCAATGTACAAATAACATTATATATGCTACATTTATTGGTCCTATGTATAGGAATATTTGCACCCATGTTGTCATAGAAATATCAATATGTATGTACATATAAAAATATATGCAAGCACCACAATTATGGAGCGACCTCCCGCACACTTTCAAACCTTCCCCATGCCTAATATCCTTTAAGAGATCCCTCTCTACATATCTCAAAACAGAATGCACCTGTCATTGTTGATTATATATTTCCTACCTGTTCTATGTTACATTTTTGGGCATATGTATTATTATTGTTTTTTATTTTATTGTACCCATTGTATCAATGCAATGTTTTGTGGACCCAGGACATACTTGAAAACTATAGAAATCTCAATGTATCTTTCCTGGTAAAATATTATAAAAATAAATAAAATATCTACCTATTCAAAATGAAACCTTTGCCCAGG
The DNA here is from genome assembly GCF_027579735.1 of Bombina bombina. Classification (NCBI taxonomy): domain Eukaryota; kingdom Metazoa; phylum Chordata; class Amphibia; order Anura; family Bombinatoridae; genus Bombina; species Bombina bombina. The sequence goes on along the minus strand of NC_069504.1, from coordinate 770,710,857 downwards.
GATGCTATATATAATCTCAATACATATAGAAAAATAATTCAAAGGAAATAAGTTGTTTATCATGAAGATGAGTTTTATTATTACAGATTTACCCTCATTCAAATGTAATTTTCAATGTGAAAATCATATTTATTCAATACAAAACGATGACACATTAAAGTTATGTGTCATAGTACTAATATTTATAAAATATATGTAATGTCATGTCTGCTAAAGCAGATAATACATTTGCAATATTTAGACTATTAACCAAAATACATAAGTGCTTAATATTACATACTTCAAGAGATATGAAGTATTGTCTTTAACATGGAGTTATTGAAACATTTTAAAAGTGCATTGTGCATTGGTCCCAGGGAGAGACTGTGTCTGTTCATATGATGTCAATTAAAATGTATTAATCACCTCTATACCATGGCAATCACATATATGTTGTGTATACATCAGTGCTTAAATATCATAAAGATACATTTATCTAATTATTCTAAATATTGAATAATAATCTTGACAAAAAGGAGTGCATTAGTCATGATAGGTATTAGTCATGATAGGTATATATTTCAGATATTACATTCCACATAGGACTATAAGAATGAATGCAAGGTATTTGGCCATATCAACAGGAAGGAGGATTTACTTTTCAACTCTTCTATAACTGTATAACCCTTAGCTTCATCTGAAGGAGCAAACAACATATGCTTGTGGAATATAAATCATAACATTTACACATGTCACGTTAACTAATGTTAGATAGCATATACTGTATAAATTTTAGACACGTATCCCCAAGTATTCTTAAACGGCATAATATCCTCAATAAAAGGACACATACATTTATCAACAATGTACACCTGCATATTAATTGACATCATGCGAAATAAAAATGAATAAAGCTGTTAATTTTTAGCAGATAAACAGCTATTAGAATAATATTAAGATATATGTTCAAATTTGGATTAGAAAAATGGATGCATATTTATGAGATGAAAATCACACTTAAAAAAGTGCTTTAGTGCAAAAATTAGATATGATATATCTTGGGTGGAAAAAAAAAGAATATTAATTAATTCTTGCGGCGGGATTTTGACTTTGGAGGAGAGGTACTTAGGGGGGCAGTGTGGCGTCTTGTGCGACGCCCACCAGCTGAATGTGAGGCTAATAACCGGGATTCAGGGTCCTGCAGGGAGATGACAGAGGATGCAAGTGAGGATGGAGTTTGGGGCCTATCCGCGAGCCTCTCCACTGCCTCTGCCAGGCGGACGAGTGAGGCATTATGGATGTCCATTTGGCTCTGTATCCTTCTGAAATCCTGCTGCTGCTGGAGCCTGGACAGCCTAAGCTCTCTATGTATGAGCCTCAGTAGATCATCCTGCTGGGACTGTGCCGGACCCTGTTGTACAGTTGGTGTCTCAGGAACTAATAATTGGCTGGTTCCAGGGCTGTCTCTCCGTATTGGTGACTGTGAGGTTGTCTGTGATGGCACTGTTGGCAATACATTGGTGGGTGCCGTGGGTGGTGGTGTGGATTCCTGTTGTGCCATAAGAGTGGGAGGCATATAGTACAGATGATGCAGATCTGTATGCTGCTGTGGTGGGTGCATCATCTGCTGCTGAGGATAATGATGTCGTGGTGGGTGCATCATCTGCTGCTGAGGAGGATGTTGTGGGGGGTGCATCATCTGCTGCTGAGGAGGATGTTGTGGGGGGTGCATCATCTGCTGCTGAGGAGGATGTTGTGGGGGGTGCATCATCTGCTGCGGTGGGTGCAGCTGTGGGGGCTGTGCCATTTGTTGCTGCGAAGTATGCATGAACTGCCATTGTTGAGGAGGATGAGTCTGCTGGGGTTCAGAACCCAAAACATGAAATGTTGTCTCCGAGGTAGATGGAGAAGGGCATGATACATCCTCCACCTCATATGCCCTAGGCTGCTGCATATCATCTTCTAAGAGGCTGATATAGGAGGTAGTGTCACCATAGATATCCTCATCCTCCTCAGTGAATGTAGGAACATCCTGCTGTGGTGTTGGTGCAGCTTCATACTCATCCTGTTCGGAACCTACAAATAAATATACTGTATGTTTACATTATCTATCTAATAGAATATATTACTTTGTAGCATAACAATACAGACTATTATATTCCATATTTATGTGTATATATGTACACACACATACACACACACACATACACACACACACATACACACACACACACACATACACACACACACACATACACACACACATATAGTGTGTTTGGGATAAAATCCAAGCATATATCACCATAACTGATTAATCTTTATAGACTGTGTCTTAAAGGAACATTGTTAAAGGGACACTGTACCCAAATATTTTCTTGTGTGCTTCAGATAGAGCATGCAATTTTAATCAACTTTCTAATTTACTCCTATTTTCAAATGTTCTTTATTCTCTTGGTATCTTTATTTGAAATGCAAGAATGTAAGTTTAGATGGCGGCCCATTTTTGGTGAACAACCTAGGTTGTCCTTGCTGATTGGTGGATAAATGCATCCACCAATCAAAAACTGCTGTCCAGAGTTCTGAACCTAGAAAAAAGCTTAGATGCCTTCTTTTTCATATAAAGATAGCAAGAGAACAAAGAGAAATTGATAATAGTACTAAATTAGAAAGTTGCTTAAAATTGCATGCTGTATCTGATTCACAAAATAATAAATTTGGGTACAGTGTCCCTTTAAGGACAATGACACATGATTTATATGAAATGCTTAATATTCTTGGATATTATATAATCAATATTCTTGCTTGTCGGAGCAGATATACAATACAGAGTGCTTACTGAACATATTAAATACAACTATGTAAATTTAGATTCATAGCTAAACACAGATGGGTATTTATGATATACAACATATATACATCACATATATGGTTATATTTAATATTGAATATTCACCTTCATACACCTCTTCAGGTGGCACAGAGGTGTCCATTGTCCCCTTACATCCGTGAACAGATTCATCCGAGATGACATTGGACAGCATCTCCTCCCATGACCTTAGGTGTATTCTCTTGCTAGGACCACCACCTGTCCCACGTGCATATTTGGCCTGCTGTGCCAGCTTAGCTTTGGTTTCCCTCCTGCAGTCATGATAGCGGTGTTTAATGCTGGCAGTAGAACGATTACGTCCTAAGCAGCTGACTGCCACTCGAATCTCCTCCCACAGCTTATTCCGGACACCCACCCTCAGGTTAGGGTTCTCCAGCTGAGGTGCCCTCTCCAAGTAGGCCTCAACAAGAGCCTCCTTCTCCTCCTCAGAGTACCTCTCCTCTCTTAGCCTGCCCTTCACACCTGAAGGGCCAGCAGACACAGACTCTCCCTCCTGTGACTGGGGACCAGCCCTCTCTACCTCCTCTGTCCCTGCAGGCTGTGACAGGCTACCACCAGCCCCACCCCCACTTGCCACAGTCTGCCCCACTCTCCCTCTTATTTCTCTTGTTCCAGTGTATCCAGTCCACGGATCATCCATTACTTGTGGGATATATTCCCTTCCCAACAGGAAGTTGCAAGAGGATCACCCACAGCAGAGCTGCTATATAGCTCCTCCCCTCACATGTCATATCCAGTCATTCTCTTGCAACCCTCAACATAGATGGAGGTTGTGAGAGTACTGTGGTGTTTTATACTTAATTATTTCTTCAATCAAAAGTTTGTTATTTTTAAATGGCACCGGAGTGTGCTTTTTTTCTCAGGCAGTATTTGGAAGAAGAATCTGCCTGCGTTTTCTATGATCTTAGCAGAAGTAACTAAGATCCACTGGCTGTTCTCACACATTCTGAGGAGTGGGGTAACTTCAGAAAGGGAATGGCGTGCGGGGTCTCCTGCAACTAAGGTATGTGCAGTAAAATATTTTTCTAAGGAATGGAATTGACTAAGAAAATGCTGCTGATACCGAAGTAATGTAAGTAAAGCCTTAAATGCAGTGAAAGCGACTGGTAACAGGCTTATTAATGTATGTGCAGTAAAATAATTTTCTAAGGAATGGAATTTGACTAAGAAAATGCTGCTAATACTGAAGTAATGTAGTAAAGCCTTAAATGCAGTGGAAGCGACTGGTATCAGGCTTATCAATAGAGATACATACTCTTTAAAAAAAGATGTTTTAAAACATTTGCTGGCATGTTTAATCGTTTTTTAAGGTACATTGGTGATAAAACTTATTGGGGCATAATTTTTTCCACATGGCTGACTTAATTTCTGCATAGAAACAGTTAACTGAGGCTTCCCACTGTTGTAATAATGAGTGGGAGGGGCCTATTTTAGCGCTTTTTTTGCGCAGTAAAAATTCAGACTCAGTCTTCCTGCTTCTTCCTGCATGATCCAGGACGTCTCTAGAGAGCTCAAGGGACTTCAAAAGTCATATTGAGGGAGGTAATCAGTCACAGCAGACCTGTGACAGTGTGTTTGACTGTGTTAAAAAGGTTTTTTTCTCTATTGTTTATCCGTTTTGGGTATTAAGGGGTTAATCATCCATTTGCAAGTGGGTGCAATGCTCTGCTAGCTTAATACATTTACTGTGAAAATTTGGTTGGTATAACTGATTTGGTTCATTGTTATTTCAACTTGAGACAGGTTTTGTGCTTCTTAAAGGCGCAGTAGCGTTTTTTGCTTGTAAACTTGTTTTAAAGTGTTTTCCAAGCTTGCTAGTCTCATTGCTAGTCTGTTTAAACATGTCTGACACAGATTAATCTATTTGTTCATTATGTTTGAAAGCCAGTGTGGAGCCCCATAGGAATATGTGTACTAAATGTATTGATTTCACTTTAAATAATAAAGGTCAGTCTTTATCTATAAAAGAATTATCACCAGACGACGAAGGGGAAGTTATGCCGACTAACTCTCCTCACGTGTCAGTACCTTCGCCTCCCGCTCAGGGGGCGCGTGCTAATATGGCGCCAAGTACATCAGAGATGCCCATAGCAATCACTTTACAGGACATGGCTACAATCATGAATAATACCCTGTCAGAAGTATTATCTAGATTGCCAGAATTGAGAGGCAAGCGCAATAGCTCTGGGATTAGGACAGAGCACGCTGGTGCTGTGAGAGTCATGTCTGATACTGCGTCACAGTTTGCAGAACATGAGGACAGAGAGCTTCATTCTGTGGGTGACGGATCTGATCCAGGGAAACCGGATTCAGAGATCTCTAATTTTAAATTTAAACTTGATAACCTCCGTGTATTGCTTGGGGAGGTATTAGCTGCTCTGAATGACTGTAACACAGTTGCAATTCCAGAGAAATTGTGTAGGCTGGATAGATACTATGCGGTGCCGGTGTGTACTGACGTTTTTCCTATACCTAAAAGGCTTACAGATATTATTAGCAAGGAGTGGGATAGACCCGGTGTGCCCTTTTCCCCACCTCCTATATTTAGGAAAATGTTTCCAATAGACGCCACTACACGGGACTTATGGCAGACGGTCCCTAAGATGGAGGGAGCAGTTTCTACTTTAGCTAAGCGTACCACTATCCCGGTGGAGGATAGTTGTGCTTTTTTGGATCCAATGGATAAAAAATTAGAAGGTTACCTTAAGAAAATGTTTGTTCAACAAGGTTTTATCTTGAAGCCCCTTGCATGCATTGCACCTGTCACTGCTGCTGCGGCATTCTGGTTTGAGTCTCTGGAAGAGGTCATTCACACAGCTCCATTGGATGAAATTATGGACAAGCTTAAATCACTTAAGCTAGCTAATGCATTTGTTTCTGATGCCATTGTACATTTGACTAAACTAACGGCTAAGAACTCCGGATTCGCCATCCAGGCGCGGAGAGCGCTATGGCTTAAATCCTGGTCAGCTGACGTGACTTCTAATTCTAAATTACTTAATATTCCTTTCAAGGGGCAGACCTTATTTGGGCCCGGCTTGAAAGAAATTATTGCTGACATTACTGGAGGCAAGGGTCATACCCTTCCTCAGGACAGGGCCAAATCAAAGGCCAAACAGTCTAATTTTCGTGCCTTTCGAAATTTCAAGGCAGGAGCAGCATCAACTTCCTCCGCTCCAAAACAGGAAGGAACTGTTGCTCGTTACAGACAGGCCTGGAAAACTAACCAGTCCTGGAACAAGGGCAAGCAGGCCAGGAAACCTACTACTGCCCCCAAGACAGCATGAAGGAACGGCCCCCTATCCGGAAACGGATCTAGTGGGGGGCAGACTTTCTCTCTTCGCCCAGGCGTGGGCAAGAGATGTCCAGGATCCCTGGGCGTTGGAGATCATATCTCAGGGATATCTTCTGGACTTAAAAGCTTCTCCTCCTCGAGGGAGATTCCATCTATCAAGGTTATCAGAAAACCAGTTAAAGAAAGAGGCATTCCTACGCTGTGTACAAGACCTCCTAGTAATGGGGGTGATCCACCCTGTTCCGTGGACGGAACAAGGGCAGGGATTTTACTCAAATCTGTTTGTGGTTCCCAAGAAAGAGGGAACCTTCAGACCAATCTTGGACCTAAAGATCTTAAACAAATTCCTAAGAGTTCCATCATTCAAAATGGAAACTATTCGAACCATCCTACCCATGATCCAAGAGGGTCAGTACATGACCACGGTGGACTTAAAGGATGCCTACCTTCACATACCGATTCACAAAGATCATTTTCGGTACCTAAGATTTGCCTTTCTAGACAGGCATTACCAGTTTGTAGCTCTTCCCTTCGGGTTGGCTACGGCCCAGAGAATCTTTACAAAGGTTCTGGGCTCACTTCTGGCGGTTCTAAGACCGCAAGGCATAGCGGTGGCTCCGTATCTAGACGACATCCTGATACAGGCGTCAAGCTTTCAAATTGCCAAGTCTCATACAGAGATAGTTCTGGCATTTCTGAGGTCGCATGGGTGGAAAGTGAACGTGGAAAAGAGTTCTCTATCACCACTCACAAGAGTCTCCTTCCTAGGGACTCTTATAGATTCTGTAGAGATGAAAATTTACCTGACGGAGTCCAGGTTATCAAAACTTCTAAATACTTGCCGTGTCCTTCATTCCATTCCACGCCCGTCAGTGGCGCAGTGCATGGAAGTAATCGGCTAAATGGTAGCGGCAATGGACATAGTGCCATTTGCGCGCCTGCATCTCAGACCGCTGCAATTATGCATGCTAAATCAGTGGAATGGGGATTACTCAGATTTGTCCCCTCTACCAAATCTGGATCAAGAGACCAGAGATTCTCTTCTCTGGTGGCTTTCTCGGGTCCATCTGTCCAAGGGCATGACCTTTCGCAGGCCAGATTGGACAATTGTAACAACAGATGCCAGCCTTCTAGGTTGGGGCGCAGTCTGGAACTCCCTGAAGGCTCAGGGATCGTGGACTCAGGAGGAGAAACTCCTCCCAATAAATATTCTGGAGTTAAGAGCAATATTCAATGCTCTTCTAGCTTGGCTTCAGTTAGCAACACTGAGGTTCATCAGATTTCAGTCGGACAACATCACGACTGTGGCTTACATCAACCATCAAGGGGGAACCAGGAGTTCCCTAGCGATGTTAGAAGTTTCAAAGATAATTCGCTGGGCAGAGTCTCACTCTTGCCACCTGTCAGCGATCCACATCCCAGGTGTGGAGAACTGGGAGACGGACTTTCTAAGTCGCCAGACTTTTCATCCGAGGGAGTGGGAACTTCATCCGGAGGTGTTCGCTCAACTGATTCATCGTTGGGGCAAACCGGAACTGGATCTCATGGCGTCTCGCCAGAACGCCAAGCTTCCTCATTACGGATCCAGGTCCAGGGACCCGGGAGCGGCTCTGATAGATGCTCTAGCAGCCCCTTGGGTTTTCAACATGGCTTATGTGTTTCCACCGTTTCCGCTGCTGCCTCGACTGATTGCCAAGATCAAACAGGAGAGAGCAACAGTGATTCTGATAGCGCCTGCGTGGCCACGCAGGACCTGGTATGCAGACCTAGTGGACATGTCGTCCTGTCCACCATGGTCTCTGCCACTGAGGCAGGACCTTCTAATACAAGGTCCTTTCAACCATCCAAATCTAATTTCTCTGAGGCTGACTGCATGGAGATTGAACGCTTGATCCTATCAAAGCATGGCTTCTCAGAGTCAGTTATTGATACCTTAATACAGGCACGGAAGCCTGTTACCAGAAAAATCTACCATAAGATATGGCGTAAATACTTATATTGGTGCGAATCCAAGAGTTACTCATGGAGTAAGGTTAGGATTCCTAGGATATTGTCCTTTCTACAAGAGGGTTTGGAAAAGAGCGTATCTGCTAGTTCGTTAAAGGGACAGATTTCTGCTCTGTCTATTCTTTTGCACAAGCGTCTGGCAGAAGTTCCAGATGTCCAGGCTTTTTGTCAGGCTTTGGCTAGGATTAAGCCTGTGTTTAAAACGGTTGCTCCTCCGTGGAGCTTAAACTTGGTTCTTAAAGTTATTCAAGGAGTTCCGTTTGAACCCCTTCATTCCATTGATATTAAGCTTTTATCTTGGAAAGTTCTGTTTTTGATGGCTATTTCCTCGGCTCGAAGAGTCTCTGAGTTATCTGCCTTACATTGTGATTCTCCTTATCTGATTTTCCATTCAGACAAGGTAGTTCTGCGTACTAAACCTGGGTTTTTACCTAAGGTAGTTTCTAACAGGAATATCAATCAAGAGATTGTTGTCTCATCATTGTGCCCTAATCCTTCTTCAAAGAAGGAACGTCTTTTGCATAATCTGGACGTAGTCCGTGCCCTGAAGTTCTATTTACAGGCAACTAAAGATTTTCGTCAAACTTCTTCCCTGTTTGTCGCTTACTCTGGTCAGAGGAGAGGTCAAAAAGCTTCGGCAACCTCTCTCTCCTTTTGGCTTCGTAGCATAATACGCTTAGCCTATGAGACTGCTGGACAGCAGCCCCCTGAAAGGATTACAGCTCATTCTACTAGAGCTGTGGCTTCCACCTGGGCCTTTAAGAATGAGGCCTCTGTTGAACAGATTTGCAAGGCTGCGACTTGGTCTTCGCTTCACACCTTTTCAAAATTTTACAAATTTGACACTTTTGCTTCTTCGGAGGCTGTTTTTGGGAGAAAGGTTCTACGCAGTGGTTCCTTCCGTTTAAGTTCCTGCCTTGTCCCTCCCATCATCCGTGTACTTTAGCTTTGGTATTGGTATCCCACAAGTAATGGATGATCCGTGGACTGGATACACTTAACAAGAGAAAACATAATTTATGCTTACCTGATACATTTATTTCTCTTGTAGTGTATCCAGTCCACTGCCCGCCCTGTCTTTTTAAGGCAGATCTAAATTTTAATTAAAACTCCAGTCACCACTGCACCCTATGGTTTCTCCTTTCTTGTTTTTGTTTCGGTCGAATGACTGGATATGACATGTGAGGGGAGGAGCTATATAGCAGCTCTGCTGTGGGTGATCCTCTTGCAACTTCCTGTTGGGAAGGGAATATATCCCACAAGTAATGGATGATCCGTGGACTGGATACACTACAAGAGAAATAAATTTATCAGGTAAGCATAAATTATGTTTTTCTCCTGTTAAGTGTGATCAGTCCATGGGTCATCATTACTTCTGGGATATTACTCCTCCCCAACAGGAAGTGCAAGAGGATTCACCCAGCAGAGCTGCCATATAGCTCCTCCCCTCTACGTCACCTCCAGTCATTCTCTTGCACCCAACGACTAGATAGGATGTGTGAGAGGACTGTGGTGATTATACTTAGTTTTATACCTTCAATCAAAAGTTTGTTATTTTATAATAGCACCGGAGTGTGTTATTCCTTCTCTGGTAGAATTTGAAGAAGAATCTACCTGAGTTTTTACTATGATTTTAGCCGGAGTAGTTAAGATCATATTGCTGTTTCTCGGCCATCTGAGGAGAGGTAAACTTCAGATCAGGGGACAGCGGGCAGATTAATCTGCAAAGAGGTATGTAGCAGCTTATTATTTTCTGACAATGGAATTGATGAGAAAATTCTGCCATACCGATATAATGTAAACTCAGCCTTAAATGCAGTAGCAGCAACTGGTATCAGGCTGTCATGTATGTATATGTTACACTTCAGTATTCTGTGGAATGGCACTTCACTGGAATTATACTGTGTGCATAAGACTTTAGCCTAATTTGCAGGGACTAGCAACAGGCTTTTTAATAACACTTAATTTATGTTAAACGTTTTTTGCTGGCATGTAAAATCGTTTCATTTTCTGAGGTACTGGGTGAATAAAATATTTTGGGCACTATTTTTTTCCACTTGGCAGTTGTTTTATTTAATTTATGACAGTTTACTGATCTCTCTCACTGTTGTGTGTGAGGGGGAGGGGCCTTTTTTGGCGCTTTTGCTACGCATCAAAAAATCAGAAGCTCATTGTATTTCCTGCATGATCCGGTTCATCTCTACAGAACTCAGGGGTCTTCAAAACTTGTTTTGAGGGAGGTAATCACTCACAGCAGAGCTGTGAGATTGTAGTTGACTGTGATAAAAAACGTTTATTTCTGTAACTTTTTTTCTGCTATCAGGGCTAGTTATCCTTTGCTAATGGGAACAAGCCTTTGCTAAAATTGTGTTTTTTGCAAAGATTTGATGCTATAACCTTTCAGTTTATTAACTTTCAACTGTCATAACTCTTTCTGTGCTTCTTATAGGCATAGTACGTTTTCATATTATAGTAAATTACTTGAAAAGTATTTCCAAGTTGCTAGTTTATTTGCTAGTGTGTTAAACATGTCTGATTCAGAGGAAGACATCTGTGCTATATGTGCTAATGCCAAAGTGGAGCCCAATAGAAATTTATGTACTAACTGCATTGATGCTACTTTAAATAAAAGTCAATCTGTACAAATTGAACACATTTCACCAAACAACGAGGGGAGAGTTATGCCGACTAACTCGCCTCACGTGTCAGTACCTGCATCTCCCGCTCGGGAGGTGCGTGATATTGTGGCGCCGAGTACATCTGGGCGGCCATTACAAATCACATTACAGGATATGGCTACTGTTATGACTGAAGTTTTGGCTAAATTACCAGAACTAAGAGGTAAGCGTGATCACTCTGGGGTGAGAACAGAGTGCGCTGATAATGTTAGGGCCATGTCAGATACTGCGTCACAACTTGCAGAACATGAGGACGGAGAGCTTCATTCTGCAGCTGACGGTTCTGATCCAAACAGATTGGATTCAGATATTTAAAATTTTAAATTTAAGCTGGAAAACCTCCGTGTATTACTAGGGGAGGTGTTAGCGGCTCTGAATGATTGTAACACAGTTGCAATACCAGAGAAAATGTGTAGGTTGGATAAATATTTTGCGGTACCGTCGAGTACTGACGTTTTTCCTATACCTAAGAGACTTACTGAAATTGTTACTAAGGAGTGGGATAGACCCGGTGTGCCGTTCTCACCCCCTCCGATATTTAGAAAGATGTTTCCAATAGACACCACCACACGGGACTTATGGCAAACGGTCCCTAAGGTGGAGGGAGCAGTTTCTACTTTAGCTAAGCGTACCACTATCCCGGTGGAGGATAGCTGTGCCTTTTCAGATCCAATGGATAAAAAGTTAGAGGGTTACCTTAAGAAAATGTTTGTTCAACAAGGTTTTATATTGCAACCCCTTGCGTGCATTGCGCCTGTCACGGCTGCAGCAGCGTTTTGGTTTGAGTCTCTGGAAGAGACACTTGAATAAGCTCCGTTAGATGAGATTACACACAAGCTTAAAACTCTTAAGTTAGCTAACTCATTTATTTCAGATGCCGTAGTACATTTAACTAAGCTTACGGCTAAGAATTCCAGATTCGCCATTCAGGCGCGCAGAGCACTGTGGCTAAAATCCTGGTCAGCTGACGTTACTTCTAAGTCTAAATTACTTAATATACCTTTCAAAGGGCAGACCTTATTCGGGCCCGGATTGAAAGAGATTATCGCTGACATTACAGGAGGTAAAGGCCATGCCCTGCCTCAAGACAGAGCCAAACCTAAGGCTAGACAGTCTAATTTTCGTTCCTTTCGGAATTTCAAAGCAGGAGCAGCATCAACTTCCTTTGCTCCAAAACAAGAAGGATCTGTTGCTCGCTACAGACAAGGCTGGAGACCTAACCAGTCCTGGAACAAGGGCAAGCAGGCCAGGAAACCTGCTGCTGCCCCTAAAACAGCATGAATTGAGGGCCCCCGATCCGGGAACGGATCTAGTGGGGGGCAGACTTTCTCTCTTCGCCCAGGCTTGGGCAAGAGATGTCCAGGATCCCTGGGCGCTAGAGATAATATCTCAGGGATACCTTCTGGACTTCAAATACTCTCCCCCAAGAGAGAGATTTCATCTGTCAAGGTTGTCAACAAACCAAATAAAGAAAGAGGCGTTTCTACGCTGCGTACAAGAGCTTTTATTAATGGGAGTAATCCATCCAGTTCCACGGTCGGAACAGGGACAAGGGTTTTACTCAAATCTGTTTGTGGTTCCCAAAAAAGAGGGAACTTTCAGGCCAATTCTGGATTTAAAGATCCTAAACAAATTCCTAAGAGTTCCATCGTTCAAAATGGAGACTATTCAGACAATTTTACCCATGATCCAAAAGGGTTAGTACATGACCACAGTGGATTTAAAAGATGCTTACCTTCACATACCGATCCACAAAGATCATTACCGGTATCTAAGGTTTGCCTTTCTAGACAGGCATTACCAGTTTGTAGCTCTTCCATTCGGATTGGCTACGGCTCCAAGAATCTTCACAAAGGTTCTGGGTGCTCTTCTGGCGGTACTAAGACCGCAAGGAATTTCGGTAGCTCCGTACCTAGACGACATTCTGATACAAGCTTCAAGCTTTCAAACTGCCAAGTCTCATACAGAGTTAGTACTGGCATTTCTAAGGTCGCATGGATGGAAGGTGAACGAAAAGAAGAGTTCTCTCTTTCCACTCACAAGAGTTCCCTTCCTGGGGACTCTTATAGATTCTGTAGAAATGAAGATTTACCTGACAGAAGACAGGTTAACAAAACTTCAAAGTGCATGCCGTGTCCTTCATTCCATTCAACACCCGTCAGTGGCTCAATGCATGGAGGTAATCGGCTTAATGGTAGCGGCAATGGACATAGTACCCTTTGCACGCCTACACCTCAGACCGCTGCAATTGTGCATGCTAAGTCAGTGGAATGGGGATTACTCAGACTTGTCCCCTTCTCTGAATCTGGATCAAGAGACCAGAAATTCTCTTCTATGGTGGCTTTCTCGGCCACATCTGTCCAGGGGGATGCCATTCAGCAGGCCAGACTGGACAATTGTAACAACAGACGCCAGCCTACTAGGTTGGGGCGCCGTCTGGAATTCTCTGAAGGCTCAGGGACAATGGAATCAGGAGGAGAGTCTCCTACCAATAAACATTCTGGAATTGAGAGCAGTTCTCAATGCCCTTCTGGCTTGGCCCCAGTTGACAACTCGGGGGTTCATCAGGTTTCAGTCGGACAACATCACGACTGTAGCTTACATCAACCATCAGGGAGGGACAAGAGGCTCCCTAGCAATGATGGAAGTATCAAAGATAATTCGCTGGGCAGAGTCTCACTCTTGCCACCTGTCAGCAATCCACATCCCGGGAGTGGAGAACTGGGAGGCGGATTTTTTAAGTCGTCAGACTTTTCATCCGGGGGAGTGGGAACTTCATCCGGAGGTCTTTGCCCAAATACATTGGGGCAAACCAGAGATAGATCTCATGGCGTCTCGACAGAACGCCAAGCTTCCTCGTTACGGGTCCAGATCCAGGGATCCGGGAGCGGTCCTGATAGATGCCTTGACAGCACCTTGGACCTTCAGGATGGCTTATGTGTTTCCACCCTTCCCGATGCTTCCTCGATTGATTGCCAGAATCAAACAGGAGAGAGCATCAGTGATTCTAATAGCGCCTGCATGGCCACGCAGGACTTGGTATGCAGATCTGGTGGACATGTCATCCTGTCCACCTTGGTCTCTACCTCTGAAACAGGACCTTCTGATACAGGGTCCTTTCAAACATCAAAATCTAACTTCTCTGAAGCTGACTGCTTGGAAATTGAACACTTGATTTTATCAAAACGTGGTTTTTCTGAGTCAGTTATTGATACCTTAATACAGGCTAGGAAGCCTGTTACCAGAAAGATTTACCATAAAATATGGCGTAAATACCTATATTGGTGCAAATCCAAAGGTTACTCTTGGAGTAAGGTTAGGATTCCTAGGATATTGTCTTTTCTACAAGAAGGTTTAGAAAAGGGTTTATCCGCTAGTTCCTTAAAGGGACAGATCTCAGCTCTGTCCATTCTGTTGCACAAACGTCTGTCAGAAGTTCCAGACGTTCAGGCTTTTTGTCAGGCTTTGGCCAGGATTAAGCCTGTGTTTAAAACTGTTGCTCCGCCATGGAGTTTAAACCTTGTTCTTAACGTTTTACAGGGCGTTCCGTTTGAACCCCTTCATTCCATTGATATAAAGTTGTTATCTTGGAAAGTTCTATTTTTAATGGCTATTTCCTCTGCTCGAAGAGTCTCTGAGTTATCAGCCTTACATTGTGATTCTCCTTATTTGATTTTTCACTCGGATAAGGTAGTTCTGCGTACTAAACCTGGGTTCTTACCTAAGGTAGTCACTAACAGGAATATCAATCAAGAGATTGTTGTTCCATCCTTGTGTCCAAATCCTTCTTCAAGGAAGGAACGACTTCTGCACAATCTGGATGTAGTTCGTGCCCTAAAATTTTATTTACAGGCAACTAAAGATTTTCGACAAACGTCTTCCCTGTTTGTCGTTTACTCTGGTCAGAGGAGAGGTCAAAAAGCTTCTGCTTCCTCTCTCTCTTTTTGGCTTTGTAGCATAATACGTTTAGCTTATGAGACTGCTGGACAGCAGCCTCCTGAAAGAATTACAGCTCATTCTACTAGAGCTGTGGCTTCCACTTGGGCCTTTAAGAATGAGGCCTCTGTTGAACAGATTTGCAAGGCTGCAACTTGGTCTTCGCTTCATACTTTTTCCAAATTTTACAAATTTGACACTTTTGCTTCTTCGGAGGCTATTTTTGGGAGAAAGGTTCTTCAGGCAGTGGTTCCTTCTGTATAAAGAGCCTGCCTGTCCCTCCCGTCATCCGTGTACTTTTGCTTTGGTATTGGTATCCCAGAAGTAATGATGACCCGTGGACTGATCACACTTAACAGGAGAAAACATAATTTATGCTTACCTGATAAATTCCTTTCTCCTGTAGTGTGATCAGTCCACGGCCCGCCCTGTTTTTTACGGCAGGTAAATATTTTTTAAATTATACTCCAGTCACCACTGCACCCTTTGGCTTCTCCTTTCTCGTTGGTCCTTGGTCGAATGACTGTAGGTGACGTAGAGGGGAGGAGCTATATGGCAGCTCTGCTGGGTGAATCCTCTTGCACTTCCTGTTGGGGAGGAGTAATATCCCAGAAGTAATGATGACCCGTGGACTGATCACACTACAGGAGAAAGGAATTTATCAGGTAAGCATAAATTATGTTTTTGTGCCTAGCTGAGGCTGACTCCTCCTCACTCCTCCCACCTCCACTCCTCTTCCACCCTCTCTCCTTCCCTCCTCTGCCAGGGTTTGAGGAAGGACAAATCCTCCACCCAAACCTCGGCCCCTAATCCTGCCCATACTACTCCCTACTTCCCCCCTCCCCCTCCCTCTATCCACCCTCTCCACTGCCCTCCCCCTAGCCACCCCCTTCCCAACTCCACTAGGCCTATCCATCCCTTTCTCCTTCCTCCCTAACTCTAACCTAACACTAAAGTCCCTAGCTTACCTAACTACACTAATTCACCTAACTAAACCTTAAATTAAATATCCCAAAAACTAACTACCTAACCTATCTAGACCCTAACTATCTCTATTCTATATCCCTCAAAATAAAAATAAAATGTGGGGGTGAAAATAAACAAAGGGATGTAAATGAAAAAGGAAAAACTAAAGAGGATTATAACAAAATTATCAAAAAATAATAAGGGATGCAAATGAAGAAAGGGGTGGGCTATATAGTCAAATGAAACAAAAAATATGGGAGGTAAAAAAAAAAATAGGATGGGCAAAATGTATATAAAAAAAAAATTATATAGTGAGGAAGGGAAGGGTAGTCAAAGGGGGGATGGGAAGTGGAATAAGGGGATTAATGAAAGGAGTAATAAAGGAAGATGGGGTTATGGGGGTTAATAAAATAAAAAAAAAATGTAAATGTGTTTGTATCAAATAAAAGTGTGTGTGTGTTTGTGTGTATAAACTAATGTGTGTTAATTAACTAATGTATGGATGTGTGTGTGTTCCTAATATTATATGAGGCCTACAATAAGAATATATGAAAATAAAATATCAAACTCTCCACTAACTCTCAAACAACTCTCAAAAACCCCAAACTCCTACCAACGCAACTAGCTCCCGTGTCTTTCTCTCTAGAGGCGATCACAGGTAAAGAGCGCAGGCGCAAACCGTTATTCTTATAGACAGAGGTCGGGTTACCATGGCAATGCACTTGTAATGGCGCGCTTTTCGACAAATCCGACATCGGTTGGCAACGCAAACTTACGTACGGCCGAAAAGAGCGACTGCGCGCAACACGCTAATCTTTTCAATGGAAACCTGGTACTAAAATGGAGCCGTAAATTACTTTTAGCTGTCGTTTTCCGCTTCGGTAGCTTACGGCTCCATTTTTAATGACTCAATGGAAGCGAGGCCTTAGTGTTTGTGGGGCCTGGGCAAGAAAGATTTACACACGCACGCACACACACACACACACACACACATATATATATATATATATATATATATGTATATGTGTGTGCGTGTGCCTCATCATGTGCTTCGCTATGTTAAAAATACTGTTGTCTAGGTAGAACTATGTATTACATTCTAACTTTAGAAGTTAAACAACCCATCATGTTTTTGCAGAATTCATGTAAATTCAAACACAAGGCTTAAAGTAATACATTCAGGGCTTAAAAATCAAGAAAGCAACAGTAAAAAGGTATTTGAATCAGGGTAATTACAGATGGGGACAGATTTACAGCACATACCCCCTTGTTCAAAAAAGTTTAAATGAAAAAACAAAATGTATGCTTAGCTGATAAATTTATTTCTTCCAGATATGGTGAGTCCACTGGTTCATCTAATTACGGTTGGGAATATTACTCCTGGCCAACAGGAGGAGGCAAAGAGCACCAGCAGTAAAACTGTTAAGAATGACTCCCTTACCCATAACCCCCAGTAATTCGACCGAAAGAAAATGGAGAAAAGGAATAACACAAGGTGCGGAGGTGTCTGAGGTTTAGTTAAAACTAACCATCTTGAAAACAAAAGGGTGGGTCCGTGGACTCACCATATCTGGAAGAAATAAATGTATCAGGTAAGCATAAATTTTGTTTTCTTTCTAAGATATGGTGAGTCCATGGGTTCATCTAATTACTGTTGGGAACCAATACCAAAGCTAGAGGACACAGATGAATAGGGAGGGACAAAACAAGCAGACCTAAACAGAAGGCACCACCGCTTGAAGAACCTTTCTCTCAAAAACAGCCTCCACCAAGGCAAAGCTATCAGGGGCCCGTTTCATATGCGGCGTCACCTGCAAAAGCCGGTGACGCTGGTTTTTACGCAATTTTAGTATTACATATACGGCGTAGCATACAAGTTACGCGCGTATATTTCATCTGTCGGCCGCAATTTTTACTTCTATAAGCTAACATGGGACTGCATCGCAAATTGGTATCCAATATTCAGCACAAGGACTTACGTGGCGAAAATGGAGAAATCTTACTCCATTTTCACCTCGCCATACTAAGGCAGCCGCAGCAGGCCTTGCGCTGAGTATGGGAGCACCGTAACTCCCGAAACTGCCTGCAAAAATAAACTAACACCCAACGCATGCACAATATCTATCTACCTGTCAACTGCCAACCCCCACCGCAATAACTAATAAAGTGTTTTAACCCCTATATTCGCCATCAAACCCACTCCGCAACTACAAATAAAGTATTAACCCCTATATCCGCAAAACCCCAACATCACAAACTACCTAATAAAGCTATTAACCCCTAATCCGCCATTAACCCACAACGCAAACTACCTATTAAAGTATTAACCCCTAAACTGCCAAAGCCCACAACGCAAACTACCTATTAAGGTATTAACCCCATAAACTGCCAAAGCCCACAACACAAATGACCTATTAAAGTATTAACCCCTAAACAGCCAAAGCCAACAACGCATTAAACCTATCAAAGTATTAACCCCTAAACCGCCAAAGCCCACAATGCAAATAATTAAATTTCTAAGCCCCTAACCTAACACCCCCTAACCTAACACTCCCTAACCTAATACCCCATTAATTAACCCAAATTACCTAAATTACAAAATACTAAAGTTACTAGCAAAATAAAAAAAACCTAACACTACTTTAAAATAAAAAAAAAACTAAGTATAATATTCAAATCAGCCAATAGAATTTCAGTAGTTCTCATCCTATTGGCTGATTTGAACAGCCAATAGGATTTGAGTAGCTCTCATCCTATTGGCTGATTTGAATTTGAAGAATCAAATCAGCCAATAAGAATTTAAGGGACACCATTTTTAATCGCGTCCCTTGAATTCACTATCCAGTGTACGGCGATGATCATACGAACAGGATCCTCCACGCTCCATGGCTCCGCGGTCGTCGGTCTTCAGTTCCAGGGTTGCCAGACTTCAGTTCCAGGATCGCCGGTCTTCAGTTTCAGGGTCTCCGGTCTTCAGTTCCATGGTCGCCAGTCTTCAGATCCGCGGTCTTCAGCTCCGCCCTCCGCTCCGCTCTGCGTCAGATGTTCCTGGAAGAAGAAAGAAGAGGTTGCCGCTTGGAAGCAGACTTCACCGCATGGGACAGGACCTTCTCCGCCGGATTTCAGGAATGGTGAGTACCAACCTGGGGGTTAGACTTTTAAAATATATATTTTTATTTAAATTAGGGTGGGCATTTTGTAAAGGAGCTAAATGCCTTTTTAAGGGCAATGCCCAACAAATTCCCTTTTCAGGGCAATGGGTAGTTTAGGTTTTTTAGTGTTAGGTTTTATATTTTGGGGGGGTTTGGTGGGTGGGGGTTTTTACTGTTAGGGGGGACTGTGTATTTTTAATGTAAAAGAGCTGTTTATCTTGGGGCAATGCCCTGCAAAAAGTCCCTTTAAGGGATACTGGTAGTTTATTCTTAGAGTAGGGGGTGTTTTTATTTGGAGGGGGGGGGTTTTCATAGGGATTAGGTATAATTTTTTAAAATTTGATAATTTTGTTTTTTATTTTCTGTAATCTTAGATTTTTATTTTTTTATTTTATGTAATTGTAGCTTAAAGGGACAGTCTACACCAGAATTTTAATTTTGACTAGACTGTCCCTTTAATTTATACTTAGTTTATTTTTTATTTTTAAAGTAGTGTTAGTTTTTTTATTTTAATAGTTTTTTTTTGTAATTTAGGTAATTTGGGTTCATTTAGGGGGTGTTAGGTTAGGGGGCTTAGTAATTTTTTTGCGTTGTGTGCTTTGGCGGTTTAGGGGTTAATACTTTGATAGGTTTATTGCGTTGTGGGCTTTGGCAGTTTAGGGGTTAATACTTTAATAGGTATATTGCGTTGTGGGCTTTGGCGGTTTAGGGGTTAATAGTTTAGTTATTACTTGCGGTCATGGTGATGGTGGCATTTATCGATGTAGATGAACCAGTAGACTCACCATATCTTATAGTACAGTTTTCAAAAGGAAACACACTTTTTGTGTGGTACTACCCTGTAGCCACAATCAGTAGAATCCAGGTAAATACAAATAGTCGTCTTGCACAGTCTTGTTATAGTCCCTTAGAGAGATCTTGGTTAATCAACTCCTGGATAGATCAGCCAACTTGGAATAAAGTCTCTCTTTTTTTCCCATGCAAAGTGGTTTTGAAAACTGCCCATCCTCTCTTGTCAGCTCACAACACGCCCCCTAGCAATGATCCTAGCAACCAATCGTAACCCAGCACACAGAGGGGCAACACTGTTAATAGCTGTCAGTCCCACCCCTGATCACCTGATGAGAATGTAGTCAGTCTGGCTAGCTGGACACTTTAGATGTGAGGATGTTCAAATGCAGTAATTTCCTTAACCTTTTGAAGTGCCAGATCTGAGAGTAATAGATGGACCAGATACCACTTTTGTCCCTAGAAGATTTACTCCCATGAGTAATTAACTCTCTGCTTTAAAGCAGCCTGCTCAGATATGTAAATCAGTCTTCTAAGTAGAGACTGTGAAAATCTTTGTACACTGGCCTGTGACATAATTTGTACAAATAGCAATACACCACTGTTATTGACATACAAGCATGAGAGGCAGGCTCCAAAACACAGAATAAGGGAAAACATGTGGGCCCAACCCCCCCATCAGTGAGCCTGGGCACCCATTCTTCCGTCACAGAGAGGTTTAATAAAACTCTCAAGAGTATTCTAAGAAAAGTAATTGATACAGATGGGAAAAATTGGGACCTTTTGATGCCCTACTGAGGGCCAGATTACGAGTGGCTAACAATTACGAACGAGCGAAAAACATAATTTAAGTTTACCTGATAAATGTATTTATTTCTGGATATGAGTCCACGGAATAATCAATTACTAGTGAACATATCACTCCTGGCCAGCAGGAGGAGGCAAAGAGCACCACAGCAAAGCTGCTATATATGTCACTTCCCTTACCCATAACCTCCAGTCATTCAGCCAAAGGGAAAATGGAAAAAGAAGATAACACAAAAGGTGTAGAGGTGCCTGAGGTTTTAGTTAAAAATAACTGTCTTAAAATAAAGGGTGGGCCGTAGACTCACCATATCCAGAAATAAATACATTTATTAGGTAAGCATAAATTATGTGTTCTTTCCTAAGATATGGTGAGTCCACGGAAACATCAATTACTAGTGGGAACCAATACCCAAGCTAGAGGACACAGATGATTAGGGAGGGACAAGACAGGTAACCTAAACAGAAGGCACCACTGCATGAAGAACCTTTCTCCCAAAAGAAGCCTCAGCTAAGACAAAAATATCAAATTTGGAAAAAGTATGCAGAGAGGACCAAGTTGCAGCCTTGCAAATCTGTTCTACAGAAACTTCCTTCTTGAAAGCCCAAGAAGAAGGGACAGCCCTAGTGAAATGAGCTGAAATTCTTTCAGGAGGCTGCTGTCCAGCAGTCTCATAAACCAAACGCATTATACTACTCAACCAAAGATAAAGAGAAGTATCTGAAGCTTTCTGACCTTTATGTTTCCCAGAGAAACAAACAGCAAACTGGCGACAATCCTTAGTCACCTGTAGATAGAAAATAAAAGCACGCATAACATCAAAGTTGTGCAACAAATGTTCCTTATTAGAATAAATATAAGGACACAGAGAAGGAACAACAATTTTCTGATAAATATATCTATCCAAAACCACTTAGGGAGAAAACCTATCTAGTACGAATAACCGCCTTAACTGCATGAAAGATAAGATAAGGCGAATCACACTGCAAAACTGAGAGCTCCAAGACTCTCCAAGCAGAAAAGATAGCAATGAGAAACAAAACCTTCCAAGATAACAACTTAATATCTATGGAAAGTAAAGGCTCAACCAGAGCCTACTGCAAAACTTTAAGAACAGGGGTAAAACCCTAAGGGGGAGCAACCGACTTAAACACTGGCCTTATGTAGACCAGTGCCTGACAAAAAGATTGCACATCTGGCACGTCCACCAGATGCTTATGTAGCAAAAAATACAATTCAGACCCTTCAGAGTACTGACTGACAAACCCTTCTCCAGACCACCCTGGAGAAAGGATAAAACATTCAGAAAAATCACCACTTAGACAAAACTAAACGTCCAATCTTCCAGCAGTCAGCTTCAGAGAATTAGATGAAGGAAAAGACCAAGAATCAGAAGTCCTTCCTCAGAGGTAGTCTCCAAGGTGGAGAGACGACATTTCCACTAGGTCTGCATACCAGATCCTGCGAGGCCACACAGGGACTAATAAAATCACTGCTGCTCTCACCTGAAAATAGAGAAATGACTCGTAGAAAAGGAAACAGAGGAAAAAGGTATGCAAGACTGAAAAACATCAGAACATCTATCAGGATGGTCTGCGGATCACATGACCATAAACCGTACCTTCGAAACTTGATTTTCTGTCGAAACGCACACAGAAGTCAACTCCTGAAACCCCCCATGTGAGGGTCTACCTAGAGAACACTTCTGGATGGAGATGCTCACTTACCGGCATGGATGACCGACAGCAAATGTGAGCTTCCTCCCACTGAACAATCCAAGTCACCTGCTACATGGCTAAGGCACCCCTAGTTCCTACCTAATGGTTGATATAAACCCTTGAGGTGATATTGTCCAACTGGAACCAAGCTAGGGATGACTGAGGTCAAGTCATCAGAGGCATTACAAATTGCTCTCAACTCCAAGATGTTTAAAGAGGAGAGCAGACACTTCCGAGTCCATAATCCTTAAATAAGACCCAAACAGCTTACCAGTCCAGCAGGTTGGCATCCGTGGTCACATCACCTAGGAATATCTCCAGAAGCACGCGCCCGGAGATATACTCCTGAAAAAATACTACGGAAGAAAGTCTCCTGTCATCTGATCTAAATCTATCCTTTAAGACAGATCCGGAAGTTCTCCATGTTATGGAAAATAGCAAAAGGAATGATGTCCATGGAATACCATCAGACCAATTCCCTCTATACACAGGGTCACAGAAAAGTGAAGAAATATCACCTGCAGCTAAATCCGAAATGCCAACCTCCTGGTTGCAAGATGGCTAAGCTATCCACCGGCCACTAGAGCTTACTGTTGGCCGGACAGAAAACTGCAGAGTGGGGAAAAGAAATAAATCCTTGATTTTATGACTTCTGAAAGACATCTCCTAGATAAAGAATCAAATAAGGTCCAAGCATACCGCACCTGGTGTTCCCAGGCAGTCTGTCATCCAGGTAATAACCAGACCTTACCCTGCATAATTTCCGAGAGCAAACAAAATCGGGTCCATTCAGGGTATTGCGGCGGTAGTCCCAAATAAATTTCCCTTGTGGATAGAACAAGGGAACTCTTCTCCAGATTCATTTCCTACCCCCGGAAAAGAAGATTGGACAAGATCTCTTAAAAGAGAGTTAGCTCGAAGTCAGGATGATACCTGAACTATATATTGTCTAGGAAAACACACTTGCAATATCCCAAGACCTAAAGGTCTGACTGGAATGGCGCAAACTAAGAAAACTAGAGAATATTCAGATTAAGCAAACAATAAATCTCTCAGGTCTAAGTTCGTTATGAACAGGCCCACTAGAACCAAAGGAGAAAGGATACTACTTTGAAAGACAGAATCTAAAATATATGAGGTAAATACCTATATCCCATTCCCAAACTGGAACTGGAACTGTCCCTCCCAGAGATGAAGACCCTGAATCCAGTTCAAGGAATGCCTCTCATCCTACTTGGATTGCAGATACTCTAGAAAGAGAAATCTGTCCCTGAGAGGAAAACTTAGATTGGACTCGAAAAGGCATGACCCAAACAAAGTCTCATCCTTAAAGAGAGACACTAGAAGTGTCTATTTGGAGAAAACAGAAATAATTTAATCTGCAGCTGCAGAACTATAAGACCTAGGCTGTAGCACTAAACCACAGGTAGGCTTCTCAGCTGACCATAGATTTCAGCCACAATGCCCGGCGGCTAGTACAGCAAGTCTAATAAGACAAGACATTGCTCTAAATGAACAATTAAACCTCCAGCTTCTTACCTATGTCAGAAAGAAAACTAGATTATCTCCGCAGAGATATAAGCTCTCAAATTAAAAGTAGAAAGTTCCCTTCTACTAAAGAGATTGTGCATTTCAAGAGAGATAGTGACAGGAAATCCTAAAAAGGATGTGAGACAGTTAGAAATATCCCCAGATTCTCTATAAAAATCCTGTGAACATCTCACAGCACGTCTAGAACCCTTCCAGAGAGGAAAGATAAAAACGATAGGGATCTGTGTCATTCAGTCAGCCAAGACCTCCTGACAATATAAGAGGCTTTGAAGCAAACAATTGAAGGATACCACTTCAGTAACAGATGAAAGATTTATACTGTCCAGATCTGAGATTTCAGCTTCAGAAACTACCGATGAATCCTCCTCACTAATTTGGAAGAAGACAAACCTGCATAGCAGCATGTGGAGAAGAAACCCTCTTATCTGAGACTTAAAATGTCCTCTTGCCTTTTCCCTGAAGTAAAGGAAAACAGACAAAGCCACAGATACCGCAGAAGATACCTGAGCTTGCAACTTCTGTAAAGGAGATTGAGAGGAACCACAGGGTACTGCATGTGACGCCATATAGGCTTGGGACATGAAAGGCGAAAGCTGTGACAGTGCCTTAACAGCAACATCCTTGGAGACATAAAGTTCAAACCAATCTGTACATTTAATAGCATTTGCAAAATCAGAGGTTGAGCAAGCCTTCCACACAACTTCAGCATCAGTAGAAGTAATTATACTGCCTGCAACCGAAATTTCACCCTCAGATGCACCCGAAGAATCTTCATCCTCTGACTTCTGAGAGGAAATACTTTGATTAGCCACTTCAGGATCAGAAACCTTACTTACTGTTTCTTTAAATTTCCTTTTGCGTTTTCCCTGCAGCATAGAAAAACGCAGACAGCGCCTCAGATACCGCAGAAGATACCTGGGCAGCAATATCTTGCAAAATAACTCCAGACGGAGCATGAGAGAAAACGCAGAGCACTGCATGTGCAGATGAATAGGATTGGGATGCTTGAGGAGAAATCTGCGGCACATCTGAAACAGGAGTTTCCTGAACAGCATCCGCCTTAGCTAATGATGGCTCAGGGTCAAAAAGTCTATTTCTATAAGCTATAAGCTAAAGTTCTTCATTACATGAAAAAAAATGTACTGGGGGTTCCACCTGGGCATCAAAACATAAGCTACAGGTAACACCCTGCACAGCCTCCTGATCCATAATACAAAAAGAAGCAAATAAATAAAAAAAAATAACTTTTTTTTTTTTTTTATCTTTTAATAAAGGATAAAATACAGAACCAAAAAAACGTTCTTAAATAAATGTTCCCTTTAAATTTACCAAATCAAGAAAACATACCCCAGGCAACACTCTACACCTCAGCAGAATTACTGAGGTGCCCTACCTGTCCTGCAACCCGCAGCAAACTGAGGAAAAAAACGATCCCGTTTACAATCCGGATTTCCAGAGAAGCAAAAACAGCAAGAAGCCTTCTAAACAGCAGAGCCATCTGAAATATGGGCACCTCACTCTTACAGGAAGTGAAAAAAGTGCCAAAAAAACTCTGACATCACAGAATCAGAACCTCCCTAAAAGGGGCGGTCCTACAGCTGACAAAAAAACATTCTTTTTTTATTCTTTTTTTTTTTTAAACACAACTTTCTTGAAAACAGGCTTAAAAACAAACAATAACCCCCCCCCCAAAAAAAAAGTACATAATCTGTTACTGTTACTAAAAACGGATCCTCACTGAGCCATCAATAAAATAAATAACTCCTCACACTAACAGTGCCTGCAAAAACTGCCATAAAAACCTGCACCCTGACAAGAATAATGAAAAACGTCCCCCTGCAGCGTTTCAGCTGAATAAGTGCCAAATTTTTCCCTGCTACATAGAAAAATAAAACTGGCACTTACCTCAATATTTATCTGTCTGGCAGTAGGACAGCTCACCTAGTTTGAGAGGATGACATCCCTCACACAGACCTGTGGAAATACAGAAAGACTGACACCTAGATTACGTTAGGGTTAAAAAGGAGGGTTGAGAGGTCCCAATGCTGCTTTTTAACGCCTGCTTTTTTGGCCAGAGTCGTTAATACCGCAAATCCACTTACGTAAATTGTGTATCCTATACTTTAGAATCAAACACAAGGAAAGAGGCGCCGTATGTGTGAATCTGAAACAGCCAACAACAGATATCATACATGTGCAGGGTACTCACAATGTGAAAAGGCACTCCAGTGTGCCTATAGGGGCAGGCTGGTATTCACAGCAAACCAGCTGGCTGAACCGGCAAACCAGGACACCCAGGTAGAGGGCTCTATCTCTCAACGGACTGTGTACACTGGATCCAGCAATATGGGAACAGGAGCTAGGTGCAAACAACAGCACACCACTGTGTGAATCTGTAGGGGTACACAGATAAATATGCAGGGTACTCACATTTTGTGGCGGCACTCAGTTGTGCCAATAGAGGCAGGCTGGCTTTCTCAGCAACCCAGCTGGCTGTGTAGGATCAGAGGCAGGATACTAGGCAGCATTCAGGATAGACAGGTAGCTCAGAAATGAACGATTGCAATGAGGATATATGATTAAAAAAGTGTTTTAATAAAAATTAAAAGCAATAAAATACATATATCCCTCATGCACATCCTATACTCATGCAGTATCCTATACTTTCAATGGGACTTGCCTAACGCCGGTAGTACAAGTCTGCAAAAAAGTGAGCGGTACAGCCTCTCCTGTCAAGACTGATACCGCATTTAAAAGTCAGTAGTTAAGAGTTTTATGGGCTAACGCCGTAACATAAATCTCTTAACTAAAGTGCTAAAAAGTACATTAACACCCATAAACTACCTATTAACCCCTAAACCGAGGCCCCCCCCCCCACATCGTAAACACTAAAAAAATATTTTTAACCCCTAATCTGCCGAACCGGGCATCGCCGCAACTATAAAATATATATTAACCCCTAAACCGCTGCACTCCAGCATTGCAAACACTTATTTAATTTTATTAACCCCTAATCTGCCGTCTCTAACATCACCGACACCTACCTACATTTATTAACCCCTAATCTGCCACCCCCAATGTCGCCGCAACTATATTAAATGTATTAAGCCCTAAGTCTAACCCTAACCCTAACACCCCCTAACTTAAATATAATTTAAATAAATCTAAATAAAATTACTATCATTCACTAAATAATTCCTATTTAAAACTAAATACTTGCCTATAAAATAAACCCTAAGCTAGCTACAATATAACTAATAGTTACATTGTAGCTATCTTAGGGTTTATTTTTATTTTACAGGCAAGTTTGTATTTATTTTAACTAGGTACAATAGTTATTAAATAGTCATTAACTATTTAATAGCTACCTAGTTAAAATAAAAAAAATGTACCTGTAAAATAAATCCTAACCTAAGTTACAATTACACCTAACACTACACTATAATTAAATTAATTACCTAAACTAACTACAATTAAATACAATTGAAAAAAATTATCTAAAGTACGAAACCCCCCCCCACTAAATTACAGAAAATAATTAAATAATTACAAGTTTTTTAAACTAATTACACCTTATCTAATCCCCCTAATAAAACAAAAAAAGCCCCCCAAAATAATAAAAATCCCCACCCTATACTAAATTACAAATAGCCCTTAAAAGGGCCTTTTGTGGGGCATTCCCCCAAAGTAATCAGCTCTATTACCTGTAAAAAAAAAATACAATACCCCCCCAACATTAAAACCCACCACCCAACCCTACTCTAAAACCCACCCAATCCCCCCTTAATAAAACCTAACACTAACCCCTTGAAGATCACCCTACCTTGAGACGTCTTCACCCAACTGGGCAGAAGTGGTCCTCCAGATGGCCAGAAGTCTTCATCCGATCCGGGCAGAAGAGGACCTCCAGACGGGCAGAAGTCTTCATCCAGGCGGCATCTTCTATCTTCATCCATCCGGAGCGGAGCGGGTCCATCTTCAAGACATCCAACGCGGAGCATCCTCTTCAAACGAAGTCCAACTGAACAATGAAGGTTCCTTTAAATGACGTAATCAAAGATGGCGTCCCTTGAATTCTGATTGGCTGATAGAATTCTATCAGCCAATCGGAATTAAGGTAGGAAAAATCCTATTGGCTGATTGAATAATTATTTGAATTTGAATTATTTGATTGAATAATTATTTTATTATTTTCTGTAATTTAGTGTTTTTTTTCCGTACTTTAGATACTTTTTTTCAATTGTAATTTAATTGTAGTTAGTTTAGGTAATTAATTTAATTATAGTGTAGTGTTAGGTGTAATTGTAACAGGTTAGGTTTTATTTTACAGGTAAATTTGTATTTATTTTAACTAGGTAGCTATTAAATAGTTAATAACTATTTAATAACTATTGTACCTAGTTAAAATAAATACAAAGTTGCCTGTAAAATAAAAATAAACCCTAAGATAGCTACAATGTAAATATTAGTTATATTGTAGCTAGCTTAGGGTTTATTTTATAGGTATTTAGTTTTAAATAGGAATTATTTAGTTAATTGTAATAATTTTATTTAGATTTAATTAAATTATATGTAAGTTAGGGGGGTGTTAGGGTTATACTTAGTTTTAGGGGTTAATAACTTTAATATAGTGGTGGTGACTTTGGGGGCAGCAGATTAGGGGTTAATAAGTGTAGGTAGGTTGCAGAGACATTGGGGGCGGCAGATTAGGGGTTAATAAATATACTGTAGGTGTCGGCGATGTTGGGGTCAGCAGATTAGGGGTTCATACATATTATGTAGGTGGCGGCGGTGTCCGGAAAGGCAGATTAGGGGTTAATAATATAAAGTAGGTTGCGGCGATGTGGGGGGCGGCAGATTATGGGTTAATAAGTGTAAGATTAAGGGTGTTTAGACTCAGGGTTCATGTTAGGGTGTTAGGTGTAGACATAAATTGTGTTTCCCCATAGGAATCAATGGGGCTGCGTTAAGAGCTTTACGCTGCTTTTTTGCAGGTGTTAGACTTTTTTTCAGCCGGCTCAGCCCCATTGATCCCTATGGGGAAATCGTGCACGAGCACGTTTTGCCAGCTTACCACTAACGTAAGCAACGCTGGTATTGAGGTGAGATGTGGAGCTAAATTTTGCTCTCCGCTCACTTTTTTGTGACTAACGCTGGGTTTGTAAAGACCCGTAATACCAGCGTTGTCTTAAGTGAGCGGTGAGAAAAAAAGGCTCGTTAGGAACGCAAGCCTTACCGACAAAAATGCGTAATCTAGGCGCGAGTAAACTTACTCAGGCTATCTAAATAGGGCAGCAAAATGTTTTGGGAAAACGCAGTGAGGATTGTATCCCACAAGTTCCCAATTGCTTAAAAGCCACCATTGACTGACATGGGCTAAGGCTAGACCATTTAAAAAGATCAGAGCAAACCTACTCTGCTTTAAAATAAAAAAATGTTGATTGTAGATCAGACACCAAAACTTCACCTCCACCTGCACCGCAGGCAAAGAGAATGACTGGGGGTTATGGGTAAGGGAAGTGACATATATAGCAGCTTTGCTGTGGTGCTCTTTGCCTCCTCCTGCTGGCCAGGAGTGATATTCCCACTAGTAATTGATGATTCCTTGGACTCACCATATCTTAGGAAAGAAAGGGGTTTATTGCAGCTGATTGTGCACATCGGGTGTAGTGCAAGTTGATATTAAACGCAATTGCTAGAACGCAATTGAAGCTAACACTTATCGGGATATCAAACAGAAACAGATGCGCCACATGGCCCAATATTGTAGGTTTCAAAGAATGGTAGATTTTGCTATATAATTGCACTCACATGTGATGGAGCACCTCAATTGGTGCAAATGGCACAGTCTGGGATCTATAACAGTCACCCAGCAGACCGACCTCCCGAATTGTTACAGGGTCTGTGTGAGATAGAAAACACAAAAAAGCCTATATGGCCTAGTATTGTATGGCTAGAGTGATTCCACACCAGATAATTATATAAGATTTTAAACTCACATTTGGTGAAGCATCTCCAATAATGCTATAGAGACAAGCTGGGATCAATTCAGTCACCCAACAGACTTAGAACCATGGCAAACAGCATACAATAGTCCTCTTGATGGTCTATAGGTCAGTCATATCCTCAGATAATAACCAATTCAAAGGCAGCAAGTGTTTTTAGTAAAAGTTAAAATCACTTTAATAAAATAATGATAAATTGCGATGCGTTTCTCAGTCTCAGACTGTTTCTTCAGGCATAATAAAATCGTTTACAAACACTTGCTATATATTCCTAAACAAACCACTTAACATAATTGGTAACACTTGTTGTGGGAGTGATCTATGACATCATCAGTATCCTAGCTACTGATATGTTTTATAAACATACATGTATTTACATGTATTTATGCTGTTTAAACCAATTTTGTGATTAACATTTGTACTGCAAGTTATGATGTACATTGTTTTATTTAACCTATATATTGAAAACCTTGATGTGCATTGTTTGATTTATAACATACAATACTGTGTTACATTTTGTTGATAAAACATATCAGTAGCTAGGATACTGATGATGTCATAGATCACTCCCACAACAAGTGTTACCAATTATGTTAAGTGGTTTGTTTAGGAATATATAGCAAGTGTTTGTAAACTATTTTATTATGCCTGAAGAAACAGTCTGAGACTGAGAAACGCGTCGCAATTTATCATTATTTTATTAAAGTGATTTTAACGTTTACTAAAAACACTTGCTGCCTTTGAATTGGTTATTATCTGAGGATATGACTGACCTATAGACCATCAAGAGGACTATTGTATGCTGTTTGCCATGGTTCTAAGTCTGTTGGGTGACTGAATTGATCCCAGCTTGTCTCTATAGCATCATTGGAGATGCTTCACCAAATGTGAGTTTAAAATCTTATATAATTATCTGGTGTGGAATCACTCTAGCCATGCAATACTAGGCCATATAGGCTTTTTTGTGTTTTCTATCTCACACAGACCCTGTAACAATTCGGGAGGTCGGTCTGCTGGGTGACTGTTATAGATCCCAGACTGTGCCATTTGCACCAATTGAGGTGCTCCATCACATGTGAGTGCAATTATATAGCAAAATCTACCATTCTTTGGAACCTACAATATTGGGCCATGTGGCGCATCTGTTTCTGTTTGATATTCTAGATTGCTGTAATTGGATCCTGGCCTGGACCACCACAGATTGCTGCCTTTGTATTCTACTATCAAGATCCTTATAAAGGACAATATAGTGATTATCATCACTCAATATTTACCATATTTGAGTGATATACTGTCTTATCAACATTGTGCCTATTATCTGTCCAGTGTAATTTATTTTTTTCTATCTTTATTATATATACTAGTTATTATATTTCTTACCAATTATATATACCTGTAATCATAGGTGCATTATATGGTAATCTATCATTTATCTGTCTATATTGCATATCATCATAAAGATACAATTGTCTATTTAGGAAGCTATAACCATATAGGTTACTCTCAAGGGCGCCGCCTATCATTTTTTGTATTGCAAAACTTATCGGGATATTGCGTCTACAGAGCTCTGGTTATCTGGTTCACAAAACAAAAAAGTGTCACAAAACACAAAAAATACTGTAAAAAAAAATTGCACAAAAAATATAAGGGTTTAAAAATAAGAGGTATCAGATGTTAGAAAAAAAAGGCAGGCAAAGGGTTTTAATGCTGATATATTACACATGTCTAAATATATAAACATATATATTGATGGCAAATAAGAGCCATAGGCCCAGCAAGTCTGCCTGATATTACCTAAAAGTATAAACCTATCTAATTCGTAGGATAGCCTTATGCTTTTCCCAGGCATTTTTAAAGTCCCCCACAGTGTTTTTAATTACTACCTCTTGAGGAAGTTTATTCCATAAATAAATCACTCTTTCTGTAAAGAAGTGCTTCCTCAAATTACTCCTGAATCTACTACCCTTTAGTTTGAGATTATGATTCATTGTTCTTGAATTTTCCATTTTATGTAAAATACCCACTGCCAATTCTTTACTAAGCCCTTTAACGTACTTAAAAGTTGCTATCATATCACCTCTTTCCCTTCTTTCCTCTAAGCTATACATATTTAGGTAATTGAGCCTATCCTGGTAAGTTTTATTTTTTAGACCATGTACCATTTTGGTAGCCCTCCTTTGCACAGATTCAAGTTTGTGAATATCCTTCTGAAGATAAGGCCTCTAGAAGTGCACACAATGCTTAAGATGAGGCCTAACTAATGATCTATAAAGTGGCATAAGAACCTTACTATTTCTGCTGCAAATACCTCTTTCTTTTGCAAGATGTACCGAGTCCACGGATTCATCCTTACTTGTGGGATATTATCCTTCCTAACAGGAAGTGCAAAGAGAGCACCACAGCAGAGCTGTCTATATAGCTCCCCCCTTAACTCCACCCCCCAGTCATTCACTTTGCCGGCTCTAAGCAGGAAGGGTAAAGTGAAAGAGGTGTTAAACTGTTAGTTTTATTTTATCTTCAATCAAGAGTTTGTTATTTTTAAATGGTACCGGTGTTGTACTATTTACTCTCAGGCAGGACATAGATGAAGATTTCTGCATGGAGGATGATGATCTTAGCATTTGTAACTAAGGTCCACTGCTGTTCCCACAGAAGCTGAGGAGTACAGGAAAACTTCAGTGTGAGGAACGGTTTCTTGCTATACAGCAATGAGGTATGTTCAGCCCTTTTTTCTGCAGAAACTTGGATAACTACAGAAAGGCTGACAGTATCCCCATTAGGGGAAGGGGAAGCAGTAATCCTAGTATTAGAAGGGGTATTACTAGCTTGCATATAGGGCTAATCTTATGGGCACTCAGTTTGTATGTTATATTGGAACAAACGTTTGTGTGTCTGGGAGTACTGTGTTTATTTCATTTGGGACTTCTGTTTTGGAGGGTTCACTTGGCTTATTTGTTTTTTTTTATAACCCACATGGCTCAAAGATTGTTTTGTAGATTTGTGTGTAGGCCCCAGTAACATCGAGTGAGAGGGGTGGGGCCTATTTTCGCGCCTCAGATGCGCATTTGTTTTGCATAGGCAAGCAGCAAGCTACAACAGAAGGGTCCTGGAGCACTTCTAAGGGCCTAATTGAAGCTTTATTTCCACATTCTTGATCCTTGAGGGCAGGTAGGCGCCACAGCAGAGCTGTGGCAGGGTGCTGACAAGGATTTTACCGGGTTTTTAACACTTTTTAATCCGGTTTTCTCATTTAAGGGTTCATTACCTTAATATTTGTGGTGCAATCTTACTAAAGCTTGATGGGTATACTGTAAAAATTTCGGAAAGTTTGGAGTAATTTAAGCAGTTTTGCAGTTTGTGTATGCCTTTTTTTCTCTTAAAGGCACAGTACCGTTTTTGAAAATTGTGTTTTCTCTTGTAAGATGTATCGAGTCCACGGATTCATCCATACTTGTGGGATATTCTCCTTCCCAACAGGAAGTGGCAGAGAGAGCACCCACAGCAGAGCTGTCTATATAGCTCCTCCCTTAGCTCCACCCCCCAGTCATTCTCTCTGCCTGCTTAACTGCTCGGAAGGGCAAAGTGAGTGTGGTGACAAAAATGTTAACTTTTTATTTTCTCAAGCAAAAGTTTGTTATTTTAAATGGTACAGGTGTGTACTATTTACTCTCTGGCACAAAAGGGATGAAGATTTCTGCAAGGAGGATGATGATCTTAGCATTTTGTAACTAAGATCCACTGCTGTTCTCACAAGGGCTGAAGAGTACAGGAAAACTTCAGTCGGGGGAACAGTTTGCAGGCTAAACTGCATTAAGGTATGTTCAGTCTATTTTTTTCTAGACAGACTGTGTTATTTCTAGAAAAGGCTGGCAATATTCCCATGAGGGAAAGGTAAGCTGTATTCAGTAAAAGAGGAATCCAAGCTTGCATAAAGGGCTCATAGTTACTGGTGACACTAATAGGAAAAATCGTTTTGATTTAATTACAACTAAAACGTTTTTTTGAGTGACTTTAAGGGGTCTTTGTGGCTTGTTTAAGGGTTATTAACCCACATGGCTAGTTTAAGAAACACTCTGTGGTGTTTTTTAGGCCCCATAACTTCGAGTGAGGTGGGAGGGGCCTATTTTCAGTTGCACAGTTTATTTACCTCAGAAGCATCCAGCTACTTCTCCAGAGATTCCTGCTGTATTTGAGGGCTGTAAAGAGGTTTTTTCCCCACAAATCATTCCTAAAGGGCAGGTAGGCGCCACAGCAGAGCTGTGGCAAGGTGCTGAACGTTATTTTACCGGTTTTGACGTTTTTTCAATCCGGTTTTTACATTAAGGGGTTAATTGTTTATTTCCATCTTGGTGCAAAGTTACTAAGGCTTTATGATGCTACTGTAAAAATTTCGTTGTGTTTACTGCTTTTTTACACTGTTTTGCAGAAGTTTGTGCAGCTTTTTTTCTCTTAAAGGCACAGTACTGTTTTGTTTGAAGTGTTATTTACTTTGATTAAAGTGTTTTCCAAGCTTGCTTGTTACATTACTAGCCTGGTTAACATTTCTGACACCAAGGAAAATCCTTGTTCTATGTGTTTAGAAGTCATTGTGGAACCCCCTCTTAGAATGTGTCCCACACTGATATGTCTATAAATTATAAATTATAAAGAGCATATTTTAGCACTTAAAAATATTGCAATAGATGATTCTCAGTTAGAAGGAAATGAGGGTTTAGCATCTAGCTCTCCCCAAGTGTCACAACCAGTAACGCCCGCACAAGTGACGCCAAGTACCTCTAGTGCGTCTAATTCATTTACTTTACAAGACATGGCCACAGTTATGAATAAAACCCTCACAGAGGTTTTCTCTAAACTGCCTGGTTTACAAGGAAAGCATGACAGCTCTGGGTTAAGAACAAATGCTGAGCCGTCTGAGGCTTTAGTAGCCGTATCCGATATACCCTCACAATGTTCTGAAGGAGGGGTAAGGGATTTGTTATCTGAGGGAGAGATTTCTGATTCAGGAAAGACTCTCCCTCAGACAGATTCTGATATGACGGCCTTTAAATTTAAGCTTGAACACCTCCGCTTATTGCTCAAGGAGGTATTAGCTACTCTAGACGATTGTGACCCTATAGTGGTCCCAGAGAAATTGTGTAAAATGGACAGATACTTAGAGGTTCCTGTTTACACTGATGTTTTTCCAGTCCCTAAGAGGATTGTGACTATTGTTACTAAGGAGTGGGATAGACCAGGTATTCCGTTAGCTCCCCCTCCTGTTTTTAAGAAAATGTTTCCCATATCTGACACCATACAGGACTCGTGGCAGACTGTTCCTAAGGTGGAGGGAGCTATTTCTACTCTTGCTAAGCGTACAACTATACCTATCGAAGACAGTTGGGCTTTCATATATCCTATGGATAAAATTTTTTTGTTCATCAAGGTTTTCTTCTCCAACTTATTGCATGCATTGTTCCTGTAACTACTGCAGCTGCTTTCTGGTTTGAGGCTCTAGAAGAGGCTCTTCAGGTGGAGACTCCATTAGAGGATATTATGGATAGAATTAAGGCCCTTAAGTTGGCTAATTCTTTCATTACAGATGCCGCTTTCCAAATAGCTAAATTAGCGGCAAAGAATTCAAGTTTTGCCATTTTAGCACGCAGGGCGTTATGGCTTAAGTCCTGGTCTGCTAATGTGTCATCAAAATCTAAATTGTTGAACATCCCGTTCAAAGGAAAGACCCTATTGGGTCCTGCACTGAAAGAAATTATTTTAGACATCACTGGAGGGAAAGGCCATGCCCTCCCTCAGGATAAAACAAATAAGATGAGGACCAAACAAAATAATTTTTGTTCCTTTCGGAACTTCAAGGGTGGTCCCGCTTCAGCTTCCCCTGCAGCAAAGCAAGAGGGGAATTCTGTCCAATCCAAATCAGTCTAGAGACCTAACCAGGCTTGGAACAAAGGTAAACAGGCCAAGAAGCCTGCTGCTGCCTCTAAGACAGCATGAAGGGGTAGCCCCTGATCCGGGACCGGATCTAGTAGGGGGGCAGACTCTCTCTCTTTGCTCAGGCTTGGGCAAGAGATGTTCACGATTACTGGGCTTTAGAAATGGTGTCCCAAGGATATCTTCTGGACTTCAAAGACTCCCCCCCCCCCCAAGGGGGAAATTTCACATTTCTCAATTGTCTGCAAACCAGACAAAGAGAGAGGCGTTCATACCCTGTGTAGAAGACCTACATACCATGGGAGTGATCCGCCCAGTCCCAAGAGCGGAACAAAGGCTAGGTTTTTACTCCAACCTGTTTGTGGTTCCCAAAAAAGAGGGATCTTTCAGACCAATCTTGGATCTCAAAATTCTAAACAAATTCCTCAGAGTACCATCTTTCAGGATGGAGACTATTCGGACTATTCTTCCTCTGATCCAGGAGGGTCAATATATGACTACCGTGGATTTAAAGGATGCGTATCTACACATCCCTATTCACAGAGATCATCATCAATTCCTCAGATTCGCCTTCTGGACAGGCATTACCAGTTTGTGGCCCTTCCGTTCGGGTTGGCCACAGCTCCTAGAATTTTCACAAAGGTGCTAGGGTCCCTTTTGGCGGTTCTAAGACCGCGGGGTATAGCAGTGGCGCCTTATCTAGACGACATCCTAATTCAGGCGTCGATTTTCCAGCTAGCCAAGTCTCACACGGACATCGTGTTGGCTTTTCTGAGATCTCATGGGTGGAAGGTGAACATAAAAAAGAGTTCTCTCGTCCCTCTCACAAGAGTTTCCTTCCTAGGGACTCTGATAGACTCGGTAGAAATGAAAATATTTCTGACGGAGGTCAGAAAATCCAAACTTTTTTTTTTTTTTTTAAATATATTTTTATTGAGAGGTTGTGAGAAATATTACAGCCAATGTTCATCTAGTCACAATAAACAAATAAACATAGGAACAGGTATTATAAACCCAGCAACTACAGTATGAAATATTACAAAAACAATAAATCTGGGTTTGGAGTCTATGCAATCCAAAAAGGAGATCAGAACATTACATATGCAAAACAAGACTGGGTCCAGTATTAGAATTATAAGTACTGTATATAGAGGAAAAAAATAAATAAAAAGTTGCGGTAAATATCTGGAAAGCATAAGTGATGTTATAAAACACATGTAACCTGTATAACAATAAAAAATAATGAAACCTCATTTTATATTATAGAGATAATAAGTATTGTCTCCCCCTTGTCATTTATAGAATTATTTAATCTAAGAGAAATAGACAGATAAATTGGGACAAGAAAGGATTATTTATTGTTTGGTCACTTTTGAACCAAATTAGCGGGGAGGGTGAAAGGGAGTGCAGCTGGCAAGAGCCGCTCTTATTGGTATGGGGAAGGGGATGGAGGGGCGGAGCCTTATAAGATGTGAACGTAGTAAGAGGCAAGGAACAAATAGAGATCATGCTATGTAGACACAGGGAGAGACTTCAAGGAAACAACATATTGTTTATCTAAACTATGGGAGGGAGATCATCTGTTCAATGTAGAACATTGTCTGCCCAACATAAGACTTTTAGATTCCCACCAGTACCACTCAGTTGAAATAAAATGTTTACTGGGGGGGAGTAGTATAGTAGCTGGGTGAGTCCTCTAGGCTGCTTGTATAGGATGAAAAGGGGGAGGTAGCAGTAAGCAACATAAATTATGAGCAATTAGGATTTTTTAAATAATCCTCCAAGGTGGATATACCCTAATATATATATATTTCAACTTCAAGTATATCTGAGCAAGGACATAAGCAACACTTTCAAACAACAAATTAAGCAGTTAAACTTCTAATTGGTATAAGTGATAGCCCAGTATATGTATAGCAAGGCATAAAACATATCTAAGTCAGGAGTAATAAGCTTAAATGAATAGCTTATCTATATAGGTAACCATGTTGAATGATTTCTGCCTATTAGTATGAAGCTTTATGTGCAGCTAACCTTGAACTTAAGGAAAATTGATATAAGCTAGCCCCTAACACTTCCACTACCAGGCATCAGACAAAACAGGGAGAAAAATAATAAGCTTAAGTGTGTAGCCAAACTGCAGATATATCAAAGTTATATGATTTCAGCCTATGTGG
Source organism: Bombina bombina (assembly GCF_027579735.1). Taxonomy (NCBI): domain Eukaryota; kingdom Metazoa; phylum Chordata; class Amphibia; order Anura; family Bombinatoridae; genus Bombina; species Bombina bombina. The sequence goes on along the minus strand of NC_069504.1, from coordinate 770,672,987 downwards.
ATTGAGTTTTTAATAGAACTAACAATGAACTTAAAGAGCTTGTAACATATATCGTGTAATAGACTGAGACTCTAAATTATATTGAAAATTAGCTGAGTGGCTAAGGATAGGAGGACATATTAAGGCTCATTGCTATACATAATGGCTAAACAGCTGGCTTCACATGGAGGAACATTTGTAGGGCAGCGTTGAGAACAAACAGTTTGTGCATACTTTAGGACCATATTAAAAGCAGATATAGTGATATGAAAACATAAAACTGGTGCAGAAAAAGTTGTCTGCATCACAAAATCATAGGAGGCTATGTGAGAATATATATTTGAGAGAACAGTCTCATTAACTATAGGCCAATTGACTTTACTGTACAGCCCTCCAAACACATCTAGAAAGGGAAACAATAATAAAAGGAACAGGCAAGTGTTAAATTAGCAATTAAGAACCATGTCTCACAATAAATTTTCTCAGAGGGACAGGCTCAGTCAGTGGCATCAAACTGTTAGGTTTTCATCTACGACCAAGTCTCTAGAATAATAAGCGACAAGTCCTTGCTGTAGCTGCTAAAAGTTAGTAATTAGCTTGGGAGCAGCCAAAAATAACTTAGCCGATGCCTGTCTTGAGATTCATCAGGGGTGCGCTGAGTGATCGCCTCAGTTTCCATGTGGCAGATGTGTGGGAAATGTTGCGCGGTGTCAGCCTACCATGGGATATCGGAACCAAGAGCTTACCCAGCTCGCTAAAGATATGTATTGCGCTGTTCGTAGCGCTGACAGTCTTACCCGGTCTGGTGCATTGCATCACGGCTCTCAAGGGAAGGCTCCTGATAATAGCATGGTTCGCCTTGTCATTGGAAATGAGTGATGAGGTGTTTAGGCTGCTTTCTTGGGTCAACCCCTTCCTCTGTATCGGGGGTATCTCCTGTTGGACTAAGCGATGCGGCTCCAATTTTGTAATAGCAGCGGAGGACTGCAAGCGCCGCTCAGTAGTGATCTGTGGGGTTTCCCCTTGTTGTAGGCAACCACCAGCCATGTGGTGTAGATCTACTGCAAGTAGTGGTGCCGGGTTTCTTCCTGTTAGACTAGGCAGGTTGTCGGCTAGTCCCCAGCTGGGCCTCCCCTCTCGCAGCCGATCTGGAGGGTGTTGTGAAGATAGTGTAGTCTCAGTCAAATCCCCCTTGCTAGCGTCCGAGCTGGGTGAGGATGAGACGCCATCTTGATTGCGCAGCTCTGCAAAAACAGCTTTCAAGCTATAGAATTGACTATTAGCTTGCTCACATAGCTCTGCGAGTAGAGAAGCAAGGTGCAGGGAACAGACTGCCATTCTAAGAGTAGATTAAGGGACAAATGTAGGTACAGAAGGCTGTTTGAAACAGGGTTTTAGTAGTCTGGCTTCAGGAGCTCCATTAATGTAGAAAATCCAAACTTTTAATCACTTGCCGAGCTCTTCATTCCATTCCTCGGCCAACAGTGGCTCAGTGTATGGAGGTAATCAGACTCATGGTAGCGGCAATGGACATAGTTCCCTATGCCCGCCTACACCTTAGACCACTGCAACTATGCATGCTCAAACAGTGGAATAGGGATTATGCAGATTTATCTCCTAAACTGCATCTGGACCAAGAGACCAGAGATTCTCTTCTCTGGTAGTTGTCTCAGGACCACCTGTCTCAGGGAATGTGTTTCCGTAGGCCAGAGTGGCTCATAGTAACGACAGATGCCAGCCTGCTAGGCTGGGGTGCAGTCTGGAAATCCCTGAAAGCACAGGGCTTATGGTCTCGGGAGGAATCTCTCCTCCCGATAAACATTCTAGAACTGAGAGCGACATTCAATGCGCTTCAGGCGTGGCCTCAGCTAGCTGCGGCCAAATTCATCAGATTTCAGTCGGACAACATCACGACTGTAGCCTATATAAATCATCAAGGAGGAACACGGAGTTCTCTAGCGATGATGGAGGTAACCAAAATAATCCGATGGGCGGAGGATCACTCTTGCCATCTCTCAGCAATCCATATCCCAGGGGTAGAGAACTGGGAGGCGGATTTCCTAAGTCGTCAAACCTTTCATCCGGGGGAGTGGGAGCTCCATCCGGAGGTATTTGCCCAGCTGACTCAGCTATGGGGCACACCAGAATTGGATCTGATGGCGTCCCGACAGAACGCCAAACTTCCTCGTTACGAGTCCAGGTCCTGGGATCCCCAGGCGGTACTGATAGATGCTCTATCAGTGCCCTGGTCCTTCAATCTGGCTTATGTATTTCCACCGTTTCCTCTCCTCCCACGTCTGGTTGCCAGAATCAAGCAGGAGAGAGCTTCGGTGATTCTGATAGTGCCTGCATGGCCACGCAGGACTTGGTATGCAGACCTGGTGGACATGTCATCTGTTCCACCGTGGACTCTGCCAATGAGGCAGGACCTTCTAATCCAAGGTCCGTTCAAGCATCCAAATCTAATTTCTCTGCGTCTGACTGCTTGGAGATTGAACGCCTGATTCTATCAAAGCGTGGTTTCTCTGAGTCGGTCATTGATACCCTGATTCAGGCTAGAAAGCCTGTTACCAGGAAAATCTATCATAAGATTTGGCGCAAATATCTTTGTTGGTGTTAATCCAAGGGTTACTCATGGAGTAAGATTAGGATTCCTAGAATTTTGTCCTTTCTCCAAGGATTGGAGAAAGGATTATCAGCTAGTTGCTTAAAGGGACAAATATCTGCTCTGTCTATTCTTTTACACAAACGTCTGGCAGATGTTCCAGACGTTCAAACATTTAGTCAGGCCTTGGTCCGGATCAAGCCTGTATTTGAACCTGTTGCTCCGCCATGGAGCCTAAACTTGGTTCTTAAAGTTCTTCAAGGGGTTACGTTTGAACCTATGCATTCCATAGATATTAAGCTTCTATCTTGGAAATTTTTGTTTTTAGTAGCTATCTCTTCGTCTCGAAGAGTTTCTGAGTTATCTGCTTTACAGTGTGACTCACCTTATCTTGTTTTCCATGCAGATAAGGTGGTTTTACGTAACAAACCTGGATTCCTTCCTAAGGTTGTTTCTAATAGGAATATCAATCAGGAAATTGTTGTTCCTTCGCTGTGTCCTAATCCTTTTTCAAAGAAGGAATGTCTGTTGCACAATCTTGATGTGGTTCGTGCTTTAAAGTTCTACTTACAAGCAACCAAAGATTTCCGTCAAACATCTTCATTGTTTGTCTATTCTGGTAAGCGGAGAGGTCAAAAGGTTGTGGCTACCTCTCTTTCTTTTTGGCTGAAAAGCATCATCCGTATGGCTTATGAGACTGCTGGCCAGCAGCCTCCTGAAAGAATTACTACTCATTCTACTAGAGCAGTAGCTTCCACATGGGCGTTTAAAAATGAGGCTTCTGTTGAACAGATTTGTAAGCTTCATACTTTTTCCAAATTTTACAAATTCGATACTTTTGGTTCTTCGGAGGCTATTTTTGGGAGAAAGGTTCAACAAGCAGTGGTGCCTTCCGTTTAAGGTACCTGTCTTGTCCCTCCCTTCATCCGTGTCCTAAAGCTTTGGTATTGGTATCCCACAAGTATGGATGAATCCGTGGACTCGATACATCTTACAAGAGAAAACAGAATTTATGCTTACCTGATAAATTTCTTTCTCTTGTGATGTATCGAGTCCACGGCCTGCCCTGTCTATTTAAGACAGGTAGTATATTTTTATTTAAAAAACTTCAGTCACCACTGCACCCTATAGTTTCTGCTTTTTCTTCCTAGCCTTCGGTCGAATGACTGGGGGGTGGGGCTAAGGGAGGAGCTATATAGACAGCTCTGCTGTGGGTGCTCTCTCTGCCACTTCCTGTTGGGAAGGAGAATATCCCACAAGTATGGATGAATCCGTGGACTCGATACATCACAAGAGAAAGAAATTTATCAGGCAAGCATAAATTCTGTTTTTTTTCATTAAATAAAGTGTTTTACAAGCTTGCTTGTCTCATTACTAGCCTGTTCAACATGTCTGACATTGAGGAAACTCATTGCTCAATTTGTTTAGAAGCCATTGTGGAACCCCCTCTCAGAATGTTTCCCACTTGTACTGATATGTCTATAAATTGCAAACAGCATATTTTGACTTATAAGAGTTTGGCATTAGATGATTCTCAGACAGAAGGAAATCAGTTTGTGCCATCTTGTTCTCCCCAAGTGTCACAACCAGTAACGCCCGCACAAGCGACACCAAGTACTTCTAGTGCGTCTAATTCTTTCACCTTGCAAGATATGGCCTCAGTTATGAATACTACCCTCACAGAGGTTTTATCTAAACTGCCAGGGTTGCAAGGGAAGTGCAGTAGCTCTGGGTTAAGAACAAATGCTGAGCCTTCTGACGCTTTAGTAGCCGTATCCGATATTCCCTCACAATGTTCTGAGGTAGGGATGAGGGATTTGCTGAGGGAGAGATTTCTGATTCAGGAAGGATGTTCCCTCAGACAGATTCAGATGTGACGGCATTTAAATTTAAGCTAGAACACCTCCGTTTATTGCTCAGGGAGGTTTTAACGACTCTGGATGATTGTGACCCTATTGTAGTTCCAGAGAAATTGTGTAAAATGGACAAATATTTAGAGGTTCCTGTTTACACTGATGTTTTTCCGGTCCCTAAGAGGATTTCGGACATTGTTACTAAGGAGTGGGATAGACCAGGTATTCTGTTCGCTCCCCCTCCTGTTTTTAAGAAAATGTTTCCCATATCTGACACCATGAGGGACTCATGGCAGACGGTCCCTAAGGTGGAGGGAGCTATTTCTACTCTGGCTAAGCGTACAAATATACCTATTGAAGACAGTTTTGCTTTCATAGATCCTATGGATAAAAAATTAGAGGGTCTCCTAAAGAACATTTTTGTTCATCAAGGTTTTCTTCTTCAACCTACCCTTCTTCTAAGAAGGAACGCTTATTGCACAACTTGGACGTGGTTTGTGCTTTGAAGTTCTATTTGCAGGCAACCAAAGATTTTCGTCAATCATCTTCTTTGTTTGTTGTTTATTCTGAGAAACGTAGGGGTCAAAAGGCTATGGCTACCTCTCTTTCCTTTTGGCTGAAAAGCATAATCCGTTTGGCTTATGAGACTGCTGGAAAAGAGTTAATTTAAACAACCTATCCCCAAAGAAGGGAAAAGACTATTCAAACTACCTTGGCGCTGCAACAGATGCGGCTGAAACTAATTAAAGGATATACTGTGATACAAGTCAAGATTCACAGAGTTTAAAAACGTAACCTCAGTAGTGAATTACAATATAAAAATGTATTAATACAATGAATCACATATGAAAAATAATAAAAGCTGATCAGCATATAAAAAAAAATTGCACCAAATGTTTGCAACAAAAATTGCAACACAAATTACAAAATGACAATGTAACAATATAACAAATAAGGACTAAATAAGTGTAGCATCAAAAAAACACAACAAAATAAAAGAAATTAAAAGAATCAGAGACAAATTGAGCCCTGAGGTTGATCCAGACGGTGGAATTCAGAACAAAGGTAATCGACATCCACAGCTGAAATCATATGAGGCAAAGTAGTGCTGGAACGACAAATGGATCCAAATAAAACAGAAGCAGAGAACCAAAATTGAGGTGTTTACTTTTACTTACACCATGTCTTGGTTTCTGCAGTGGCGCTGAGATCCTTTAAGAGAGCTGCAGCAGAGCCGGGTAAGCCTTTGAAGCGATAACAGTTTTTCTTTAGTTGTTCCGCTCAAGTTTAGAACAAACACAGAAGCCGGTCTGTGCGAATGGTGCAGTGTCGTATGACGTATAGTGGGAGGAGCAACGCGTTTCAGCCCGATCAGGGCCTTTGTCAAGCTCCAGAGGGATGTTAGGCAGGGACTTTTAAACCTGTATAGCCTGATACTCATTGGTTAACAGATATTGATAGGCGTGCCAATACAGACAAAGGACAAAATAATCGCAACAATTGCGCTAAAATATACAAACGATCCAAAGTGGTAAATTGATTACCAAATTGTTACTATATGTTATATTACAATAATCTATAACCCTATAATAATAATTATAAAGCAAAAAACTTTCTATATATTTATTTATCTAATTATAAATGGATGATCAGAAACAGTTTTTAAACATTTCTTCACTGAGGCCAATTTAATGGAAAATATATTCGTTTTCCTTCTCTGTGCAAAAATATTGGCTTGTATCAAAGAATATCATATCTATCATCCTAAAAAAAAAATTTAGAATAAAAGATATAAAAATTGAAAAAATTTATTATTAAATTAAAAAAAGAAAAAAAAAATTATTAAATCAAAAAAATGGGGAAAATTAGAAAAAACAAATCTGTACCAAATTAAGCAAGGAATAACTTATAGGGGATTTTAAAACATATAAGACAATAAAAAAATAAAAAATAAAAATTAATCTCTAAGATAGCAACCTATGTCAAAATCAATATTTAGACCATTAGGATTTAGAGTTTTTAAATCAAAAATCCATTTTGTTTCCTTTTTAATGAGTTCAGACTGTATATTACCACCTCTCCAATTGTGCTTTACTTTTTCTATTCCCATAAAAGAAAAATGTGCAAGATTACTATTATTGCATGCTGAAAAATGTTTTGGCACGGGAAGATCTTTATTTCTATCTGAGTCATGATTCTCAATTGACCATATGTGCTCACGTATACGGTCACGTAGCGGTCTTTCAGATTCACCTATGTACTGCTTGCCACAGCGGCATTGTATTAGATAAATGACATATCCATCAGAGCATCTAATGGTGTCTTTGATTTTATAAGATTTTCCTGTGACCTTAGAAATAAACTCCTTCTCTTTTTTAGAATGTTTACATGATTTACATGTTAAACAGGGAAAAAAACACTCAGTTTTCTGCCTGTTAAATCAGTCTGCAGGTAAATTTTATTACCTTTATTTCTTTTTTTATTTTCAGTGGGGGCCAGGATAGTTTTTAAATTACGTGCCCTTTTATACACTATTTGGGGTTTAGCAGGTAATATAGTGCTTAGATGTTCATCATTCTTGAGAATACCCCAATGTTTATTCAAAATCTTTTCCACCAAATGCTTATTACTGCAATAGCTAGTAATGAATGGGATAAAGGAATTATCGTTATTTCTTTGTAATTTCCTATTCTGAGATCTTACACTATTATGAACTAGTTCTTGCCTATTAACATCTCTGATCTCTCCCCGTATTTTTTCAATCTTTTTCTTTTCATAACCTCTTTCTATAAATTTTTGGGTAAGTTTCTCTGACTGAATGTCAAAATCCAACAAGTTAGAACAGTTTTTCTTAACACGCAAAAACTGGCCTTTTGGGATATTTTCTATCCACCTTGGGTGGTGACAACTAGTGTGATGAATATAGCTATTAGCATCTACACTTTTAAAGTGTGTTTTAGATAAGATTTTATGATTATCAGGGAATAGTTCTAAGTCTAAAAAACTAATTTTTAACTTACTTTTTTCATGTGTAAATTTGAGGTTTAGTTCATTATTATTCATTAGGAGTATAAATTCATCTAATTGGTGATCATCACCTCTCCAAATAATGAGACTGCTGGACAGTAGCCTCCTGAAAGAATTACTGCTCACTCTACTAGAGCGGTGGCTTCCACATGGGCTTTTAAAAATGATGCTTCTGTTGAACAGATTTGTAAGGCTGCGACTTGGTCTTCGCTTCATACATTTTCCAAATTTTCTAAATTTGATACTTTTGCTTCTTCGGAGGCTATTTTTGGGAGAATGGTTTTGCAAGCAGTGGTGCCTTCCGTTTAAGGTTCCTGTCTTGTCCCTCCCTTCATCCGTGTCCTAAAGCTTTGGTATTGGTATCCCACCAGTAAGGATGAATCCATGGACTCGGTACATCTTGCAAAAGAAAACAAAATTTATGCTTACCTGATAAATTTCTTTCTTTTGCGATGTACCGAGTCCACAGCCCGCCCTGTCTATTCAAGGTAGTATTTTTTATTGAAAACTTCAGTCACCTCTGCACCTTATAGTTTCTCCTTTTTCTTCCTTGGCCTTCGGTCGAATGACTGGGGGGTGGAGTTAAGGGGGGAGCTATATAGACAGCTCTGCTGTGGTGCTCTCTTTGCCACTTCCTGTTAGGAAGGATAATATCCCACAAGTAAGGATGAATCCGTGGACTCGGTACATCGCAAAAGAAAGAAAATTATCAGGTAAGCATAAATGTTGTTATTTATACATCCAAGCATTTTGCTGGCCTTACTCACTGCAGTACTACATTGTTTACAAAGTTTTAAATAATCTGAAATAATAATTCCCAAATCCTGTTCCTCATTTATAACAGTCAGCAAAGTGTAATTGAGTCTGTAATTAACATTCAGATTTTTCTTCCCTAAATGCATAATTTTACACTTTGCTGTGTTAAACTTTAGATCCCAGTCATTTGTCTAATCCTCCAATTGTTGTATATCATTTCTCATTTTGTTTACCCCCCTGAAACATCCCCTCTGTTATAAATGTTTGTATCATCTGCAAACAGACATACTTTCCCCTGTAGCCCTTTGCTGATATCACAGATAAATATGTTAAACAAAACCGGCCCCAGAACTGAACCCTGAGGAACACCACTAGTGACAGCCCCCTCTGCGGAATGTACTCTAAGACACTTTGTTTTCTGTCCTTAAGCCAGCATTCCACCCAGTTCATAATTTTTGTGTCTAGACCAAGGCGATACAGCTTGTTGTGTGGGACGGTTTCAAATGCTTTGCTGAAATCTAGATATGCTACATCAACTGCTCCAGCCTTGTCTAATACTTTTGTTACATAATCAAAGAAGTCAATTAGATTAGTCTGACATGATCTCCCTGAAGTAAAACGATGCTGATTTTGGTCCTCTAAATTGCATTTATAAAAGTCATAATTCTTTCTTTTAAGAGGCTTTCCATTAATTTCTCTACTACTGAAGTTAAACTAGCTGGCCTGTAGTTACCAGATTCTTACCTACTGCCCTTTTTATGAAGAGGTATTACATTTGCTATTCTCCAATCATCTGGAGCAGCTCCTGTTAATATTGATATGTATATCTGTGTGTGTGTGTGTATATATATATATATATATATATATATATAAATATTATATATACATATAAAATATTTATATGTGTGTACTTATGTATTTATGCATTTATGTGTTTATGTATGTATTTTCAGACATATATACAGGTTTATTATACACATATAAACACAAATACATATGTAATATGCATACATATATAGACATTCCAATGTTCTTCACACAGGGGAATACGTTCTATGGGGCATATTTATCAGCGTCAACTGAAAATACGCTTGAATCTCGCGTTGTATTTGTTACGAGATTGATCTGCCATAGTTATCAAAGCGTAAAGCTCGTCAAATGTTGAAATTTGTGACGTAGTATACGCTCCCACAATCTCAATCCGACACAGATGTTTCGAATTCAGATTCAACTCTATTTGACCCTTTTCCACATTTATCAAACATTTAACAGGTACGCTCACGTCTATTCCGACGCAGCATACCTCGTTTTTAATCCGCCACCCTTGAGGCTGCGAATGCCATAGAAATCAATGGGAGTCTGAAAACTCAGAAAGCTTATGTTCAATGCTGCAAGAGAATGAAGTATATTACATATAATAAAAGTAAATTCGAAACTCTATTAAAATTGTATATCCTTTCTAAATCAAACAATATTATTGCTCCACATTTGGTGCACTAGTAGATATAGGGATACAAATGAAAAATACATTACTACTTATGGATCATGTTACAAATGTGTCTCTCATTACAAAGCAAGGGGACAATATTATTTCTCCAAATGTTTTGAAAAGTTTTGCCCCAAACTTGTCACACTAATAGATATAGAGATAAAAATGAAATAAATACACAACATAATATAGCTAACTTCCTTTTTTTTTATTGTGAAAAATCTACGTGCACCATGTTTAAGCCGTGTAATACAAGTCACACTCTCCACTTCGCACCAATTTTGACGCAACACTTTTTGCACCAATTATGACGCAAACTCCTAAACAACCCACACAATGGTGTTCACTGCACCACTGAAGTAAGTCTTTCTCTCCTTTCTCCTCTGTATTTTTGCTGTGTTTTTGTTGCCCTCTGTTTGTTTTTCTTGCACCTACCCCCACTCCAGCTTGCCAGCTAACTAGCCCGCCCACCTTCCTGCTTTATTTAATGGTGCTTGACCGCGAAGTGGACGAGCGCAGCGGGAGTGCCATTGGCACGCCAAAGGCAAGCCCGTCAGCGCCCCGTCCGTGCCCCGACCACACCCAATGCCATGAACCTTGGCTCCAGAAAGCACCGCCATTACGACGCCAGCACCCTCCACACGCTCAGCACCGGTAGATCATCCGCCTGCCACCATGCATCCCCGACCAACACCTTCGGACCCTTCATCTGCCGCAACTGCTCCTTCCCCTCCCTCCGGCCAACAACCCGATCAACTAACCCACCCAAAAACAGCCGCAACTACCTCAACTGCATCCTCCTCAACACCCGCTCCATCCACAAGCACGCCCTTGAAATCTGGAATCTGCTAGACTCCCCAGATGTCACCTTCCTCATTAAGACCTGGCTGAACCCCGCATGAGCACCGGACATCGCCACTGCAATACCCGACAGCTACAAGATCTGCCACAAAGACCGCAGCAACAGACCTGGAGGAGGCATCGCCATCATCCACAAACACACCATCCAAGACACAACCAGCTCTGACGACCACTCACCAGGCCTGGAACACCAACACTTTAAGATCCAGGTCAATCCCAACACCACCCTCCATGGCACCCACATCTACAGACTTCCCGGACCTCGTCCTGCCTTCTGTGACTCCATCACCGACCACATTGCACCCCATGCCCTTGCCTCAATGGACTAGTTCCTCCTCTGTGACCTCAACTTCCATTTTGACAACCCAAACGATCACAACACCTCCACCCTCCTGGAAAACCTTGGAACCATCTGACTGAAGGAACTCGTAAACTATCCAACCCACGCAGCTGGCCACACCCTCGACCCGATCTTCGCAGGCAACCACATCTCAGTCAATCACATCACCGAACTCCTCTGGACTAACCACCACTGCATACACTTCTCCTTTAACAAACCCACCACCCACCTCTGGCAGTACCACCCGCCGCGCAGAAACTGGAACAATATCACCCAAGACCAACTGCACTGCACCCTAAACAAATCCTCCACACCAGTTGTTCTTCTAAGGTCAGTTTTGTGTGCGGCCCAGCAGTGAAACAGTTAATTAGGTAACCACACCCTGCAATAAGCAATCACTGCACAATGCAGCCTGCAAGTTATAGTTATCTTATTAACTATTTCACTGCTGGGCTGCACACAAAACTGGCCTTAGAAAGAAACCTGCTTCCCACCCACCTCCAAAGATGCCAACTCCTTTGCCTGCAACCTCCACTGCTAGATCACAGACTGCTCCAACACCCTTGCCCCCCCTCAAGAAACCGTCTAGCAGCCAAACCATCAACAAGGCCAGCTGGTTCACCCCGGCCCTTCAGGACTCTAAACGCCACTGCAGACAATTGAAAAGAACCTGGAGATCCAGCAAGACCCTTCTGGAAAAAGCTGCCTTTAAGGAAGCAATCACCACCCACCACCACCTCATAAAAACCGCCAAAAAAACAGCCATCCAAGACAGAATCAACTATAACGCGCACAACAGCAAGGAGTTGTTCTCAGTCATTAAAGAATTCTCTAAACCCAACAGCGGCACCACCGACATCCCTCCCTCCCAGGACCTCTGGGATACCCTCGCTGCACACTTCCACTGATAGATCCTCGACATCTATGACTGTTTCACGCCTCATAACTTAACCTCCACCACCCACCCCCCTACACCCACTGACACCCCACTCAAATTAACCCCCCTCATCCCACACGGACTATCTGGAGCCCCCTCACCACAGAGGACACCCTCAAAATCATGAAATCCATCCACTCCGGTGCACCCTCGGACCCATGCCCCCATCACATATTCAACAAAGCAAACAACACCATTGCCCCTGAACTCTGCCACACCATCAACTGCTCCATAAAAACCGTCACATTCCCGGATGTCTGGAAGCACGCGGAACTGAAACCCCTGCTGAAGAAACCCTCGGCAGACCCCACGGACCCGAATAACTACCGCCCCATCTCTCTACTCCCCTTCCCGGCAAAAGTCATAGAGAAGTCCATCAACTTGCAACTTATGGACCACAATGAGGCCAACCACACCATCGACCACTCCCAATCTAGTTTCAAAAGCAACCACAGCACCGAGACCGCCCTCCTCGCCGCCACAGACAACATCCATGCCATGCTCGACAGAGGAAAAACAGCCGCCCTCATCCTCCTAGACCTCTCAGCAGCATTTCACACTGTTGACCACAACACCCTCCGCACCCGCCTACATGACGCCGGCATCCGCAGCAAGGCCCTGGAATGGATCACCTCCTTCCTCACAGGCAGGACCCAGAAACTCTGACTCCCACCCTTCTCTTCCAAACCCGCACCAGTCAACTGCCATGTACCGCAAGGCTCTTCACTGAGTCCCACCCTCTTCAACATCTACATGGCCCCCTCGCGGTAATCATCCGACGCCATAACCTCAACATCATCTCCTACGCTGACAACACCCAGTTAATCATCTCACTCACCCAAGATCAGACCACCATCAAAAAGAACATCCACGAAGGCCTGACAGCAGTCGCTGCCTGGAGGAATGACAACCGGCTCAAACTGAACACAGACAAAACTGAAGTCCTCCTCCTCGGACCCAATAAATCCGCAAGGGACAACTCCTGGTGGCCCACAGCCCTCGGTCACCTTCCAACCCCAAATGACCACGCACAAAATCTAGGCTTCATCCTGGACTCTTCACTCTCCATGGACCGACAAATCACCTCAACATGCTTCCACATTCTCCACCTGCTACTGAATATCTTCAAGTAGATCCCTACCAAAACCAAGAAAACAGTCACCCACGCCCTCGTCAGCAGCCGGTTGGACTATGGCAACGCACTCTATGCTGGCTCCACCATCAAACTCCAAAAGAGATTCCAACGTATCCAGAACGCCTCAGCCAGACTCATCCTCGACATCCCGCGCCAATGCCACATAACCGAACACTTAAGGAACCTTCACTGGCTCCCCATCAACAAGAGAATCACCTTCAAGCTCCTTACCCACGCATTCAAGGCCCTATACAACATCGGACCCGAATACATCAACCACTGCATACATTTTTACACCCCCGCCAGACAACTCCGATCGGCAGACCAAGCACTCACAGTTATCCCCTGCATCAGCAAAGCCACAGCGAGCGGAAGATCCTTCTCCAACATGGCAGAAAAGACCTGGAACACCCTCCCGCTGCACCTCAGACAATCCACCTCCCTTACAAAGTTCAGAAAGGACCTCAAAACCTGACTCTTCGACTGAAGGCCCATCCCCTCCCCCCTCCTCCTATCCTCTTCCCTTAGCGCCTTGAGACCCTCACGGGTGATAAGTTTGCGCTCTATAAGTACCCAATAGATAGACACACTAGTAAATTTTTCAACCACTTTTGATTGGAATATGCATAATCACATGATTTATGATATTAGCCAATCTGATTCAAATATACATTTTAAACTATCACTAACTAATCAAATTGCTCGATACTTGTGTCATTGATCACTCATCAGAATTTGTAAGTGCCATTTGTTACATTGTGTATTAAACTTTGAAAGTATGTATATGTGAAATTAGAATTAAAGATAAACGTTGATGCTGACATTAGGACACACAGTGTAATATTTTAGACAAGGATTTTAAAATTCGAATTGATGTTTGATTTAATATAATCTTAAGCTGATAGCTCAAAGGGATAGCCCACCTAACATTAAGCTGTCATGATTCAGATGCAGCAGAAATTAAAATCACCTCTTTACTGTCATGCTATTTTCAGTGTATTTCTTCCATCTCTTGAATTTCTTTTTCAGTAAGAAATGTCATCTTATATGCCAGCCCATTTTATAACACCTGTGTAGGGGTGGTTTTTAAAACTAGATTGCAATCAGGAGGGGTTACACAGGTACAGAGAGAAAACTGGCCCAGCTCTTAAAATATCCATTGATTGCAAATAAATACATATGATACCCTGATAACATGCTATATTCACAATTATTTATGCTCAGAATAATAATATACACATAGTGGTATAAATAAACACAGAGATAAATACAACATTGTTTAGAACAAAAAAGGAACTTAGGGACATGTAAATATGTTTGCAAAAGATTTCTGACATAACACAAACACACACACATATATATATATATATATATATATATATATATATATATATATATAAAACCATGAGATAAAAGCATATCATGACTTCTAGAAATACAAATACACATTAATTTATGTGAAGGTTTCATATAACAAATAAACATAACAATAACTTTCAATGAGATATTGTTTGTTGAGGTATAAATATATCTATTTCTTGGACATTAACATTTGGAAAAATATAAGATTAGCTTTAGAGAAATGTGCTTGTTCATGGACAGTAATTAAATAGTATAAATAAAGTTGGAAAAAACCTGAATAACTGTGTCATCGATGACTGTTAGTTAACAACAGTCCAATGCTCATCGCGCCGTACATGACGTGCGTGTTTTTGGCGTGTTTTTTTTATAAATAAGGGGATTGTATGTGGATCCGCGTCAGCGATGTCTGGTGAGCGTATTGACGCCGGCGAATCCACTGAGATTGACGCTTTGAGAAATATGCCCCTATGTATTTTTAAAAAGATATTCCTATATATATAATATATATATATATATGCCTATATATAACCATATATATAGGGTAATTGATTTATTTTACTTTTAACTTCTAATACAAGTGCTATCCTAGGCACGCAAAAAGCTTATTTTTACCGGAGTTCCCGAGCAGGAGCGTTAAAGGGACACTGTACCCAAAAATTTAATTTCATGATTCAGATTGAGCATGAAATTTTAAGCAAATTTCAAATTTACTCCTATTATCAAATTTTCTTCATTCTCTTGGTATCTTTATTTGAAATGCAAGAATGTAAGTTTAGATGCCGGCCCATTTTTGGTGAACAACCTGGGTTGTCCTTGCTGATTGGTGGATAAATTCATTCACCAATAAAAAAGTGCTGTCCAGAGTACTGAAACAAAAAAAAAGCTTAGATGCCTTCTTTTTCAAATAATGATAGCAAGAGAACGAAGAAAAATTGATAATAGGAGTAAATTAGAAAGTTGCTTAAAATTGCATGCTCTTTCTGAATTACAAATGAACAAATTTGGGTTCAGTGTCCCTTTAAATACCGCTCCACTTGTAGTCTAGCCCTGTTAGCCTTTTCTGTTAGAGAGGTTCCTCAGGCTTCTTCAGGTTTCTCCCCTTTTGAACTGTTATATGGGCGACAAACCAGGGAGCTGCTGGATATAGTTAAAGGGACACTAAACCCACATTTTTTCTTTAATGATTCAGATAGCGCATGTAATGTTGAGCAACTTTCTAATTTACTCCAATTATCAATTTTTTTTTGTTCTCTTGCTAACTTTATTTAAAAAGCAGCAATGTAAAGCGTAAGTGCCGGCCCATTTTTGGTTGAGAACCTGGGTTATGCTTGCTTATTGGTTTGCTAAATATAGCCACCAATAAGCAACTGGAATCCAGGGTGCTGAACCTAAAATGGGCTGGTTTCTTAGCTTTAAATGCCTGATTTTTAAATAAAGATAGCAATAGAATGAAGAAAATTAGTTAGACGGCGTAAATCAGAAAGTTGCTTAAAATGACATGCTCTATCTGAATCATTCAAGAAAAAATTTGGGTTTAGTGTCCCTTTAAAGAGACATGGGAGCATGAGACAACATCCTATCAAAGTGTTTTTGAACATATATCCCAAATGCAGGACCATATAGAAGCAATCATGCACATTGTCAGAGAACACATGGGAAAAACACAAAAACACAGTTCTAACCGTAATGCTAGCATCAGAGTGTTTCAGCCTGGCAATAAGGTGTTAGTTTTGAAGAGAAATACATTTCTGTCTACTTGGAAGGGCCCTTATGAGATATTTGAGAAAGTGGGTAGTGTTAAAGGGTCACTGAACCCAATTTTTTTCTTTCATGATTCAGATAGAGCATGCAATTTTAAGCAACTTTCTAATTTACTCCTATTATCAATTTTTCTTCATTCTCTAGCTTTCTTTATTTGAAAAAGAAGGCATCTAAGCTATTGGTTCAGAACCATGGATAGCACTTGTTTATTGGTGGGTAAATTTATCCACCTATCAGCAAGAACAACACAGTGTGTTCACCAAAAATGGGCCGGCATCTAAACTTACATTCTTGCATTTCAAATAAAGATACCAAGACAATGAAAAAAATTTGATAATAGGAGTAAATTAGAAAGTTGCTTAAAATTGCATGCTCTATCTGAATTATGAAAGAAAAAAATTGGGTTCAGTGTCCCTTTAATTATAAAGTAAGCCAGCCAGGAAAGAGGAAACCTGAGCACATTTATAATGTAAATCTGTTAAAACCTTGGAAGGATAAGGATGTTTTAGTTGCTTTCAAATCTACAAAACTCCCCGTCACTGAGGTAAATATATCTGACCCCTATCTGTGCACCAGAATCAAGAAGTTAAGGAGTATATCAGGAGAAACAGAGGGGTTTTGTTAGTAGGAAAACTCATGTGATTAAGCATGAGACGAAAAGGAAGAAAGTTTTTCTTAAAGGGACATGAAACCCAAAATTTTAATTTCATGATTCAGATAGAGAATACAATTTTAAACACATTTCCAATTTACTTCTATTATTTAATTTGCTTCCTTCATTTGTTATTCTTTGCTGAATGGTTTATCTAGGAAAGGTCAAAAGCAGCAAAGTACCAAGGTTCTAGCTGCTGATTGGTGGCTACATATAAATACTGATTGTCATTGGCTCACCCATGCGTTCAGTGAGCAACCAGTAGTGCATTACTGCTCATTTAACAAAGCAGACCAAGAGAACAAAGAAAATGTGATGAGTAAATTAGAAAGTTACTTAAAATTGCATACTCTGGGGCCAAATTATCAATGTCTGTCCGACATGATATTCTGTAGCGTATCATGTCCCATAGACATCGCTGAATGCTTGTGCAATGACGCCCCCTGCAGATTCGGGGTGTCAATCGTATAGGATCGAGCGGATTGCACACTGCAGCCTCAGAGGCAGCGGCTCAGTTATGGAATAGCTGCTTCATAACTGCTGTTTCCTGCGAGCCTGAAGGCTTCATTCGGCGCTTGATAATTCGGCCCCTCTATCTGAATCATGAAAGAAAACATTGGGGTTTCATTTCCCTTTAAGCCCTGTAGTGTCCCTGAAGCATGTAAGAAGGCTGTTAAACATGAAGGTGAAAAAATGTTAACATTTGGGGTTTTTGAAGAGTCACACAGATAGTCCAGTTGTGCTTGTTCCAAAACATGATGGTTCACTGAGGTCTGCAACGACTAGCAAGTTGAATAGTATTTCTAAATTTGACACTTACCGATTGCATAGAGTTGATGAGTTAATAGAAAAACTAGGAAAAGCACGCTATATCACAACAATTGATTTGACGAAAAGCTATTGGCAGGTACCACTCACTGATCAACCATAGGGAAAAAAAGCCTTTTCAACTCCAGAAGGCTTATTCCAATATAGAAAGATTGTGTGTTTAAATTGTGTAATTGATCAATTGTTTTCTGGGTGCCTGGGATTGGAGTAATTGGAAAGAAGGTTGGGGCATTACTCCAACAGCTATGAAGCTGTTCAGGCCAGGTTTTGATTAAGCTGCTTGTTAATCACAGGTATGGCCTCATGATTGCAGCTCTGAGAGTTTAAAAGGAACTGACTTATGCTTATCAGACTCTTACCTAGCTGGGAAGGCTGGTGTTTTAAAAGGACATTGTTGCTGTGAATCATTTGTAAAAAGAGACATTATTCTACAAAGTGCTATAAAATGCTAAGAAATTGTGTGTTGTGCTGCAGAGGATGGATTTCCCCTCCTGGGGCAAGATTACATATGCAGCGTTGCCGCAAAATCCGTTGACGCCTGTTTTTACACGGTTTTTGTGGCGCGTATATTTTACCTGTCGCCCACAATTTTTACTCCCATAAGCTAACATAGAACCGCATCGCAAATCGGTTTCACATATTCAGCGCAAGGACTTACGCTGTGAAAATTGAGAAATTTTACTCCATTTTCACCTCGCTACACATAGGCAGGAGCAGCAAGCCTTACGCTGAAAATGTGAGCACTGTAACTCCCTTAACTGGCTGAATATATTAAAAACAATATCTATCTACCTGTCGAACGCCAATCCCCACCGCAATAACTAATAAAATATATTAACCCCTAATCCGCCATTAACCCACATTGTAATTAACCTAATAAATGTATTAACCCCTAATCCGCCATTAACCCACATCGCAAGAAACTTAATAAAACTATTAACCCCTAATCCGCCATTAACCCACATCGCAATAAACCTAATAAAACTATTAACCCCTAATCCGCCATTAACCCACAACGCAATAAACCTTATAAAATATTAACCCCTAATCCGCCATTAACCCACAACACAATAAACTTCATAAAACTATTCACTCCTAAACCGCCAAACCCACAAAACGCAATAAGCATAATAAATCTATTAACCCCTAAACCCGCAAACCCACTAAACGCAAACAACTGACTTCCTAAGCCCCCTAACCTAACACCCCCTTAATTAACCCCAATTACCTAAATTAAAAAATACTAAGTTACAATTATAATAAAAATGCTAACATTACTTAAAAATTAAAAAACTAAGATTAATCTAAGATTACAAAAAAAAAAAGTCTAACATTACATAAAATAATAAACCAAATTATTAAAAATTAAACCTAATCCCTATGAAAATAAAAAAGCCCCCCAAAAATAAAAACACCCCCTAATCTAAACTAATCTACCAATAGCCCTTAAAAGGGCCTTTTGTAGGGCATTGCCCTAAGTTAAACAGCTCTTTTACCTTAAAAAATACTAACACCCCCTCTAACATTAAAACCCCCCGCGCACCAAACCCCCCAAAATAAAAAAATCTAACACTAAAAAATCCTAAATGGGCATTTGTATGGGCTCTTTTACTGCCCTTAAAAGGGCATTCAGCTATTTTACACTGCCCAAAATCCCTATTCTAAACCCCCACAAAATAAAAAAAAATCCTAACTCTAACCCCCAAATAGGTACTCACCGTTACTGAAGTCCGGCGGAGAAGGTCCTCTTCCAAGCGGTGAAGTCTTCTTCCATCTCGGCTGCCACGTCTTCTATCTTCATCCAGGACCAAGCCAACACAGAGATGAGCGCGGAACAGAAGACCGGTGACTGTAGAGCCATCGAGTGTGGAGATCCTCTTCGTACGATCACCACTGCACACTGAGGATTGAATTCAAGGTATGCATTTAAATATGGGGTACCTTGCATTCCTATTGGCTGATTTGATTCTTCAAATTCAAATCAGCCGATAGAATGAGAGCTACTGAAATCCTATTGGCTTTTCAAATTAGCCAATAGGATTTCAGTAGCTCTCATCCTATTGGCTGATTTGAATTTGAAGAATCAAATCAGCTGACAGGAATGCAAGGTACCCTATATTTAAACACGGTCTTCTGTTCCGTGCTCATCTCATCTCTGCGTCGGCTTGGTCCTGGATGAAATTATTTATGTAATGTTAGACTTTATTTTTTGTAATCCTAGATTAATTTAATTTTTATTTTTTTTATTTTTAAGTAATGTTAGCTTTTTAATTTTAATTGTAACAGTATTTTTTAATTTAGTTAATTGGTGTTAGGTTAGGGGTGTTAGGTTAGGGTGTTTAGTAATTTAATTAGTTATTTACGTTGTGGGGGTTTGGCAGATTAGGGGTTAATAGATTTATTAGGTTTGTTGCGATGTGGGTTTGGTGAATTAGGGGTTAATAGTTTTAATAGGTACTTTGTGTTGTGGGGGTTTGGCGGATTAGGGGTTAATACTTTTATTAGGTAGATTGCGATGTGGATGAATGGCGGATTAGGAGTTAATACATTTATTAGGTAGTTTGCGATGTTGGGGTTGGCAGATTTAGGGGTTAATACATATATTAGGTAGATTGCGTTGTGGGTGAATGGCGTGTTGTGGGGGGTTGTCGATTTAGGGGTTAATACATTTATTATTAGTTCTGATATGGGGGTGATGGCGGATATAGGGGTTTTACGTGTTGGGTTTATTTTTGGGAGGCGTGTTAGACTTTTTACAGGGGATTTAACTTTTTTTTTTAAATTTCCTTAGGCGCTGGTAGTTTCTAAAGTGCCGTAAATCACTGGCGACTGCAGAAATTTGTATTTTCTTCTTAAAAGTGGAGAGTCCACAGCTTCATTCATTACTTTTGGGAAATACAGAACCTGGCCACCAGGAGGAAGCAAAGACACCCCAGCCAAAGGCTTCAATACCTCCCCCACTTCCCTCATCCCCCAGTCATTCTTTGCCTTTTGTCACAGGAGGTTGGCAGAGAAGTGTCAGAAGTTCGAGATAGTCTCTCATGGAGGGTAGTACTTTTTGCAATGGGACTGGAGTTTTAAGTAATACTGTCAGCCTCTCAGTGAGAGCATGGATGAAAGTTAGAGACCGAAGATGCAGTGAGAGTTTTCCTGTGAACCCATCCCGACTCATATTAACAGCTCCTTGGTAATCAGCGTTGACGAGTTTCGCTGCCTACCTTTCTTCATTCAAGTTCATGTCAGAAGCGAGGCTACTATTTGTCACAATAGAAGGGCCGTGGTTCCTGTTCCACGCCGTAGATTCTGGTAAGATTGTTTCATTTTATTTCGATATGTGAATGTAATGTTAACGAAACATGGTAGGGTCCCAGTGGGACTCTTATCTTAATAAGGAATCATGGGTTAATATCTCCTGAGGGGAATTATTGAACAGGGGAGACTTTTAATTATGTTTGTTATATAGTTCTATCTGCAAATGTGTAGCTTTACTTAGGCTCACGGCTTTACGGAACATAACAGCCTTATTTAATGATGCAATCTTTCCAGATTGCGCGCCCTTTTTGTGACTGGCACAGTGCACCTCATGACAGGTACGTTTACGTTGTTTTTCACTTCTGAATGCTGACTGTGTGCGACCGAGAAAGTCTTGCTTTTGGGTTGTCTGGTTCACAGGAGGTGGTGAGTGCCCCAGCCATTGGGGGTGTTAAAGGGTGCCAGTTAGTTTTTTGTCATTTTTGTAATCCCGAGATTATGGAGGATTCTATTATGCACGACACGAATGCCTCCGATACAGAGGATGTGTCTTGTGATGAATATGAAATGGCTCAAGTAATGAATGCCCATCAGTTGTGTTCCGATTGCCGTTCTAGAGTACTCTCTTCTCCCGAAGCAGGGAGCTTAGAGTGCATTGAGCCATCTGCCTCTGAGGTTTCCATGACCCGTGAAGCAAGTGCCCCAGTCCATTTCCCAGCTACGCAAGCAGGTGTCCCTATGGCCTTTACTCCTTCTCCAGAGGGTGGCTTGTTTCCTCCAGAGGTTACGGCACGGTTCTGCATGGCCATTTCTATGGCGCTGAATCATTTATATCTCCCAAGTGAAGTATTTCTAAGATACTGTCCCTGTTCCGTTAACCAGGGCCCGTCGAGCGTGGGATCGCCCGATTCAGTTCGGCCTTCTGGGGAAGCGTTGGCTTCAGGGGCCCCTATCTCGGGGCCAGGGTCTTCAGTTGATCCAGTGAGAGATGATTTTGCCTTCCTTTATAGGCTGGCTCACCTTTGTGTTCTTTTAAGACATGTTTTGGCAATGTTGGAGGATCCCAGTCCTAGCGGGCCGAGGGATCCGAGGCCTTAGAAGCTGGATGGCAAAATGGATATGACGTTTGGAGATGAAGCTAATCTCTTTAACGTTGCCGTTTTTCTTTCACTTTATGTTTTTCAGTTCTAGTTCTGAGCTTGGGTGAATGAGGCTTTTAATCAGCTGGTCCCGTTGTCGTCCTCATTCACCTTGGGCGTTCACCCGATGGGTGCTGCCTTCATTTTATGTTTTTTGATCCGGATGGATGTGTTTAATTTGTTTCTTAAGCTCATGTCTGTTAGATTTTTGTTTTTATGAACGTTCTTCTCTGGAACCGATACTTGCGATTTAGGTCGCGTGGGCACTTCCTCAGAAGTTGCGCACTTGTTGAATAATAGAATTATGTTTTTCTAGTTTATTTATCGATCCTTCTGGATGAATTTTCTTGGACCTTGGGCAGTTCTAGAGTGTCCTTATACCAGGCAGGTACTGGTCGGATACTTTTTCGGCTGTTACCAGGGTTCATGTCACCCTTGTGGTGCTGATTAATCCTGCTGGATTCTGAATGTCTCTATGGACTCCGGGCTCGGATTCTACCGAAGTATGAGGCCTGTTTAAATACAACCTCTCTGAACGGAGGGTTATGAGTGCCAATCTAGGTTGGTTGTTTGGGCTTCTTGCCTGGGATACGGATCTATATTTGCAGACATCATCATGGTTCTTCAGGTACCCTGGGACTCAGAACTGTTATTCCATTCTTTGAAGTTGGGAGATGTGTGTGTGACCTATGTGTGGAGTGATTAATGATTTGCACTTTCACTCGAGGTTCTTCCAGACGCTGACTCTTTAGCCTATTAAGCATTTTATTGCAGTGGCGGAGTTTCCTTCCTTCCCGCCTTGGGTGGATCATATAGTCTGGATGCGTGGGCATGTTGTTTCTCTGCTCAGAAATGTGTTACTCTAAGAGTTGGTGTGCAGAGGTTCCCTGCGAAACTCCAGCTTTTGCCTGCTTAAAGAAGATTTTGGAAGATAGATCCTTTAAGGCTCTCTGGCTGTTGTCTCTTCCATTACCCTTGGTCTGACCATGGTCTCGACGTTTGGGTGTCTTTCCGTTCTCGTTGCAATTCTAGCTTTGGGGCTTATCAGTGAAGAGGCAAGGTCGGTTACATAGGGATGCCCTTCTGGGGTCAGGTAGTTGACCATTTATCCTCGATGCTCCGTTAGGGGCTTTGTGGGTGATGTCTTAAGTTCGATTCTCTGGGATGGTGAGCAGGGTACAGGGTTCTCATTCGCCTTCGGGTGTTGGTTGCTATCTTGCCTGTGTGTGTGTAGCACGTATTAATGCTTGCCTACGAGATTTCTTGTGATCCAAGTGCCCTGGGTGCTGAATCTTAGACCATTAAGGAAGTCCTTTGTGACTAATGGGTTTGAGGCTATTGCTGGATCATCAAGTCTATGGACTTTAGATGTGCGCCCCTCCTTGTAGGAGGCAGCTTAGGGTTCCTCTGGAAGTTGGATCTTCGATTGATTCCTTTTTCGATTACCCTGACCTAGGTCCGTGTTTCTTCTTGGATGGGCGTGGACGGTTCGATATCACACTAGATGTTTGTGGTCCCATTAGCCTCTCTCTGTAGAGGCTGG
Source organism: Bombina bombina (assembly GCF_027579735.1). Lineage (NCBI taxonomy): Eukaryota > Metazoa > Chordata > Amphibia > Anura > Bombinatoridae > Bombina > Bombina bombina. The sequence goes on along the minus strand of NC_069504.1, from coordinate 770,649,468 downwards.
GGCTCTGTGAGAGATGCCTATCATTTTGTGGCTTAGGCTTTAGGTCCTTCTGACGGTTCCCTACTGGTCTTCTGGCTCATTTACGCTGTTCCTGTAGACTCCAGGTATCTTCACCTGGGTTGGTGATATGGCCGAAGGGTCTCGCCTCTATGTAGGGTGGATTTCCATTGTTTATTTTCATTCTCTTCTAGAACAGGGGTAGGGTTCTCCAGATTTGGAGTTACCTTAGTATTTGGATCGACCTGTGGGTCCTTGGTGTCTTGCCTTGAAAGAGTCTTTTCCCTTCTTGCGTTCCAGAATCCTCGAAGGGGAGTTGCAATGTAGTGACTGGTTCCTCTGTTCCTGCAGCGGGAAGCTGAGGGTTTGATCCCTATTGGGCTCCTGCTATATGTTGGATGCTGATATATGGATGCTGAGGATCTGAGAGCCTTCTTCCCTTGGGAAGTGTTCCTTGTTTTTAGGGAAGACAGCCGTGTAGGTGGTTTCGTACCAGAGCACAATGTCTATCCTGACTCATGGTAGCATACCATTTGTAGTAACAGTCAGCGGTCTAACCGGGGGCTTTGTTCCTATGTTGACCCTTACTTCTCTTCCGAAAGTCTGGGACTCTTGTCTTTGGTCTTGACTAGCCTTTGGGCTGGGACCATTATCCTAGAGGGAAGATTGGGGGTCGTTTACTCTATGCATGGTTGACAGTTTTCTTTAGAGTCGGTTATCCCCTTGTGGGAGGTCTTGGATGTCCTCCTCTTTTCCACTGGTGTTCGGTGCTGGGAGGGGACGCTCTTGGAGCCCGATATTCTGAGGGCTGTGAGCCCTTGGAAGGTTTGCAGATGGATCCAGCTACAGCCATTGCACTTTGAGGGTGTAACCAGCTACAGCTAATTGCACTTTAACTGGGTGTTAGCAAGCTTTAAAATGCCTTTCAGTTTTTGGGTTTAGCATCGGTGAGTCAGCTTTCCACCTGGAAGTTGGTCATTGGGAGCTCCTGTTCAGACGGTTGGTGTTCTTTTTGGAGAACTCTTTACTAGCTACTAGGATAGTTATCCTATTCCTGCTGTCTCTGCTGTCTAGCTTGCAGATCTAGATCTAATATGAGGCAACGGGGAACTCATGGTTTTCCTGGAGTACCTTTGGGTATGGTACAGGGTCAGGGATATGTGGGTGTTCCTCGCGTCCTTTTTGGGACATGTTTCCCTGTGTATGGATCTCTTTTTCTTTGGTCCTTGTGTTTTTAGGGCATTCATCTTCCTGGGCTTTGCTATTGTACAACAACAACGGGTTCTTCTATGTTCTGCAGAGTGGAATGATCCTTTGGATTTTTCATGAGAATCTGTTCTCCTTTTTGGGGGCAGATAGCGATCCTTGTCTTGGACGGGTACCTTCATGGGAGTCGATCTGCGGGGCTGACTCCTCGGAGGTTCTTTGGGCTTGACAGACTCTGGGACTGAGTGGTTTAGTTCGGCTTTGCCGGCAGTGTAACTAATGGGCAGTTAACTGGGCTTCAGGTTTTCACCCGTGTCGTCTATATTTTTAGGGTGTCGAGTAATCAGGCTGTGGTGCCTTTCGAAGGGGCCGCCTTTTGTACCCACCCGTTGTTTGCATTCAGTGTCCTCTAGCTTGGGTATTCTTTTCCCAAAAGTAATGAATGCAGCTGCTTACCTGATAATTTAATTTTCTTCTGAAGGGAAGAGTCCACAGCTCCCGTCCGTGTTTTTATCTATGAGGCGGCTGTAATTTTTTGTTTTTCTGCCACCTTTTTTCACACTGATATTTCTCCTACTGTTCCTTGTTCCCTCATCAGAATGACTGGGGTATGAGGGAAGTGGGGGAGGTATTTAAGCCTTTGGCTGGGGTGTCTTCGCCTCCTCCTGGTGGCCAGGTTCTGTATTTCCAAAAGTAATGAATGCAACTGTGGAGTCTTCCCTTCAGAAGAAAATTAAATTAACAGGTAAGCATAATTTATGTTTTACGCACATTTCTGGACATCACTAGTTTATCCGACTTACGGCAGTTTATGAACTGCCGGTGCCGTATATGTGATTCCCCGAAATTACGGGCGATACAGGTTTCAGCAGTTACGCTGAAGCCTGCTCCGCATATGTAATCTTGTCCCTGAATGTTAAATTGCCTGTTTTGCTGATGCTGTTTCAAATTTAGTTGAAACAAAAGTGGACTGTTGTGTGCTGTATTTGTGTCCTTGAAGACTGTGGTTTAAAGTGTTTCCTGTTACAATACATATTTAGACATATATAAGTGCATTGGAACCCTTTGCAGTCAAGTAGTTGAAAACATGAAAAATCCTATTTATGCAATATTCATATTTAAAAAAAAGTGTTTAACTGTGTATTTACTGTAAATATTTCACATTCAAATGTTCTTTACATAGGGGAATATGTTCTAAGTATTTTTAAATAGTTATTCCTATATAAATCTGTATAAATCTATATAAAATCTCTACATTTAGCTACCCAGGTGATGAACCAAAAATGGGCTGGCTCCTAAGCTTACAATACTGCTTTTCAAATAAAGATACCAAGATAACAAAGAAAATGTGATAATAAGAGGAAATTAGAAAGTTACATGCTCTATCTGAATCATAAAAGAAAAAAATCTAAGAATTGATCAATATCAAGGGGAAAACAAGAGCTGAATCCAGGAACAGGCCAAAGGTCAGGTATCGTGAGATCAGTCCAACAACTTGGTACTAGAATTCAGATAAGCTGCCACTGTTACAACAGGATACAGGAGACTAAGCAGGCTGTCACGGGATATCAAGTAGGTGCAATGGGTACAGCAGGGTTTAAGTAAGCTGCCACTGATAAAGCAGGATATAGGAAACTCAGCAGGCAGAGGATACCCAGTGGACACTGTTAGTGAGGCTGCCACGGGATGCCAGGTTAGTGCAGCAGGTACAGAGGAACACAGGTAAGCTGCTGCTAGCACAGCAGAATACAGGAGACTCAGCAGGCAGAGGATACCCAGCCGTTAGGGTTGGTGAGGCTCTTACGCAATATCAGGTGAGTACAGCAGGTACAGCGGGATCCAGGAATGCTGCTACTAGTACAGCAAGATACAGGAGACTCAGGCTGCTATCACAGGATACCAGGTGAGTGCAGCAGGTACAGCAGGATACAGATAAGCTGCCACTAGTACAGCAGGATACCGGAGACACAGCAGGCACAGGATACACAGAAGGTGCTATAGAGAGGCTCTCATGATATGTAAGGTAAGAGCATCAGGATTCAGATAAGTAGTATAGGGACAAGGTGAGTATCAGCTTTAATTCGCACAGGATACAGGGAGAACAGGTAAGTAAAAGATGAGCTCCTCAATAACTCAGTGCTCCGGTTCCATATGAAGGCAGATGCCAGATCGTTGCACACAGTGTCACCATCTGTAAAGATCATCTACTGGTGCCGGTGAGAGGTGTAGGAGAGAAATTGGGAGGAGATTGAGTGGTCCAGCAGCGGGAAGGGAGAGAGGTATGGGTAGCTACACTACAGAAAAAAGGGGGTTGAGGGGTGCTAACTAACAATCACCGGAGGGGGGAGGTGTGGGGACCACTACACTACAGAAAATAATAATAATAATATATACATTTTTTATAAAAATGTATTTATTAGGTTCTGGCAGACAACTGCTAGTACCAAAAATAGCTGCCATTAGTATGAGGGGGAGGGTTAGAGAGCTGTTTGGGGGGATCAGGGAGGTGGGAGGAGGATCACTACACTGCAGAAAAAATATATAAAAAATAATAATTTTTAAAAAACTAAACTGCATATTGTCAGGCTGTCTGCCATTACCTAAGATGGGGGGGATGAGTGTGGGTGGGGAGAGAGAGTTGTTTAGGAGGGATCAGGGGTTGAGAGGTGTCAGGTGGGAGGTTAATCTCTATACTACAGCTAAAATTAACCTCACAAGCTTCCTGATTAACCCCTTAACTGCTAGGAATAACAGAAGTTTGGTGCGCAGCGGCAATTAGCTCCATTCTAATTACCAAAAACCAATGGGAAAACCATGTATGTCTTCTATTTATGAACAAAGTGGATTGCACAAGCTGTATGTAAATACTTTCAGTTAGAAACCCAAAGTTTGTGAAAAGTAATTTTTTTTTCATATATATATACGATTGCATTTGGTGGTTAAACAGTGGTATGAAATATACCAAAATGGGCCTAGATTAATACTCTGAAATTCCCTGTAGCAAAGAGGTTATCGAACCAAGGGGGTAGTGACCAGAAAAAGTTTGGTAACGACTGATCTATGCTAAGGATGAATTAAAAATGTAAATTTAAAGCGACTTTATAAAATATTAAGTAAGCTGGTAAATAAGGTCTTTTTTTGTAGGGATGGGCAAATGTGTCAAAAGTACAAATGGTTTGTACAAAACGAATGTCCACAGGACTATTCGTTCAATCAAAAAAATGTAGATAAGGACAAGAACCCCATAAAATTTGTTAAACTAATGTTATTTACTATTTTCGAATGTTCATAATTAGATCAAATATCCACATTTTAAATTTTAAATGTAACATTTGGTTTAAGAAATACTATTTAGAAATTCAATAGTTCATGTGGGAGGGAATTTAGTAAACTGATTGATCCTTTTTAGATACAAATATAATTATTCAAATTTTTTAAATTCAAATATTGCATAATTTGAATATTAAGTTTAAAGATAGCATTAGAAATACTATGTCAGTATATACTAGGGTTATAATACAATTTATTTATATTATTCTTTAAAACAACCTCCAATTAAAAATGTATATATAAAACAATTGAAATTAATATAAATTCCTAAATTCTTTAGATAAGTTAAAATTTATATACACATTGAAATATATTAATTAGAGACTAGCTTATAAATCAAACTATACACGCTTATGCTGTTATAATATTCTTTACAAAGATCATAAAAGATATACCTTTAAAATTAACTTTACTCACAATGAATCCCATTAAAATACCACAATAAAATACCAGAGGTTGTAATGCAAACAGCCAATGAATATGCCAATATGTCTGACCTGAAATTAAGATTTAGATTTTGACACTTATTTTTCACCAACCTGCTTATCTATCACACATGCATCTACTAGGAACACACCTTTCAACATCTAACACTAAGTAAACACCTTCATTTTCAGACATCAATATACATTATACTGCTGTACCACGTCCATAGGCCGACATTTTTATATTGCATTTTCATCATCCTTTGTATATTTGTCATCCTTTGTAAAATCTCGGATCCTTGATTATTTGTTTTTAAATGTAACATTGTTTTTAAATGTAACATTGTTTTAAACCAACATTGTTTTATATTCTTATACTGTTTTAAATTGTTTATTATAATAAAGTGTTTTAAAATTGTTACATTGTTCTACAATTTATACTTGACTAACACTCAAAGTATACCCCCCAGACCCTGCCAGTGTTGTTTGGCGCTTTGATATTATTTCTTCTGATTAGAAATACTATGTCAGTATATACGAGGGTTATAATACAATTTATTTATATTATTCTTTAAAACAACCTCCAATTAAAAATGTATATATAAAACAATTGAAATTAATATAAATTCCTAAATTCTTTAGATTAGTTAAAATTTATATACACATTGAAATATATTAATTAGAGACTAGCTTATAAATCAAACTATACACGCTTATGCTGTTATAATATTCTTTACAAAGATCATAAAAGATATACCTTTAAAATTAACTTTACTCACAATGAATCCCATTAAAATACCACAATAAAATACCAGAGGTTGTAATGCAAACAGCCAATGAATATGCCAATATGTCTGACCTGAAATAACCTCTTATTTAGCTACAATAAGGCAAATTCTAAAATATATATATAGCTGCAAGTAACTTAATACACACCAGAGAGATTTACTTATAATAATAAGCCTGACTTAGAGATATGCAATATAAAGGACCTTTATCTAGCAATAAATTACTTAGCACTTGTGACTAGTTAAAACTACACAGGACAATGGATATAACTTAAAACACCAAATATGTTCTTTAAATTATTAGCTGCAATTTAACTGTAGCAACAAGATACCTTTGATTTAAATATAAAAGTATGAAACAACTTTTTATACGTTACAAGATACACCAAATTAAATCTTCAATTGTTTTCCAAATAAGTCCAGTTCACCTCATAAATTAAAAGAGGTATTTTTGTAATATGGATAAGGAGGTTAGGCCCAGATTTGCTTTATAGAGACTGGATTCCAAGGCAACAGTTTGTCAGTCCAAATTCAGCAGCATAGACCCCTTCTTTCTCCTATGCATGAGCTTTTCAAGTGATAGGCCCCTCCTCTATTTTGTAATCATTGGTGAATGTTTGGATACGACCCACGGTGCTGTCTTTGATAGGCCCTAACGGAGCTGAGCATTGATTGGTTATTTGGATTTGCATATGTTCTAATAGTCGATTCATTTGGCTGTCTTACCATCTCTGATCTATTGGTAGCAGCAGATAACCAGAAATGCAGTCTCACCATCAATTATTGCTGCAGTTTAAATATCTCACCTTAAAATATTTATTTAATATACTATAATTTCTTGTATTAATAAACTTATCTGGTCAGCATATATGCCCCATCCCATATAATTTAGCATGTATTTATAGAGACTAAACATGAGTATACTTCCAGTATCATACTAGTAAGTAATTATAATGTAAATTATTTGGCTCTTCACAGAATCATTGCATTCAACATCCTGGAATTATATTGTATCTTAATGTGAATACAGTATATTTCATGTTTCTAAGAATTTTTGAGTGCATAAATGTATGTTTATGACCAATATTCATAGGACATCATGTTATTACATGCCTGAAAAATAAAAAGAAACAGATGTTATTATTCTGAGACTATAACACATTTTAAATTCACCAATGCAGCCCTTCAATATAGCAGACATCTATCCAAATACAGTAATTTTCTAATCAATATATATATATATATATATATATATATATATATATATATATATATATATATATATATATATATATACTGTATATATATATATATATATATATATATATATATATATATATCTTCACACATGTTGTTAATATAATCTTATATGAAGATTAAGTCACAGCATTCCCATATGTCTGTAGGTAACTTGAGTTCAGGTTCTTTGTGTATTGAAAACACATCAGGTACCAATTTGTATTGAAGTGTGAATGGTCACTTCCCCTGTAAGATTGTTTTTTTTTCTCTGCATACACTCAAACCTCAAAGAGTTCAGTCCCAGACATTATGTCTGTATGTCTCCACATGGGGTCTGTAAGTTTATTATCCATGTTGGGCAGGAAACTCTCATATATGGGCATATACATCTGAGCGGGCTCCATAATGCTAATATTTACTTTGAAGTGGCCCATCGGTCTTATCTATACAAAGGTCTAAATCCTTTGTTCTCTCCTGTGTAACCAAGAAGAAGGGGGAGGATTGAATTTTGATGTGTAGTCAGCAAGGCATCTCATGTCTGACCTCAGAATTGCAATACACAGAATGTATTCAGTAATAAGATGACCGTGATCAAATTTAATATTTGATAGGTTGCAAACTTATTTTATCTTATTATATATATATGTATTGTCGATACCCTGACAACTATGTTAAACAAATGTTAGAATGTTGTACAAACTTTTGAAATTTGAAACAAACGAACGAGTGTGTTCAAATTCATTTTATTTTTCGAATGTTGCAAAACATTTGCCCATCCCTACTTTTGATTGGTCCCCGACAGACAGAACACTTTGATCTGGGAGAATTGCATTTCTGGATTTGACCAATGGCTGACTAAGCAAATGAGAAAGCCGACAACCAATGCTCTCCTAGAAAATTAAAGGGACAACAAAGTCATAATTAGACATTCATGTTCTAGACTACATACAATCTTAAACAACTTTCCAATGTACTGTACTTCTATTATTTAATTTGCTTCCTTCTCTTGTTGTTCTTTGCTGAAACGTTTTTCTAGGAAAGCTCAGGAGCAGCAAAGAACCTAGGTTCTAGCTGCTGATTGGTGGCTGCATATATAGACTGATTGTCATTGGCTCACCCATGTGTTCTGTTAGAAACCAGTAGTGCATTGCTGCTTCTTCAACCAATGATACCAAGTGAATTAAGCAAATTTGATAATAGAAATAAACTGGTAAGTTGTTTAAAATTGTATGTTAAACCTAAATCATTAAAGAAAAAAGTTGGGTTTCATATCCCTTTAAACTTTGTTAAAATTTCATCTGACAGCAGCCTTGTATATCAGGCTACTATTAGTTCAGTGCTTTCCAAACTGTGTGTCGGGACACACTAGTGTGTCGGCAGCAGTGTGTAGGTGTGTCCCTGCTTCAGCACAATTTTTTTTTAATTTTTTTTTTTTGTGTTTCTGACTTTCCGCCTTCCTGCTACACATATTACATGGTTGACACGTGATTGATACCTAATTGGTCACCGATCATCTTAACCAATTGGCTCAGCTCAGTGGGAACTGAAACTATTCCCATTGGCGGCTTTGGCGGGACATTGGCTCCTGACTGCACGTGAAGTCTCCTTAATTGGCTCATGACTGCATGTGTAGTCAGTGAGTGGGACAGCAGTGTGTTTGCAGCACAGACAGTAGTCAATCAGACTCACGGAGCTCTGAGGGTGGCAGCTTAAACGCTGAGCTTAAGTCAGAAGTCACAGTGGAGTTTTATTGCAGCTAGCTCCCAGTAGTGCATTGCTGCTCCTGCTCTTGATACATGGATAGGAAGTGGAAGCTTAAAAATGCTTGATGATGAAATGCGAGTGTTTTTATCTAACATTCCACCAAATATTCAGAAATTGTGTTCATCCCATCAACCTCATACACCCCATTAAAATAGTAAGTAGCTATTGGTGTTATTAAACTTTTTTAAAAAAATTCTTGCACAAACATACTGTTACTTGTAAATACATTTCATTATTATATAATTTATGTATGTGACTGTATCTCTTAAAACAAGTTAGTTTAACCTCCTTTTTGCTAGTACAACTGAATTAATTACTGTGTCACGAAATGATTTAGGTCTAAAAAGTGTGTCACCGACATGAAAAGTTTGGAAAGCTCTGTATTAGTTGATTGAAATCCCTGATGGAAAAATCAATTAATGAAATAAATAATAAAATAAATAGTGATATTTGATATGACAGATATTTTATCTAATGTTCACTGTTAAATTAACTAAAAAAAAAAAAAAAGGTCTGTGTATAACACATTACCACTAAAACACTTGTTCTAAAAAAAAAAAAAAATACTTTTGAAAGCATTGTGTGAAGTTAATAATATAGTAAAAAGCAAGAAAATGACTACATAACATTTTAAGGGGTAGGAATCATTTGTAGCCCTAACCAAATACTGCAATGTTAAGTCAAAGAATAGTTAGAAATATTTTTAGTTCAGCCAAGACATGTGCAGATGTAATTGCAGTGAGAGTCACTTAAGCCACCACTAGGTGACACTGTGCCCACTGCTAATTTAATTATGTGAACAATTTTTTTTGTCCCTTTGTCTCTTACTTATATAAAGAATCTACATTTAAAAGTATAAAAGTAACATTTATTACCATTCTTGTCCTCAGTTGGTGATTATTAACAATTGCACAATTAGCTTTTCATTATAAGATTTCAGAATACTTCTTTAAAAATTACACGGAATGTGTTTCGGTTTTTGTTAAAAAACATCTGCAGCCTCTGAGCAGACACTGTGGCACCCATTTCAGCCCATTAGAGTTGGTGATGCAAAAATATCATATGCAGCTCAGCTGATTTTTGGCATTTGTTTTATGCCATTACATAAGCATAGCCACTATCTGAGTGAGTAAAACCACCCAAATATAGTGATAAAGGGAGTGAGAGAGGGAGAGTGACAGAGGAAGGGTGACAGATGGAGAGAGAGATGATGGAGAGAGAGATAATGAGAGGAGGTGAGAGAGAGGGAAAATGACAGAGAAAGAGGGAATGACAGGGCGAGAGAGAGAGGGAGAATGGCAGATAAAGAGGGAATGACAGGGTGAGAGAGAGGGAGAATGACAGAGAAAGAGGGAATGACAGGGTGAGAGAGAGGGAGAATGACAGAGAAAGAGGGAATGACAGAGTGAGAGAGAGAGGGAATGACAGGGTGAGATAGAGAGGGGAAGGAATGGGAGAGAGAGGAAATGAGAGGGTTATAGAGAGGAAGAATGACAGAGAGAGGGGAATGACAGGGTAAGAGAGAGGGGGAATGAGAGTGTGAGAGAGAGGTGGAATGAGAGAGTGATAGAGAATGACAGAATGAGAGGGAGAATGACAAAGAGAGAGGGAAGGAGAGGGTGATAGAGATGGAGAATGGAGAGGGAAGGAGAGGGTGATAGAGATAGAGAATGATAAAGAGAGAGGGAAGGAGAGGGTGATAGAGATAGAGAATGATAAAGAGAGAGGGAAGGAGAGGGTGATAGAGAGGAAGAATGACAGAGAGAGATGGAATAAGAGGGTGATACATAGGGGGAATAACAGAGGGAATGAGATGGTGATAGAGACTATGGGGTCGATTTATGAAACAGCGGATGCTGCTTCCGACCCACTCCGCTTCAGTTCCGCCTGAAGCGGAAGTTAAGAAGCAACGGTCCTAAGACTGCTGCTCCTTAACTCGTCCGCCACCTCTGAGGTGGCGGACAGCAATCAGCCCGATCGAATGCGATCGGGTTGATTGACACCCCCTGCTAGCGGCAGATTGGCCGCGAATCTGTAGGGGGCTGTATTGCACCAGCGTATGCTGTCGGCATTTATCAATGTGCGGCGGACATGATTCGTTATAGCGGATCATGTCTGTCCGCACTATGATAAATTTACCCCATTGGGGTAGATTTATTGAAAGGCGAGCGGACATGATTTGCTGGTGAAATGCTTGTGCAATGCTGCCCTTTGTTCACTGGCCGCTTGCAGGGGCCGTCAATGAGGATGATAGAGAGGGAGAATGACAGAGAGAGAAAATGAGAGGGAGAAAGAGGGAATGAGAGGGTGATAGGAAGAATGACAGAGAGAGAAGGAATGAAAGGCTGATATTGAGGTAGACAGAGAGAGGGAATGAAAGGGTAGTAGAGAGGGACAGAGAGAGAGAGGGACAGTGAGAGAGAGGGAATGAGAGGGTGATAATGTAATAGAGGGAGGGATAGAGGGAGTTAAAGGGTGAAAAAAATGAACTGATTAGCTAAAGTTCCCTAGATGGGACATAAAAACCTAGCAGAAATCACAGGGGCTGTCAAGAGGTAATTCTTTAAAAAAGGGGCTGTTCTTGACAGTTTTGAGATATCTCCCATAAAGTAATGGCACTAACTAAAAATTTTACAAAAAGTTTTACAAAATGAAAATTTTACTGGCGAAAGCAAAGTTATCAGGAATCAGGGGGCCATACTTTCAAAATGAAATGATACAACCATTACAAATCAGATTGTATAGTATCTTCACCTCTATTTTCGTATGTGTTTCTATTAGGGTAATACATGGTTTGTGTATTATGACACAATATTGCCACCTTTCATTGTGCCATATAAAACAGTGAAATCAACAGTCCTGGCAGAGAACTTTCAGTTATACCCATGGAACCCCCCCCCCCCCTGTTCAGCCCATTTGCCGGGATGGTAAAACTCAATTTACAATAAGGAAAACAAAACACTTTTGAATGTGTGTTTTGCACCTGCAATGGAGTTTTATTATTATTTCTACTCTGTGGCATCTATTTAACATGGGCCTGAGAGACAGGGGCGAGCATCTCCGTCCCTGTCTACCCGGCATCGCACAAAACTGCCCCCTGCTCACACGCGGCCAATTGCGAGCAAACAGGTGCTGTCAATCATCCCGGTCGAAAAAGGCAGGAGGCTTGCCGAAGGCTATTCCGAAGCTGCTCTCGCAGCTTCTTAAATGGAACCTTATGCATCAAATACTTTTTTTCTTCCTAATTTCAATACACAAATAATATTAAAATATATTTAAAAAATACATAAAAATGACAACTTATAATAACACTGTCTAAAAAAATATTTTAAAAAAATATAACAAAAAAGTTATAAGGGCTCAAAGATATAGCAAAGTGCTTTAACATAGAGATACATGCATTTAAATGTCTAAATGTGTGTGTGTATGTATACATATATATATATATGTGTGTGTGTGTACACAGATATATTTATATGCGTATATATGTATTTACAGACATATATACACATATAGACACAAATACATATGTACTCACAAATAGACATATATACAAATGCTTTGGCGCCCTTTGCAGTTAAAGGGACCCTAAACACCATCTGTTTTAATGTAATTATAATTTTTTTTTTATCTATTTTGTTTTGTTTTATACATTATTTCTTTCTTTATGTATTTATCTAACATCTGCACATTTTTTTTTAATTTTCAATATTACCCCTAAACCACCGCCTACTGAATGCGGTGCTGGCCGACATGTTGTAACGCACGTTCTATGCGATAACATATGGACTCAATGCGCACTCCCTTCTTCAATTCCGCACATGCGCATACAAAGTAAAGTCTTTGCCTCTTCTATGAACCTCGTTCTCATTAACTTTGTGAACGAGCTTCATAGATTTATTTGTTTCAATTGCAGCCGTTTACAACACCTGCGCGGCCTCTCGGTGTAGGGAGATTGCATTTCAAAAGGTGCTTGCTTTTTTTTTTTGCTTTTTTTTTTAAATAATTTTTATTGAGGTAAATGCATAGACATCGCTACAATCATAAGAGAGAGTACACTTCAAGCCAAAATTGCATATTTTCCAGAGTTATACAGTTTCAATATACAGCAGACATGAAATCAGAGTATGAAAGTATCAACATTCCAGTATAAACTCCTTGGAATCTCAAACACAATATACAGCATGCAATACCAGGATTGAATAAACCTAACAAGTGAGATATGCTATAATATACCAAGTTGGAGTAGAACCCTCTATAAGACAATGCGGGGCTGGGGCCCTTAAAATATAAGTAGCAATGCCTATCCAACACACAAGAGAACCTATAAAATATTACCTCAGTTTTTTCTATTTCAACTATTTTAATCTGACGTGCAACCTCCACATAGTACGAAGTCACTTATGGACTTCCTTTCCCTTTAATAGTATTCAGTCGGAGGAAGACTCCATAGGCCCTTATTTGACCTTCAATGAAATAGATCGCAAACACATACACTCCACAGGTAGGCAGCGCCAGAGAGAGAGTACTAAGTATGAGCTTCAGGGGAAGGCGCCATATAACAGGCTGGAAAAGCTCTATAGGGAATCTTGTGCTCGCCCCCTGTGGAACATTCACAGGTCTGTGATATAAAAAAAAAAAACTACATAAGTGGGCCCATTATAAACGTAATAACAATAAGGATGGGCAGAGACGTCCCAGATCTGCCCGAGATTGTGGAGGTTGACAAGTCACCTCCCTCCTCTACAAGTAAAATTGGTAGGGGGGGGGGCGGGAACTAATATAATGTGTGGCCTGCTCCGTCTATATAGAGATATTCTCTGTGTAAACTATAAGAAATATAGAACTTTATACATAAAATCAAATACAAGGAGTATAAACAAATAACCAGGTATAGGTCAATCATAGGGTGCAAAAAGTCTGAATTTCAGGGTTAGATAGATACACAAGTAACACAAGTAGAGGGAAATACACTCACACACCCCCACAGGTCCCACTAACCTCACTATTAATAATAGACTGAAACATACAGGGACTCAAGTATTGCTCCCATTTAATGTCTAAAATAACTTTATACTTCTTGAAACCCCTACACCTTGGTTAGAGCCAACATAGGAGGCAGAGCCCAAATTTTAGTAGTCACTTGCTCTAGAGAAGTTGATTATGTAATTCTCCTCATTGACCCAGAAGGCACACATTAAGTTGCAAGCTACTTATAGATATAACACATGCCATCTGCAATATATTATCCGAAGGGTTAGACTAGGCAGCCTCTGCAACTCCATCATCCCGGCCGCAGATGACAGAGAGGCAATTGTATATACAGGATATTGTAAATAAAAGAAAAAAAATTGCTGCTGCTTAATACCTTAGCCCCATGAAATACATAAGTTAGACCCAGTGTTAAGCAAATAGCATGGAATATGTATTTAACAGGGTAGACCCCATAGTTTATGAAGGGCTGATCCTGAAAATATATCTGTCTAAAACTAACCCTGATGTTGCAAACAATTGTTCAGATAAATGGCAATTATCAAAAAAAAATAAGAAAAACATAATGAGAGTATACACAATGCAATTCTTAAAGGAAAAGCAGGCCACTTTCATAAGTCACAAAACACATACATTTCAAGCATGGAGGCTGACATTAAGTTAAAACATTTTGTGCTTGATGAGTCACATCAATGGGGGGATGTTTACCCTGTGCCAGTTCTATAGGTGCAGTTCCACTGTAGGTTGAGGACAAGCAGTGCCTGTTGCCCTAAGCAGGCTGCGTCCCCGTTTATGTAGTAACTATCACCCGACTCCCACTGATTCACGGGTGTCGGAGAGCCATGTGTCCTCAAACAGGAAGAGTCTGAGTTGCGGGGCTATGACCGGGTTTAGGGCGACTACAGGACTCGTCACCCAGTCCCAAACCAAGAAGAGATTCAGGTCAGTAGATTGGCGGCAGACCACTATCTCCATACACATAGCGGCATCATCATGTTCACGGGAGCTGGCTACACTCCCTCCCACTCCTCCACCAGCAACAGCATCTGCGCCCGCCACCACACAGCCGTAAGCGGGGGCTCCTCCGATCGCATAGGGACTGTTCTTAAGTTCCCGTGAGACATGACGCAGCCCATCAGGTGAACCGCCAACACCACCACAACTATCCTCCACAACTTCGGCTTGCACTCGCTTTTCCTGAGGGTAGATAGGCATATCCGGGCTATCCTCCATGTTTAGCTGCATGGTGATGAGCTGCTCTCTGAGGATTGCCTCCCCCTGTACAACATGCTCAGGCCGCTTTGCATCGGAGCGCTCCGCTTCTATAGCTTCTATTAGGGAATCAAATCTTTTAAGTATCAGCAGCTCGTGTTTTGCAAACATGGCTTGTATCTCAGCAAAGATGGCACTCTCCATGTTGGTGATACTGCCTTCAGCTCAGACAGATGCTGCAAGCTTATGAACGTTAGGTTCCCCACTAAAGTCCCCAGCAAAAATCCGCTACAGGGTGCACTTATCTTTAGGGACCCATCGTGAAACGTCTTATAAAATAGATTAATGTAGTAAAAGTCACATAAAGTCGGGAGCCTCCACAGTATGCGACTTGCTTCTTCAGCTGCAGGCTCCGCCCCCCCAAGGTGCTTGCTTTTATTATATTGGAGCTGCCAGATGCCTATATTATGCTATGACTGGGGTGGTGGACATGTGTTGTCCCTCAGAGTGCTGTGTTTGTAGCTGCCGGTGGTTGTTGCAGGAGCGTGCAGTAACCGGTGACTGCTGCTGCTGCTGATGCTTTTGCTGCATCCCCTCCTGCCTCTCTCAGCACCGACATCTTGCTTGTCAATCAAGCGCGCGCTGGACTCTACTGGCAGTGAGGGAGGTGAGGGGGCTGTGACTGAGTGCGCGCGATGCGCGTGCCTTGGATTCTGACTCCTACCAAGCTTCAGAGGTGGCGCACCTATCGGGATGAAAAGTGCAGCAGAGAGAAAGCTTCAACAACACCTTTAGACGGGTATTTAGATCAGTGAGACTCAACCAGTGTTTACAAAGAATGTGGTGTTTGTAGGGCAGCGTGTCTGGCATTAAAGTAGTTAACCCATTGGCAGCCTGGGAGATGCGTTGCAGTCCTCTTTGGCAGCCAATGGGTTAATGCAAATACACATATATATATATATATTCACAAATAGAATAAAAGATGTCTATTTCCACTATTGTCAATAATAACAATAATAACATTGTGACATGCATTATTATCCAGGCTGCATCAAGGTAATCTCTTATATGTGTGCACGCTCACAGCAATAAGTAGACTTCCGGTTTTGTCAATATCACTTTCACCCATGTCTGCACAGCGGTCAGAAAGTCATGTAAATGTAAAGAATAAAATAAAAAATAGAACACCTATAATAAAAAAAAACGGATTTGCATTTTAAAAACTGAAAAAAACATTATGAATAAAAAAACACAAAACCCTAATGACAAGTGTTTAAGGTCCCTTTAAGTAGATGAAAACATGTAAAATCATATTAATGCAATATTCATATTTAATAAAGTGTTTAAATATGTATGTTCTATAAATATTTCACATTACAATGTTCTGAACATAGCAGAATATATTCTTTGTATTTCTAAATAGATATTCCTATATATCACTATACCTATAATCATGTATATATATTGTACCAAAATACCATCAGATATAAGTAGAAATATGTATTTATGAATAATAAAACATATTCTTCTATGTGAAGAAAATGGGAATGTGAAATATTCATATTTTGATGTCTGTTTAGCGCACTTGAGTATATGCGATTGGGTTTGCACGCAAGTAGGGTGTTAGGTTTTCCCCATACTTTTTTGCTCCATTGACTTCTATAGGGGAATACGTTAACTCATTTGTGATATTCTAACTTAAGCTTTTTGTGCGTAAAGGGCTAGCGTGTGAGCGAAAACTTTTTTTACTTTCAATTTGTAATATAAGCGTTACCCAGCGCACACAAAAAACTTTCTTCTAGCAGAGTTAGTGCGGGAGCGTTAAATACCGCTCTTCTTGTAATCTGGCCCTTTATATTTCAATACTTAATTTATGCATTTTATTTTAAATTATAATTTCTTTCCATAGGCAGGGAGACTCCACAACTTCATTCATTACTATTGGGAATATCAACACCTGGCCACCAGGAGGTGGCAAAGACACCCCAAGCTAAAGGCTATAAATATCCCTTCCACTCCCCCCCCCCCCCCAGTCATTCTTTGCCTTTCGTCACTATAGGAAGATGGCAAAGAAGTGTTTGAAGAAAATTGTAGTTCATTAATGGGTATGTTCCTTCAAGTATGGACTGGGGTGTTTGAGTAACCATGTAATCCTCTCAGTGAGAGTTGTGGTGAACGCTGGATCTAGATGTCGCAGGGAATGATCTCTGACCACTATCTAGACTTAAAGCTATCACCCCCTGAGAAATCAGTGTTAACGCTTTACACTGTTTTCTCATTATCTTCAGCTCCCTGTCAGATGTGTTTGGTGAGACTGTCAGACCTTGAGGCGCTGTGCATGCTCCACAGCTTTGATCCTGGAGGTTAAGTCCTTTATATTTCTTTGAGGAATTATGCCTAGTATGGCTACAAATTCCCTGAGGTTATGGAGACATTGAATTAAACAGATCACAGTGTGATACTTTATTCTCTTCCGGATATGGGGATATTTAATACCTTTTATTATTTGGAGGTTATTTACTGAGCAGTTGGGGCTAATCTATGTGTGCTGCTTAGCTCCTTGCTAACCGGAGCACATGTGTAAGGTTTTCTTGGGCTCATTAAGAACATTGACAGATGATGCAGGACAGTTTGGGAAAATTTCCCACTGGGGACTTTTTTACTGCTACGCAGCTGATATTGAGCTTTGTGGGGTTTCTCTTTTAGTTGGAGGCGGTCTCTAGATGCGCACCATGTGAAAAGGGCGCTTTTTTCTCTGAAGCAGGTCAGACGTGTGTTCCTGCATAGCGATCAGCATAACGAGTTCTCTGCAGGCATTGGGAGAGATCCTGACTTCATTCCAGTCACGCTTCTCTAGATAGGAGGTCGTGAGTACCTCAGCCAAGGCTGAGGGTAGAGGTGCCACGCTAAGTGTTTAAATTTTTTTTATTTTCGGTTGCTATAATATTGCGACCTTATACCCGCTATGGAGGACTCTGATATTAACCCCTCAGAGGGTTCTGTTTCAGCGATCACTGTGACAAATGCATGCTTATATTGTGAGGAGACTATGGTTTGCCCACCTGCACAATTATGTTCTGTCTGCTTATGTTCTGTGTTAAAGAAGGGGTCTAAATCTGTTTTATCCCCTGGTACTTTTACACGCTCTGAGCCTTCTACCTCTTAGGACTCTGTTTTCCATGAGATGCCTATTCTGCAGTCGCAGTCCCCTTTTAACCCAATGACACTGGCAGTGCCCCACGGCACACATTTATCTCCAGCTGGAGATAATTTGTTGCCAGCAGACTTTACTTCACAGCTTCAGTCTGAGGTATCAGCTGCATTAAACGCTTTGCCTATCTCTGAAAAATGTTACAGAAAGGTTAAGTATCGTTCCACTGACTTGGGGGTTAACACCTCTCTTCAGTCTGAGTTGGCTAGCTTGTCTCACCTTTCTGAGGATGATCTAACTTCGGTTGCATCTAAAGGTGAGCTTTCGGAGTCAGAGGTATCTGAAATTTAATCTCCTACTCCTGAGGAACCAAATTTTAGGTTTAAGGTTGAACACCTCCGCTTTCTCTTGAAGGAGGTATTGTCTACCCTAGAGTTTCCAGAAGCTAAGCTTCCTGAAGAACCTATTATCCTTAAATTAGATAGGGTTTATGAGGAGAAGGCGGCTCCTGAAACCTTCCCGGTCCCCGTACAAATGGCAAAAACTATCTCTAGAGAATGGGAAAAGATTGAAACTCCTTTTTCCCCTTTTTCTACATTTAAGAAACAGTTTCTGGTCCCTGAATCACATTTAGAGTTATGGAACTCTATCCCTAAGGTAGACAGGACCATTTCTACTCTTGCCAAGCGTACTACTATCCCTCTAGAGGATAGCTCCTCTTTTAGAGATCCCATGGACAGGAGGTTGGAAGGCTATCTACAAAACATGTTTCAACACATGGGTCACCTATTTCAGCCAGCGGCTGCTGTGGCAGCAGTCACAAGTGCTGCTACCTACTGGTGTGATTCGTTGTCAGAACTAATTGAAGTTGACACCCCCATGGAGGATATACAGGGCAGGATTAAGGACAGACTGTTAGCTAGAGGCTACAGCAAGCAAAGTATTAAGAAAGCAGAATTTAGAGCTCAATCAACACCAAGACAAGCACTTCTAGCAAATAAACCTGCAAAGACTGATAACCATGTCAGATTTATAGATTTATTACAACATACAATCCGAATTCTAGAGAAATACTAGAAATCATGAATGAGAATTGGCATACAGGCAGTCCCCAGGTTACGAACAAGATAGGTTCTATAGGTTTATTCTTAAGTTGATTTTGTATGTAAGTTGGAACAGGCACTTTTTTTAGGTGAAACTCTAGCCAAACATTTTTTTTAGTTTTGGATAGCATAGGGAAACGTTTGTTTTGCTATCTGTGCCCCTGTTCAGAAAATTTCACATCACTTTCTGTCCTTGTGACAATTGGATTTCGAGTATTTTGGGTTATCCTGGAAAGAAGGATTGTCGATAAAGCTCTATTTTATCCGTTTGTAAGTACGAGTTGTACTTAAGTCGGATGTCTGTAACTAGGGGACTGCCTGTATGTTAAAATAGGATCCAACACTCTCCACAATTCTAGGAGAACAAGTACAAGTGGGTTACAGAAGAGCAAAACACTTAAAAGATATGGTAAAAGCAAGTTATTTCAAAGGCAAAAGAACCAGAAGCACCCTAACCGAAGGCTCCTTCAAATGTGGGACATGCAATGCATGCAGCTCCATGGTTAAAATCAAAGACATAACGGACAGATTCGGCAAATGTCATAAAATTAAAGGCCATATAGACTGTCATATAGAAGGAGTAATCTATGCTCTAAAATTCTGTTGTGAGAAAACATATGTATGTATGGCGACAAGGAAAATCAGGATGAGACTTCAGGAACATCTAAGAAACATAAAAAATGCTAGAAAAGACCTCAAAGATGAAAAAAATATCACTTCAGTAACAAAACATTTCCTTCTCAATCACCAATCAAAACAATCGGAAGTCAGATGTTTTTGAATTCAGAAAATAGAATTGGGAATACGAGGAAGAAACTTAGAAAAAACATTACTTTGTGCAGAAAGCAAATGGATATTCTTACTGAATACTGTTCAACCGTATTGGTTAAATGAACAAAATAATTAATAAATAACCTAAAAACAAAGATCAAGACATTACATAAAAAAATGCTACAAGCATAAAATTAATTCAACATCATTGTATAATTATTACCTAATGGATACTATTATTCAACTATACAAAATTACCAACAAACACTAAATAAAAGGCAAACAAGTATAAATACATTTTTTGCCTATTAGGACACTGCAATAGTCACATAAAAATCACCAACAATCACCTTCACCAATTTAATGTAAAAATAATCTCCCAACACAAAACAAATCCACTGATTTTATTCAGGAAGGAGACAGAATCAACAAATATCACTAAACAAAGAATCGTATGAAACACAATAAATTCCTGTATATCATCAACACTTCTAAAGCATAGAATTTAACTATCACTTAGTCTTCACTCAACAATTATACACATTTTCTCACCTAGTCACAATATAAGTCACCAATTTATTACATTTTAGCAAAAGCACAACAATATACTGTACGTAATGTGTGAAAAATAATGTTGGTAAACAAATGGGGAATACTCATTCACAATCAGAATTCTCACTAGTCTACTCAAAATAAAAGATACAGAACAATTAAGTATAAATGAGAATGCATCTTTTTACTAACAAACTAATATAAACATCATCCAATATTATTGCAGTTGTTTCACAACTCATAATGTAGATGCTTTACATCTTAATACTACATGATTATGTTTATTCCCAAACTTAGCAATAATATTTTTTATATATAATTTTTATATTTCATTGTCCCCAAATTATTATGTTACTCCTATTTTTGAACGTACCATATTCAGTAGACAATCCCAAAAAAAGTGTGTTAATATCCAGATATAATCAATAATAAAACACATCACTTATATGCATACATCTTTATTGTAAAACGTAAGATGCCAGCGATACAGGTCTGATACAATATCAGATCGTTACAATGATGGCGTCATATTTAGGGGCAGGGTTAAGACCTGTCATAAATAGAGGCCGATTGCACCCCACCAGTAATACCCTTTGAGAAAGCCGTTCACACGTTAGGGACCTGTTGTTGAGGAGTTACTGGGAACTCCGGTTTTAATTTCCATTTAGTGTTTGTCCGCATATGCCTCTGAATTTCCATTGATATGATTTGTAAGCTTATTTAAATGCCACTTTAGAAACTAGGAGATAATGTTGAGCGTAACGTAAACTCTATTAGAGAGAGTTTGACTTTTGTCAATATTAACACATCAAAGAACCGGAGCTTTAGTGAGCTCAAATTCCGGACAGCAATTCTCATATCAAGAGAGTATATATAAATATTGCACACATCAATAAGACCGGATGGAATTATGAATGCATCACTTTAGCTTAAGTGTTACTTTTTTGTTATATAATCAGGCAGCCAATATTTAAAATAGCAACATTGGTTGCAAACTATAAGCTTGTTATCACCCGTAAAAACTAGTAAATACACGCCTTGAAACAGATGCTATAGAGGCCCATTTATCAAGCTCTGGATGAAGCTTAAGGGGCCGTGTTTCTAGTGAGTCTTCAGACTCGCCAGAAACACAAGTTATGGAGCAGCGGTCTAAAGACCGCTGCTCCATAACCCTGTCCGTCTGCTCAGAGCAGGCGGACAGGAATCGCTACAATTCAACCCGATCGAGTACGATCGGGTTGATTAACACCCCCTGCTGGCGGCCCATTGGCCGCGAGTCTGCAGGGGCGACGTTGCACCAGCAGCTCTTGTGAGCTGCTGGTGCAATGCTGAATACGGAGAGCGTATTGCTCTCCGCATTCAGCGATGTCTGTCGGACCTGATCCGCACTCTTGGATCAGGTCCAACAGACATTTGGTAAATTGGCCTCATAGTCTATTCACCCATATACCTGTATTAATCTAACAAGGCACATTACTACACACATCTGCACATTACTAATAACAATTCAAACACTTTCATAGCAGTTGTTTCCTCATTGGAAAGTTGGTTAACAAAGTCATTTACAGTCACAACTCAGAGATCAATGTAAACTTATCAATCGTCAGTAGCATTACTGAAATTGCTTTCCAAAATGTGCACTAATTGCTACACTTAGGCAGCACTTTGCCACAAAAGCTTTTTTTCATAACGTTTCACCTTTTACCAACCTGAGTAACCCTGCAACAAGCTACAAGCCTATTGTGCATCTTTTGTTAGCACAATAATACATTGCAGGTACAAACACCTTTCCAATTGTCAAGATATTCTGACTAACTTGATCACAAATTTATAGAGGCTTTTTTGACAAATATAACAGTGTAAATGTTTATAACTGCCCTATTTAATTGTCTTTTCAATTCCAATTGATCACAAGCTCTCAGAGTATAAGTACTACACAAAGTGTTACCAATAATAAAAGAGTTTTCAACAACAATATTATCATTATATGCTTACTCTTTGCCCAAGGGCAAGACACTGAAACTTCATACTCTGGTAATATTTTCATTTATTCTCCTTGTTATTAGTGGCATTCAAGCATCAACCTATCACATATGTGAACTCAAGCACATGCAGAGACAAACACAAGAGTGTGTGTTTTCAATTGTCTTTCCGTTATACTTTGGAACCTTTATTAAAAGTTATATTTTATAGTAGAATCCTTTCCCTTCCTTACTATTAGGGACTTACTGTTTAAATATCTAAAATAACTCACATGATGACAAGACTTTACATGTCTATGACTCTAGAGCAGGGCCGCCATCAGGGGGTGACAGGGGTGACTCCTTTCAGAGGCCAGGGGGGCCCAATGAGGCAAGAACAACTTATTTTACTTAAGTTTGTACAGTCTGTGCCAGAGTGATGACAGATCACTTTAATTTGCAGAGGAGGTAGGACTTACATAGTAAATGTTTTTCTTATTTCTTTGTGCAATTTTGAATTGTAACTTTAAGTGTGGAAGTAGTGGTATGGTGGGGCCAGGGGTTCATAAAAACAATTTTTTTTAGCAATATGCGGCAGTGTATTTATGATTATTTGACAATGCTGTAGAAATTCTATATTTAAGCCATGCAGACATGTTTCTTCCTTAATACACAAATGGTAGGTGCCCTTTTGGCAGATATGAGTTTTTTTTTTATTAATATATATATTTTAATTACATTCCAGGTTACTGCCCCTTTATACAAGGACTTTCCAGATGCATAGAGGCATTTTATCTAAGATTTTTACATCTGCATAAAATGTTATACTCTCAGACTAAGATTGCTCAGTGCTTGAAATGAGACGGTTTAACTTAACACTGTTTCGTTTACACTACAGCTGACTTAATTTTGAAATACATACAAACAAGCCTAAATCCTGCATTTAACCAGATCTAATGGTATGAGACTGAGTATCACAGCTTATGGTTCCACCAAGACCATATCGCGTACAGCATTTTCAAAATCCATAAGTACAGATGACAGATGGGAACATTTGTACACCATATTTGAAGTGGTGCTCTTGGTTGGGGAAAATGGAGGGAAAAACAAACATATGTCAACCTTTCAAATGTACTTTTTCTTCATCTAGCCATCTACCCAGATCATTAATGTACAATTTTGAAATCACAGAATTATTTTTGTTTGCACATGTACAAATATGATTCTTTAAAAAGTGATCTCTTAATTTCTGCATTTTTTTTTATCATGCATGCCACACACTGTTGATTTAGGGGATGCAATGTGCAGACATTTTACCTCCTGTGAGTGTTTCTGTGAGTGTCTGTGTTTATGTCTTTGTGCTTTTGTTTGTGTCTCTATGAGTGTGTATGTATTTGTTTTCTGTGGTTCTCTTTGTGAGGGTGGGTGTGTATGTCTTTGTGCATTTTCTGTGGATGTCTGTGAGGGTGTGTGCGTATGTCTTTGTGCTTTTTCTATGGGTGTCTCTGTGAGAGTGTGTGTATGTATGTCTGTGTATTTTCTATGGATACCTCTGTGAGGGTGGGTGTGTATGTCTTTGTGTGTTTTTTGTGGATGTCTCTGTGAGGGTGTGTGTGTGTATGTATGTATTTATGTCTATGTTTTCTGTGGATGTCTCTGTGAGGGTGTGTGCATATGTCTGTGTGTTTTCTGTGGGTTTCTCTGTGAAAGTGTGTATATATCTGTGCATTTTCTGTGGGTGTCTCTGTGAGGGTGTGTGTATATCTGTGCATTTTCTGTGGGTGTCTCTGTGTGTGTGTGTATGTCTTTTTGTGTTTTCTGAGGCTGTCTCTGTCAGGGTTTCCTTGGGTGTATGTGCAAGTTTGTGTTTGAGTTTGTGTGTGTGTGTTGATTGTCTGTTCCTTTTTAGGACATTTTGACCTTGCTACTGATTATTCACATCTTTCTAAAGACTTTGAGACTAATGAGACCTTTCCGGGAAAATCACCAATTCACCATTTAACCTTTCAATTATTGTTTAGGCAGTTCAGGGTCCTTTCTTTCAGCTGCTGCATTCTGTTGTCATCATTTAGTTGGCCTTTTTCTTGACAAAAAGATAATCAGGACTCCATATTTTGTTTTGTAAATCTCCTTTTTTGACAAAACTGTAGTCTACCTCATTACTTGTCAGGTCAATGTAAACAAGTGCCGAGTGTCTGGGTGTCTGTGTCTGAGTGTGTTTGTGTGTTTCTTTGCGTGTCTGCTAGAGTGTCAATATGTGAATTATTATGTGTGAGTGTGTGTTTCAGTGTATGAGTGTGTCTGTGTGTTTCTGTGTTTGTGTGTTACTACCTTTACAACATTTCCAAGTTTGACTACACTTAAGAATAAAGTGCATATACATTTTAGTCATTTGTTTAAAAATTGCACATGTCTAAGGGGGGGGGGGGCTGATCAATGGTTAAGTCAGGGGCCCATAAATTTCTAGTGGCGGCCCTGCTCTAGAGTGCTAGATGTGTGCACTCTACTAGTAGGTTCTTTACCCATTTGTGTTCTCCAAGGACATGATTAAGGCTCTCAAGATAGCCAACTTCTTTATTTGTGATGCTAATATGCAAATTGTCTGTCTGAATGCTCAGACTTCAGGTTTTGCAGTTTTGTCGCTTAGAGCTCTTTGGTTGATGACTTGGTCTGCAGATATGGTTTCTAAGACCAGACTTCTTTCCTTACCATTTAAGGGGAAGATTTTGTTCAGGCCAGGCCTGGACTCCATCATCTCCACAGTAACAGGAGGGAAGGGTGCTTTCCTTCCCCAGGATA
Source organism: Bombina bombina (assembly GCF_027579735.1). Classification (NCBI taxonomy): domain Eukaryota; kingdom Metazoa; phylum Chordata; class Amphibia; order Anura; family Bombinatoridae; genus Bombina; species Bombina bombina. The sequence goes on along the minus strand of NC_069504.1, from coordinate 770,624,178 downwards.
AGAAGGCAAGAACTAAGGGTCACCAAACCTCAAATTTTTGTTCCTTTCATTCAGACAAAACTCAGCAGACTCAATCCTCCTTCAAAGAGTACTTGGAAGCCCAACCAGTCATGGAACAAATTTAACAGGCCAATAAGACTACAGATAACAAATCTGCATGAAGGACCAGCCCCCGATCCGGGACCGCATCGAGTAGGGGGCAGACTGTCATCTTTTCCTAGAGGCTTGGGTCCAAGACGTTCAGGATCCTTGGGTATTAGACTTTGTTTACCAGGGTTACATGATAGGGTTAAACTCTCGTCCCCCAAGGGGCAGATTTCTTCTCTCAAGATTATCTACAAGACCAGAGAAAAGAACAGCCTTTTTAGACTGCGTTCGGGACCTCCTCTCCTTGGGAGTAATAATCCAGGTGCCCTCATCATAAAGGGGCCAAGGGTTTTACTCAAACCTCTTTGTAGTTCCCAAAAAGGAGGGAACTTATCCCCCTATTCTAGACTTAAAATGTCTCAACAAGTTTCTCAGGTCCCCTCTTTCAAAATGGAGACTATCAGGTCCCTCCTTCCTTTTATCCAGGAAAGGCAGTTCATGACCACTATATACTTAAAGGATGCATATCTTCATGTCTTGATCCACAAGGATCATTTTTAGTTTCTGAGGTTCGCATTCCTGGACCAACATTTCCAATTCATAGCCTTTCCAAAACAACAAAGGTTTTGGGAGCTCTCCTAGCTGTGGCCAGGTCTCAGGCTATAGCTGTAGCCCCGTACCTGGACGATATCTTGGTTCAAGCTCCATCTTTTCCTTCAGCAAGATATTAGACGGAGTCTATTCTGTGTCTTCTCCAAACTCATGGATGGAAGATAAATATAAAAAAAGAGTTCCCTGGTTTCAAGTACCAGTGTTGTTTTTCTCGGAACTATCATATACTCATTATCCATGAAGGTCTTTCTGACGGATAAGAGATGCTCAAAGCTATTGGCAGCATGTCTATCCCTTCAGACCACATTCCTTCGGTGGCTCAGTAACTGGTTTCATGGTGTCCTTCATGGACATTATTGCTTTTGCTCAATTCCATCTCAGACCTTGCCATGTTCTCATATGTTGCATATAATTCTGTTATATTTGGTACTACATTTATGCATTATCCCTTTAATTGTGGGATGTACTATCCCCCTTTATAAGCTGCTCCTATCCATTACTCTTGCTTGTTAATTTGGTAATTTCCCTCAGTAACTGGGAAATCACTGTGCTAGCCTCCATTGTCTGACACACCTCATTCTTAGCTCTTCAAATTCAACTTTCTTCCTGCTATCTTGTTGGGATCAGCTGCTTGTCAATTTGCACTTGGGACCGCCCCTATCAGTGAATGCATCTTCGCGGTCAAACACTCTGCAGCATAGAACACAAGAGACAGGTTCGTTCGTCCCTGCAACCATAAGTAAGTACTTACCTTCTCATTTAAAGTCTTATCATTGCGACACTAGTCCTCAACTTACCGTCTACTAACTTTAATGATAATTTAACGTATACGCTTTAGTATTCAGTCATTCCTTGTGAATACGCTGTCAGCTGTTCCGCATTTATCCTCAAGCCTTCAGTGTTAATGCAACGACTTATAGTGAACACTGTATATTATTCCTGACTATGTTTAAACTATGATATAATTTAAGCTCTAGTCTGTATGCTTTACATATACAAACTACTAAATCTGCACATTTGATTCTTTTCTTCTAGTTTCAATACATAAGACATAAGTAAATGTAAAGTAAACTGGAGGTAAGTAGATATGGGGGTCTTCAAAGGGGTAGGGAAGGGTATAAATAAGCATAAATACAAAGTTAGGGACTTGATTTTATAGCGGTGTACATGGGTTATTAGATTAAGTTTATAAGTAGGTAGGGGTGGAGTAGGTTGCTGTTTATGAAAAAGACAGTGGACAAAGTAATAAAAGATAGGTTTTACACCATAGGAACCCGTCTTATTCGCCTACTTCATGATCCACCTGGTTGTCTAATACAAGCTTAAGGGGTACCGGGAATTATTATAGGACTTGCGGTAGATATAAATTACTTCCATGTGGTAGGACCACTTATGAGCATGTCTCAGACCAGAATAATGTAATGAGAACTAAGGATTGTGTAAACACTCAGTTGCATAGGATACTAGACTAAGTATTACTAAAAATGAGCCTATTAGTGCTAGAATCACTCCCCATATATAATCTATAAATAGCTCTGTATACACACAGATACACTAGAGGCATATGATGGTTGTGTGCTAATATGAACTGGGATAGGGTACATAGACTTACTCAGAAATTAGAGTGAGAGCAAAGTAAACATTGCTAGAACAGAAATTAAAACAGGTTTTTGAGGGCAATTACTTGAGTTTAGTGGATGAGAGGATCTCATCAACTGTGAGCCATTAAGCTTCTGTTTGTGTAGTAGATATAAGCTTGTAAAGAACACAAAATAGATAAAGGAATACATAAATACCAATTCTGGATCATTTGTGTGTTGGGAAACTTGCTCTGAAGCGTGTAAAGATCTTCTCTAGCCTACAACAGATCAGCAACTAGGCTACTGAGCCTTGCAGATATGAAAAAAATATTAACTATGCTCACACATATTAGGACCAGAGTTACAAACATATCCAGGAAATAAGTAGTGAATTTTACAAGTTGAGTGAGTCCATGAGCAAGGTATACAGGGTTGTTCAGTCCGTAAGTTACAACATGAGCAAAGCAATAAAGTAACTGCCCTAAGAAATAACATGGTAATAAAACTTAAATAGGTAAGGAAGTAGTGGGATACAATATTAGAGTGGATAAACGTTTAAAGTCCCTGAGTAGCTTTATTGTGTGGAGTCTATGTTGTCATCAGAGGCAAGAGTTCAATAAACTGGGGAAACAATGGTAGATCTTTTAGTCTCTGAGGCTTTTAAGATGAGACCGTTCAGCAGACCTTGGACTGATAGGTAAGTCTATCCAATTCCAAGATGGAAAGGCTGCGTGTACAGCGATGCAGAGCTCAAAGTCCCCATACAGAAAAGACCTTCTCCCGGGGTCGGCAAAACCTGCAGAAAAATGCTCCAATCGAACAGCTGTGAATCTATCATCCAATCTTTCCACTGTAGTTCCACTAGCCCTTTAGTGAAGAAATTCAGATCTGAGAGCTCCCAATCCCTACCGCAGGAGTCGGCAGCCCTACTATGATCCAGGATCAGGAGTAAGTAAGGTGCTCCTACGTCCTTATACAAGCCGGATTTTGCCTCAGGAGATATCCGAAGTGTCTGAGTCCATTGCATCAGTGACTGTGCTGTGGTGTATCTCTTGATTTGTGGCGTCTTCTTATGGCTTCTGTCCGGAAAATCTGTAAGGCAGTAGTTATCTAACTCTTGCGAACCAACCCCCAGATCAGTGTTGGGTCCGTGAGGACTGATGTCTCGCCAGGATAGCTGTTGTGGGCATGTCAGGGGTTGCTCTAACAATGTGCTTTCCAACTCTAGGCTCTTCAAGTTATTTCCGCCTTCTCCGTGTACTGCAGAATTTAGTGTGGCACTTAGGTCGGAGAAACAGTTCCCCATCTGTAGATCAAAGACTTGCAAGAGAGCGTGTATCTCCCTAGAGGCTTCCTCCATTGTGAACAAAGTAATACGTACACGTAGGTTAATAGCTGACAATTTAGGATTTTACCCGGTATACTGAGTGTTAGTATCAAGGGCTTTGAATATGGCTGCCACCTAAGCCCTCAATATGCCAAATTAGGGTGATAATGGTATAGGTGCAGGAGGCTTTGGATATGTCAGATAGATATTATAGTACCAGGCATGTAGTCTGAATTCTGTGATAATAGTCAGGTTTATCTAGCGTAGTCTCGAGAGCTCCAATCTTGCATCATGATGCAGCCAGGCCACGCCCCGAGCTGGCCCATTTTTGGTTCCGCACCTGGGTAACACTTTCTAATTGGTGTCTGAAATGTAGACACCAATTAGCAAAAATGGTCCAGCTCCTAAGCTTATATTGAAATAAAGCTACCAAGAGAACGAAGAAAAATTGATAATAGATGTAAATTAGAAAGTTGCTTAAAATTGCATGCTCTATCTGAATCAATAACGGTTAATTTTGACTAGACTATTCCTTTAATTTATTTCTAGAAACATGTACACTAGTTTTTCAGCATAGCTCAATAATAATCATGCCAAACCTTCCCTTCCCCCCTTTTTTTCTCCTCCTCTTTATCTCTCTAGATCACCCTACCAATTCTTGTAAAAACCAGTGTTAGAACACTTCTCTTTTAAGTGGTCGCAGCCAGCCCCGGTTCTACCAAGCCGTATACTGGAATATGTCTTGCAAAATAGGCAATGTCGTGTCACTCATGGAATGAGAAACTGTCCAGGTGTCTTGCTTATCAGTCTTTTCAACCGTGTGTACCTCTCAAAAGAAAAAGATCCACAATTGTGCAGTAAATTCTCAACCACCGTAGTCACAAATAGTATACTCACAGGGTTAAAGTGAAGAATGCGCGTTTATTAAAGCATCAACAGGACATCCACTTGGTGCAGTTGAATAAAAAAAAAGTTATACACATTTCAGCTATACATAGCCTTTTTCAATAGCACATAAAAACAATATTTAACAAGCTGTTATGGCTTAGCAATGGAATGAATCCTATAAATAGTTTTCTTAACCCTCCCTACCTTCCTCTTGGCACTCCCCAAAACAGATGTGCTGAGTTGGTTTACATCAGGGTAAACCTAACTGTTCTGTTGTCAAGTGATCTACATGAAAAATACTGAATCAAATATGCCATATGTATTTATATGCTTTTTTGCACATCATCTCTCAACAGAAATGGCTTACAATCTAAGTTAGGGTTTCATTAATAGCCAATTTACATCATCATAGCAGTTTACATTGTAGCAATGTTTACATAAACCTGTATCGTCATTACATCAATAGGAAAACGTAGGACACGAACATGTGATTACTGTTATCCAACCAGTGAAGCATTTTGTTTTTAGTTCACAATCGAGCTGTACATTCCGTTTAGTTCTTAAACAAGTCCACTGTGTCGGCAAGGCACGTGAACTCTTTATCCAATTGGATTCTTACTTTAGATTTCAATGTTCCGCTATTGGTGCGACTTTTTGAGCCTCAATATGTTTTTTTGTTGTCCTTCATATTTAAGGCAATACAGTTTATTTGTCCATTTTAGATTTTAAAAGAACTCTGAAGTAAAAGTAGGACGGAAAAGACAGGTATTAGTGACAATAATTGATTGCAATACAAATAACATATAAAAATTAAAACAACCGTGAAAGTTGATTAAATCGTGATTCTGTCCTAAATTATAAAAAAGCTTCCCTAGAGAAAATAAATCTAAATCGATGAAGCATAATTAGCTAACCTCATTAGTGGCGTTAAAGTGATCATCAATATTAAATTATTATTAAATAAATGCTGCTATTTTTGTATCTTTGTTGAGACCCCACTCCAAAAGTTTTAATGTTAAAGATCCATCACATTTACCTTTTCAAAAGCAAAGATTCCAAATTGCCACCCCTCCATGGTCGATTAACCTTTTCTATGTCAATCCATTCTAACTTGGGGCCCATTTGATTAAAAGATGTACATTGATTACAGTGAATTGGCACCCCATGGTCAGTTTTCCTTTTCTCTATTTTATTAAAGTGTTCAAGTATTCTAGTTTTCATAAATCTAGAGGTTTGACCCAAGTACTGTATTTGACAGCTGCATGTTAATAAATATATGACATTTGTCAATTTGCAACTGATAAAATCTTTAATGACATATTCCTTTTTTGTGACATAATTTTACTATAGTTACATGCTTTACATCTCCCACAAGAAAATAATCCAGTTAGATTATTCAAGGATGCTACTAAGTTTTTAACTGAATTAGTTTTATGAAATATAATTTTAGGTTAAGAGGGGATGGCTTCCTTTAGGACCTCATCCTTTTCCAAAATGTGCCAGTGTCTTGCAATAATATTATTATTTTTTTTTAAATCTTTATTGATGGTTGTGACAAAAAAGGGAAAGTGTTAGCCCCCTGATTACTACGCTGTCATCTTTACTTTTTTGTTGTATATCATATCTATCTTTTTTAATTTGACCTCTATCATACCCTTTTTCTACAAACCTCTGTTTAATAAATTTAGATTGTTGTACATAATCTTCAATATTGCTACAATTCCTTTTAATTCTGTTGAATTGGCTTTTTGGTATTGATTTAAGCTAACTTTGATGGTGACAACTAGTTTTATTAATATATGTATTTACATCAAAGGCTTTAAAGAAAGTCTTAGTGGTTATTTTGTTGTCTTGAGCCTGTATTACCAAGTCAAAAAATACTACCTCTGTCTTGTTAATAGATGGGGTAAATTTTAATGCCAAATTATTCTCATTAACAAAAGCTATGAATTTCTGAATTTCATCTATTCCACCTCTCCAGACGCATATGATATTGTCTATATAGCGATGCCAGGACACCAAGTTTGCACCAAAAGGATTGTTATTCCAGATTGAGTGTGACGCAAAATAATCCATGAAAATATGTGAGGATTCCAGTCCTCCTTTTCTTTTTCGCCAGTGATCACATGTTCTGTGCTGCTACAACCCCTATCAAATCACCTTAAACAGGTGCTTAGTTATTGTGCTTTCATGCAGAAGCTACGCCTATCCTGTGTCTCTCCAGACTCAGAACGATATTAGGATTAAATCTACCGAATCTACATCTCTGGAATATATTCCATAAGCTAGCAAACTAGTCGTTAGAGGATTCTCCTCATCTCTGTTGTTGCAGTGTTCAGTGTGGTTTGAGCTACAATACCTGCCGTTAGCATTGACCTCCGGACTTCCAAGTTATTACAAACAAAGACACTGCAGACTGCTGCATAGCAAGAACTTTCATTACCATTTCGTCTGAACTCAGCCTCACTTCATACAGACTCCTATACCACGCTCCTTGTCTATGTTCGGTTGAACCGTTCCTGTTTCGGAACTCGGACACGCCCCTGTTTACCTGAGACATTCCTCTAGCTGTATATAAGCTTTTACCCTCGCTCCTGAACTCAGCTGCTTGAATTTAAGTTGCAACTTCTTAAGTAATTTGTTGCAAGTATAAACCAATCCCCCTACCGATCAAGTTCACTGAAGTAACACTGGGCTGTATTAAGAGATAGTTCAGTATCTGAAGTGATACATATACTTACTTAGGCATTCAAGGTTTGCAGTTGAGATCCTGAAAATAACCACTTCATTACAAAATATTAGCATAACTTGGTGCCCATGGCTGTACCGCAAACCTGAAGATAATCATTTTTATTGAACCAAAAGAAGTTGTGAAATAAAATAAATTCTATGACTTCTAAAGTGAAATTAAGCATACATTGATTTAGATTGGGATCTTGTTGTAATCTCCATCTAATAGCTTACAACCCCATATTATGCTCAATAATTATGCTGAATAAAGCAAGGTTACGTCTATTGTGACCCATACATAGTTCTCTTCCCATTTTAAATCATTTAGAATTTGCAATATATGTTTCGTATCTCTCAAATACGACTTTACTTGTTGTGCATAAATTTGAAGATGATAATCTAGATAAGAGGATAAATTAGAAGTCAAAGAGTCTATACCACTTATAATAGGGTGCCCAGGGGGATTTGTTGGATCTTTATGCAACTTAGGTAAAAAATAAAAGTTCGGTGTAATCAAATCATCCTTTAGTAAAAATTAAAATGTCTGTTTATTTATTAATTAATTCTCCAATGCCCTCATCAATATGATTGAAAGATCTTTATAGCACTAATTTTTCGGGTTCTTTTTAAGAATTTTATGTGTGTGTTCATCACCTAATATTCTATTAGATCCTTGTAAGTAATAGTCACGACTCACTATAACAATCCTCCTTTGTCGGCTCCTTTTATTACAATGTCCCCTCTCTTTTGCAGCCCTTGTAACACCACAAATTCATCTTTTGTTAAATTATTCTGATTATTGTGAATTCTCTTACCAATTTGTTCTTCAAAATCTTTCAATATTAATTTGCCAAATACCTCTAGATTGGGACCTTTTGCATTGGCGGGATACATTTTATTTTGAAAGTATATACTTTCTTAGGAGATTTCTTTTTTACAGGGTTCTTTCCTTTCTTTTGAAAGATTGTGATTTGCAAAAAAAGTACTTGTGGCGTTATCTTTATTCAGAAAAAAAACATTTAACAGTCAAAGAGCGCAAATACTTCTGAGTATCTAGAAACAACTGAAAAAGAATTTACATTAGAAGTAGGTGCGAGTATACTATTTGTGAAAGTGGTTGTGAATTTACTGCACTATTGTGGATCCTTTTCTTTTGGGAGGTACACACGGTTGAAAAGACTGATAAGCAAGACACCTGGACAGGTTCTCATTATCTGAGTGACATGGCGCTGCCTATTTTGCAAGACAATTCTTGGCACCAATTTCAACTCGTTTTTTTTTTTTACTGCACTCTTCTTCTGTACTCAGTCTCTTTTTTCTCCTGTTTGTATTAATAGTCTATTGGATTTGGTGGTGAACCCTCTATTTATTTTCACAAAATAGTGATTTGTTTTACTTGACTTGTTTAAACATTAGTAAATGATGACAGTGCAGAGCTGCTAAAAAAATCTATTTATTTCAAAATCATTTAAAATTTCATGGCTCGCATGGAATATACACAATAAAAACTTAAATTATGCTTACCTGATAATTTTCTTTTCTTCTGACGGGAAAAATCCACAGCTGCATTCATTACTTTTGGGAATTCAGAACGTTACCACAAGGAGGAGGCAAAGTAACCCCAGCCAAAGGCTTAAATAACTCCCCCACTTCCCTCATCCCCCAGTCATTCTACCAAGGGAACAAGGAACAGTAGGAGAAATATCAGGGTGAAAAAGGTGCCAGAAGAAGAAACTAAACTACGGTCGCCTCATCGATAAAACACGGGGGGAGTTTTGAACTCTACCCGTCATAAGAAAAGAAAATTATCAGGTAAGCATAATTTAAGTTTTTCTTCTTAAATGGGAAGAGTCCACAGCTGCATTCATTACTTTTGGGAAAACAATACCCAAGCTATAGAGGACACTGAATTCAAACAAAGGGCGGGTACAGAAGGAGGTCCCTTAGAACGGCACCACAGCCTGGTATTACCCATAAAAAAAACAGTATAAAAAAGAAAACAAGGTAACTGCCCATCAGTTAAACAACCAGCAAAGCTGTGCTGGAGACCACTCAAATCTTTAGATTCCACGAACTACCTGAAGGAAGTATCTCCCCCTACCCCCAAAGGAGAAAAAGGAGTACCCGAAGGAGATCCAAAGGACCATCAGACTTGTGAAGAAAACCCCAAGACAAGCGAAAAAAAGGTTGTGACAAGACAACCACCCAGGAGAAAAACTCTCTAAAAAGATAAGATCCTATCCCCCAGAGTGAAACTCCCAACCAATGAGAGAACGGTCATGAGGAAGAACAAAATCCACCCTCAGATCCTCTGACACAACACCATATGACTGATGGTGTGCCAAGGAGCCACAAGCTCCCTAGAACCCTAGCCCAGCAGATACAACTGCTAAAACTAGTCACATACAGGTAGGAAACCCATATAACGACCGAAGGTAACCCAGAGCCCACCGTCAGGCAGGAGGAACTAACTGTCCCAGCAGAAAAAGGGGTTCTCTGTGAAACACAGAATCACAATGGACAGACTCGCAAGCTCCAGCTCTAGGGCAGCAAAACTGACCCTAAGCCATCATGGGACCCCATCACACAGAGTGCTGGATATCGACAACAACTCCCGTCCAGGATAAATCCGGACCCCAAAAAGACATCCAACACCAGCAGTGAACGGAGGGCCTAAGAGGAACAAACCTCTGACCAACTACTAGCATTAGGCATGCTACCACGACTGCCAAACAGCTATGAGCACACATTCCAGATGCAATAGCTGCAGCTGGTTGCAAACCGCAAACCTTCTGCTTGCTAGGCAGCTAGGAAAACCATCCAGCCACTACAGGTGGCCCATAATAGATACATTGTGCAGGGGTCCGGAACCCTTGCACATTTCCATTCCCTAAAGAAGGAGCACTCCCAAAAGAGAGAGATAGGGCATTGAGCCATAACGATACCCTAGTACCAGAGCCAGTCTCCATAGCCTCCAGCACGCAAGGGAGGAAGAAAAATCCTTGAACGAGAAGATAGAACCCACAGGGTCTCCAGGGATACCATAAGACTTCTAAAATCCTCCCCAAGAGGCCAAATGCCAAGGGGACCACTTCCTCAGCCATAGACAGGACGAAGAGGCTTAAAGAGAAACAGTAAGCAATGCCATTGAGCAATAACTCAACGAACAATACCACCAGCTCAGTTGAGACAAACTACCTTGACTCAAAATGCAAAAGTTGCCACTGGCGACAACTGAAAGATGCATCCAAAAATCATCAAACTAACCTCCAGGCAAGAACCAAAGCTCCCCTGAAGGGACAAGTGGATGTTCTAAACCCTAAGGTTTGAAACTGAACTGCCCAGGACCAAATCAAACGATCCAGACCCAAAACTCAGTCAAGAGACATGGCCCTAAGCCAGACCCCCCGAAAACTGGGGCAGGCCGTATGACCTGAGGAAACCCCAGATGACCTAATACGGAGAGAGCACTCTAGGTAGTGCATTCGCAAGGAACTCAGACCAAGAGCAAAGACAAATATGTAGACAGGTCTAAGACATGGCAACCCACACTCGTAGGTTCAGCTGAACCCTGGACCCTCTGCACCCCAGAGAACAAGAGCCTAGAGTTTCAAGAGCAATGCTCCAAGAAAAATTATCTTTTAATTGCAATTTGAATACAAAGTGAAGAGACAATCAGCTGCAGCTGGATTCAAACCCTCCAGGGACCCCAAAGGTCACCAGGGACAGGGCTCCATATAATGGAGAACACCCAACAAAAGCTGGATTCAAACTCGCAACCTTAGCCATGTGGGCAACTGGCAACTCACTAGGTTACCCGGCATGCTGAACAAGCCCCTTAGACGGAGCGCCAAATCCTCATAGGATCACCCTCCCGGAAATCCCTGTACCACACAAGAAAGACCATAGAAAACCCCACAACTCCTCAGCAGAGCAAACCAGGGGCGGTTGCCGGGGAAAAAAAGGGGGAGAAACTCAACCCCTGCGTTCCCTCTTATGAGAGCATGCGATACACAGAAACAAGGGAAGACGGACATATCCGCACTTCCGAACTCAGATGACCGGACCACCCTAAAAGGGAAAAAAGCAGTCCCAGTAACTTCAATAGGTATGGGAGACTACCACAAGAAAAACAGACACCCATAAGATACCAAGATACAACAAAAAGATGTCATCCAAACTTTTACCCGGGCTGTCCAGCGGTCATTCACCCCTCCAAACCCTTGGGAATGGGGAAACTCTGGTTCCGAGGCCAAAGACCTCCAGAACCCATGAGGAGACATAGACAGGTCCGCACCCGGACCCCAACTTAAGGAAAACGGTAGAGGAATAAACCCTCCGACTCCGTTCACCGAAGACGAGGAGCAGGTTGACGTATAAAAAACGAAAACACTGCCTCAAGTAATAGGATAAAATAAACATAACACGAACACTTCATCAAAGTGAACGACTCAACACCCAACAAGATAACAAGCACCCTGGTACCACGTGGGTGACATGAACCATAATGAACAGCAGCTAGCGCCCAACCAGTACCTGCCTGTTACAAGGAACTCCCCTGAACAGTCCAAGGTCCAAGAACAACAAGGCCCCAAAGGGAATCGATAAACTATAAACATATAGAAATGCGCAGCTTGGATGCACATGGGACCACAAAATCGCAAGTATCAGTTCCAGAGAAGAAATGTTCCCACAACGGACAATCATAACAGACATGAGCTTCATAAAACAAATCAAATATATCCTAACTGGATTAAAAAAAAAAGAAAGGCAGCACCCGAGGGTGAACGACCAAGGAAAATGGCACGCCAACCGACCAACCCATTAGAGGCCCCATCCTCCCAATCTCAGAACTGGAACAGATACTTAAAAGAAAGAAAAAAATGAAGATGATAAAGAGATTGACTTCATCCCTACACGTCTAACCCAGTTTGCCGTCCGGCACAGAAGACCGAGAATCCCTCTGCCTAGTAGGGCTGGAAACCTCCAGCACCACCAAAACATGCCTTAGTAGAACACAAAGATGTGCCTGTCTATAACAGAAGGCAAAATGATCCCCCACCGGGTCAATGGACGTCCCCGGCCCAAGGGTAGGGCCCCTGAAGCCTCAGAGGCCATCACTTCCCCAGAAGGTCTAACTGACTCAAGTGATCCCACGCCCGATGAACCCCAGTTAACAGAACATGGACAGAATCTTAAAAATATCTCTCTAGGGAGATATAAATGTGCCAATGCCATAGATATGGCCATGCAGAACCATACTGTAACCTCTGGAGGAAACCAGCCGCCTTCCGGAGGAGTAATGTCCGTAGGGACACCTGCTTGTTGCCTCAAAGGACATGGAATCCTCAGGGGCGGATAGCTCAGCACACTCTAAATTCCCTGATTTGGGGGTAGAGAGTACTCTAGAACGGCAATCGGCACTTGGAGATTGTAATTATGGACAAACACTAAAGGTACCTTTCACCCCCAATGGTTGGAGCACTCACCACCTCCCGTGACAACGAATAGACTCCCTCCGTTGCCACTCAGTCAAGGTGCTTAAATGGAATATGTGACCACACCTGTCAGAAGGTGCATCATGAAAGCCAAAAAGCGCACCAGTCCCTAGGACAGCGCAATCTGATGATATAAGGCTGTTATGTCTGAATAGCCATGAGCCCAAGAATCACTGCACATTAGCAGATAAAATCACATAACAAACATGATTAAAGTCCCCCCTGTTCAATAACCCCCCTCAGGAGATATTAACCCTTGATTCCATTTAAAATAAAGGAGTCCCACTGGGGCCCTGGCTTCTTTCATTAACATTACATTCATATAAAAAAAAAAAAAAAAAATAGATGTATATAATCTCTCTCCCCCGGCCCCCACACCACTCGCACTACAGCTTCCTCTTAGGTTTCGGCTGTTTTCCTAAAAGAATACCAGAATTGTTCTTGTATAGTGTTTGGGAGGGAATGTATCAATTTTTCCCATTTCTTCCTATATTCTCTGCTGGTAAAATCATTCAATTCTTGAATATCAAATTGTTCAATAATAGCTTGTTTTATCAGAAAATTTTTCCAGTCTACAAAATTAGGTTTTTTACTATTCTTCCAATTTCTAAAGATTATACTTCTAGCCGCAAGTATTGAGATATTTATAAATCTCCAGTCTTCCCCCCATTCTTTGACCCTTAGTAAAAGTATTATGTGTTCTAATGTGAAGATACTAGATCTCTTTAGTATTTTACGTAGCCAAAACTCAATTTTAAGCCAGAATTGTCTAATTATAGGGCACTCCCAAATCATATGTATTAAATCTGCTTCAGTTTGACTGCATTTAGGACATTTATTAAATTGTATTACCCCACTTTGCGCCCCTCTCTGGCGTGTAGTAAGTGCGGTATAATAACTTTAAGTGAGCTTCTCTCCAGGTTTCGGATATTGTTGTTTTAGCCACTTGGGAGATTGATTCTTTTATCTTTTCATTAGACTCGCCTAATTCGGTAATGAAGGGACTCCAACTATTCGTTATATTACCTAAGTTATTTAGACCTTCTTTAACAGAGATAAGTTTATACCAGGGTGAAATTGAACTCACTCCATGCATAACCATTTTTATCCATGATTCAATTTTTTCCCATCCCCAATTCCACCCATTTTCCCTGATCAATTGCTGAGCATAATGCCTGACCTGGAGATAGGCGAAAAAATCTCTGTTATCTATGTGGAAATCAGTTTTCAAAGAGTCGAATGATTTAACAGTCTTTCTTTCTTTATCTAGTATTTGCCAAATAAATTCTAACCCTTTAGCCCCCCAGCTCTGAAAAACAGTAGAATTAAAGCCCCCTGGGAAAGCTAAGTTATTTTGTATTAATAGATATTTGGACATCTTATATTCTATTCCTAAGATAATACACAACTTCTGCCAAGCTATGATGGGATTTACAATAGTTTTTATATTTTTAATATTTGTTGGCAGTCTTCGCCATGGGCAGTGTATCAAATTCACCAAGTTATGAGGCATACAGAAATTCCTTTCAATTTCTGGAATTGTGAAGTACGAGACCCCTGTTATCCATTCTACCACTATCCTACTTAACATTATCCAGTTATAATGTTCCAAGTTTGGGAGAGCTAATCCACCCATATCTCTTTATAAATATAATTTATTCATAGCTATTCTTGGTTTCTTATTATTCCATATGAATTGCCTTACCGCCACCGAGATCTCTCTGATCTCTTTCTTTGACATCGGGATGGGAAAGTTTTGAATTAAATACAATATTTTTGGGAACATTATCATTTTAAATGTGTTAACCCTGCCAGTGAGTGATAAGGGTAATTTTTTAAATCTTCTTTTAATTTTCTAATCAGGGGTGTATAATTTAAGCTATACAATAGGTCCTCTTGAGTTGAGATTAAGATTCCTAAGTACCTTATACTCTCTCGAGCTAGCTTAAAATAATTTCCTGGGCTCCAATCTTTATCTTCCCTTAGTATCATCAATTCAGATTTGTTTATGTTAATCTTATAGCCTGAAAAGGTACTAAAGTCTTCTATTATTTCCAAAACTAATGGGATATTAACTTTGAGATTGCGAACGTATAACAATAGGTCATCTGCATAAAGGGAGACTTTACTCTCATATTTGCCCACCATTATGCCCTGTATTCTTTCTCTTAACATTATGGCTAGTGGCTCTATAACTACATTAAATAGTAGCGGTGAAAGAGGACAGCCCTGTCTAGTGCCTCTCTCTAACAATAGGTTTTTTGATACCTGGCCATTCACCAAAATTGCAGTGCATGGTTTTCTGTAAATATTTTTAATCAATTGTATTATAGTTTCTGGGAACCCAAACTCTGACATTGAGGTGAATAAATGGTCCCATTCCACTGAGTCAAAAGCTTTCTGTGCATCTAGGGAGAGTATAGCTAAACTAGGTCTGTCCCCTTTCATGTTTTTATCTTTATGTTTTTGAGAATGTTTTTCACTTTTCGTAGAATCTAGCACTAAAAACAATTTTTGTAAATTGGAGGCGGAGTTTCTTCCTACCATAAAGCCCGTCTGGTCAATATGAATAATAGATTTTAATACTGCCTGAAGTCTGTTTGCGATAATACCGGTTAAGATTTTGTAATCCGAGTTCAACAAGGATATGGGTCTATATGATTCCATCAGTGTGGAATCTTTATCAGGTTTTAAGATTAACGTGGTCCAAGATGCCGTGAAATTGGAAGACATTTCTTTCCCTTTTATAAAGTAATGGTTAAACAGTGTAGTTAAAGTTGGAACTATACCCTCTATTAATAATTTATAATACTCATTAGGTAATAGATCTGGACCTGAAGCTTTGTTATTTTTTAACTTCTTGATGGCGTTGCTAACTTCTTCTTCTGATATTGGTTTGATAAGTTGGTTTCTTTCTATTTCATCAAATTTTGGTTTTGTTATTTTAGCCCAGAAATCATCCTTATTTTCGAGGTTCAATTCTCCCGAACCATAAACCTTTTGATAATATTCTTTAAACAATCTTAAAATGTCTTTCGTCTTATGTTCTATCTTCCCCTTTGTCATTATCCCGCCATCATGATTATGTCCTTTAGCTCTCCTTACCAAGTTAGCTAGGAATTTCCCTGTTTTATTTCCATGTCTGTAAAATTTTGCTGACAGCCTAAGTTCTTCTTGGGTAGTTTTATTAAGAAGCCAGATGTCCCTAGCCTCCTTAGCGTCTATAAAGTGTTGCCAGTTGGTGCTATTTGATTCCTCCAAATACTTATTATATGCTGAAGATAATCTTTTTAACATTTCCTTTTCTTTAATTTTTTGTTTTCTCTTTCTATTGCTCAAAAAAACAATAACTTCACCACGCATTACTGATTTTGATGCTTCCCAAAATATCTCTGGTTTTTCCAAGTATTCTACGTTATTTGTATAAAAATCCTGCCATTTTGTCATCAACATATTTTTAAATTCTCTGTCATTAATCAAATACTTAGGAAACCAGAATCTTCTCATGGGGGAGTTATCATTATCCAGGCTAATTTTAAGAATTATTGGGGCATGGTCTGATATTATTATGTCTTTTATTTCTGCATCGACCTCGAGGCCAGTTAATTTCTCTGAGATCATAAACATATCTATCCTTGAAAACGTCATATGAGCCTTTGAGGCACACGTATACTCCCTGCCAATTGGATTCCTCTCTCTCCAGATATCTTTCACTTTAAGATTAGCTATAAATTTACTGAGTAACTTAGCCTCAAGCTTATCTCTTCTAGTTTTCCTCCCGGTATCTCCTTTTCTAGCTCTGTCTAGAGGGATTTGAAACACCATGTTAAAGTCACCCCCTAGGATAAGAACCCCCTCTGCCTTTTCCAATATCTGGGATTGGAGTTCTGACCAGAATATTGGATTGTAATCGTTGGGACCATAGACGTTACATATAGTAAATTTTCTTCTCTCAATTACCAATTTTAGAATCATATATCTTGCTTCTGAGTCTAGCTCAGTGGATAAAATAGTATATTGTAATTTTTTATTCAAAAGAATTGCTACCCCTTTCTTTCTTTTGCTGCATGGGGTTCCCACTACTTCTCCCACCCAGCCTGCTCTCAGTTTGAGCAGTTCTACTTCTTTCAAGTGTGTCTCCTGGATGAGGGCAACATCTGCCTTCAGACTCTTAAGCTGAGCCAGAATTGTTTTCCTCTTCATCGGGGAGGTTTTTTTTTTTTTTTTTTTTTTCTTTCTTCTTGTCTGTTTGAGTGTTTGTATGTCAGTTCTGTTTTTTTTTTTTTTTTGGTTTAGGGTAGGGTGATATGAGGGAATAAAATTATCCTAATATAAGTACAGAACGTAGGATGGCTTACACTGTATGAAATAACGTTGGATAAAAAGTAAGCTTTAGGATTAAATCACAAGGGCTTAGGTTGTATAAAGCGGGAAATGGTTGTACACCTTGCATGGTGAAAAGCGGGCCTGAACGAAAGGCTGTTCATTTGTTTATTATTTACATTCGGTAATGCACCCTGCGAGGTGAAAGGTAAGCCCAATTGAGAGGCCATGTATTTATATTTTTGGATTATAAATAAAATATTTGAAAATCAAAAAAACATTACATTCATATATCGAAATAAAATGAAACGATCTTACCGGAATCTACGCCGTGGAACAGGAACACGGCCCTTCAAGTGTGACAGATAGTAGCGTCGCCTCTGACATGGACTTGAGAGAATAAAGGCAGGCACCGAAACTCATCAACGCTGATTGCCCAGGAGCTGTTAATATGAGTCGGGATGGTTTTGCAGAAGAAATCCCCTGCATCTCTGGACTCTAACTTTCATCCATGCCCTCACTGAGAGGCTGACAGGACTACTTAAAACTCTCCATGAGAGACTATCTTCAATCTTCTGACACTTCTCTGCCAACCTACTGAGACGAAAGGCAAAGAATGACTGGAGGATGAGGCAAGTGGGGGAGGTATTTAAGCCTTTGGCTGTTGTGTCTTTGCCTCTTCTTGGTGGCCAGGTTCCTTATTCCCAAAAGTAATGAATGCATCTGTGGACTCTTGCCGTTTAAGAAGAAAAACAAGCATGGACATGCCAGGCACATCTTACGCGTTTTGGCCCTGACAGCCTTAATCATAGACTGAGTGCCGTTATCAAATGTGCAAAATTTAAACACACACCTCCTTCTCTATTGGTTGAGCAAATGTCCATGCTATAGGTCAATGCTGGAAGCTTAAAGGAACACTGAACCCAAATGTTTTCTTTCGTGATTCAGATAGAGCATGCAATTTTAAGCAACTTTCTAATTTACTCCTACTATCAAATTTTCTTCATTCTTTTGGTATCTTTATTTGAAATGCATGAATGTAATTTTAGATGCCGGCCCATTTTTGGTGAACAACCTGGGTTGTCCTTGCTGATTGGGGGATATATTCATCCACCAATAAAAAAGTGCTGTCCAGAGTTCTGAATCCAAAAAAAGCTTAGATGCCTACTTTTTCAAATAAAGACAGCAAGAGAATGAAGAAAAATTGATAATATGAGTAAATTAGAAAGTTGCTTAAAATTGCATGCTCTATCTGAATCACGAAAGAAAAAATTTGGGTTCAGTGTCCCTTTAAAGGGACCTACACACTTTAAAACACATATGAATGGCGGATCTTCTTAGGTATCACCACTTATTCAGCATATAAATATCTTAAAGGCATTGCTACAACAAGTTACTGCATTGTTATAAAATCCCTTGCCCCATTGGCATCATATTTATTGTGTGAGTCCTCAACACATACTTTTCTATATTGTTGTGCTTACTGATTGTACTAATGCTAATATTAATATTGCACAGTTTTTTATGGCCACTAAACTAAATGATCCCTTGGCAATATATGGGTACAAACTGTGTTACCTAACCGTACAGTAAAGTACAATAATCAGGACCCCTATAAAGGCCATTCAAGGACCTTAAGTTATAAGGAGGACTGAACGAATATTGTAAAGGCTGCTATAACTACTGCACTGTTCATAAATTGAGACATTGCGCATACTTAATTCAATGTAACTAGGGGGACTGAATCTTTGGAAAGGGAGTATATCTGGTATTACTGCCTGTCAGTAGTTAATAATGTCACCCTCAATATTCATACCTAGGGGCCTACATGTTCTGAGCGTAAATATCCAGAAAGCTTCCTTCCTAAATAGCTCTTGTATCCTGTCCCCTCCCCTAGGTTTGGACAAAATGTTATCTATCACATCCATGAAAAACTCTTGACACTGCCCTGATGTTCGTAGATAAGGTGCTTGGCCACACCTGTACAGGTATCTCCCTTATCTATATCTCTGAGATGCTCCCTAAAGCTCACTCTTGCCTCTCCAGAGGTACAACAGATCTATTGCACCTTACATTCTTCACATGTAATCATATAAACTACAAATTCTGTTCTACAATTAGTGGAATAGTTATGCCTCTACACCTTCTGTGTATTACTTGACTGGAAGGTTTAACGAGTTTGTGTGAAATCGCACACTATGTAACTCCACTGCAGCCAACTGCTCTGTTTCTTAGGTGTTTTCAACATACTAGGTGATAGAACATTGCCAATTGTAACATTTTCCTAGGCACAGCCCTTATACACTACACTTTTTAATAGATCATCTGCTCTCAATATGGGTAAATATTTCCGTAAAATATTACAGATTGATGGAAACTGGTTGGAATATGTGGTTACAAATGTTAATTGCTCATCATTTGAACTGCTAGTATTGGTTTTCTTAGGCTTGGTTTTTAAGAGTGTTAGCCTATCTATCCCTTTAACCTCATTGAAGGCTCTAAGTATAGGTTTCTCAAGATAGCCCCGTGCTCTCAATTTCGACAGCAACACCTTACTCTCCCTTTCATCTGTGCAATTACGCTTGATCCTTTTGAACTGGCCCCTGGCCCCTCTATAATTTAAATGGTGAGGGTGGCAACTCCTGGCATGAAGCAGGGCATTAGCTGCTATCGGTTTGGTGTATAAATTGGACACCACCCATTTCCTGGAGGCATATCCTTCTAAGGACACATCAGGAAAGGGACTGTGTTTTGTGGTAGAATGACGTGAACTGTAGGCCTACTATATTACTGTTCAGATAGGTAACAAAGGATCTACTCTCTTCTTCTGTTCCTGACCAAATTAACAGAAGGTCATCTATATACGTTCTGTATGTCTCAATTTTCCCCCGGTAGGGGTTCCATCTGCATAGATGTGGAACAGCTCCCACCAACCCATAAAGATGTTGGCGTAAGCTGGAGCAAACTTAGCTCCCATCGATGTCCCACATCTCTGCAGATAGAAAACCCCACTGAACTCAAAGTAATTATTGGTCAGTAAAAACCATAGGACCTACTTTATGTAGCTTTTAAGATCAGCATCGTAGTTGCTGAACATATCCATCACATACTCAACTGCTCTAATCCCTTCCTGGTGTGGTATGGCCGAATAAAGCCAGACCACATCCACAGTCAGCCAAATTAGTTCTTCTTTCCAATCTAAAGCCTCAGTTCTATTAAGCAAATATTTTGTATCCTCACCAAAGGTTGTAATAATGTCTCTACCCAATTGGATAGATTCTCAAAGAGAGAACCATTGCCTGAGACTATGGGTCTGCCCTTAACATCTGTGATTGATTTATGGACCTTCGGTAAGTGATGAAAAATTGGTGTCACTGGGTCACTTACATACAGAT
This sequence comes from Bombina bombina, assembly GCF_027579735.1. Taxonomy (NCBI): domain Eukaryota; kingdom Metazoa; phylum Chordata; class Amphibia; order Anura; family Bombinatoridae; genus Bombina; species Bombina bombina. Next base: position 770,603,738 of record NC_069504.1, on the reverse strand, counting down.
ATTCGAAGGCCACCTCATCAATAATACCTAGTTCTACCCCATCATCTAGTAGGCTTTTTAGTTATCTCTGGAACTGGCAAATGGGGTTACAAGACAGGGGCAGGTAGACTTCCTGATCGGTGAGTTGCCTAAGTGCCTCACTCACATAGTGGTTTTTGTCCATCACCACTATGGAGCCACCCTTATCGGACTGCTTTATAGTAATGCTGTCATTGTCATATTATATTGTTTATTCTTACTTAATTCCAGTAAATCCACAAAAATGCCCCCCTTACATGAGTCAGGTAAAATATAGACTTAGGCTTGAAGCCATTATGGGGCCCAATCTCTGAGGTGCCCTGAATGTTCTCACGTTCTAGCTGATATAGATCCAGAAAACTAGATGCATCTCTAAAATCAAGTTTGTCAAAGAATTCTGGTCCTTCCATGGAGTCCAACGTCTTTTCCAATCCCCTCTCAGTTACATCTTGGAAGAATCCACAATAGTATCGAAACATTGAAGTCCCTGGAGGGAACAAAATTAAGACCCAATTTAAGGACTTGTATCTCTTCCTCACTAAGGACAATAGAGGATAAGTTAATGACTTTCAGATCTTGTACTTGTTCTGCCTGCCCCTCCTCTGAGGATATTGTGTTTTCTGAGCTTGGGGCTTTTCATCTTTCTGCCCTTGCAGCTGACGCGCCCCTGCCCCTCTCCCGCCTCCTACTCCTCCTTGCAGCTCCTTCCTGAAAAATCTGTTCTCTAGGTGCTTGACTCACAATGGAGCTCTCAGATTCTAGCAATCTGTTATATATTTTCCAAAGCCCAGGTCTCGTTGTAAGCTTTAGTATACTAGGTGCAGCCTGTGGCTGGGAATTGGATGGATTGGGGACTATAGATTTTGCATAGTCCTCAGAATCTCTTGTAAACTTCCTATATTTTAATTTTATCTATTTCTTTTTTCATATTGTCATCTGTTTGTCTCCGTAACTTGTCCAGTTTGGCGTACTCTTTAAAGTCCAGAAATTTGTTCAAATCTTTCTGCGTTTCTTTAATCTCAGATCTCATCTCATTTAGCTTATGTTCCTTGTGCTTTATGATAAGAGTCATGAGCCTTATTGAACACTAAGAATTTCATTCCATTCTCTTATGAAAGACTAATACATAACCACAAAGAAGGACAATTTCTTAAGCCTCAAGAACCTGGGTACCATGCTCATGTCAATATATTTCTCTAATGACCGTTTATCCCACCAGATTGGGTATTCCTTAATCAATACACCTTCCATTTGCTGAAACACTTTTCCATAACATTGCAATCCTTGTTAAATATATCGTGCAGTGAAGGTCTGATATTGCCAATATCTTCCAAGCAATTTAGCGAATAAAATTCACATGTAGCCATTTTGAAATTATCCAAAACAATCAGTGGCTATAAGGCTAAGAAAAACAGTAATATGCTCAAAGCCTTGTACAATTTTATGATAGATGTACAGTTCATGAAAGCTCTATAATAAAGATGAAATTCAAACTCATATTAGAAACAACAGCTGTTGTTATAGGGCATGGGATCACAAAATTGAGATGTCAAATTGAAAAACCGACAAAAGAATCATTGCGACCCTCACATGCCCTATTTCCCTTAGTTACACTGGGTAGTAGCAATAGATTCTAAGCCACACACACTTTGGAATCTATGCAGGTTATAAGCCTAGGATGGCATTCTTATAAGGTAAAGACACCAGGACCTGACACCTAGACAGCTTCTCATTCCCTGAGTGACATGGCGCCGCCTATTTTGCAAAACAATTCTTTACACCAATTTCAACTCATGTCTTTTAACTGCACTCTACTTCTTTCCTCAGTCTCTTTTTTCTCCTGTTTGTATTAATAGTCTATTGGATTTGGTGGTGAACCCTCCATTTATTTTCACAAAATAGTGATTTGTTTTACTTGACTTGTTTAAACATTAGTTATGTTTTTTAATGCAACTGTACAAAACAAAAATTTTCTATTCAAGAAAAACCAACAAGCTATTATTTGTAATCAAATGTCTTTTAGTGTCCGGTTTCTAACTACCATTGTGCAATGTCCTGGAAGGGGCAAAGATAATCGGACATTATGTTTCCTCCATGGCTCTCTACGAAGAGTGAAAGGGACAGTAGTAAAGACGTTTCCTTCTACAACAGTTCAAGAAAAATGAATATTACCAAAATTTGTGTTACTTAAAAGTCTTGCAACTTCTAGACCTGTAAGAATGTGATTTCATTGTAATTGTAACTCAATCAAAGTTCTTATCCAATAAAGCCTGTTATAAAAAGGAAAAAAAAATGTAACAAAATTATTTTATGAAAATTTTTAAATTCATATTGAAATTGCACAGGAAATAAACAATGGTGCACGGTATAAATCATAATAAAGCTACACTGAACATGCACAAAATGTTGGGAAATTCATATTTATATTATGAAATTCAAAGCGTATTATTTTTCTTATTGCAATGAGTTTCCCTGACTCTGCTACTGGGCTGAACAGGAGAGTTCCATGGGCATAGCTGAAATTTCTCCTCCAGATCTGGCGTATTCTGTAAACATTCTCCCCCTGCAGTTCTTGCTGGGGTTTTTTTTTTTACTTGCAAGCTAAAAGATGGTGAGATTGTGTTAAAATACATAAAACACCTATTACTCTAATAGAAAAACACATGAATATGAAAATAGAGGCGATTGTAAAATACTATGCACTAGACAAAGAGTAATCTGATTAGTATTGGCTCCCTGATCCCTGGAAACTATGCTCTCCCCAGCAAAGTTTCCCTTTATAGCGAACTCCATTACTTTCTATGGGAGACATCTTGTAATTCTCAGCTACAGCCCCTTTTTTTCGATAGCATTCCCTGAGGGCAAACCCTGCTAGTGTCTTCTAGTAACATACAAAGAGCAAGGCTTTACCTCTATACTACCTGAAACACTAATGATACAATGATTAAACTACCCATATGCAACCAGTGGCATACACCGCTAGGGATTTATTTTTTATTTTTTTAAATACATTTTTATTGAGGCTTTCAACACGTACAATAATATATTCATATACATCAAATATCATTTTGTCAATTTTTGCAATGTAGGGTTATCTTAACAATAAAAAAAATTTTAGAACAACAAAGATGTTATAGTACAAAGAAAAGTTACAACCTCGTTTTATAGCAAGCAAAGTGTACACCAATAACATGAGAGGTCGCTCATGGACCTTGAAAAGTTTACAACACGGTAGAGGAGGAATTCTTTCTTATGCATAATTAGTGTAGTGAGATATGTGTGTATGTTGCGTTAAATTCAAACACTACTACTAGACTTTGTGAGAAATAAAAATAATAAAAAGAGAAGCGTTGAACAAAAGGCATTAAACAAGCTTGCAGAGCTAAGAGAAAGGGATATGTTCAATATGTAATTACACTGCAAGATATACATGTGAGACAAGTGATTAGGATGGGGTATAAGCAAGATAAACCGCTAAATTAACCCTCCTAAATTAGGAGGTATATTATATGAGAATATGGGGGGGGGGAGGTGGTAATTTAATTATATTAAGCGAGGTATATTAGAGAGTCGTACATTTCTAAAGAGTGTAGGATAAGCCACTGCGTCCTGACTTAAAGTAAGCAGGTTGCAATAGAGCAAAGTGTTATATCTATGTGGAGAAACTAATTGGACATGGGCCAAGACTATATCTTGCTCAATAAAACCTAAGAATCTAAGATGATACAGATAGCAAGTGTTATACAGCTCTATTATGAAATATAAGGACGAGAGATTGTACAACAAGGCACTAGTGCAGGTCCAGCCTACGCTAGAAAACAAGTCATCCTGGAGTAATTGAAATATGTACATAAGATAAGCATATGTAAGTAGCATGGTTACAGCACTCCTGTATATATGTTCAAATAGAATGAACATTTAAATCACATGTGTTTTTCGTGATTGAACAACAATTGTAAATATAACATTGGAAACATGTCTAGAGCTTTAACATAAATTTAAAATAAAGACATTACTTATATAACCTGATTTACATTACGTGTAAAACTATGTCTGAAACTGTTCTATGGAGCAATATATTTGTAAAATGTAGGCATCACGCTGCCCCGGCCGCTGTCAGCAGTGTGTCATGTCTATAAACTAAATCTAAACTCCAGACATATGCATAAAGTATAAAAATCTGCAGACATGGAAGTATTATAGGATAAAATGTTTAAATACCATTCATATCGCGGTGGATACAAATAGACAGTAAGGAGCCTGTAGATATAAAGTAGTAACCATATGTGAGCAAGAATTTGTGTAGAGCTTAGATCTTAAGTTTGTCAATATTACACTCTAATATAGCAGTATCTGGCTGCAAGCAACAACTTTAAACTTTTAAAAAAGGGCAGTACCAGCAAATGAAACATGCAGTGATATATCAAAAGCTAACAGTGAGTTAGGAGATCTTACAAACTTTCAGTACCCAATATGAAAAACTTAGAAAGTCTCGCAAACTACTTGGGGTGGATAAGCCCCATAGAAATCTTGTCAATTCTAGGTGTCAGGCTCTAATAATACAGTCACCTAATTTAACAAGGGCACTAGTACAATGAGATGATAATAAAAATTGTAAGATAATATTAGTAAGGTAGTCCCTGAAACAACATATGAGAGACTACAGAACATATTGCGGGGTAAGGGCTAACAAATGATATAAAGGCATATAAAGACAAACTCTTAAGATAGCCAAAAGAAGATGAGTGGTATACAGTTCCAAAGTAATGTTCTATGAATTTACCCCACACTGGTAGCTAATGATATGTAACAGTCTCTCAGTCTGTGAACCATATCTCTAAATTGCAAGGGCCCTCCAGAATTTTCCTTGGGAGCAGGGATTTTTAATTCTAGAGTCCCAGGGATAGCAGAACAGCGGCCTAAGGAGCAAAAATAAATGGGTCTTGAGCGTTCTGGAGAAATACCTCTCGAGTCGTGTCCGGTGTTGGAAGCATTAGGCATAGGGACAATCACCACAGTATCAGCACTACGGAGCAAAGGGAGAGCACTCCAAACATGGCCACAGTCTGCAGATACCATGCGCGCTGTAGCTGAAGGTAGGTTTGGGAGTGAGGCACAATTTATTCCAGGATCTAGCGTGACGCTGGTCAGCCCTGGTTCTGGGTGTGTGTTAGGACAGTCACCTTCCTCCGCCTCCGCAGTTATACATGCCTCACAGCTAGTCCGTGCACTGTAGCGGTAATTAGGTAGATCCCCATATTGCAGGAGGTCGGACAGACAGCACGAGATCCTGGGAGATAGTATTCCAGTGTTATTACCCTAATCCAAGGTAGTGTCAGTTGTAATCAGGCTGAGGGCAGCATGCGTAGATTTGGTAACTGCAGCACAGCTCTCATATAGTGTTGTCTCCAATCTGGCAAAATGGTCATGCAGGAGCTGCGCCATAGCCGACCTCCAGCCGTTTAGGGCCTCCATTCCGGTCATATTTTTGTTTTTTTTAAAAGGGATTCCCAAAATCAGAGATATCTGCTCGAGCACTCCCCGGGTCTTTGGTATTAGTGTAGGTTAAGGGATCCCCTTGCAATGCAAGTAAAAATATTACTTTAAGGGCAAATAAACATGGTTTTTAAGTCTTGTGGAAGCCAGGAGCTCCACACACGCAAGTCTGATTCCCTTGGTAGTTGGCTCCGCCCCCCCTACACAGCTAGGGATTTAAACCCCCCTTTTCCTTTCCATAAATGCATACATATCCAAATCTAATGGATTAGAGCATGTCATTTTTTCACTATAATGGCCCTTTAATGCACTGATTTGTGATGGTTTAGAATTTGAAAATGACTCATCAGACCATGAAACTGATGCAAAAAAAAAAAAAAATCAAATGTCAAGATAAGAATTTATCCCAAAGTTTGTTAAAGGGACATTCAACTCAAAGGGCTTAATTTTATCAATCCGCCGATGTTGCTTCGGAGGCCCATTATTTCAGGCTCGCCTGAAACGAAAGTTAAAAAGCAGCGGTCGTAAGACCTCGGCTCCTAAACCTCTCTGCCAACTAAAAGGTGGCAGATTGAAATCATCTCGATCCGATTGGATGATTGAAAGCCCCTGCTAGCGGCCAATTGGCCACCAGTAAGCAGGCGGCATTGAACAAGCATTTCTGGTGAACTGCTTGTGCAATGATAAATGTGGACATGTCCACTCGACATTTGATAAATCAAGTCCAAAATATTTATGTCATAAAAATGCACTATTTATTTAATATTTTTGCTTGACAAAGCTGTTTATTTCAATTTGGAAAGTAATAGGAACATCTGTTTTTCAAATAAAAAAATCCAGAATATAGATATAGCAAAATTTGATTTAAATATAAATTTGTTTGGATTAGAAAAAAGGTCAGACTTAGTTCTGTGGTGTAGATTTCACTGATGATTCCATCCAAAAACTAATTTCCCCTCTCAGAGAAAATTGCTCAATATTTAAACCACTATTATAATCCCACTGCAACTCATGACATTGAATTATTACACCATTTGATATAAGTAAACAATATTTCTCAGAATATCTGTATTTGTTACATGTAAAGCCTTTAAAAGCATTTATCAGCATTGAAGCAGCATTGTTCTGAGAATAATTGTAAAACTAATTAATTCCCTAATGCTATTATTAAGTGGTGTACAGGTTAAATGGACATTCCTGCCTAATATGGACATGTGTCTTAACCCCTTGTGTCAAAATCTCCACTGTAATTACCCTGGTATTTCCCTAACAAGGCAAACCAATCTTAAAATATGCCTAAATTAAGTTTATCTTTAAAAAACCAACATATTTACAATATACATATACTACCAACAATGCTTCTAGTAAATGTTATCGCTGTTGTAGTGTCAGCATTTTTCTCCGCATGTGATTGCATATAGATAGATATTCCCAATGCACCCCTATTTTAAATACCGAGGCTACTTCAGAGTCAGTAATGGCTCCTATGTTAACAATGATTCTAATTAAATCATTGCCAGATGATACAAGCACCTTAGACTCTCTAAGCAAGAGCTGTGTTTAAAATGCTGGTGCACGGAGCATACTTAAAGGGACACTGAACCCAAATTTTGTCTTTCGTGATTCAGATAGAGCCTGCAATTTGAAGCAACTTTCTAATTTACTCCCATTATCAAATTTTCTTCATTATCTTGGTATCTCTATTTGAAAAGCAAGAATGTAAGTTTAGATGCTGGCCCATTTTTGGTGAACAACCTGGGTTGTTCTTGCTGATTGGTAGATAAATTCACCCACCAATAAACAAGTGCTGTCCAGGGTCTAAAACAAAAATTGTCTGGCTCCTTAACTTAGATGCCTTCTTTTTCAAATAAAGATAGCAAGAGAACAAAGAAAATTTGATAATAGGAGTAAATTAGAAAGTTGCTTAAATTAGCATGCTCTATATGAATCACAAAAAATTTTTTTTGGGGTTCAGTGTCCCTTTAAGTACACTCTTGAAACAGCTATAGCATTTACTACTAGCATTTTTGCTAATATATTTATATTGCAAAAATGCTTAGGTTCGAAACTCAAATTTAATAACTGCATAACTGCTAATATCCCAAAACAGCATCTGATTGTCCCTTTTTGTCTTGACAGGTTAATTGCTTAAAATCCACAAATTAAGATGCAATTGCCACAAGCTTTTATAGAGTAGTTTCATACAGTAAAAATGTTTAGCTAGCTTGAGCACTGCCCAAACTAGATGCATACTGGGAAGAGGAGAATCTTGTCTTCTGAACGAAGGATCAAATGAAGAGACTCTCTCTAGATAACATAAGGTGAATTTAAAAATTGCATTGCATACAACAAAACATAACTTATTCTTCTTTGATACATTCATTTCTTTCTTGGTGGTGAGATTCCTTAGTTACTTGTGGGAATGCATCTCCTAGCCACCAGGAGGAGGCAAAGGTACCCTACAGAGCTTTAAGTATCCCTCTGACTTTCCTTTTCCTACCGGTAGTACATATAGCCAAGAATAAGAGGAAAAAGTATAAAAGATAGTAGGATAAAGAGGTGCAAACTAAAACTGGGCAGGTTTGTGAACTCTCACCACCAAGATTTTTTTTTTAGCAGGTAAGAATAAATTATGTTTTCTTTCTTAAAGGGACAATCAAGTCCAAAAAAAACTTTTATGATTCAAATAGGACATGTAATTTTAAACAACTTTCTAATTTACTTTTATCACCAATTTTGCTTTGTTCTCTTGGTATTCTTAGTTTAAAGCTAAACCTAGGAGGGTCATATGCTAATTTCTTAGACCTTGAAGGCCGCCTCTGCATTTGACAGTTTTTCACCATTTGAGAGCGTTAATTCATGTGTTTCATATACATAACATTGAGCTCATGCACGTGAATTTACAGAGGAGTGAGCACTGATTGGCTAAAATGCAAGTCTGTCAAAAGAACTGAAATAAGAGGGCAGTTTGCAGAGGCTTAGATACAAGGTAATCACAGAGGTAAAAAGTATATTAATGCAACAGTGTTAGTTATGCAAAACTGGGCAATGGGTAATTAAGGGATTAATTAACTATCTTTCAAAACAACAAAAATTCTGGTGTTGTCTGTCCCTTTAAGGTAATGAAGGGCCACAATTCTTTATTTGTGGGAACTAAGACCCAAGCTGTGGAGTCCATAAATGGGTGGGAAAATAAGGAAAGGCAGGAACCTATTTACCAGGAATTACAGCCTGAAGGACTTTCCTTCCAAAAGCTGTCTCTGCCAAGGCAAACCCATCAAATTCATACATTTTTGTAAAAGTATGCAAAGACAACCAATTTCTAGTCTCTGCAATTTGTTCTACTGAAGCTTCATTCTTAAAATCCCAAGAATTAGAAACAGAACAAATTGAATGAGCTGAAATACATGAAGGTGGCAATTGTCCCACCTCCAAGTAAGCCCTGAGAATCAACCTTTAACCATGAAGCTAACGAAAAAGAAGTGGCCTTCTGACCCCTTACGTGTACCAGAAAAAAGGGTAAACAAGTTACAGGATTGACAGAAATTTTTATCAGTCTGCAAATAGAACCTCAGTGCCCTAACCACATCCAGATTATGGAATAAACCCAGCTTTGATGATTTTGGATTGGGACATAAGGGAGACACCACAATCTCATGATTAATGTTCCCTGAAGAAACCACCTTAAGAAGAAAACCCAGACAAAATTAATGATTCCGGAAAAAAACTAAATTTTCTGATCTATAAGATCTCTAAAGGATATGCTATCCTCCAGTAGGATTGTAGTACTAGCTAAAGTAGTGATGGCTCTATCCACCCTAGTGATGGTTCCAGATTACTCTCTGGCACAGGGATTTTTTTTCCCCAGGGGAAGGGGTAAACAAAACCTCATGATTGTCCCATTCCTTAGAAATAATATACAATTGCTTCAAAGACTTATCCTCCACAGGCTTAGGATTCTGAAACCCTAAAGTCTTTAAAATATCCTTGAATAAGGAATGTAAATGCTCAAGTTTGAAGAGAAAAATAGTCTCCCCAGATTCCTGAACCAAATTCGATGATAATTCCACAGAATAAATTTGTCCCCCAGAAAGAAAAGACAAATTCTCGGGGGACTTCCGGGCGGCGGCCATGACTGGACGCAATTTTATGTGCTGGTTCAGCTTTCCTACTATATCATGAAATATCTTCAGTTACTCTAGATATCCTCTTTAATCTGGAGAGGATAATCCTGTGTGAGAAGTCTTTATTTATGGGATCGCTCTTGCTTACATAATCCGGAGCTTTTTACATGAGGTAAAGGCCTCACTACAAACCCCATAAATAATAATAATAACATGATTAAGGTCAGTTGATGACCGAAATGTCATTGTTGTTTTATGTGATGTCTCAATAATAAAAGGATATTGATGTATACCTAGCGGTTCTGCTGTCTTTTTGATTCACTCACTACGAACCCCCCAGTAGCTTACCTCCCGGTTTCTACTGCTGAGCAACGCCTTTTATGTCCTGTTTCACACATATAATTCTATAAACTGCCTAAAACTAAGTCAAATTCCTAAAATGGAAGTCACTACATTTATTCTTAAAGAGCTGAAATGCCTGCTCAGCACCTATCAAGCTGCCTTTGAGGAGACATTACAGAAGGTATACGCACAAGAAGAAAACTGTCTGTATCTCTAGGCAATCTACCCAGTTTAACACTCTTCAGCAGAGCAAGGTAGCCACGATATCCAGAAACCCCGATATGTTGGTCTGACCACTTGCATCTCTCAGGAAGATACAACCAATATTCATGGCGACCGCAGATGGAGTCGTAGCCCAGGGCACTGGAGATATGGCAATATTGAATTAACCCACATTAAGGTCTGCGTTCCAACAGGTCGGGTGTCATCCTGTTTCAAGACTGCTGCTAACTCCATTTCTACCTTACTGAGACCCTGGAGGTCTGTGTTTGTTAGATCCTCTAAGAATTTGTTGGCCCCCCTTGAGAACACTCAATCCCCTAAGAAGCTGTTGGACTCCTCTGAAAACTGCAATGGGGTAAATCTGTTTAGTGCCGCATGTTATTGCTTTATGGCTCCCCATCCTCTCATATACAGCCATCAAGCTCAAGATCACAGACTAGTTATCTGGCTGGAGAAGGACAATAGAGTTATGTTATATGTATATTACCAGATCATCAAATGCTCCGAACAAGCCTAGAGAAAGAGATATGTGTCTGCATATATAAGTTTAGCTAAAGTTTTATACTCTAAGTAAGATATGTCAGCTTGCCTTTGGTCGGAACTTCACCATCTCTATCTGATATGTATTGTTTTTTGTGTTTTATGCCCATGTCTTTCACTATCTATCTCTGTTTAATCTAACTAGAAAGAAACAGGTAATTAATTAAATTTACACAATCTTTGCAATGTTTCTAAATTATACAAGAACAACATTTTTACCATATTTACAACTTTTAAGAGAAAAGCCAATGTGAAGATCTAATTTTTTTCTATCATACATAGTAATGCCAAATGATTTCCCAAGTAATTCCTTATTCTCATATATTTTTATGAACTGGGAACTCTTGGTCAAGTTAATTTACTTTATACAGGCATAGCAATGCATATTATATATGCATTAATATAAATCTCATGAGAAGATCAACCACTACGTTATTTCCAACTTCATAGGAGGCAGGCTAAATTGTGCATCTATCTCTATCAACCTAACTTGAAAAATATTTTCTTGCATATATGTTGACTTTAGAAAACCTGCTGAAGCCACATGTTGCCCTATCTAATTACAACTTTAATAACCAACTGTGGCATATTAACCCCTTAATGACCACAGCACTTTTCCATTTTCTGTCCGTTTGGGACCAAGGCTATTTTTACATTTTTTTTTTTTAAATATTGTTTTTTATTGAACAATTTTCAAGTTTACAACAACAACAGGTAGGAATAAGAGAAAAAGGGGAAGGGAGGGGGGGGAAAATAAATAAAATTACAAATAGACAAGTAAAATTAAGAACATTATGAAGAAGGGACAAGACGGTATGAGTCATCACAACAATTTTTAGGATTGTAGTAAATCAATTAATTAATTATCAGCCGGGTGGAGGCTAGAAGGGCAATTGACAGCAAGTGCGCTAAGGCGAGTACAAAGATGGAGGGGAAGGCGGAGACAGTGTTAGGAAGGAGACAGAAAAGGGAGAAGTGAGAGGAGAGGTTACAGGCGCTAGTGCTGGGGTCTCAGTGGGTTTATGGTTTCCCAATAAAACTTGACAAGGTGGTAGTGTGCCATCCTGTTATTTTTAAAATAATAGTACTCCTCTAGGTGGATTAACTCTTGTGTTCGCGCCTTCCAGGTCTCTATTGTGGGAACTATTTCTGTTTTCCAAGCCCTAGCTATAAGGGATTTCGCTCCATTCAAACATATCTGGAGGAGATGTGCGCGGAGTTTACAGGACTGTTTGGGTGTGTCATTGAATAGTACCATGGCGGGTGTAATTACAAATGGTGTATCAAATAATGGGGCTACAAATCGTCGCAGAGCCTGCCAAAAGGCCCGCAGCTTAGGGCAGGACCACCATATATGGGTCATGTGACCAACGCCTCCGCAGCTCCTCCAACATCCAGAAGGGGAACCAGGATAAATGCAGGAGAGCCTCAACGGTGTTAAGTACCACCTGGTTATGATTTTGTAATTCATTTCCAAGATTTGGGTGGAGGTGGATGAGCTGTGAGTGCGCTGATACATTTTTTCCCACTGCTCCTCTGAGAATTCCAGTTCCAGCTCAGCTGACCAAGTCTGAGTGGTTTTAGGCAACCGTTTATATAGGCACGCGTCAAGGATTCTCTTAGACAAGGCTAGGGAACCCTTTAGGGCTCCTCCATGTCTACAAATAGATTCAAAGTGCGTAAGGGGGCGAAGGAGAGAGAGTTTATGGGGGGAGGTTGCTAAAAGGTGCTGTAATTGGGAATATTTAAGCCATTGTCCAAAGGTGCCCTGTAGTACATCTGACAATTCAGGAGCAGATTTCAATGCGCCCAAGTGAAGGAATTCACAAAGTGGAGAAGAGAGGCCTAAGTCAGAAAATCTAGTGTATGTGCTCGCGGTATGGATGCTTTGTAGCCATTCCGTGTTTTGGAAAATTGGGAACATGGGGGAAAAAGGGGAGGAGATTCCAGGAACGTGGTCCAGGATATTGTCCCATGTGCGGAAAATATGTTTATATAGGGGCGAAGTTTTTGTCACTAGCGGTCTATAAGTATGGGGCAGCCAACAGAGAGGGCCTATTTGAGGAGATTGGAGAATGTGTGCATCTAGTAATATCCATGCTTTATCTATGTGTCCCACATGCCAGTCGAACACACGTTGTAGTGTGCCCGCTTGGTAATACTGGGTGATGCATGGGACCGCCAGTCCTCCTTTGATCTTTGGTCGATATAAAGTGTGCCTCGCTACTCTAGGTCTTTTGCTTCCCCATATGAATTTATTAAGGGTCGACTGCAGCTGGTCTAGGTAAGTCTGAGGGAGGTCAATAGGAACTGTCTGGAAAGTATATAGAATAAGAGGCAAGATGGACATCTTAACCACCTGCATTCTGCCCCACCAGGAAAACGGCTTGGATTGCCAATTTTGGCTACTAGATTGGATCCGTTTAAGGAGCGGGATATAATTAGCCTGAAAGAGAGAGCTTATTTTAGGGGTGAGGGCGATACCTAGATATTTTATCTGATCGGTACATAAATGGTATGGGCATATCTCGGAAATGGCCGCAAATTGTTTAGGCTTCATGTTTATATTGAGGATATTAGATTTTTGATCATTTATGTGAAAGTGTGATAGGTTACCAAACCGGCGGAACTCTGCTAGGAGGTGAGTAATCGAATTACGGGGGTCGGACAGAGTTAACAAGATGTCGTCGGCATATAGACTGATTTTGTATTCGGAAGGACCTATTGTAATCCCCTTAATGTTAATATTATTCCTAATGTGTGCGGCTAATGGTTCCATTGCTATTGCAAACAGCAAAGGAGAAAGTGGGCACCCCTGGCGGGTTCCATTGTATATTTGAAAGGGGTCTGAGAGAGTGTTATTAACTTTGATCCTAGCTGAAGGACTGTCATATAAACTAAAGATTCTATTTATGGTCGTGTCTCCAAAGCCGAATTCCGTCAGAGTCGATTTAAGATATGTCCAGTTCAGTCTGTCGAATGCTTTTTCCGCGTCGGTAGAGACCAGGACTGATTCAATTTTGGAGGTAGACACGTAGTCTATTAAGTGCAATGTTCGGATAGTATTGTCCCTGGCCTCCCGACGCGGAATAAAGCCTGTCTGGTCAGTGTGTATAAGTCGTGGTAGCAGTTTATTAATTCTGGTAGCGATAATCTTGGCATAAATTTTTGCGTCCGTGTTAATTAAGGAGATGGGGCGATAACTACCCGGAAGATTAGGGGGTTTATCTTGCTTGTGGATCAGGGTAATATGTGCTGACAGCATATCTCTGGAGAAAGGTTCATGATTATCTATTGATTTGAATAAAGTGGCTAAGTGCGGGGCTAGAATGTGCTTAAAAGATTTATAATAGGAATTGGACAGTCCGTCTGGGCCAGGGGTTTTGTGGTTAGGTAGGGATTCAATAGCTGAGAGAATCTCGGCCACTTCGATGGGTGCATCAAGTTGGTCTGACTCCGACTGGGACAAGGTCTGAAGACCTGCACAGCGAACATAATCCTCACATTCCGCTCGAGTTTGGCTGTCATTTAAGGGGGGGAGTTGGTATAAGGACTTGAAAAATGTATGAAACACTCTAGCTATTCCCTTGCTATCTTGAATGTTTACTGAGTCTTGCGAAGATATTTTGTGTATAAAGGAGTTAAGCGTCCTTTGACGAAGCGCTTTGGCCAATAATGTGCCTATCCTATTCCCCTCCGTAAAGTAAAGCTTGCGCAAGAAAAAGGCATGTTTCAGGGCTTCCCTATTGAGATATGCGTTAAGGTCTCTTCTGGCTTTCGTCAGCTTATCCTCTAGAAGTTTGTTGTGTGGTGCAATTGCAAATTCTGTCGCAGCGCTATTTAAATTTGTTGTCAGTGAGTCGAATTCTTTTCTCCTTAGTTTAACTAGGTTTGCTTTATATTTAAGGAAATCCCCTCTGATAACTGCCTTGTGCGCGTCCCACACTATTTGAGATTTCGTCGTGCCATTGTCATTTAGGGCAAAATAATCCGCTAAGGATCGGGTGATCTCCTCGGACAGTTGTACATTCTTAAGCAGTGATTCGTCTAGTCTCCAACAGTATTGGGACACGGGGGCTGAAGGCCAGGAGATCTCTATGGAGACAGCGGAGTGGTCTGTCCATGACACGGGGGTAATGTACGAGTGTCTTGTCAAGTGTAGGTGATTCTGATCAATAAAAATATAGTCGATCCTAGATGAGGATCTCTGGGGATGTGAATAGAAGGTATAGGTTTTTGTCTGGGGGTGATGAAGTCTCCATATGTCCACTAATGTCAGGTTCTGTATTTTACTCTGAATAGAATGCAGTGTGGAGGTAGGTATGCAGCTGCGCCCCAGTGAACAGTCCAGCGCCGGTGACAGAGCGACATTAAAGTCACCTGCCAACAGCACAAGACCAGTAGCTATGGGTGTGAGAATATCTAAAGCCTTCCTAAAGAATTTCGCCTGGTGTTTGTTAGGTGCATATAAGTTCATTAGAGTGACTGGCTGGTTATACAGGGTGCCTATTAAGACTAGGATTCTACCTGTTTCATCTTGATGTTTGGATGTGAGAGAGAAGGGAAGTCTTCTGTGAACCAATATACCCACTCCGTTTGTTTTAGTTGTGTTATGGGCAAAGTATCCCGTTGGGTAGGTGCGAGAGGAGCATGTCGGGGCCGCTGCCAGGGCAAAGTGAGTCTCCTGCATATAGACAATGTCGGCCTCTTGCCTATGAAACCAGTTTAGAGCGACAGACCGCTTGGTCGGGGAGTTGAGACCTTTCACATTTAGTGAAAGGAATTTAACATTAGGGGAGCTCATGACGAATGAGAAGTAAAGTGAATATGGTACGATGATATGTCGCTCTGCGCTGTGTATGAGTTATATTACATGTATGGAGTGTATGGTCACCCACAGAGGAGCACTTACTTGTAACCTTGAGACCCAGCAGTAGAGCAACAATGACAGGATACAACTTGAGAGAAGAGGGAGTAGAGAAGAGTGAGTGAAATCCGGCTTGCTGGAGAGAGAGCACAAGCATAAACATTAGTTCATACAGTAAGAAATATGCATAAAACAACATTTTTAGCATGTAGAGCATTGTTGGATGACATAAAACAAAAGAACTGTAAATAAAACTATTAAAAGTAGAGGGGTTCAAATTGAAAGAAAAACTAAGTGTTGACATCACACTATATGAGGGTATCAAACAAACAATGATGAGAGGGGGAAAAAGAAAACTCTATATTTAGAGCTACGCTCGATGCAACAATAAACTCGGGCTGAATAAAGCTGTCAGGGATTATTGCCTGAGGATGCTACTGTAAGGCAGCCTGTTTAAATTTAGGAAGGAGAGAGAGCGGGGCGTCAAGCAGATTCTCTTGATCATATTCTTGGGCACACATGCTGGGATAATTAGTGCAGAAACCAAGCCCATACATCATGGGATATAGCACATGCATTTTATATAACTGGGGAGGGGAGCAACTTGGAGACAATAAAAAAAAAACAAAACAAAAGTCTGCGTGTAGAGAGGTTGTGGTTTTCATGTGATCAAAAAGTCACTAAGTCATTAAAATGTACGCTTAATGAAGCCAACTAAGCGAAGAGAACAACAAATAAGCTTCATACTACACCAAATGAGAGGGAGGAAAGGGCGAACCAAAGCCCTCAGGAGAACTTGATCAAGTAAGTGGTGCAGAAGCAGTATCAGCAGGTTGTGGAGAGTTACAGGTGGTTCTGTTTCTTTTCCTGTTTACTGTCGACCAATTCTGCCGTTGTGGTTTGGGGTGTATATCCTTCAGCTCTAATGCAGGGTGAGGGTGATCATTCAACTTAGGAAGGACAGGTAAAGAGATATTGAGCCCCTTACAAAAAGTCTCTAGATCTTCTGGTGTTCTATAGATATAAGTTTGGGGGCCTCTAATGACTTTGAGACAGAAGGGGAAGCCCCATCTATATTGGATGCCCAGATTTTGAAGGTGCTGAGTAAGGTATCTAGCCTCCTTTCTTTTAGCCAGTGTAATGGGGCTCAAGTCTGCGAATATCTGAAGTTTTGATCCTTCAAATAGAACAGTTTGAGTTTTCCTGGCAGCGTTATATATAGTTTCTTTATCCTTATAATTCTGGAATTTCAGGATCACATCCCTGGGTGGGTCTGAAGGCCTTGGGGGAGGTCGTAGGGCTCTGTGGGCTCTGTCAAGCGGCATGTTTGGGATCTCCAATGGGTTAGCAAGGTGTTTAAATAGATTTTGCAGATAGTCCCCAAGTTGCTGATTCAGTACACTTTCTGGGATGCCGCGGATACGTATATTCTGCCTTCTGCCCCTGTTATCGAGATCTTCAACGTGATGTTGTAGGTCGTCTATGATAACACTTTGCTGATGAAGTTGCCGTGACATTTCCTCATGCTGGTTGTTTATATACTCCGTTCCCTCTTCTAAGTATTCTACCCTGTTGCCCAGTTCATTTAGGTCTTTTCTAACCTCCTTCAGACCTTCTTTAATAAGCTGGCTAACGTGAGTCATCAGCGCTGCAAAGTCATCTTTAGTAGGTAGCGTGCTTAAGTCAGCCTTGGTAAGGGGCCTGGGTGGGGTATGCTGTATTGAGGTTGAGTCTGAGTCTTCTGAATCGCTACCATTTTCTTGCTGTGCATTTATGTGGTCATGTGACAGTGAGTCTAGTGGTTTAAAATATTCCTTCATAGCCAGGTTGGGGCCTTGGGAACTTTTGGAGTTTTTGGGCCCTTTTTGTGGTTTATGGCCCTTCCTAGTCGACATGATGGTGTAAGGCAGTATACAGGAGCGGCAATTATACAGACTATATCAAGTAAGTGTAGTGTCCTGTTATCTTGCACTTGCCGCTCCCTGTTATAGGCTGTGATGTTATGCCTCAAGGGCCTAGCTGTAGTCAGGGAGGTAGGTGTGCTGACTGACTATGGGGCTAGGGAGGCTTGGCGAGCTGGATGTCCTACTGCTGTCCACAGTTTATTGTGTGCCTCTGTAGTGCAAGGAAAAGCCCCCGGGTAAGCATATAAAGTTCCTGACTGGTTAGTCAAGTGGGCCGCAATGGCGGTCGGCTGGAGCTCTAATGTGGGAACGTGCTGGCTATTTGTACAGGGAGAGTGGGAAAAGGTAATGTCCGAACCTTACCGCAGCGTTCGAAAGTGCTCCCTTATGTCAGCCTGAGAGTAACGGCAAGTTAGCGATGTAGTCAGCCACGTGGGTGACCGCTAGCTCCGTGAGTTGTGGCGCAGTTGAAACAAAGGCTCCTATTTAAGTGTGCGCCGGGTAGCTTTCCCCTGTCTCTCTCTTCAGCGATGTTAGTCGAGTAGTTTAGGCAGGCATATCTCACATTTGGTATCTCATCTGATAGTTGTTATCCCATGTAAAAAGCAGTTTGTTGCAACTGAGCACACGGAGCTCACAGAAACACGGCTTCCATGTTAGGCTGCAGGCTCCGCCCCCCCCTATTTTTACATTTTTGCGGTGTTTGTGTTTAGCTGTAATTTTCCTCTTGCTCATTTACTGTACCCACACATATTATATACCGTTTTTCTCGCCATTAAATGGACTTTCTAAAGATACCATTATTTTCATCATACCTTATAATTTACTATAAAAAAATTATAAAATATGAGGACAAATGAAAAAAAAAACACACTTTTTCTAACTTTGACCCCCAAAATCTGTTACATATCTACAACCACCAAAAAACACAGATGCTAAATAGTTTCTAAATTTTGTCCTGAGTTTAGAAATACCCAATGTTTACATCTTCTTTGCTTTTTTTTGCAAGTTATAGGGCAATAAATACAAGTAGCACTTTACTATTTCCAAACCAATTTTTTTCAAAATTAGCGCTAGTTACATTGGAACACTGATATCTGTCAGGAATCCCTGAATAGCCATAGACATGTATATATTTTTTTTTAGTAGACATCCCAAAGTATTTATCTAGGCCAATTTTGGTATATTTCATACCACCATTTCACCGCCAAATGCGATCAAATACAAAAAATCGTTCACTTTTTCACAAATTTTTTCACAAACTTTCGGTTTCTCACTGAAATTATTTACAAACAGCTTGTGCAATTATGGCATAAATGGTTGTAAATTCTTCTCTGGGATCCCCTTTGTTCAGAAATAGCAGACATATATGGCTTTGGCGTTGCTTTTTGGTAATTAGAAGGCCGCTAAATGCCACTGCGCACCACACGTGTATTGTGCCCAGCAGTTAAGGGGTTAATTAGGGAGCTTTTAGGGAGCTTGTAGGGTTAATTTTAGCTTTAGTGTAGTGTAGTAGACGACCCCAAATATTGATCTAGGCCCATTTTGGTATATTTCATGCCACCATTTCACCGCCAAATGCGATCAAATTAAAAAAAACGTTAAATTTTTCACAATTTTAGGTTTCTCACTGAAATCATTTACAAACAGCTTGAGCAATTATGGCACAAATGGTTGTAAATGCTTCTCTGGGATCCCCTTTGTTCAGAAATAGCAGACATATATGACTTTGGCGTTGCTTTCTGGTAATTAGAAGGCAGCTAAATGCTGCTGCGCCTCACATGTGTATTATGGCTAGCAGTGAAGGGGTTAATTAGGGAGTTTGTAGGGAGCTTGCAGGGTTAATTTTAGCTTTAGTGTAGAGATCAGCCTCCCACCTTACACATCCCACCCCCTGATCCCTCCCAAACAGCTCCCTTCCCTCCCCCACCCCACAATTGTCCCCGCCATCTTAAGTACTGGCAGAAAGTCTGCCAGTACTGAAATAAAAGGGTTTTTAAAAATACTAAAAAAATTTTTTAGCATATTTACATATGCTACTGTGTAGGATTCCCCCTTAGCCCCCAACCTCCCTGATCCCCCCAAAACCGCTCTCTCACCCTCCCCTCTGCCTTAATTGGGGGTTTGTAAAAAAATATGTTTTTTTTAATTTATTTTCCACGGTTTTTCTGTAGTGTAGCTTCCCCCTCCCCACAGACCAACCCCCACCACCTAACTGATTGTTTTTTTTCTCTGATTTGTTTATTTTACTTTACTATTTTTTTTCATTTTCCTACAATTTTTTTTCTGTGTGTAGCGGTTCCCACCCGCTCCCTCCCCGTGCACGCGCCCGCCCCCACCTTCCCGTGCACGTGCGCACCCCCTGGCATCCCCGCCCACGATCCCGCCCCCCTCCACATCACTAGGGCCATCGATGGCCGCCACCCGCCTCCCGGTCCGACTCCCACCCACCAACGCAGTAAGCCACCGATCTCCGGTGCAGAGAGGGCCACAAAGTGGCTTTCTCTGCACCGGATGGCTTAAAAAGGTTATTGCAGGATGCCTCCATATCGAGGCATCACTGCAATAACCGGAAAGCAGCTGGAAGCGAGCAGGATCGCTTCCAGCTGCTTTCCACACCGAGGACGTGCAGGGTACGTCCTCAGGCGTTAACTGACTTTTTTTTGAGGACGTACCCTGCACGTCCTCGGTCATTAAGGGGTTAATTGCCATACAGCTATAACCTTACTTAACTGAAATATTCTGTTGGGCAGTCTTTTAATTTTGTGTTTGTGTTCTGGTTAACAAAGCCTTATTACACTGTATCCTAACTAGCAGTATTAGATAGTAGGTAAGAGCTATTTTCTACACCACTGTAGTATACTTTGAATGGCTGGCATTGCAACATTCCATTTACCTAGCGAATAGGCAGCTATCAATGCTTAATTTAATTGTTCTACATAGTGTCTTGACTAGAAGTTTCTATCCATTTATATGATAAGACAATTTTAGACTGTTACTAAAGCCTATGTTAAAATAAAAAAAATTAGGTCTGCCACCTGAGATCCAAAAATGGTCTCCTACATTAGAAACAACCTCCTACAACTTGATTATTTATTGCTGAGGCTCAAAAGTGCCCTTATTTGTCATTTCTGGAGGTATTTAGAGCATTACTGTTTGTACTATGTCAATGGATTTATTTTTAGAAATATATACTACACACTTGAAATAATAATAATTTAAATAATTTTTATTAGTGTCGGCGATGTCAGGGAGCGACGGAATAGGGGTTAATAACTTTATTTTGTGTCGGCAATGTCGGGGGCGGTGGACTAGGGGTGTTTAGACTAGGGGTTTATATTATGGTGTTAGGTTTAAATGTAACTTTCTTTTCCCCATAGACATCAATGGGGTTGCGTTACTGTGATCTCCATTCCGCGATCGCAGGTGTTTTTTTTTCTGACACTCGAACACGAGCACGTAAACTCAGCCCTTGGCTTTTGTGCTGTATGGAGCTTAAAGCACCATAACGCACAGCACAAGGAGGATTTTTAGTAAATCGTAATGGCAGCGCTATGGAGAGTGCAATAATGCAAAATTCTTGGCCTTAGTTTGCACCCTGTTTAGCGCAAAACTCGTAATCTAAGTGATTATTTTATGTTTTAATTGGTGAATTTAATGTATTTTTAAAAATATACACTCAAATCTGATGACTGCAACATGTTCCAAAAACGTTGGGACAGGGGCAATTTGGACTAATAGCGATGTGACAAGTTGAAATAAGAAGGTGATGTGAACCAGGTGAGGCAGTCATGTAAGCATAGTATATAAGGAGCCTCCAAAAAAGGCCTTGTCCTTCAAGAACAAGGATGAGTCGAGGCTTGCTAATCTGCCAACAGATGCCTCAGCGAATAATCCCCCACTTTGAAATTAACATTCCCCAAAGACAAAATGGTAGGATTTTGGTCATTTCACCTTCTACAGTGCACAATATAATTAATGGATTCAAGGAATCTGGTCAAATCTCAGTGTGTAAAGGGCAAGGCCGAAAAAACACTTCTGAATGTGCGTGATCTCCGATCCCTCAGGCGTCACTGTCTCAAAAACCGTTTAGAGTCTGTAATAGATATCCTGACATGGGCTCAAGAATACTTTGGTAAACTTTTGTAAGTCAACACCATTCGCCGCTGTATCCACAGATGCAAGTTAAGGCTTTACTATGCAAGGCAGAAGCCATACATCAACACTGTCCAGAAGCGCCACCGACTTCTCTGCGCCCAGTCTTCTGAGATGGACAGTAGCACAGTGAAATCATGTTTTGTGGTCCAACAAGTCAACATCTCAAATAGTTTTGGAAAAAACAGCCGTCATGTTCTCCGGGCCAAAGAGGAAAAGGACCATTCAAGCTGTTATCAGCATCATGTCCAAAAGCCAGCGTCTGCCATGGTATGGGGGTGTGTCAGTGCCCATGTGTCAGGGTTTTTTCCCTGCTTTGTTTGCCTTGAGCTGCTGGCAGTCATTTTACTCACCTCTCTTGCTGAGTCTGGTGCAGAGTGTGTGATGCTGCTCATTTCCTGCAGGCCCTCTTATGGCCAGACTGGTGTACAGCATCCGTGTGAGACAGGTTGCAGTCTCAGAATTGTGATGTCATCACTTATTATTTAAAGGGGCTCTGTTCAGTATGCTTTGCCCTTGCGTTGTCTCATACCTGTTTGTGAGTTCCAGTTCCTGTGTATTACCTGGCTGTCTGACGTCCCTCCTGGTTCCTGATCCCTGGCTTGTTCCTGACTCTGCTGTTCTCCTTGTTCCTGATTCCGGCTCATCTGACTACTCGCTTTGGCTCCTAACTCGGCTCGTCTGACTATTCGCTTTGGCTCCTGACTCGGCTTGTCTGACTACCAGCTCTGGCTTTGACTCCTGGCTTGTTGTTTGACTTGTGGACTTTTTATTATTTTTTGTTATTAATAAAGGTGTGATTATTTTTGCACTTCACGTATCAGTCTGATTCCTGGCACCCTGACACCATGGCATGGGTAACTTGAACATCTGTGAGGGCACCATTAATGCAGAAAGATATGTATACATTTTGGAGCAAAATATGCTGCCATCCAGACGTCATCTTTTCCAGGGACGTCCCTGCATTTTCCAAAAGGAAAACGCCAAACCACATTCTGCCTGGATTACAAGCGCATGGTTGCGGAAGCAAAGTGTGGGTGCTAGCATGGCCTGTCTGCAGTCCTGACCTGTCTCTGATTGAGAATGTGTGGCGCATTATGAAGCACAAAATAAGTAAAACATCAAATAATGTGTTAATAATGTGTTTTCAATATAGTACAGGATTAATTGAATTTCCAAATAACTCTTTTTTTGTTCGTTTTTTTTACATTTTCCCAACTTTTTCAGGAATTGGGGTTGTAAAAGGAATGGATATAAAATATATGTGGTTAACTTCCAAAAACAGACACTCACTGGAAAGAGTAGAGTCTCCTCTTTTAAATTATGGCACCCTAAACTTAACATTTTTATAAAGCTATATTTAAATTACATTTTAAGTACCCTTAGTATCCCTGACTGCCACATTAATATGCTTTCCATTACTTCTTTTTAACATGTCTGGTCGCCCCTTAGCTCTTTAGCCGCCCATAGACTTAGTAATTTTTTTTTTCATTTGTGACAAAGTGGACAGTAAGTCAATCAGAAGCTTTACAATCCCATTGAATATAGAAGAGCGTGATCCCGCACCCTGCTTTACAGTTAGCAAACATTGATTGATGAGTCTCACCACAGTTCAAGTGAAACCTGTCAGTCAATATCTCCTAATTGTGAAACAGATAACTGGAGAATGCTGTGTTAGTTCACAATGGGGTATATGATACAACTTCTGGAGTTCTGAGGGGTTAAGCATCCATTGGGGTGGGGGGAATAAAAGATTAAATAGCAGGTGTTTTCAGCATTCACACAGAGGCATAAGCAGTGCTTAAAATGAAACTGAAAAAATGCTTTAAAAAGTTTTAGTGTCCATTACAGGGGTCTATAACTCTCACCTGATTGATGTTAATATGACAGTTGTTTAACCCACTTAAGAACAAATTTACAGCAAGGAAATTAATTTTTCCAAAAGTTAATCAACAGACAAACTTTAAAGTGATGGTAAAGTTAACTCTAATTATATCAAGCATCACATTGTTGAGGTAAAATCAATAATCACAATGTTTCATTCATAATTTTTTACAATTTATTGTAAAAATCAAGTTTTTTTATTTTTTTTTATTTAATGTTCTTTTTATTTGAAAGTAATTTCCAACAATACAAAACCATAGAGTATTGGTTCAGATTATACAGCATAGTATAAAAACATACAACTGGTGCGAGGTAACCCCAGAGTCCTAGACTTCCCTTGGTGAGACAAGTTCTTTTCATCAAAGCTAAGGTTTAGGTATGTCCATGATTATTGAAGACGTGAGTGGAAGGGAGAAGGACATAAACCATTTATCATACATACGAGGAAGTAGGAGTGGGACGTTTAACTGTTAAGCTTCGCTCACAAATGTGTCAGGAGTTAAGAGCCCCTGACACCAACAATCTGGTAATGTACCATTAATATAAAACAATATGAACTACTCAAACAAATAACATGCTTGGAACAAAAGAGAAACATAAACAAAAAGAAAAATTAAATGTATGTACCGCATTACTCAATAGGTCTATTTAGAATATATGTTATTATAACATTAGGAGTTATTGTTTATGTTTGAGTTCTGTGCACCAAAAATAAAAGAATCCCATAAAAATTGCAAATCGTGGAAAAAGGTTAATTGTCCTAACCTAAGATAATGGAACCGTTCTAACATTAAGGCCTAGATTTAGAGTTCGGCGGTAGCCGTGAAAACCAGCGTTAGAGGCTCCTAACGCTGGTTTTAGGCTACCGCCGGTATTTGGAGTCACTCAAAATAGGGTCTAACGCTCACTTTTCAGCCGCGACTTTTCCATACCGCAGATCCCCTTACATCAATTGCGTATCCTATCTTTTCAATGGGATCTTCCTAACGCCGGTATTTAGAGTCGTTTCTGAAGTGAGCGTTAGACATCTAACGACAAAACTCCAGCCGCCGAAAAAAAGCAGGAGTTAAGAGCTTTCTGGGCTAACGCCGGTTCATAAAGCTCTTAACTACTGTACCCTAAAGTACACTAACACCCATAAACTACCTATGCACCCCTAAACCGAGGTCCCCCCACATCGCCGCAACTCGATTAAATTTTTTTAACCCCTAATCTGCCGACCGCCACCTACGTTATACTTATGTACCCCTAATCTGCTGCCCCTAACCCCGCCGACCCCTGTATTATATTTATTAACCCCTAACCTGCCCCCCACAACGTCGCCGCAAGCTACTTACAATAATTAACCCCTAATCTGCCGACCGCAAAGCGCCGCCACCTACGTTATCCTTATGTACCCCTAATCTGCTGCCCCTAACACCGCCGACCCCTATATTATATTTATTAACCCCTAATCTGCCCCCCTCAACGTCGCCGACACCTGCCTACACTTATTAACCCCTAATCTGCCGAGCGGACCTGAGCGCTACTATAATAAAGTTATTAACCCCTAATCCGCCTCACTAACCCTATCATAAATAGTATTAACCCCTAATCTGCCCTCCCTAACATCGCCGACACCTAACTTCAATTATTAACCCCTAATCTGCCGACCGGAGCTCACCGCTACTATAATAAATGGATTAACCCCTAAAGCTAAGTCTAACCCTAACACTAACACCCCCCTAACTTAAATATAATTTAAATCTAACGAAATTAATTAACTCTTATTAGATAAATTATTCCTATTTAAAGCTAAATACTTACCTGTAAAATTAATCCTAATATAGCTACACTATAAATTATAATTATATTGTAGCTATTTTAGGATTAATATTTATTTTACAGGTAACTTTGTATTTATTTTAACCAGGTACAATAGCTATTAAATAGTTAAGAACTATTTAATAGTTACCTAGTTAAAATAATAACAAAATTACCTGTAAAATAAGTCCTAACCTAAGTTATAATTAAACCTAACACTACCCTATCAATAAATTAATTAAATAAAATACCTACAATTACCTACAATAAAACCTAACACTACACTATCAATAAATAAATTAAATACAATTTCTACAAATAACTACAATTACATAAACTAACTAAAGTACAAAAAATAAAAAAGAACTAAGTTACAAAAAATAAAAAAATATTTACAAACATAAGAAAAATATTACAACAATTTTAAACTAATTACACCTACTCTAAGCCCCCTAATAAAATAACAAAGACCCCCCAAAATAAAAAAATGCCCTACCCTATTCTAAATTAATAAATTTAAAAGCTCTTTTACCTTACCAGCCCTGAACAGGGCCCTTTGCGGGGCATGCCCCAAGAAATTCAGCTCTTTTGCCTGTAAAAAAAAACATACAATACCCCCCCCCAACATTACAACCCACCACCCACATACCCCTAATCTAACCCAAACCCCCCTTAAATAAACCTAACACTAAGCCCCTGAAGATCATCCTACCTTGTCTTCACCATACCAGGTTCACCGATCGGTCCAGAAGAGCTCCTCCGATGTCCTGATCCAAGCCCAAGCGGGGGGCTGAAGAGGTCCATGATCCGGCTGAAGTCTTCATCCAAGCGGGCCAGAAGAGGTCTTCCATCCGATTAAAGTCTTCATCCAAGCGGCATCCATCCGGAGCGAAGCGGCAGCATCCTGAAGACCTCCACCGCGGAACATCCATCCTGGCCGACGACTGAACGACGAATGACGGTTCCTTTAAATGACGTCACCCAAGATGGCGTCCCTCGAATTCCGATTGGCTGATAGGATTCTATCAGCCAATCGGAATTAAGGTAGGAATATTCTGATTGGCTGATGGAATCAGCCAATCAGAATCAAGTTCAATCCGATTGGCTGATCCAATCAGCCAATCAGATTGAGCTTGCATTCTATTGGCTGTTCCGATCAGCCAATAGAATGCGAGCTCTATCTGATTGGCTGATTGGATCAGCCAATCGGATTGAACTTGATTCTGATTGGCTGATTCCATCAGCCAATCAGAATATTCCTACCTTAATTCCGATTGGCTGATAGAATCCTATCAGCCAATCGGAAATTCGAGGGACGCCATCTTGGGTGACGTCATTTAAAGGAACCGTCATTCGTCGTTCAGTCGTCGGCCAGGATGGATGTTCCGCGGTGGAGGTCTTCAGGATGCTGCCGCTTCGCTCCGGATGGATGCCGCTTGGATGAAGACTTCAATCGGATGGAAGACCTCTTCTGGCCCGCTTGGATGAAGACTTCAGCCGGATCATGGACCTCTTCAGCCCCCCGCTTGGGCTTGGATCAGGACATCGGAGGAGATCTTCTGGACCGATCGGTGAACCTGGTATGGTGAAGACAAGGTAGGATGATCTTCAGGGGCTTAGTGTTAGGTTTATTTAAGGGGGGTTTGGGTTAGATTAGGGGTATGTGGGTGGTGGGTTGTAATGTTGGGGGGGGGTATTGTATGGTTTTTTTTACAGGCAAAAGAGCTGAATTTCTTGGGGCATGCCCTGCAAAGGGCCCTGTTCAGGGCTGGTAAGGTAAAAGAGCTTTTAAATTTATTAATTTAGAATAGGGTAGGGCATTTTTTTATTTTGGGGGTCTTTGTTATTTTATTAGGGGGCTAGAGTAGGTGTAATTAGTTTAAAATTGTTGTAATATTTTTCTTATGTTTGTAAAAAAAAAATTATTTTTTGTAACTTAGTTCTTTTTTATTTTTTGTACTTTAGTTAGTTTATGTAATTGTAGTTATTTGTAGAAATTGTATTTAATTTATTTATTGATAGTGTAGTGTTAGGTTTTATTGTAGGTAATTGTAGGTATTTTATTTAATTAATTTATTGATAGGGTAGTGTTAGGTTTAATTATAACTTAGGTTAGGACTTATTTTACAGGTAATTTTGTTATTATTTTAACTAGGTAACTATTAAATAGTTCTTAACTATTTAATAGCTATTGTACCTGGTTAAAATAAATACAAAGTTACCTGTAAAATAAATATTAATCCTAAAATAGCTACAATATAATTATAATTTATAGTGTAGCTATATTAGGATTAATTTTACAGGTAAGTATTTATCTTTAAATAGGAATAATTTATTTAATAAGAGATAATTAATTTCGTTAGATTTAAATTATATTTAAGTTAGGGGGGTGTTAGTGTTAGGGTTAGACTTGGCTTTAGGGGTTAATCCATTTATCATAGTAGCGATGAGCTCCGGTCGTCAGATTAGCGGTTAATAATTGAAGTTAGGTGTCGGCGATGTTAGGGAGGGCAGATTAGGGGTTAATACTATTTATGATAGGGTTAGTGAGGCGGATTAGGGGTTAATAACTTTATTATAGTAGCGCTCAGGTCCGCTCGGCAGATTAGGGGTTAATAAGTGTAGGCAGGTGTCGGCGACGTTGAGGGGGGCAGATTAGGGGTTAATAAATATAATATAGGGGTCGGCGGTGTTAGGGGCAGCAGATTAGGGGTACATAAGGATAACGTAGGTGGCGGGGCTTTGCGGTCGGCAGATTAGGGGTTAATTATTGTAAGTAGCTGGCGGCGACGTTGTGGGGGGCAGGTTAGGGGTTAATAAATATAATATAGGGGTCGGCGGTGTTAGGGGCAGCAGATTAGGGGTACATAGGGATAATGTAAGTTGCGGCGGTTTACGGAGCGGCAGATTAGGGGTTAAAAATAATATACAGGGGTCAGCGATAGCGGGGGCGGCAGAATAGGGGTTAATAAGTGTAAGGTTAGGGGTGTTTAGACTCGGGGTACATGTTAGAGTGTTAGGTGCAGACGTAGGAAGTGTTTCCCCATAGGAAACAATGGGGCTGCGTTAGGAGCTGAACGCAGCTTTTTTGCAGGTGTTAGGTTTTTTTTTCAGCTCAAACAGCCCCATTGTTTCCTATGGGAGAATCGTGCACGAGCACGTTTTTGAGGCTGGCCGCGTCCGTAAGCAACTCTGGTATCGAGAGTTGCATTTGCGGTAAAAATGCTCTACGCTCCTTTTTTGGAGCCTAACGCAGCATTTTTTTGGACTCTCGATACCAGAGTTAATTTTATGGTGCGGCCAGAAAAAAGCCTGCGTAGCGTTAACAGCCCATCTACCGCCAAACTCCAAATCTAGGCCTAAGTTTTTATTTACTAAGTTTATCCATTCCGAGAGGGAAGGACTTTGCGGTGATTTCCAATGTTTGGGGATGAGTTGATTGGCTGCGTTAAGCAAAATCTGGAAGAGATGTTTTCTTATTTTACAAGTCAAATTGTTCGGTTGATTGAACATTATCAGCTCTGGAGTGGGGATAAGTTGGGAACCCAATGTGCTATTGATGCTATTAAAAATGTCTGACCAGAACTGTTTCACATGTGTGCACTCCCACCAAATGTGGGCAAGATGGCCAACCCCTCCAGCACAATCCTGAAGTATTTTTATAGATATATTGAAGTTTAGCTGGGGTTAGATACCACCGTAGCATTATCTTTATATTAGTTTCTTTTGCTTGTGAGGAGTGGCCCGACTGAGAGAGAGCCGCAAATCTGCGTGACCATGTTTGAGTTGAGGTGGGTGAATTAAGCTCTCTATCCCAACTCTTGGTATAGGAAGGGAGATTTGGGTAATAATTTGCCAGGGTCAATTTATATAGTTTAGAGATAGCTCTGGAAGGGTACTCCATAGATACACACATCTGCTCAAACAGCGTTAGGGGCCTTAAGAAGTCTTCTCTATGTCTGTGAGAAAATATGTAGTGTCTGATCTGGTGTAATCTAAGCCAGGAGGATAGAAAAGGATGGCCCAAGGTATCAAGTTGATCTTTAGATTTAATGTTACTTCCGTCAGTAAGAATATGCATTGGGAGTGCCTCCTCAAGCATCTGTAGATTTGTAGTGTCTGTGTGGAGGCCCGGTGTGAATTCTGAGTTAGCTAAGATTGTTGTAAGGGGGGAGTAGTTCGTAGAGATTTTGTTAAAAGACTTACGAATCAACCTCCAGTCTGACCATGTTTCATTAGTTATAGAGGACGACGAGACCAAGTGGTTATTAAAAAATGCTGGATTTCAGCTTAAACTACTTATATGTTTTGAATATAATATATCAGACTCAATCTGTATCCATCTTTTGAGTCTGGTCCCCCAAATCTGCACCAATCCGCTACTCTCTGTAAAGATATTGTTAGCTTATAGGCACGAAGGTTTGGGACTCCCAGTCCCCCCTCTGCAGAGTGTTTATATAGGGTGTTCTTATTGGTGCGTGGTGGCCTTCTGCGCCAGATATAATCATTTATGATTTTTTGTAATGTGTCCAGGTCTCTGAGAATACCCGGGATAGGAACCCTCTGGAGCACATAAAGGGCTTTTGGTAGAAGAATCATCTTTGCTGCTTGGATCCTGCCTAACCAGAATATGTTTTTTGGCAACCAGGAGGACGTTAGTGTCTGAAACTTAGAGATGAGATTTCCATAATTATGTCTGCGTAGGTCTTCTTTGTCTGGGGTTAGGGATATGCCAAGGTATTTTAGATATTTGGTTTGGGGTCTAAGGGTGCAGTCAGATTTTAAGGTGTCAAGGATGGATTGTGTTAGATTAACAGGGAGATATTCAGATTTGGTCATGTTTACTGAAAAGTTGGATACAGAGCCATAGTTTGAGAGTTCAGAAATGGCGGCATGAAGGGAGTTAAGTGGGTCAGTCATGGGTACCAATATTAATCCCTTGGATGTGTTGGTTCAATCTAATTTTCATATCTAATGGCTCAAGGGAAAGGATAAATAACAATGGAGAAAGGGGACATCTCTGTCTAGAGCCATTCCGTATCTCAAAGGGGTCCGAGAGAGTGCCATTTATTTTAATCTGGGCCGAGGGGTTAGTGTATAAAGCAAATATTTTCTGAATGAAGGATTGGAGAAAGTAGAAATGTTGTAGGGTTGCTAGGAGGTATGTCCAATCCAAATGGTCAAAAGCCTTTTCGGCGTTGGTGGAAAGAAAAATGGCCGGGATCTTGTTTAAAGAGACATGTTCTAGAAGATTGAGAATTTTGACCGTAATGTCTTTTGCCTCTCTATGGGTGACAAAACTGACTTGATCTTGGTGAATAATTGAGGGAAGAATCTGGTTGAGGCGAATGGCTAAAACTTTGGCATATAATTTTAGGTCCATATTTAGAAGTGATATTGGCCTGAAATTTGCTAGTGTGTTAGGGGGCTTGCCAGGTTTCGCTAGTACAGAAATGTTAGCTTGGAGCATAGTGTCTGGGAATGGGGTATTGTCCAAAATAGAGTTAAATAATCTTGTCAAATAGGGGGTGAGAGATTTTGCGAATGTCTTATAGTAAAGGCCTGAGAAGCCATCTGGCCCTGGGGCTTTATTTTGTTTTAAGGTTTTTATGGCCCTATGTATTTCAGAAGATTGGATGGGTTGATCTAGTGTGTTCCGTTGGTCTGGCGTTAGTTGGGGGATTGGGATATCGTCTAGGTATTTTTGACAAAGTTGTGAGTGGGAATGTAGATTTCTGTTTGGGAAAAGGTTGTACAGTTTGTGGTAGAATTCTTTAAACTTAACTGCTATATTTTTAGTGTCTTCAATTAGTCTACCATGAGAGGATTTAAGGGAGTGTATGTAGGTCCGTTGTTGTTGTTGTTTTAATGCTCTTGCCAGGAGTCTCCCTGACTTATTCCCTTCCGTGTAAAAATTCTGTTGGAGGCGGAGTAATTGCTTTTGGGTTCCTAATTATAGTATGAGATTCATCTCCTCCTTTTCTCCAACATTGGTGTGTCCGGTCCACGGCGTCATCCTTACTTGTGGGATATTCTCTTCCCCAACAGGAAATGGCAAAGAGTCCCAGCAAAGCTGGCCATATAGTCCCTCCTAGGCTCCGCCCACCCCAGTCATTCTCTTTGCCGTTGCACAGGCAACATCTCCACGGAGATGGTTAAGAGTTTTTTGGTGTTTAAATGTAGTTTTTATTCTTCTATCAAGTGTTTGTTATTTTAAAATAGTGCTGGTATGTACTATTTACTCTGAAACAGAAAAGGATGAAGATTTCTGTTTGTGAGAGGAAGATGATTTTAGCAGACAGTAACTAAAATCGATTGCTGTTTCCACATAGGACTGTTGAGATGAAGTAACTTCAGTTGGGGGAAACAGTTAGCAGACTTTTCTGCTTAAGGTATGACTAGCCATATTTCTAACAAGACCATGTAATGCTGGAAGGCTGTCATTTCCCCTCATGGGGACCGGTAAGCCATTTTCTTAGTCAAACAAACAGAATAAAGGGCTTATTATGGGCTAAAAAAACTGGTAGACATTCTTATGGGCTAAATCGATTGCTTTATTTGGGCATTTTATTCATATTTATGCTGACAATTTGCATTTATAAACTTTGGGAACGTTTATTAAACGGCAGGCACTGTGTTAGACACCTTTTCCAGTCAGGGGGCCTTCCTAGTTATAGACTGAGCCTCATTTTCGCGCCATTACTGCGCAGTTGTTTTGTGAGAGCAGGGCATGCAGATGCATGTGTGAGGATCTAAAAATTGCTGGAAAAGCTTCTAGAAGGCGTCAATTGGTATCGTATTCCCCTCTGGGCTTGGTTGGGTCTCAGCAAAGACTATAGCTGGGACTGTATAGGGGTTAAATTTATAAACGGCTCCTGTTACGTTATTTTAAGGGTTAAAGCTCTGAAATTTGGTGTGCAATACTATTAATGCTTTAAGACACTGTGGTGAAATTTTGGTAATTTTTGAACAATTCCTTCATACTTTTTCACATATTCAGTAATAAAGTGTTTTCTGTTTAAAATTTAAAGAGACAGTAACGGTTTTGTTTTAAAACGTTTTTTGTGCTTTGTTGACAAGTTTAAGCCTGTTTAACATGTCTGTACCTTCAGATAAGCTATGTTCTATATGTATGAAAGCCAATGTGTCTCCCCATTTAAATTTATGTGATAATTGTGCCATAGCGTCCAAACAAAGTAAGGACAGTACTGCCACAGATAATGAAATTGCCCAAGATAATTCCTCAGATGAGGGGAGTAAACATGATACTACATCATCTCCTACTGTGTCTACACCAGTTTTGCCCATGCAGGAGGCCCCTAGTACATCTAGTGCGCCAATGCTTATTACCATGCAACAATTAACGGCTGTAATGGATAACTCCATAGCAAATATTTTATCCAAAATGCCTATTTATCAGAGAAAGCGCGATTGCTCTGTTTTAAACACTGAAGAGCAGGAGGGCGCTGATGATAATTGTTCTGTCTTACCCTCACACCAATCTGAAGGGGCCATGAGGGAGGTTTTGTCAGATGGAGAAATCTCAGATTCAGGAAAGATTTCTCAACAAGCTGAACCTGATGTTGTGACATTTAAATTTAAATTAGAACATCTCCGCGCACTGCTTAAGGAGGTGTTATCTACTCTGGATGATTGTGATAACTTGGTCATTCCAGAGAAATTATGCAAGATGGACAAGTTCCTAGAGGTTCCGGTGCACCCCGACGTTTTTCCTATACCCAAGCGGGTGGCGGACATAGTAAATAAGGAGTGGGAAAAGCCCGGCATACCTTTTGTTCCCCCCCCTATATTTAAGAAATTATTTCCTATGGTCGACCCCAGAAAGGACTTATGGCAGACAGTCCCTAAGGTCGAGGGGGCAGTTTCTACTCAAAACAAACGCACTACTATTCCTATCGAAGATAGTTGTGCTTTCAAAGATCCTATGGATAAAAATTGGAGGGTTTGCTTAAAAAGATTTTTGTACAGCAAGGTTACCTTCTACAACCAATTTCGTGCATTGTTCCTGTCACTACAGCAGCGTGTTTCTGGTTCGAGGAACTAGAAAAGTCGCTCAGTAGAGAGACTCCATATGAGGAGGTTATGGACAGAGTTCACGCACTTAAATTGGCTAACTAACTATAGAGTATCATGTCATCTGCAAAAAGAGACAGGTGACACTGGACCCCTCCAATCCACAATCCTTCCGTTTCCATTCTAATTTTGATGGCTAGGGGCTCAATCGATAGGTCAAAGAGTAGGGGGGATAACGGTCATCCCTGTCTAGTTCCCCTACCCAGTTGGAAGGGGGGTGATGGGGTCCCGTTAATTAATATAGAAGCTTTAGGGTTAGCATACAGTGTCTTGATTGTGTGCGCGAAAAGGCCTGTGATACCAAATTTCTCTAGAGTGTGGAAGAGGTGGGTCCAGAGGACCATGTCAAAGGCCTTTTCCGCGTCCACAAGCAACGCACATGCATCTGGGGTCCCTCTCTCTCTCCCCCCAGCCTTATTCCAGTAATGAGTTAGAACAAATTGGAGCTTCCTAATATTTAAAACCGAGGATCTTCCCTTTACAAAACCTGTTTGGTCTTGGTGTATTAGGGTGGGCAGGACCATCGCCAAGCGATCTGCCAATATTTTTGTCAACAGTTTGTAGTCTTGGTTCATTAGTGAAATGGGCTGGCTTCTGTGAAGCGATCAGTGAGGGACACTTCTCTAGTCATAATTTTGTTATAGAGGGAGGTGAGCACTGGAGCAACGCTTCCCCCCAATAGCTTGTAAAATTCACCTGGAAGCCCGTCCGGGCCCGGTGTTTTCTCAAGTGCAAGTGTTGATATTGCTTTCAGTGTTTCTGTTTCTGTGATTGTGGCATTTAGGAGGTCTCGATGTTCTTCTGATATGCAAGGTGTGTGTATGGATTCCCAAAACTGGTCTTGTTGGGATTTGTCTACTGTATTCCCTTTGTACAGAGTTTGATAATATTTTGTGAAGGCTGCTTGTTTGTCTGGTGTAGCTGTGTGAATGAAGTTTCCTTCTTTAATGGCATTTATGTGTCTATTATGTCTGATGAGCTTAGTAAGTCTGGCTAGGAATTTCCCAGTTTTATTTCCATATCGATAAAATTTAGCCTGTGTCATTGTCATTCCCCTTATTGTGTCTTGGTGTAATGCTGTGTCTCTTTCGGCATTCGCCTCTACAAAGCATTGGTGCGTTATGGAATTGGGGTTGTGTAAGTATTTGTTTCTTGCACTCAACAGTCTTCTCAACAATATTTCCGATCTTAATTTTCTCTGTTTCAGTTTACCCGCGGAATATGACGTTATAGTTCCTCTCAGCACCGCCTTGCTCGCCTCCCAATATAGGAGAGTATTACCTTTGTGTGCCTCGTTTAGGGTCTCATATGCCTGCCACTCCCCCACTACTAAGCGTTTGAAGTTTACATACCCGTAGAGATACGTTGGGAAGAACCACCTACTCGGTCCCTCTCTTTTGGGTGTGAGGGAGATTTCTAGACTGATGGGTGCATGGTCTGAAATTGTTGGGGTGTCAATCTTTGTGTCAGTTATAATTGGCCCTAGGGTATTGGATGTAAGGAATAAATCTATCCTGGAGAGCGTATGTTTAGCTGGGGTGGAACATGTGTAGTTTTTGTCCTCTGGATGTGTATCTCTCCAGATATCTGTTAAAGCTAAGGAGTGTTTAAACTTAGATAAGATGATGGAGTCTCTCCTAGAGTTACGTTGGGTTGTAATCTGTCTGATATCTGAGGCAGGGTCTCTAAATCTGTCAGCCGGGAATTGCGGTACTATGTTGTAGTCTCCCCCCAGGATTATAGGAGTGTCTGCAAATTGTAGTATCTTATTACTTAGGTCTCTCCAAAATTCTTTCTTGTTAATGTGAGGGCCGTATACCCCCCCAACAGTAAGAGTTTTGTTCGTGCATTTCAGTTTAAGAAGGACATATCTCCCTTCCTCATCTATTAGTTGCTTGTCTATGGTATACTCCAGGTTCTTTCTGAATAATATAGCTACTCCCCTGGCTCACTTTTCCTGATAAGTAGTATGGATTACTTCTCCCTCCCACCCCTGTTTTAACTTTTGGTGTTCAATATTTGATAAGTGGGTTTCTTCTAGGATCGCTATATCTGCATGCTGATTTTTTAGATATTTTAGTATTGCTTTTCTCTTTATGGGGGAGGTTATGCTCCCCACATTCCACAACACTATCTTCCTGATGCTCATCCCTATGCGAGTGGTTAGCTATTCCTTACTGAGAGTGATGTGTTGTGAGTGTTTGGTCACCTGTGGTTACTTACTATTAGCTGGTCGAGGGAGAGAGTACAGTCTTACCACAATCTCTGAGATCTGGTTAGTATCTCCTTCCTTGGATCTGAAATGAGAGGCAACGATTAAGTACAGAGTATATTATCGTTTTTTAAAAAAATGGTAGTTAGTGAACTTAAATCTGAAAAAAAAACAAGAAAAACAATCCCTTTCAATGCAACAACAAGCCTAACAAATGAATAGCAACAGACCCAACAGCCCCCCCCCATATTTAAGTAAGAGTATGCAAACCGTGGTCTGTACCACTAAGAGCCCTCCTAATGTTCAGTAGCGGCTGGTAAGCTTAAAGTGAGAATCTTTATAATGTTAACAATAACTTTCCCAATTCAAGTTTTGTTTTCCTCTCTTCAACTGTCTCCTTGCAAGCTCACTGGGGATCTCCTGGTTTGGTCCAGAAATGCTTGCAGATGCTTGGGAGTCTCAAACAACCTCGGGCCTTGTGCCGTTTGCAGTCTCAGCAGTCTCAGCTTAGCTGGGTAAAGGAGCGCCACAGATTCCCCTTGAGCAATTAGTTCCCTGCAATATGGAGAGAACTCCCTTCTACGTCTTGCTACGTCCGCTGAATAGTCCTGGAAAATGTATATTCTTCTCCCCTCGTAGGTGACAGAGGGCATCTGCCTGTAAGCTCTAATCAGAAGCATTTTGTCCTTAAAGTTTAAGTACCGTATCATGATCTGTCTTGGAGGTCTGTCCTGGACGTCTCCTTGTAGTGGGGTCCCAATTCTATGGGCTCTTTCAACTATACACGGGACATTCTCAGCGGGGAGCTTGAGTAATTTCGGGAGAACTGTCTCTGCAAATTCTATTAGATCCCTTGATGGGATCGATTCTGGAACTCCTACTATGCGGACATTGTTCCTCCTTGATCTGTTCTCTTAATCTTCCAATTTAGTTTGTAACATTTTGTTTTGCTTCTTGGTAATTGAAGAGGAGGTCTCTCTGAATCTTTCTTCTCCTTCCTCTACTTTTTGCTCTACAGTAGTTAGACGTGACGAAAAAGTTTTAAAGTCAGTGGATAGTGTGTCCATGCCCGTCTGGAGTTGTTCAATCTTAGGCAAAAAGAGAGCTGAGAGCTGCGCTACAATTGGGTGTGTGTCCTGCACAGTGAGATCTGGAGCCTCTGATCGCAGCTGGTCATTTACTTGAATCTCTGCCTGATTTTTTTGTCACCTATCAGGTTGCTTTTGCCTCCCTGACATTTTGTCTGTCTTTTTTTGGTATGGGAGAAAGTATCTTTGCATGCAAATGGCTCTTGGTCGTGGAGTTATCCTATAATATAGAAAGAATCAGTGATTTTTGAATGGGAGTCAGTGTACCATTGAGAGTTGTAGCGTGGAGGGTCTTCAAAAAAAGGGGGGGTTTACTGGCTCCTGCTTAGTGTGCCATGGCTGCTAGTGCTTCCCCAGGAGTAATCTTTAAACTGTCCTTGGTATAGGTGGTATTCTCAAGGAGGTGAAACTGTGTGATCCGTGTCACTCTCTGTGTCTCTGGGAACTCGGGTGCCAGTATAGAGTCTATTGTCCCTAACAACCAGTTCAGGCTTTTGGCGTGTAGAGCTAGTTTCCTAAGAAGCTCTCCCTCCCATATTATTCAAGTGAGGGGTAAGATTGTGGAAAAGTCTGCCCAAAGTCAGTGCAGGGAGGTCGCCTCTGCTACCACAGATTTTGGGTTTCCAGCATTTGCTGAAGGCTATTAGGAGCAGGTGGTTTATATGTGGAGATTGCAGCAGCAAGTGGGGGCCGTTTCAAAGATGGCGCTTAGTTTTCCGCCTAATTGTGAGTCTCTTAAATGCGGATTATATTGCCCTTTCTCCTCTCCTTGCCAACTTTTATGCCCCTTCTCTTACTCACAGTTCAGGTTATTTATGCGATACTTCTGCCCCAAGATAGATTTCTGTCGTAAACCGCCGTCCGGCTTTTTTATCGTTTGCCCTCCGGTGTGGAGCTCAATGTCCGCTCCTAACTCTGATGTCTCCGACAGCTACCTGCAATCGATGCTGCCTAGGATGTGAGCTGTGGGGCACTTTTTAAGGTATTTTACACCTTTTTGCTCACTGCCAGCAAGGAGCTCCTCTTTAGTGCGTCCTGCTGGTGCGCCCGCCCACCGGAAGTCTCTAATGAGGTTATTTTATAATACATTTCTTATTTCTATTAGCTGCACCTGTTTATCATCAGAACGTTTATCCCACTGATCTGTGACTGATTCTTGTTGTTAGTAAAGACCTTAGTAAGTGTATTCTGCACCTTCAGCTGCTGCTGTTTGTTACATGATCAGACTTAAAGGGGCAGTGTCCTGTAATTTTGATTTTCACTTAAACAAGAAACCCCAAATATTTTTCATTATTTAAATAGAACATATAATTTAACAACTTTACAATTTACTTATATTATGATATTTGCTTTATTCTCTATGTATCCTTTATTGAAGCAGCAATGCACTACTGGGAGCTAGCTGAGCACATAAGGTGAGCCAATGACAAGAGGCTTGTATGTGCCTCTAATCAGCAGCTAGCGCACCATAGTGCATTATATGCTTTGTCACAAAGGTCTCCAAGGGAATAAAGCAGATTTGATAATAGAAGGAAATTGTAAAGTTGTTTAAATTTGAATCATAAAAGTGTAATTGTGACTTTGCTGTCCCTTTAATGTGTTTCTAATGACTTGTTTTACCGGTGTATAAAATAGTATAAAGTGTATGGGAAATTTCACCTTTAGCTTTATTTTTATTAAAAAGAGTTCTGGCATACAGCATGTAAACAATTACATACAGATAGTTTGTTATTATTATAGGCCAGTCAGTTTGACCTCAATTGCAGGGAAATTAATGGAAACTCTTTTAAAGGAAAGACTTGTATCTTTCATTCAGACAAACAACTTAGAAGACAAAGGACAGCATGATTTCACTGCTGGAAGATCATGCCTGACTAATCTAATTGATTTCTGGCTTAAAGATAGACGACAGAGGGTTTCAATTAATGGAGTACATTCAAATGAGGCATCAGTTACTAGTGGTGTTCCCCAGGGGTCAGTTCTTGGGCCTGTTTTGTTTGACATGTTCATAAGTGATATTGGAAGTCGGCTTAAGGGGAAGGTTTGCTTGTTTGCTGATAATACAAACATTTGTAACAGGGTAGATGTTCCAGGAGGAGTTGATCAAATGAACTGTGATATTAATAAACTAGAGGACTGGTCAAATAAATGGTATCTGAAATTTAATATTACCAAGAACAAAATTATGCATATAGGATCCAAATACCCAAAGGCCAATTATAGTCTCAATGGTACATTACTGACTGTAATTAAAGAAGAAAGGGATTTGGGAATTATTATTTCAGATGATTTAAAATATGGTACACAATCCCGCAGTGCAGCCAGCAAGGCCAGTCAAATGCTTGGTTGCATTGGAAGAGGTTTTAGTAGCAGAAATAGCAAGGTTCTTATGCCACTTTACAGATCATTAGTTAGACCAAATATGGAATACTGTGTACAGTATTGGAGACCATATCTTCAGAAAGATATAAATAAACTAGAAGCTGTCCAAAGGAGGGCTACTAAAATGGTACATGGTCTAAAATATAAAACACACAAAGAAAGACTCTATGATCTAAATATGTATAGTTTAGAGGATAGAAGGGAAATAGGTGACATGATAGAAACCTTCAAATATATGAAGGGACTTAATAAAATAGAAGCTGAAAGTATTTTTCACAAAAAAATAAATGCCAAAACAAGGGGTCACACTCTAAAGTTAGAGGGTAGTAGATTCAGGAGAAATTTGAGGAAGCATTTTTTTTCAGAAAGGGTGGTGGATTCATGGAATAAACTTCCATTTGAGGTGGTAAACACAAAAACTGTAAAGGAATTTAAAAATGCCTGGGACATGCATAAGGCTATCCTAAGGAAAAAGTAATATGTATTATGGGTAGACTTGATGGGCCTTTTTGGTTCTTATCTACCGTCAAATTCTATGTTTCTATGTTTCTATGTTTCTATGTAACTCTTTTATTTTAGATGCCGCTTTGCAATTAGCTAGATTAGCGGCGAAAAATTCAGGGTTTGCTATCGTGGCGCGCAGAGCGCTTTGGCTAAAGTCTTGGTCAGCGGATGTGTCATCCAAGACAAAATTGCTTAACATCCCTTTCAAAGGTAAAACTCTATTTGGTCCAGAATTGAAAGAGATTATTTCAGACATCACTGGGGGAAAGGGCCACGCCCTTCCACAAGATAGGTCTTTCAAGGCTAAAAATAAGTCTAATTTTCGTCCCTTTCGTAATTTCAGGAACGGACCGGCCTCTAATTCTGCATCCTCTAAGCAAGAGGGTAATGCCTCACAACCCAAACCAGCCTGGAAACCGATGCAAGGCTGGAACAAGGGTAAGCAGGCCAAGAAGCCTGCCGCTGCTAACAAAACAGCATGAAGGAGTAGCCCCCGATCCGGGACCGGATCTAGTGGGGGGCAGACTCTCTCTCTTTGCTCAGGCTTGGGCAAGAGATGTTCAGGATCCCTGGGCGCTAGAAATAGTTTCTCAGGGTTATCTCCTGGAATTCAAGGAACTACCCCCAAGGGGAAGGTTCCACATGTCTCACTTATCCTCAAACCAAATAAAGAGACAGGCATTCTTACATTGTGTAGAAGACCTGTTAAAGATGGGAGTGATACACCCAGTTCCAATAAAGGAACAAGGAATGGGATTTTATTCCAATCTGTTCGTAGTTCCCAAAAAAGAGGGAACTTTCAGACCAATTTTGGATTTGAAGATCCTAAACAAATTTCTCAGGGTACCATCGTTCAAGATGGAAACCATTCGAACGATTCTACCCACTATCCAGGAAAGTCAATTTATGACTACCGTGGATCTAAAGGATGCGTACCTACATATTCCTATCCACAAAGAACATCATCAGTTCCTAAGGTTCGCTTTTCTGGACAAGCATTACCAGTTTGTGGCCCTCCCATTCGGGTTAGCCACTGCTCCAAGGATTTTCACAAAGGTGCTAGGGTCCCTTCTAGCGGTTCTAAGACCGAGGGGCATTGCAGTAGTACCTTACTTGGACGACATTCTAATACAAGCGTCGTCCCTGTCAAAAGCAAAGGCTCATACGGACATCGTTCTAGCCTTTCTCAGATCACACGGATGGAAGGTGAACATAGAAAAAAGTTCTCTGTCTCCATCGACAAGAGTTCCCTTCTTGGGAACAATAATAGATTCCTTAGAAATGAGGATTTTTCTGACAGAGGTCAGAAAATCAAAACTTCTAAGCTCTTGTCAAGTGCTTCATTCTGTCCCTCGTTCTTCCATAGCGCAGTGCATGGAAGTAGTAGGGTTGATGGTTGCAACAATGGACATAGTTCCTTTTGCACGAATTCATCTAAGACCATTACAACTGTGCATGCTCAAACAGTGGAATGGGGATTATACAGACTTGTCTCCAATGATTCAAGTAGATCAAAAGACCAGAGATTCACTCCGTTGGTGGCTGACCCTTGACCATCTGTCCCAGGGAATGAGCTTCCGCAGACCAGAGTGGGTCATTGTCACGACCGACGCCAGTCTAGTGGGCTGGGGCGCGGTCTGGGAATCCCTGAAAGCTCAGGGTCTATGGTCTCGGGAAGAGTCTCTTCTCCCGATAAACATTCTGGAACTGAGAGCGATACTCAATGCTCTCAGGGCTTGGCCTCAACTAGCAAAGGCCAGATTCATAAGGTTCCAATCAGACAACATGACGACCGTTGCATATATCAATCATCAGGGGGGAACAAGGAGTTCCCTGGCGATGAAAGAAGTGACCAAAATAATTCAATGGGCGGAGGATCACTCCTGCCACCTGTCTGCGATCCACATCCCAGGAGTGGAAAACTGGGAAGCGGATTTTCTGAGTCGTCAGACATTCCATCCGGGGGAGTGGGAACTCCATCCGGAGATCTTTGCCCAAATAACTCAATTATGGGGCATTCCAGACATGGATCTGATGGCGTCTCGTCAGAACTTCAAGGTTCCTTGCTACGGGTCCAGATCCAGGGATCCCAAGGCGACTCTAGTAGATGCACTAGTAGCACCTTGGACCTTCAACCTAGCTTATGTATTTCCACCGTTTCCTCTCATTCCCAGGCTGATAGCCAGGATCAATCAGGAGAGGGCCTCGGTGATCTTGATAGCTCCTGCGTGGCCACGCAGGACTTGGTATGCAGACCTGGTGAATATGTCATCGGCTCCACCATGGAAGCTACCTTTGAGACAGGACCTTTTTGTTCAGGGTCCATTCGAACATCCAAATCTGGTCTCCCTCCAGCTGACGGCTTGGAGATTGAACGCTTGATTCTATCGAAGCGTGGGTTTTCAGATTCTGTGATAGATACTCTGGTTCAGGCCAGAAAACCGGTAACTAGAAAAATTTACCATAAAATATGGAAGAAATATATCTGTTGGTGTGAATCCAAAGGATTCCCATGGAATAAGATAAAAATTCCTAAGATTCTCTCCTTTCTACAAGAAGGTTTGGAGAAAGGATTATCTGCAAGTTCTCTAAAGGGACAGATCTCTGTTTTATCTGTCTTACTACACAAAAGACTGGCAGCTGTGCCAGATGTTCAAGCATTTGTTCAGGCTCTGGTTAGGATCAAGCCTGTTTACAGACCTTTGACTCCTCCCTGGAGTCTAAATCTAGTTCTTTCAGTTCTTCAAGGGGTTCCGTTTGAACCTTTACATTCCATAGATATTAAGTTACTATCTTGGAAAGTTTTGGTTTTTGTTGCAATTTCTTCTGCTAGAAGAGTTTCAGAGTTATCTGCTCTGCAGTGTTCTCCGCCCTATCTGGTGTTCCATGCAGATAAGGTGGTTTTGCGTACTAAGCCTGGTTTTCTTCCTAAGGTTGTTTCTAACAAAAATATTAACCAGGAGATAGTTGTACCTTCTTTGTGTCCGAATCCAGTTTCAAAGAAGGAACGTTTGTTACACAATTTGGACGTAGTCCGTGCTCTAAAATTCTATTTAGAGGCTACAAAAGATTTCAGACAAACATCTTCCTTGTTTGTTGTTTATTCTGGTAAAAGGAGAGGTCAAAAAATGACTTCTACCTCTCTTTCCTTTTGGCTTAAAAGCATCATCCGATTGGCTTATGAGACTGCCGGACGGCAGCCTCCTGAAAGAATCACAGCTCACTCCACTAGGGCTGTGGCTTCCACATGGGCCTTCAAGAACGAGGCTTCTGTTGACCAGATATGTAAGGCAGCGACTTGGTCTTCTCTGCACACTTTTGCCAAATTTTACAAATTTGATACTTTTGCTTCTTCGGAGGCTATTTTTGGGAGAAAGGTTTTGCAAGCTGTGGTGCCTTCCGTT
This sequence comes from Bombina bombina, assembly GCF_027579735.1. Lineage (NCBI taxonomy): Eukaryota > Metazoa > Chordata > Amphibia > Anura > Bombinatoridae > Bombina > Bombina bombina. Next base: position 770,560,699 of record NC_069504.1, on the reverse strand, counting down.
TAGGTAACCTGATTTGCTCCCTCCCTTCATCCGTGTCCTAAAGCTTTGGTATTGGTTCCCACAAGTAAGGATGACGCCGTGGAACGGACACACCAATGTTGGAGAAAACAGAATTTATGCTTACCTGATAAATTACTTTCTCCAACGGTGTGTCCGGTCCACGGCCCGCCCTGGTTTTTTAATCAGGTCTGATGAATTATTTTCTCTAACTACAGTCACCACGGTACCATATGGTTTCTCCTATATATATTTCCTCCTGTCCGTCGGTCGAATGACTGGGGTGGGCGGAGCCTAGGAGGGACTATATGGCCAGCTTTGCTGGGACGCTTTGCCATTTCCTGTTGGGGAAGAGAATATCCCACAAGTAAGGATGACGCCGTGGACCGGACACACCGTTGGAGAAAGTAATTTATCAGGTAAGCATAAATTCTGTTTTTTTTCTGCTAGCTGCTTTAGAATTAAGGGGTTAGTTGGGTGTAGCGTGTGTGCCTGATCTAATTCAGCTAATTCTTTAGCTATATGTATGGTCTTTTCCCTGTTTTTTTTTCACGATTTGTGCCTTTGTCTTAATGAATTCGCCTCTTAGAGTGCTTTTATGTGCCTCCCAAAGAGTGGTTATATCAATGTCTGGAGTGTCGTTGATAGCAAAGTACGAGTCTATATGTTCAGTGAATAAATCAACTTTCCCTTTGTCTAGTAGGAGGGATTCATCCAGTCTCTACTGGAAGGATTTGAAAGGGGCCGAGGGCCATTTGATGGTGCAAGTGACAAGGGAATGGTCTGACCACGACGTATGTTTAATATGAGATTGCTGGATATGGGAAAGAATTAAGTGGTCTACTAGGATGTAATCCAACCTAGAATAATTACGTTTTGGATGCGAGAAGAATGTGAAATCTAGTTTTGGGGGGTTCAAGTATCTCCAGGAATCATGTAGGCCCAGTAATTTAAATTTTTTTGCCAGACACTTTGGAGCTGAGGGGTTTTTGCTCTAGTTTCTTGATTGGTGCAGTCTATTATTGGATTTAGTGGGACATTTAGATCCCCAGCTAATATTAAGGAGCCCCTAGTTTCTTTCATGACTGTGTCGCAGATTGATGAAAGGAAACCTCCCTGACGTTTGTTAGGAGCATACATATTTACCAGGGTCACCGGCTTTCCGAATAAAATTCCCCTCAGGCATTGAAATCTCCCTTCTTTATCTTTGTCAGTGTGGGTTTTGGTGAATGGGATCGACTTATGAATCAGGATACTGACTCCATTAATTTTTTTTAATGGGGATTGGTACTGTGGAAGTGTTGAGGGTAGTATGGTGAAAAATATTTAGGGATATTATTTGATTTGTAATGGGTTTCTTGGAGCATTAGGATGTGTCCACCTCTCTTCTGGAGGTCTGAGATAGCTAGCCTTCTTTTATTCGGGCAATTTAGGCCTTTGGTATTTTGTGTGAATATGTTAATGTCTTGTGGTGTTTTGTTACACATCATGAAATTAAAGGCAGCAGTATATTGATTGACTGACCTTGAGATGGGATTACCATAAATGGGATAAGCAAGTACACACTGAACATACAGTTACAAATAAATAAAATCAAACGAAATATGAAAAAATAGCAAAAATTGCAACAATAATACCAAACATATGAACCATATTAATAAACTAAGGGAGTAATTATCCCAACTGTTTAGGAACAAAGTTAGATTTATAGGTAGTGCTTGACATAAGAGATCCCAGGTTATAGGACTGGTCACGACCCACGTGGGGCCAAATTAGCAAGACAAGGGCCCAGTCCCAGCATCACAGGTAGGAAGAAATAGCTATGATCTGATCTATTACCAGGAACTTGTGCATCTTGCAGAAAATCTACCTCCCTTATTTACACAGGGGAGGGGATATAGGGAAAAAAGAAAAATCTCCATAGTTACTTAACTATCAGCCATCAGCCCCTCTCCTCCGAGTGGGGTTGCGAAGAGGCAGGTGTGCGTCTTGGTTTCTTGTGTTGCACCTGTTTCCAGGCCCTTCTCTGGGGTAATGCAATCGAGCCTTCTTCACCAGGTCGTGTAGTAGGGGTCTCAGATGTGGGTAATGGCATAGGAATCTCGAGATCTTTGCAAATCTTTGGAATATCATTTGTTGAAGAGCATATGATCCGTCTTCCTCTCCAAAGTATTACCAGATGAAAGGGGAACCCCCATCTGTAGGGAATTTTCATTTTTCAGAGACTCAAAGTGAGAGGTTTAAGTTCTTTTCTTTTGAAAAGTGTCCTTTAGGACAAATCCGCAAACATCTGGATATTTGAATTTTCATAGATGAAAGATTGTTGCTCTCTCGCCAATTTCATCAATTCTTCCTTCACCCGGAAGTTAGTGATTCGGACGATTACATCCCTAGGTGGGAGTCCATCCGGCGGTTTAGTCCGCAGGGCTCTATGAGCTTGGTCAATGTCTATTTTAGAAGGAGTTTCCTCCTTTTTCAGCGCCCTGAAGAGATCTTGCAGGTATTGCTCCAGGTCCGCAGGTGAGATGAGTTCAGAAATGCCTCTTAACGTAATATTATGATGCCTGCTTCTATTTTCAGTGTCGTCCACCTTATCCTCTAGCTCAGCAATTGTGGCGTCCTGTTTTTGGATGAGGCTATGCAACTCAGAGATAGCAGGTGTATGTGTCTCTTGGTTGGACTCAAGGGCTTCTACTCTATGACCTATGTCCGATATGTCTTTTTTTAAGGTCAGAAATCTCGTCCCTAATGCACTGTTTAACTTGTGTTATCAGGGAAGAGAAGTCTTTCTTGGAAGGAAGTGACTCAAATAAAGCCTTTGAAATGGTGATGGTGTCAGACACGTGTTCCGATTCAGAGTCGGCAGAGCTTATAGGGCTGGTAACATCTGGAGGAGAAGGGTCCATTATAGCAGAGGGTCTGGACTCCAGGGTTTTAAAGAAGCTATTCACTGAAGGGTTTGATGCCCTCAGCTGCCTGGCGCTCTTGCTGCCCTTGGCTGTTTTTTTTAGGCGACATCTTGTCAAATGTATTAGGCCTCTGTGATATTGAGAAAATTTCTATTTTATATAGACAGATGGCTGAGGGGGAATTCACTTGCTAGAATCAACTAGCAACAACTTGGAGGCTGCCCCTTTAAGAAATTTAAGCTACAATCGTCATGTGGGCTTTTAAAAGGCATTGGGTTATGCTTGCCCGTGTGCAAACTGTGTCAGGGCAAATAGGAATGTGGTGTCAGGGACTTAGGCTTACCCAGTCGTGTACAATGTCCGTGTCTCACTCATTTGCATTAAGTTGCCGGGCGGCCATGATGATGTTTGCGGTCTTCTCCGGTATAGGTCACTTTCCCACTTGTGCTCACGCTAGATGGATGGTGGGTCAGGCGTGACAATCAAGCGCCCAGTAGCTGATTCTGGGAACCGGGTAGCTGCGGGGACTCTAATAATTATTCTGGTTTCTTTCCCGCCGCGGGCATGGCCGGGCTTGTATGGGCCTCAGGTGAGTGAATAGCGCAGAGCTGGTGGCGCTTAACTCTATTGAACCCCAGTATTTCACCATCGCCTCCTTAGTAATTGGGCTCTTCAAAAGCTTTTCGGCTACTGCCTTTGACTGTCCTAAACAGATAGGGCTCAGGATCTTGTTCAAAACGCGGCCATCTCTAGTAACAGCTAGCTCCGCCCCCTCCGTAAAAATCAAGTTTTAATCTTTAGAATTAATTTTCTTAACTTCCTCCAATTCAACCCGTATATACATTTTTTTTAGCTTCTTTTAGGGACCAATTGAAATTTTGTCCGTTAGGCGGCCATCCCTTTGCGTCATCCGCCCCTTTACTCATCTGCGCAAGCTCTTTTAAAATTATTTACAGACTGATTACAACAACGCGCTAACGTGCGCATTGGGAAATAATGTTAGGCGATTAGCGCATGCGCAGTGGTTCTCAAAATCGGCGATTGGCGCATTTGCATTTATAGACTGCCGGGTTAACGCGCATTTGATACAAAGTGACGTCACAAGAAGATGGAAGTAGGACTTGGAACGAGTTGTTAGCTAAGCGGTAGGGAGTTTTAAATTATATTTTTTTTATTAAAAACTTAGAAGTAATCCAAAAAAAAAAACTTAGCAACTAGAGTAGGGTCATAAGGATAATTGCTAGGTTGTCTTCAAGACTGTAAAACTTTACCTTCACTTTCAGTTGTTTTTCTTTAATAGTTGCTTTGGGTGGTCTGATATGGACTTTGCAAACATGCAGACTCACTCATGGACAACTATGTTTTCTTACTGCCCTTATGTTTCTGACAAGCTGTGATTGTTGTCAATATATATACCTGGATTGAACAATAAAAATGTAAAATAACATAATTTATGTAAGAACTTACCTGATAAATTAATTTCTTTCATATTAGCAAGAGTCCATGAGCTAGTGACGTATGGGATATACATTCCTACCAGGAGGGGCAAAGTTTCCCAAACCTCAAAATGCCTACAAATACACCCCTCACCACACCCACAATTCAGTTTAACGAATAGCCAAGAAGTGGGGTGATAAAAAAGTGCGAAAGCATATAAAATAAGGAATTGGAATAATTGTGCTGTATACAAAAATCATAACCACCACAAAAAAGGGTGGGCCTCATGGACTCTTGCTAATATGAAAGAAATGAATTTATCAGGTAAGTTCTTACATAAATTATGTTTTCTTTCATGTAATTAGCAAGAGTCCATGAGCTAGTGACGTATGGGATAATGATTACCCAAGATGTGGATCTTTCCACGCAAGAGTCACTAGAGAGGGAGGGATAAAATAAAGACAGCCAATTCCTGCTGAAAATAATCCACACCCAAAATAAAGTTTAATGAAAAACATAAGCAGAAGATTCAAACTGAAACCGCTGCCTGAAGTACTTTTCTACCAAAAACTGCTTCAGAAGAAGAAAATACATCAAAATGGTAGAATTTAGTAAAAGTATGCAAAGAGGACCAAGTTGCTGCTTTGCAAATCTGATCAATCGAAGCTTCATTCCTAAACGCCCAGGAAGTAGAAACTGACCTAGTAGAATGAGCTGTAATCCTTTGAGGCGGAGTTTTACCCGACTCAACATAGGCAAGATGAATTAAAGATTTCAACCAAGATGCCAAAGAAATGGCAGAAGCTTTCTGGCCTTTTCTAGAACCGGAAAAGATAACAAATAAACTAGAAGTCTTTCGGAAAGACATAGTAGCTTCAACATAATATTTCAAAGCTCTAACAACATCCAAAGAATGTAACGATTTCTCCTTAGAATTCTTAGGATTAGGACATAATGAAGGAACCACAATTTCTCTACTAATGTTGTTGGAATTCACAACTTTAGGTAAAAATTCAAAAGAAGTTCGCAACACTGCCTTATCCTGATGAAAAATCAGAAAAGGAGACTCACAAGAAAGAGCAGATAATTCAGAAACTCTTCTGGCAGAAGAGATTGCCAAAAGGAACAAAACTTTCCAAGAAAGTAATTTAATGTCCAATGAATGCATAGGTTCAAACGGAGGAGCTTGAAGAGCCCCTAGAACCAAATTCAAACTCCAAGGAGGAGAAATTGACTTAATGACAGGTTTTATACGAACCAAAGCTTGTACAAAACAATGAATATCAGGAAGATTAGCAATCTTTCTGTGAAAAAGAACAGAAAGAGCAGAGATTTGTCCTTTCAAGGAACTTGCGGACAAACCTTTATCTAAACCATCCTGAAGAAACTGTAAAATTCTTGGAATTCTAAAAGAATGCCAAGAAAAATGATGAGAAAGACACCAAGAAATATAAGTCTTCCAGACTCTATAATATATCTCTCTGGATACAGATTTACGAGCCTGTAACATAGTATTAATCACAGAGTCAGAGAAACCTCTTTGACTAAGAATCAAGCGTTCAATCTCCATACCTTTAAATTTAAGGATTTGAGATCCTGATGGAAAAAAGGAACTTGCGACAGAAAGTCTGGTCGTAGCGGAAGAGTCCACGGATGGCAAGAGGCCATCCGGACAAGATCCGCATACCAAAACCTGTGAGGCCATGCCGGAGCTACCAGCAGAACAAACGAGCATTCCTTCAGAATCTTGGAGATTACTCTTGGAAGAAGAACTAGAGGCGGAAAGATATAAGCAGGATGATACTTCCAAGGAAGTGATAATGCATCCACTGCTTCCGCCTGAGGATCCCGGGATCTGGACAGATACCTGGGAAGTTTCTTGTTTAGATGAGACGCCATCAGATCTATTTCTGGAAGCTCCCATATTTCAACAATCTGAAGAAATACCTCTGGGTGAAGAGACCATTCGCCCGGATGCAACGTTTGGCGACTGAGATAATCCGCTTCCCAATTGTCTATACCTGGGATATGAACCGCAGAGATTAGACAGGAGCTGGATTCCGCCCAAACCAGAATTCGAGATACTTCTTTCATAGCCAGAGGACTGTGAGTCCCTCCTTGATGATTGATGTATGCCACAGTTGTGACATTGTCTGTCTGAAAACAAATGAACGATTCTCTCTTCAGAAGAGGCCAAGACTGAAGAGCTCTGAAAATTGCACGGAGTTCCAAAATATTGATCGGTAATCTCACCTCCTGAGATTCCCAAACTCCTTGTGCCGTCAGAGATCCCCACACAGCTCCCCAACCTGTGAGACTTACATCTGTTGAAATTACAGTCCAGGTCGGAAGCACAAAAGAAGCCCCCTGAATTAAACGATGGTGATCTGTCCACCACGTTAGAGAGTGTCGTACAATCGGTTTTAAAGATATTAATTGAGATATCTTTGTGTAATCCCTGCACCATTGATTCAGCATACAGAGCTGAAGAGGTCGCATGTGAAAACGAGCAAAGGGGATCGCGTCCGATGCAGCAGTCATAAGACCTAGAATTTCCATGCATAAGGCTACCGAAGGGAATGATTGTGACTGAAGGTTTCGACAAGCTGAAATCAATTTTAGACGTCTCTTGTCTGTTAAAGACAGAGTCATGGACACTGAATCTATCTGGAAACCCAGAAAAGTTACCCTTGTCTGAGGAATCAATGAACTTTTTGGTAAATTGATCCTCCAACCATGATCTTGAAGAAACAACACAAGTCGATTCGTATGAGATTCTGCTAAATGTTCTACCCTGTTATACCCTGTTCTCTGATTACAGACAGAAGGGCACCGAGAACCTTTGTAAAAATTCTTGGAGCTGTAGCTAGGCCAAACGGCAGAGCCACAAACTGGTAATGCTTGTCCAGAAAAGAGAATCTCAAGAACTGATAATGATCTGAATCGGAATATGCAGATAAGCATCCTGTAAATCTATTGTGGACATATAATGCCCTTGCTGAACAAAAGGCAAGATAGTCCTTACAGTTACCATTTTGAACGTTGGTATCCTTACATAACGATTCAATATTTTTAGATCCAGAACTGGTCTGAAGGAATTCTCCTTCTTTGGTACAATGAAGAGATTTGAATAAAACCCCATCCCCTGTTCCAGAACTGGAACTGGCATAATTACTCCAGCCAACTCTAGATCTGAAACACAATTCAGAAATGCTTGAGCTTTCACTGGATTTACTGGGACACGGGAAAGAAAAAATCTCTTTGCAGGAGGTCTCATCTTGAAACCAATTCTGTACCCTTCTGAAACAATGTTCTGAATCCAAAGATTGTGAACAGAATTGATCCAAATTTCTTTGAAAAAACGTAACCTGCCCCCTACCAGCTGAGCTGGAATGAGGGCCGCACCTTCATGTGGACTTAGAAGCAGGCTTTGCCTTTCTAGAAGGCTTGGATTTATTCCAGACTGGAGATGGTTTCCAAACTGAAACTGCTCCTGAGGATGAAGGATCAGGCTTTTGTTCTTTGTTGAAACGAAAGGAACGAAAACGATTATTAGCCCTGTTTTTACCCTTAGATTTTTTATCCTGTGGTAAAAAAGTTCCTTCCCCACCAGTAACAGTTGAGATAATGGAATCCAACTGAGAACTAAATAATTTGTTACCCTGGAAAGAAATGGAAAGTAGAGTTGATTTAGAGGCCATATCAGCATTCCAAGTTTTAAGCCATAAAGCTCTTCTAGCTAAAATAGCTAGAGACATAAACCTGACATCAACTCTGATAATATCAAAAATGGCATCACAGATAAATTTATTAGCATGCTGAAGAAGAATAATAATATTATGAGAATCATGATCTGTTACTTGTTGCGCTAAAGTCTCCAACCAAAAAGTTGAAGCTGCAGCAACATCAGCCAAAGATATAGCAGGTCTAAGAAGATTACCTGAACACAGATAAGCTTTTCTTAGAAAGGATTCAATTTTCCTATCTAAAGGATCTTTAAACGAAGTACCATCTGACGTAGGAATAGTAGTACGTTTAGCAAGGGTAGAAATAGCCCCATCAACTTTAGGGATTTTGTCCCAAAATTCTAATCTGTCAGACGGCACAGGATATAATTGCTTAAAACGTTTAGAAGGAGTAAATGAATTACCCAATTTATCCCATTCTCTGGAAATTACTTCAGAAATAGCATTAGGAACAGGAAAAACTTCTGGAATAACCACAGGAGATTTAAACACCTTATCTAAACGTTTAGAATTAGTATCAAGAGGACCAGAATCCTCTATTTCTAAAGCAATTAGTACTTCTTTAAGTAAAGAACGAATAAATTCCATTTTAAATAAATATGAAGATTTATCAGCATCAATCTCTGAGACAGAATCCTCTGAACCAGAAGAGTCATCAGAATCAGAATGATGATGTTCATTTAAAAATTCATCTGTAGAGAGAGAAGTTTTAAAAGATTTTTTATGTTTACTAGAAGGAGAAATAACAGACATAGCCTTCTTGATGGATTCAGAAACAAAATCTCTTATGTTATCAGGAACATTCTGCACCTTAGATGTTGAGGGAACTGCAACAGGCAATGGTACATTACTAAAGGAAATATTATCTGCTTTAACAAGTTTGTCATGACAATTAATACAAACAACAGCCGGAGGAATAGCTACCAAAAGTTTACAGCAGATACACTTAGCTTTGGTAGTTCCAGCACTAGACAGCGATTTTCCTGAAGTATCTTCTGACTCAGATGCAACGTGAGACATCTTGCAATATGTAAGAGAAAAAACAACATATAAAGCAAAATTGATCAAATTCCTTAAATGACAGTTTCAGGAATGGGAAAAAATGCCAATAAACAAGCTTCTAGTAACCAGAAGCAAAGAAAAAATGAGACTGAAATAATGTGGAGACAAAAGCGGCGCCCATATTTTTTGGCGCCAAATAATACGCCCACATTGTTTGGCGCCTAAATGCTTTTTGGCGCCAAAAATGACGCCACATCCGGAACGCCGACATTTTTGGCGCAAAAGGACGTCAAAAAATGACGCAACTTCCGGCGACACGTATGACGCCGGAAACAGAAAAGATTTTTTGCGCCAAAAAAGTCCGCGCCAAGAATGACGCAATAAAATGAAGCATTTTCAGCCCCCGCGAGCCTAACAGCCCACAGGGAAAAAAAGTCAAATTTTTAAGGTAAGAAAAAATGAATGATTCAAACGCATTATCCCAAATATGAAACTGACTGTCTGAAAATAAGGAATGTTGAACATTCTGAGTCAAGGCAAATAAATGTTTGACTACATATATTTAGAACTTTATAAATAAAGTGCCCAACCATAGCTTAGAGTGTCACAGAAAATAAGATTTACTTACCCCAGGACACTCATCTACATGTTTGTAGAAAGCCAAACCAGTACTGAAACGAAAATCAGCAGAGGTAATGGTATATAAATAAGAGTATATCGTCGATCTGAAAAGGGAGGTAAGAGATGAATCTCTACGACCGATAACAGAGAACCTATGAAATAGACCCCGTAGAAGGAGATCACTGCATTCAAATAGGCAATACTCTCCTCACATCCCTCTGACATTCACTGCACGCTGAGAGGAAAACCGGGCTCCAACTTGCTGCGGAGCGCATATCAACGTAGAATCTAGCACAAACTTACTTCACCACCTCCATAGGAGGCAAAGTTTGTAAAAACTGAATTGTGGGTGTGGTGAGGGGTGTATTTGTAGGCATTTTGAGGTTTGGGAAACTTGGCCCCTCCTGGTAGGAATGTATATCCCATACGTCACTAGCTCATGGACTCTTGCTAATTACATGAAAGAAATATTTATAAAAAAACATCTGAAACAACTCCAAACCTGCAGTCCAAAACAACTGGTGAGGGCCTTCAAAGAATACATACAGGGAGTGCAGAATTATTAGGCAAATTAGTATTTTAACCACATCATCCTCTTTATGCATGTTGTCTTACTCCAAGCTGTATAGGCTCGAAAGCCTACTACCAATTAAGCATATTAGGTGATGTACATCTCTTTAATGAGAAGGGGTGTGGTCAAATAACATCAACACCCTATATCAGGTGTGCATAATTATTAGGCAACTTCCTTTCCTTTGGCAAAATGGGTCAAAAGAAGGACTTGACAGGCTCAGAAAAGTCAAAAATAGTGAGATATCTTGCAGAGGGATGCAGCACTCTTAAAATTGCAAAGCTTCTGAAGCGGGATCATCGAACAATCAAGCGTTTCATTCAAAATAGTCAACAGGGTCGCAAGAAGCGTGTGGAAAAACCAAGGCGCCAAATAACTGCCCATGAACTGAGAAAAGTCAAGCGTGCAGCTGCCAAGATGCCACTTGCCACCAGTTTGGCCATATTTCAGAGCTGCAACATCACTGGAGTGCCCAAAAGCACAAGGTGTGCAATACTCAGAGACATGGCCAAGGTAAGAAAGGCTGAAAGACGACCACCACTGAACAAGACACACAAGCTGAAACGTCAAGACTGGGCCAAGAAATATCTCAAGACTGATTTTTCTAAGGTTTTATGGACTGATGAAATGAGAGTGAGTCTTGATGGGCCAGATGGATGGGCCCGTGGCTGGATTGGTAAAGGGCAGAGAGCTCCAGTCCGACTCAGACGCCAGCAAGGTGGAGGTGGAGTACTGGTTTGGGCTGGTATCATCAAAGATGAGCTTGTAGGGCCTTTTCGGGTTGAGGATGGAGTCAAGCTCAACTCCCAGTCCTACTGCCAGTTTCTGGAAGACACCTTCTTCAAGCAGTGGTACAGGAAGAAGTCTGCATCCTTCAAGAAAAACATGATTTTCATGCAGGACAATGCTCCATCACACGTGTCCAAGTACTCCACAGCGTGGCTGGCAAGAAAGGGTATAAAAGAAGAAAATCTAATGACATGGCCTCCTTGTTCACCTGATCTGAACCCCATTGAGAACCTGTGGTCCATCATCAAATGTGAGATTTACAAGGAGGGAAAACAGTACACCTCTCTGAACAGTGTCTGGGAGGCTGTGGTTGCTGCTGCACGCAATGTTGATGGTGAACAGATCAAAACACTGACAGAATCCATGGATGGCAGGCTTTTGAGTGTCCTTGCAAAGAAAGGTGGCTATATTGGTCACTGATTTGTTTTTGTTTTGTTTTTGAATGTCAGAAATGTATATTTGTGAATGTTGAGATGTTATATTGGTTTCACTGGTAAAAATAAATAATTGAAATGGGTATATATTTGTTTTTTGTTAAGTTGCCTAATAATTATGCACAGTAATAGTCACCTGCACACACAGATATCCCCCTAAAATAGCTATAACTAAAAACAAACTAAAAACTACTTCCAAAACTATTCAGCTTTGATATTAATGAGTTTTTTGGGTTCATTGAGAACATGGTTGTTGTTCAATAATAAAATTAATCCTCAAAAATACAACTTGCCTAATAATTCTGCACTCCCTGTACAAAAGCCCATAGTTGGTGACACTTATCCAACAATGTGCTTGACGTGTCCTTTAACATGACAGCCCTCTCGAGCACACAGTGATCACACATACCAAATCATGCTATTGGAAATGACCAAATATGATTTTCTATTGCAGGAGTCTCTATCCCATAAAGGACATCGTCTCCCAGGATGCAGCATCTCCCCCATCTGTTATATATGTGCACACACGTACAAAAGTACAGCCCTCACTCACTGAATGTTTCAAATGTTTACAACAGCACATTCCTGACATTGGAGATATATCCAAAATAACAATTTGTCAAGCAGGTGCATCTCTATACATCTGTCAAAGTAACAGCCCCTTTTAATCTAAACTGTCTTCAATACAGTTTGCAAACAAATTAACCTATACGCTACTCATCTTCAAACACCTTCTCTGACATAGAGACGTGCACTTTACATACTAAACAAGGATGTAACGCATGTGCCATGTAATGCCTTGCAGTCCTTTGAGCTCACTCATGTTCAAATGTTCTCAAATATTGCTATGGACACCTGCAATTGGACACACAGGTCATTATATGTCACAGTGCATCATGTCTGACAATTCAGATGATTCACTACTCTTAGAGTGGCCTAAAAGATAAGAGCAAAATGTTTCAGGGATGAAACTCCTACTTTCTTTGAAAAGATTCTTGCACCAAAGGACATTCATCCACCCCATCAGTAACATTCTAGCCATCCCACTGAATTCCTAATGTGTATGATACTACCTGTAGACAGCCTCATCAAAATCCTAGATATACTCAGCCTTTCAACACAATGCATGTTACCATCCCTTACACTAGCCACTCGTGAATTATGCAACAAGGGAACCCTGGGTTATGTCACAACATGCATTTGCTCACTTAACATTATTTATCCATACAGATTTTGGGCAACATGCTCCTAAGGACCTACCTACAACAAGCATGCTAATGCATCTAATGATTACCAAGATAGGAGTTTCAGTGTTCTATAGAATAAGATTGATCTACTGAGACAGGATATGCATGAAATCATATGCAAACCAATCCACAGCTAGTTCTATGACATCCCTGCAAGAGTTATGTACCTGATGTGACACCAAGTTTCCCTATGTAGCAATCCCAGCTCATGGTGACACCTATAAGATTAAGGAACAGGCTGCCTATCACAGAGTTTGTGGGGGTAAAGAGAGAAAAAACAGTAAGTCTATTGATTTTATTTATCCTATGTAGCATTATCATGCCTAGAAAAGTTATATATATTACAATAATGTTAAAAAAGAAGAAGGGAAGAAAAACTTTCGCTCTGGAGTATAAAATAGAATTTTATTTCTTTCTTTAAAAATGGGACAAGCAAGCAACCCATAAAATTAGGAAGGGAAAGCGCAGCACATCGGCTCACGCCTTTCGTCAAACTGCCGTAGTCATAGCCTGGTGTGTGTGTCATTCCATTAGCTTAAAAACCTTTAAAATCATGCTAATTGGTATAGGAAAGCGCTAACCCCTCCCCCTGCACCTATGTGGCAAGTTAATGGATGGACGATACTTCACATATTCAAAAGTTCATAGAAATATGCAAGTATTGCAAATATGCAATATGCACATACATTGAAATATGGAACAATTTATCATGTAACAATATTAATATTATTGACCCTTCAAAAACATGCAGAAACTGTACTAATCTTAGATACATTGGATATGTGCAAAAATTTGTAGAAATATATAAGATATTTGACATTCTATCATACTAAAAAAGTCTTATTTTTCTTAACCTTTCACTGCAACGTACAGACAGCTTGATGCTGATGACTATGAACTAAAGATATCATATGTGTACTAACAGACTGTATAATACATATTAAACCCAGCAAGATTATATCTTTTTTATACCTCCACTGTTTTATAGTATATACCTAATTGAATGAGGTACTGATCTCGTTAGAGACTTAAATTGCTTATTTGGTGGTGCTGCTCTTTCTTAGACTTTTACTTCTACTTGGAGTTTTTTGGCAGGACCCTTAGAGCGTGCACCCACTTGCAGATAGTGCTGGGCTTCCTTGCATTTTTGTTGTTCACTGATCTCGTTAGTTACAATAATAATTAATATTCCCACATAACATACACTGCCATGTCACTAGTTGTCAGGCAAATATTTAGGATACTCAGATATCCCTGTGAACAAAAGGCTGTGTGAGTAAAGGACCACAACTGCAGCATAAATGTGATGTTGAGTGGTGTGGAATGATTCTGCAGTGGTAACTTGGAGGCAGCATATAAAGCAGTATCAAGCAGTACACAACACATTTAATATACGGTTCAGATAGTCAGCAGCTGAGACAGGTGAGTTTTTAGCTCTACCCAGTACTGTACCTCTGTACCAGAAATAAAGTTAAAGTAGCAATTGCCAAACAACTAAGTAGAAGTTAGGTAGAAACCAAACATCTCTATTAACTGGGAAAGTGAGGTATAAGAACCTAACTAATAATAATTGTGCGTAGGAGCGTTTAAGTAATATACCAAACTGTTCTAGTTAAATGTTGGGTAAGCGAGATAAACAGTTTATTACTCAGTGGAAGTTTGTGCCATATTTGATATTAAGGTGACTTACCGAGTTAAGTGCAAAGTAAGGTCACTAGTATGGTAGTTCACTTTGTTTGAGCAGCGTCAGGAAGTCCTGTTTGTTTGTTTGCAGCGAGTACACGGAGCGCTCCGGTCTCAGTAAGGGGCGGGGCTCTTGCGCGTGATGTCCCCGCTTGTTCCGTGAGAGGCGTAGTTGTTGTGAGCACAGGCAGGCTGAGCTTGTAATCCACAGGAGCGGTTGAGGTAACGAGTCAAGCTTGAGAGAGAAATAATCAAGCACTGAGTAATAGAACTTGTGTCACTAAATAGGGGAATAAGTGGGAGGTGTATTTGCAATAGTTGAAGAACAGTCTATGCAAAAGATAAGGTGGAGAAGCAGGCTAAAGGCTGAATATGACAGGACCCCCTCCTCAAAGATCAACTCCGGTGATCAGGAGCTGGTCGATCAGGGAACCTGTTATGAAACCTGCGGACCAGACGTGGGGCCGATAGGTGGCGGCCGGCTCCCATGAGTCCTCAGAATCTGGATAGCCCTTCCAATGGACGAGGCATTGAAGTTGACCCTGGAAATGACGGGAATCCAATACATCCTGCACTTCATACTGCTGGGAGGTATCAGGGAGTAGAGGAGTAACAGAATCTGATGGAGAATGGTCCCGTAGCGACCTGTATGGCTTCAGAAGAGATATGTGAAAAGTGGGATGTGATTTCATGGTTGAGGGCAGAGCGAGAGTGACAGCATTAGAAGTGATTATCTTGACAATAGGAAAAGGTCCGATGTAGTTAGAGGTAAGTTTCTTGGATGGTACTGATAGATGTAGGTTACGGGTTGACAACCAGACATAGTCACCAACAGAATATAAAGGAGTGGGTACTCGTTTCTTGTCATATTGGACTTTGTAACGAGATTTAGCTATATTGATATTCTGTTTCACCAAGGTGAAGGTATCTGATATGGTGTTGATGAGCTCATTCACGACCCAACAAGAAGCAGAGCGTGAGGAGTTCCATTCAAAAGTGGGGTGGTAACCGTAGTTGATGAAAAATGGTGTGTACTTAGTGGAAGAGTGGCTGGCATTGTTAAAGGCAAATTCTGCATAAGGCAGGAGTTGGGCCCAATCGTCCTGCCAAGCTGAGACGAAACACCTCAGATACTGTTCTAACCATTGGTTGGTTCTCTCGGTTTGCCTGTTGGTTTGGGGATGGAAGGATGTACTGAGACGTCTGGTGATGTTCAATGTCTCACAAAGCTGTTTCCAATGGTGATGGTATGAGGAAGTCCATGAAGCTTGAATACATGGTTGAACATCAGTGTAACGGTTTCAGAGGTGGTTGGGAGTTTATGGAAGGGCACAAAATGAGCCATTTTGCTGAACAGGTCAACCACCACTAGTATGGTGTTGTACTTATGTGAGTCAGGAAGATCGACTATAAAATCAATAGCTATGTCAGTCCAAGGTCTCTCAGGGGTAGGAAGAGGAATGAGACAACCACTTGGATGGGATTTCCCAGTTTTAGTGATTACACAAGTCTTACAAGTTTGTACGTAATCCGCAGTGTCTGGGAGCAGCGTGGGCCACCAGAAAAATCTTTGTACCAGGTCCTGGGTCTTGTTGATACCCAAATGTCCTGCTAGGCGGGAGTCATGTAACGTTTGGAGAACAGTTGGTCTGAGAGATGGTGGTACATAAATACGTTCTTGGTAGTAATATAATCCATCATCGTGTTGGGTCAAAACATGTAGAGGTTTTTGGAGATCTGCACTCTGTTCTGAGAGGAAGTGGGTTTTTTGGTCAGCTGTTAACGCTAGAAACCTATCTGTTGGAATTAGTGATGACTCTGTCAGGGGAGTTAAGGGATCAACCAATTGTCTGGAAAGGGCATCAGCTTTCTTATTTTTATTAGCGGGTCTGTATGTAATGAGGTAGTTAAATCTTGCTAAGAATAAGTTCCACCTTACTTGTCGGGAACTAAGAGTATGATTTGATTTGAGATACTCCAAATTCTTATGATCGGTATAGATCAATATAGGAAGGGTGGTTCCTTCCAGGAGATCTCTCCATTGCTCTAAGGAGCTTTTGATGGCCAGTAGTTCCTTGTCCCCTATGGGATAGTTAACCTCAGCAGTATTGAGTAAGCGTGAGTAGTAGGCTACTGGATGTAGCGGATCGGTTGGAGTGGTCCTTTGCGAAAGGATGGCACCCAATGCGTAGTTGGAGGCATCTACTTCTAACACGTATTGCAGGCTAGGATCGGGGAAACGAAGTATTGGTGCTGTTGTGAAGGTTACCTTCAAGAAGTCAAAGATCCTCTGTAGTTCGTTTGTCCAAATGAAGGATCTGGACGATTTTGTAAGATTTGTTAGAGGTTGGGTCAACTCTGCGAAGTTCTTGATGAATTTCCTATAGAAGTTAGCGAAACCCATAAATCTCTGGATCTCCCTTTTACTCTTTGGAACTGGCCATTCTTGAATCGCTGACACCTTATCGTTCTCCATTTGGATACCGGTAGGAGTTATTCTGTAGCCAAGAAACTTTATTTCCTGGGTATGGAAAGTACATTTTTCTAATTTCACATAAAGGGAATAATCCCTCAGACGTATCAGAACTAAGGTGACATGTTTGATGTGTTCTTGAAGGGATGTGGAGTATATGAGGATGTCATCCAAATAGATCACCATAAAGAGATCTAAGTAATCTTTGAATATATCATTAATAAAGTATTGAAAAGTAGCAGGTGCATTGCAAAGACCAAAAGGCATGACTGTGTATTCAAACAAGCCATACCGGGTACGGAAAGCAGTTAGCCACTCATGAACCTCCCTGATACGTACCAAATTATAGGCGCCTCGGAGATCTAATTTGGTGTATATAGAGGCGCCCCGTAACCTATCTATAAGCTGGGGAATGAGAGGCAAGGGGTAACGATTTTTTATTGTGCGCTTATTCAATTCTCTATAATCGATTATGGGTCTCAAACTCTGGTCCTTATTCTTTACAAAGAAAATGCCTGCTCCAGCTGGAGAGGTAGAGGGGCGAATAAAACCCTTCTGTAAGTTTTCTTTGAGGTATGTTTTGAGATGAGCTAACTCTGGTTCAGATAGAGGAAAAATGTGGCCGTACGGTATATCAACCCCTGGTAACAAGTCAATCGGGCAATCATAAACCCTATGTGGGGGTAAATTAGTTGATTCCTTTTTATCAAAAACATCAGTGAATAAGGAGTATTCATTTGGATAAGAAGGAGCTGTATCCAACAACAATTGTTCCTGGTGAAGACAGGTATCTGTACAATAGGTCAAATTGAAGGTGACCTGGGATGTAGACCAAATTATTGTTGGATCGTGCTGCTTAAACCAAGTTATACCTAAAATGACAGGATATATGGGTGAGGGGATTACATCAAAAGTAACAAATTCTGTATGTGAACCTTGTGTAGTGACCCTTAAAGGGATCGTATGCTATATGATAGGACCTGATGTAATTTCCTTCCCATCAACAAAGCGCAGGACACTGGGTTTGCTTTTTGTAATGAGTGGTATTTTATTAATAACAGTGAAATGGTGATCAATGTAATTGTGGCTTGCTCCGGAGTCAAGGATTGCATTAGAGTGGAGTCGGTGGTGTTCCCACTGTAACAAAATAGGAACGGAGCAATGGTTAGACTGTGACTGATTAGCTGATAAACAGAAGTCAGTGGTTAGTTGCTTACCCTTCCTGCGTTGCAGCTGGAGGCATTCTTTAACAGTATGATCTAAGCCCCCACAGTACATGCAAAGATCAAGATTCTTTCTTCTGAGCTTTTCTTGAGGGGTTAGGGGTCCTCTGATGAATCCCAAGTCCATGGGGGTTTCAGCAGCCCTAGGTGTAGGTTTCAGTGAGTGGGTGATGGGTGGATGTGCTGCTGATTTGAGGTTAGTGTCAGTATGTGCTTTTTCTGAGCGTCTCTCTCTTATACGTCTGTCCAGAATAATACTAAGTTCAATCAATTTGTCCAGAGTCTCAGGAAGTGGCTGCCTAGCTAGCTCATCCTTGAGAGTTTCAGAGAGTCCCAAACGGAATTGATTCCGGAGGGAGAGGTCATTCCACTGGGTATCAGGGGACCATTTCTTGAACTCCGCAATGTAGTCCTCCACAGGCCTTTTGTGCTGGCGTAGGGACCTCATTGCAGTCTCAGCTGATAGCTGTTTGTAGGGATCATCATAAAGCTGACCCATGGCCTTGAAGAATTGGTCTAATGAGAACAGTATGGGATCATTGGTCTCAAAGAAAAGATTGGCCCATATACGTGGCTCTCCACGAAGATAGGAGATAGTAGTGAGCACCTTTAGGTGCTCATTGACATATGTTTTTGGTTTTAATTGAAAATACAAATAACAAGAATTCCTAAATTACCTGAATTCTGTTCTTTGTCCAGAAAAAGGCTGAGGGGGATTAGGTTGTGGCTCATGTGAAGTGTGAGATAATCTAATGGCATCAAGCTTGTCATTTATGTACTGTTTTAGGGAGGTGTTTTCAGCTTGTAATGCAGTGAACCCTTTAGAGAGATTCTCTACAGTTTGAGTTAGGGCCTCTACATGTGCTACTAGGGCTGCTGGGTCCATAGCAAGGCTTGATTATTACTGTCAGGCAAATATTTAGGATACTCAGATATCCCTGCGAACAAAAGGCTGTGTGAGTAAAGGACCACAACTGCAGCATAAATGTGATGTTGAGTGGTGTGGAATGATTCTGCAGTGGTAACTTGGAGGCAGCATATAAAGCAGTATCAAGCAGTGCACAACACATTTAATATATGATTCAGATAGTCAGCAGCTGAGACAGGTGAGTTTTTAGCTCTACCCAGTACTGTACCTCTGTACCAGAAATAAAGTTAAAGTAGCAATTGCCAAACAACTAAGTAGAAGTTAGGTAGAAACCAAACATCTCTATTAACTGGGAAAGTGAGGTATAAGAACCTAACTAATAATAATTGTGCTTAGGAGCGTTTAAGTAATATACCAAACTGTTCTAGTTAAATGTGGGGTAAGCAAGATAAACAGTTTATTACTCAGTGGAAGTTTGTGCCATATTTGATATTAAGGTGACTTACCGAGTTAAGCGCAAAGTAAGGTCACTAGTATGGTAGTTCACTTTGTTTGAGCAGCGTCAGGAAGTCCTGTTTGTTTGTTTGCAGCGAGTACACGGAGCGCTCCGGTCTCAGTAAGGGGCGGGACTCTTGCGCGTGATGTCACCGCTTGTTCCGTGAGAGGCGTAGTTGTTGTGAGCACAGGCAGGCTGAGCTTGTAATCCACAGGAGCGGTTGAGGTAACGAGTCAAGCTTGAGAGAGAAATAATCAAGCACTGAGTAATAGAACTTGTGTCACTAAATAGGGGAATAAGTGGGAGGTGTATTTGCAATAGTTGAAGAACAGTCTATGCAAAAGATAAGGTGGAGAAGCAGGCTAAAGGCTGAATATGACACTAGTGCACAGGTTAAATTACTATCCCCATTTTAAAAGGGGTTAAAGGAATATTGCTTAAATAAACGAGAATGTATGGCTCTCATTTCTTGATATTCCTAGATTAATAAACAGCTCTATTAATTTACATTATTTCTGTCTATGGGTGTCAATAGACTAGCTCCCAAGTTTTTGTGTGAACCACAATGTATGTCCCATTTGTCTTAATTGTGAGATTGACCTTTGCGAGAACAGTCACCCCCATGGTGGGATACAAACGGAATGCCAATATACGGGAGCTTCAAGCCCGAACTGATCCAGTAAACTCCTATGAAACCTCTTCTAAATTTAACATCAAGGGTTGTTACAAGTGTCCCAACCTTACTACGTGCAACGGCTTAATAGCAACCAAAAAATTCAGCCACCCACACAGTAACAAGAAATACTCCATCCAAAACTTCATCACACGTACAACGGAATATGTTGTTTACATGTTGTTCTGTCCATATGGGAAACACTAAATTGGAAAAACACAAGGGACTTTAAGAGAACGTATGGCGAACTACAGGAAGGCTATGAGACAGGTCAGATAAACCAGTGGCATGCCATTGGATGGAGACAAAACATCTTGTGGCATCTCTGAGAGTAATCCTTATTGACCACATCCCGAAACCCCCTAGAGGTAGAAATAGGAACAAGATGCTTTTCAGGAGGGAGGCAAAATAGATCTCGAAAATTGGACACTATTTCTCAGAAGGGACTACATTCTATGCCAGATATGGGTAGTCTTATGTAAAGAAAGCATGTATTTTGCAGTAGGGTGGGTCTCTGATGATAGGAGGTGTATGGTCCTTGGTGAGTGTGATGTAGGTACCTTGATGTCTTTTGAGATTAAGGGTTTGCATCTGTCTACTCACCTTAAATTTCAATGAAACATACATATAACCTGCAATATTACCCCTTGATCACCTACACTGATTCTGCATTATTTGCTATACATGGTAATTTTTTTGCTATAGGGTACAAATTAAAGACATATACCCGACATAGTAACTCGATGGAGCTAGTTTATAGTGAGACCAGTGACACAGAACACTACATTTCCAGTGTATAACAACTTACCATATTGAGTAACTTAGGCTATTATAAATAGCCTAGTCTATACTTTAATTTATATTCCATACACTGAGCCAGCATTAAGTAATAATATGTATTATCACGTTTAATAGCACACATATGGTGCTGTTTAGTTTTAGATTGATTGAGGTGCCTCCTTTGAATACACAAGTCTACACAAATGGGTGTTGATGCACACTTTATATTATTTAATTGTGACCATTGTGTATGTCATGTGTGTACTATCGCAATATAAACAGCTTTTGTTGTTTCATTAACACGTTTGGTATTGATATGCCCCACTTCCGGTTTCTTATGCATGTATCTACTGTATGTAAAACTAGTAAGTTACACTTATGCTATACGAAGATGCCCCACTTCCAGTTTGAAAAACGTAGTCACTTCTGGTTGTGCAACATTGTTTACAGTCCTGAATAACAGCCAGTAGTTCTGGACATCCTGTTAACAGGTGACACGGCACTCGATTTATTATATGCTCAAAATAGTGTGTTTGTGAATGCTAGATACCGTATTTGAAGCACATATGTTTGTGAAATACTTTTGGTAATTGTGACCTGTAACACTGTACAGGAAGTGGTTTTGAGTACTACTTCCAGTTTGGCGATTTTCAACATTGCTTGTATTGAATGTTTGGTGCCTTAACTCAGGGGGAGGAGGTAATCACTGTGATTTCACCCTATTTAAGTGAGTTTCTCACTAAATTTGTTTGATTTGAAGAAGGGGATTGTAATCCCCGAAACGTCAATAAATTTGGCACATTTTGCAAAATCCTGAGGCTTCACTGTTCATTGTACCTTATCTATATCGACTGTACACCCTGGTGGTTGTTCCAGGAGGGTGGATTCATACTTGGAATTATATATATATATATATATATATATAATATATATATATATATATATATATATATATATATATATATATATAGATTCAAATCAAGTGCACTCACTGTTACAGACCAACAACCGCCGGGGTGCTGTACTCACCGGTCTTCATGAAAAAGTTTGAATTTTAATCTCATCAAATCAGCATAATCAAAATACAAGAATCCCAAACGTTTCGGTACCAAACTGGCACCTTTTTCCATGGGTAATAAACCTGTGTCCCAATGTTCTCTACTG
This sequence comes from Bombina bombina, assembly GCF_027579735.1. Classification (NCBI taxonomy): domain Eukaryota; kingdom Metazoa; phylum Chordata; class Amphibia; order Anura; family Bombinatoridae; genus Bombina; species Bombina bombina. The sequence goes on along the minus strand of NC_069504.1, from coordinate 770,538,586 downwards.
AACCCACACACCTGTTATCCTAATATACCCTTCAGTGCTAAAAACTTCTGGTGCTAACGAGTTGCAGCCTGCATCGCACGTCACTGACAGTCATTCAGAACCAGAGCGCATGGCTAATTAACATAGCCGCGCCTCCAGTGACAAAATAGTACATACGTCACTGTTGACATTTTCGATTGCGGTCAGAGCAGGCGTCAACCCGACAGCACCCCGGAGTTACTATTGACTAAATTAAAAAAGGAGGTATACAGCACAATTATGACTAGATTCTTCATACGATCTAGCATAGAGTGCCTTTTTATTATTAAAAACTTAAAAACTCGAGAATCCTTACGAAAACCCTAACCTTATACTGAATCTATACACTTCATGTCAGTCTGCAGCATGGTATAAACTTGTTAACGGACAGCAACACACTCATTGGTCAGAATAGTCCAAGATCTTGTAAATGGATACTGTGATTTGTATATCAGATGTTATCAGGCTACATTTTTCTCCTGATCCCGGAGCTGACCTAGATCGATCAATCATAGCGAGATCCAGTTACAGGAACACATTATAGTCCAGCTGTATATTCAACCCTCTGGGGGTTACAGTATCCAATCGATAGATCCATGATGTTTCTAATTGTAGAAGTTTTTTCTGTCTATCACCACCTCTATTATGAGAAGGCACATGATCAATTAACATAGTCCTCAGACTAGAAGCTGTATGCCCAGCTTGCAGAAAATGCCTGCCCACTGGTTGGTCCGATGTCTGCTTATCGATTGCGGCTCTTATGGCATGGCGGTGGTTTGCCATCCTCTCTCTAAAGGTGGTTGAGGTCTTTCCAACGTAGACAAGAGAATATGGACACATCAAAATGTAGATCACGAAAGTGCTGGTGCATGATAATCTGTGAAAATTTTTATATTTCTTCCCAGTCCGGGGATGATGCAACTGGGCTCCCATAAGCATGCTGTTCCGTGTAGTGCAGTCTCCACATCTATAGCATCCTAACTTCTTTTTCCCGTCCATCCAGGTGCTTTTCTGATAGCATTTCACTGGATCATTATGTACAAGGATGTCCTTCAAGTTAGATGCTTTTCTATAAACGATACGAGGAGCTTCCATTCATGTGAAGGGGAGTAATTTATCAGATTTTACAATGTCCCAGTTTTTCTTCATAGATTCCTCCAGTGCTTTATGCAAAGGAGTAAACGTTGTGATGAGATTGATATTATTATTCATATTATCTGTTGAAGCTGGTTTTGGTTGTAACAGTGTCTTCTGATCATATTGTGACATTTCAATGTGTGTTCGTTCAATATCCATGGTTCTATAGCCTCACTGTTTTAGTTTGAACTTCATTTCTTCTTCTTGTGTAATACTGGTGTCAATGAGTGTGTTGTTACATGCTACTCGCATGAGTTGAGAGGCGATCACACTCCATTTTTGAGGTTCAGGGTGAAAGCTAGTGGAGAGTAGTAACAAATTTTTGTCTGTTGACTTAGAATATAATGATGTGGCAAATTTGTAACCATCATTATCCAAATATTTATTAATATTAAAATCTAAAAATGGTATTGTCTCCATACTGTATATATACTTAAACCATATTGTAGATTCAAGTTTATTTAAGGTGTCAATCCAACTGACTAAAGAATCTATTGAGCCCCTCCATATCAAAAACACGTCATATATATATATCTGACGTAAAACTTTATATTAGTGACAGATGAAGTATTCATGATATATAGATTGGCATATGCGGGAGCCATACTTGAACCCATAGCAGTCCCTGCTATTTGTAGGAAAAAATCCTTTTCAAATTTTAAAAAGTTTTTCTCTAGACAAAATGTTAATAGTTCAAGCAAGAACTCTATGGGGGGTCCCCCATATGCCAATGATGAGCTTACCATGGACCTGACAGCCTGCGCACCACCACCATGAGGGATGACAGTGTACAGACTGTCAACATCCATGGTTACTAGTAAATCATTAGATTTCAACCAATCTATATTGATCAGTTTCCTCATCAAAGAAGGGGAGTCAAGTAGAAAGGAGAATTACTCTTTTACCACAGGTTGAAGCTGGTAATCTATAAATTCAGCAACCTTAGAACATAATGAATCTCGGACAGACACGATAGGTCTACCAGGGGGGTTAATTAAAGTTTTGTGAACCTTGGGCAATAAATAGAGTACAGGAATCACTGGAAAAGGTACACTCATAAATTCATATTTGATCTCATTAATCATCCCAGCTTCAAAGCCACATTTAAGAATGTGATCTAATTCCTTTTTAAAGGATGTGGTTGGATTAATTTACAATAGGTGGTATTATCAGATAATTGTCTATATGCTTCCTCATGATAATCAGTGTAGTTCTGAATTACAATCAACCCTGCCTTGTCTGCAGCATGTATAATAATAGAGTGTTTTTTTTTTTTTTTTATATATTTATTTTGTTATTAAGTTATATGCATAGATTATAACAAAGGCATTATTCCAACAATAAAGATCAGCATGGTGCAGTTGTACAGTACTTAGGCTAGAGAGGCATAAGGTAAACCTCCTAGGCATCCATATTCAAGTAGCCAGTCCATGTGAGTTTGAGTCTATTCATCCGGGCTAATGTCTTTAGCAAACCGAAGAAATATAACTCCATTAGTTCACTTATTTTTTGTTTGCTTACGATCTTGAATAATAGAGTGTTTTTTAAGCTTTGTAAAGCGTTCTTCTCTTCTTTAGTGAGGTTCAAATAGTACCTATCAGGTCTAGCTTGTTCAAAAGAGTTAGTAACCATTTGGGTAAAACTCTGAATGTTGACAGTCTGTACACTTTCATCCCTCATGGTGGTGGTATGCAGGCTGTCAGGTCCATGGTAAGCTCATCATTGGCATATGCAGGAACCCCCCATAGAGTTCCTGCTTGAACTATTAACATTTTGTCTAGAGAAAAACTTTTTCAAATTTGAAAAGGAATTTTTCCTACAAATAGCAGGGACTGCTATGGGTTCAAGTATGGCTCCCGCATATGCCAATCTATATATGTTTTGGTACGAGACTTATATCATGAATACTTCATCTGTCACCAATATAAAGTTTTACGTCAGATATATAGATGACGTGTTTTTGATATGGAGGGGCTCAGTAGATTCTTTAGTCAATTGGATTGACACCTTAAATAAACTTGAATCTACAATACGGTTTAAGTATATATACAGTATGGAGACAATACCATTTTTAGATTTTAATATTAATAAATATTTGGATAATGATGGTTACAAATTTGCCACATCATTATATTCTAAGTCAACGGACAAAAATTTGTTACTACTCTCCACTAGCTTTCACCCTGAACCTCAAAAATGGAGTGTGATCGCCTCTCAACTCATGCGAGTAGCACATAACAACACACTCATTGACACCAGGATTACACAAGAAGAAGAAATGAAGTTCAAACTACAACAGCGAGGCTATAGAACCATGGAAATTGAAAGAACACACATTGAAATGTCACAATATGATCAGAAGACACTGTTTCAACCAAAACCAGCTTCAGCAGATAATATGAATAATATCAATCTCATCACAACGTTTACTTCTTTGCATAAAGCACTGGAGGAATCTGTGAAGAAAAACTGGAACATTGTAAAATCTGATAAATTACTCCCCTTCACACGAATGGAAGCTCCTTGTATCGTCTATAGAAAAGCTTCTAACTTGAAGGACATCCTTGTACATAATGATCCAGTGAAATGCTATCAGAAAGGCACCTGGATGGATGGGAAAAAGAAGTTAGGATGCTATAGATGTGGAGACTGCACTACACACAACAGCATGCTTACGGGAGCCCAGTTCCATCATCCCCAGACTGGGAAGAAATATAAAAATTTTCGCAGATTATCATGCACCAGCACTTTCGTGATCTACATTTTGATGTGTCCATGTTCTCTTGTCTACGTTGGAAAGACCTCAACCACCTTTAGAGAGAGGATGGCAAACCACCGCCATTCCATAAGAGCCGCAATCGATAAGCAGACATAGGACCAACCAGTGGCCAGGCATTTTCTGCAAGCTGGGCATACAGCTGCTAGTCTGAGGACTATGTTAATCGATCATGTGCCTGCTCCTATTAGAGGTGGTGATAGACAGAAAAAACTTCTACAATTAGAAACATCATGGATCTATCGATTGGATACTGTAACCCCCAGAGGGTTGAATATAAAGCTGGACTATAATATGTTCCTGTAGTTATGATTGATCGATCCAGGTCAGCTCCAGCATCAGGAGAAAAATGTAGCCTGATAACATCTGATATACAAATCACAGTATCCATTTACAAGATTGTGGACTTTTCTGACCAATGGGTGTGTTGCTCTCTGTTAACAAGTTTCTACCCTGCTGCAAACTGACATGAAGTGTATAGATTCAGTACAAGGTTAGGGTTTTCGTAAGGATTCTCAAGTTTTTAAGTTTTTAATAATAAAAAGGCACTCTATGCTAGATCGTATGAAGAATCTAGTCATAATTGTGCTGTATACCTCCTTTTTTAATTTAGTCAACAGTAAAACTCCAGAGTGCTGTTGGGTTGACGCCTGCTCTGACCGCAATCGAAAATGTCAACAGTGACGTATGTACTATTTCGTCACTGGAGGTGTGGCTATGTTAATTAGCCATGCGCTCTGGTTCTGAATAGCTGATTGTCAGTGACGTGCGATACAGGCTGCAATTCGTTAGCACCGGAAGTTTTTAGCACCGAAGGGTATATTAGGATAACAGGTGTGTGGGTTCAGTAGAGAACATTGGGACACAGGTTTATTACCCATTGAAAAAGGTGCCAGTTTGGTACCAAAACGTTTGGGATTCTTGTATTTTGATTATGCTGATTTGATGAGATTAAAATTCAAACTTTTTCATGAAGACCGGTGAGTGCAGCGTTTTATTCTTCATATAAGATAAATGCTATGGATATATATATATATATTTATTTATTTATATCAGGCATATGTAAATATCCCTATGCTCTATTTATAGTGAATATCCCTATGCTCTATTTATATTATATATTTTTGTATTCCATACACATATAATTAGGTTCCAAATTACTCTGGAAATACATCTACCATTATGGTTGTGGACAATATTTCCAGATGTTTCCATCAATATACAATTAATATTCTGATTAGTTAAGATTGTATCCTATTAGATCTTTTTAAATTGACTAGTCTATGGACATTTTCGAACATTATAGAAATTGATCCATTCCTCCCTGTTTAGAGATTTATACACAACAGAATATTACATAGTAGCGCTGTGCAATGGTCGTGACAAATTATATTTAGTAAAAATCATATATATGTGAATTTATTTCCAGTTAATGGTCAATTTTTCATATTTTTTAATATTGCTAATAGATACTATATTACGTACATAATTAAAGGGACAATCTACACCAGAATTTTTATTGTTTTAAAAGATAGGTAATCCCTTTATTACCCATTCCCCAGTTTTGCATAACCAACACAGTTATATTAATATACTTTTAGCCTCTGTGATTACCTTGTATCTAAGCCTCTGCAAACTGCCCCCTTATTTCAGTTCTTTTGACAGACTTGCAGTTTAGCCAATCAGTGCCTGCTCCCAGATAACTTCACATGCACGAGCACAGTGTTATCTATATGAAATACATGAACTAACACCCTCTAGTGGGGAAAACTGTTAAAATGCATTCTGAAAAGAGGTGGCCTTCAAGGTCTAAGAAATTAGCATATGAACCTCCTAGATTAAGCTTTCAACTAAGAATACCAAGAGAACAAAGCAAAATTGGTGATAAAAGTAATTTGGAAAAAATTTTAAAATCACATGCCCTATCTGAATCATGAAAGTCTTTTTTTGGCCTAGACTGTCCCTTTAAGGATTAATGTAACTACATTATTTGTTATCCTTCGTACATTTGGTTTAGGTGTTCTTAGCAATATTAATACTAAAATTGAAATGACATTTAACCCACTAGTCACTTAGCGCTCCAATAAAATAATTCTACCATGTACTTAACTTTGTATTTGAAATGTAATATCCCTTTAAATGTAACCTGAAGCTTAACATATGATCTAATCCACTACCAATAGAAACAAAGGCTTTTGTTTAAATTGATGCTGTTTTTAAGTAAGGTCATCTCTATGATTAAGGCACCTTTTGCCGAAACATGTCAGACTCCCCTAGCTGACTATTTATAATTTGATAAAATAAAGCTTTGTTTTTTAATGCATATAGGACTCCTGATGGTTAATTTTTATTTTGGTCTAACCTATCCTCACACACACCTGGCGTTGTCCTTATTTGCTCTTTGGGCTCCATTTGTCTGAAAGTGGTTGGAAACAGGTGCAATAGTGGTCATATTGTATTCAATTTTAATATATTTTAATGTTTTATTGTGTTTTGACTGTAAATATTTTACATTCCAATGTTCTTCACTTAGAAGAAAAATGTATTTTTATCTATCTATCTACCTATCTATCTATCTATCTATCTATCTATCTATGTCTGTGTCCATATCTATACCTGTATATATTCAAATGGATATATAGGTAAATATATATATTTTACAAAACATAGTTTTTATATATATATATATATATATATATATATATATATATATATATATATATATATATATATATTAGATAGATAGATAGATAGATAGATAGATAGATACACACACAGTACAGTATGTATGAATATATATATATATATTAGCAAGAAATAAGCACTCTCTGGGTTTGTAAAACAAATAGTATATTTAACTAGCGTGACATTTCGAGGTATTCACCCCTTCCTAGATTTTGATTGCGGTCGTTATTTCTCATAGCCTGACCGCGACACACATTTTAGCTATCTGCTGGCATATACCTATTGGTTGCCTATGAACCAATCAGCAGCTGGGTTGGTTCACACACCACCCATTGTGTCATTTAACTATACATTTTGGTGACCCCGCTCCCTATGGCCCACATATGTGCCCGTTTGATTGCCATGTTGAATATATGCGTGCTGCAAACAGTGTTGAATACAAATGTGTACACTGTTACTCTGGTAATGTTTTTACCTTAAACATGCTTCCTTACACTTTTTCTTTAGGGGCATATCACTAGTCCTTTGTCCTGTATATGCTTCACTAGTTAGATATTGCCTTACATTTGGCTAGTCTTCTAAACTAATTTTCTGCCTAGTACACTGTCAGTATTCAACTTAGGGATAAAACGCTCCTAACACCACACACGCTATGCTTCTATGTTTTTTCTTGTCTTTTTTAATGAAGATTGGGCATCTTTCATGTTCTTAACTTGATAATGATTATAATATATAAAAAATGTGTAAACTTATGATTGAGGTGTCATTCTGTAGGTCTGTTGCTATAGATATCTCCAGACTGCTATATATATATATATATATATATATATATATATATATATATATATATATATACAAAATAAACAAATGGAGTCCAGCACTATTAAGCTTTTTTACCTTGCTGTGTGCTCGTTACAATGGGCTATCAGCAAAAACCCAAACAAATACAGTCCATATGTAGAAAGTAACAGCACCACTGCATCAATATTCTTAAAGGTAAATTATTTCTTTATTGGTGATATCACAACCATTAAAACAGCGACGTTTCGGACCTACATGGTCCTTAATCATGCATAGTTAAAACACAGTAAAACACACATTTAAAAAGGGTGGTGTAACCAATCAGATTTCAGCTCACATTATTAATTAAATTAACCCATACCTGTCCAGGCATGAAAATACAAGTATTTACTTTTTCTATTAGTGGCCTCTAGTGGTACCATATAGAATGTCACCCTATTTCAATATCAGAAAATTCATAAAAACAAATACAAATCATAGTCCCTATTCAGACCATAAGGATGTAGTGTATCTCTTTGGAGCTGCATTCAGTGACACTGGCGGAATACTACCGTATTAAAAGAATTCCTAGAGGCCTAAGGATAAAACTGAGACCCACCATACTGGCTAACCATGAATTATACAGAACAAGGTTTGAGAGTATACTTAACAAGTGTTCTTTTGATTTAATTGTGCTCACTGTAGAATGTCTGCAGTTAGAGATTGACAAGCAAAAAGGATTAGTGCTGGAAGCAGAGCGGGGAATGGAAACAAAGTATACCTTGGAAATGTTGAAAACCACTAAAGAAGAAATTGACACATTGTTGGCTCAATATCGCTCAGATCTTGAGGAGAGGAAAAGATCAAAGTTTGTACGCGATGAGCTTGACTACACCAATCACAGAGTATACAACTGGTCACATGACCACACGTCAAGACAACGTGAATCACGTGACGTACCATACTGGAGGAGAACGCCGAGAGCGCTAACAGAGCAGGACAGAATGGCCGAAGGATCATCTTCTGGGGAAAGTTTTTTAGATTCCGGCTCGGAAGGAGACACCGGAGGGGAGGGCGGAAGCACCGCCGATCCCAAAGAGCAGCGGATGTACACACGGAGCTCCTGGAACCAAAACCGGCAGATGCCGAGACGCCAACGAGGAGGGAGGTTCCGGCGAGGTATGCGGAAATAGAGGTAAATGAACTGCCTGATAACATTTCCCCCATACAGGACAAGGAGAGTCTGGTAATCAATATCTCGGAATACAAGCTAACTGAGACGGAGCATAGTTTGTTAATGAAAGGACTTTCCTTTTGCCCCACTAAGGACTGTGATGAATTTGAAGTCGATAAGGACTTGTACAAATTTTTTAGAATGCTCAGGCTAAAAGCTATGTATGGTGGCAATAATGTAAATAATGTGGGTGTTGAAAGCACAATAAATGAAAGTGTTATGCAAAGGAATCCCCTTGATTTGAAATATCTTAACTTATATAAAAAGTCTCCATTTATACCTCCTACTAGTAACTCTGGTGTGGAAACTTTTATTAAGTTTGTACAACAGGATATTAGTAATTTGATGAAAAAATTGAATTTAAATCCAGAAATGAAAAATTATAACCTAACAAGAGAAGAATATAAAGCTATGTTGTCCTTAAAAAAACAACAAGAATATTACAATAAAGAACGCCGACAAGGGCGGAGCTGTTGTAATATTGGACACTAAATATTATATTCAGGAAATTTTACATCAACTCTCTGATGGAGGGGTTTATGAAGTATTAGACCATAATCCTCTTATGGAAATACAAAAAGAGTTAAAAACAATTCTTGATAGGGCATTTCAATGTAGTACTATAACTAAACAGGTATTTGATTTTCTTTATAAAAAACATCCCATAACACCAGTTTTTTATACTTTGCCCAAGGTTCACAAGAATATATCATCCCCACCAGGGCGGCCCATTGTGGCATGTATGTACAGAGTCTGTTTTTTCAAATGTATCAATATTTCTGGATAGAATTCTTTTTCCAATGGTTAAAGAACAGAAGTCTTTTATAAAAGACACTAATGATTTCCTGACAAAATTAGAAAAGGTAAAAATGGAAGAAAATTGGTTTATTTTTTCTTTAGATGTGGTTAATCTGTATACATCTATCCCTCATGAGGCAGGCCTTGACACCATAAAAAGTTTCTTGAACAACAGTAAATTGTATGATCTAACACAGATAGATTTTATTGATGATCTGTTAAGAGTTGTCTTATACTGCAATTATTTTCTGTTTCAGGACACTTACTACATGCAGAAGAGAGGTACGGCCATGGGCTCCAATGTAGCCCCCTCATATGCCAATTTGTTTATGAGTGGCTTTGAAAATAAATTTGTTTATGCTAATAAGTCATTCAATCACTGTTGTAAGCTTTGGCTAAGGTATATAGATGATATTTTTGGCATATGGGGGGGCTCATTGGAGTCCTTGATACATTTTGTGGAGGAAATCAATGCCTCAATGATAAACATCAAATTTACATTGATATATTCAGCACATGAGATTAATTTTCTCGATACCACTGTCTACATACAAGATGATAAATTGAACACTGATCTCTTTACTAAACCTACAGATAGAAATACCCTTTTGAGGTATGAAAGCTTCCATCCTGAGACAGTGTTCAATTCTATCCCAAGAAGTCAGTTATTACCTACCAAGAGGATAGTCAGTGATCAAGATAGATTGCCTCACAGGCTAGAATCTATGGGTAATAAATTTATCCAGAGAGGTTATCCTCAGGAGATTATCAATAAAAATATTACAGATCTTGACAAAAGTAAAGCTAAACCCAAAATAAAAAACGATGCAAACAGATTAGTACTTACTATGGAATATAGCCAGCGAAGTCAACATATTTTTAAAGCAGTTAAGAAACACTGGCATTTACTATCAAAATTTAATCCAGAAGTTGAGTCTTTTAAATTACCACCAATGCCATCATACAGACGGGTGAGAAACTTAAGGGATAATCTAGTTAGGGCGGATGTGGGGACAACTAAACAGGCTGACATTAATTATTTGACCACTCCCAATAAAGGATGTTATCCATGTCTTCATTGTGCACAATGTAATTCAGTAATTAGAGGTACATTTTTGGCCCAGAATGATAAGCGTAAACAGTATACCATCAATGGTCTATATACTTGTCAAACCAATTATGCCATCTATCTACTCAAATGTCCATGTGGCCTCTGTTACATCGGAGAGACCACCCAGGCTGCTAGGGATAGGTTCAGTCAGCATAAGGCATCAATTAAATCTAAAGACATGTCTTTACCAGTATCTGCACGTTTTACCCAAATGGGACATACAGTTAGTCAGTTGCGCTTCCAAGTAATCAATCATATTCCTACACATAGAAGAGGGGGCGACAGAGAACTTAAATTAAAACAAAAGGAGGTCTGGTGGATCAAGAAATTAAATACACTACATCCTTATGGTCTGAATAGGGACTATGATTTGTATTTGTTTTTATGAATTTTCTGATATTGAAATAGGGTGACATTCTATATGGTACCACTAGAGGCCACTAATAGAAAAAGTAAATACTTGTATTTTCATGCCTGGACAGGTATGGGTTAATTTAATTAATAATGTGAGCTGAAATCTGATTGGTTACACCACCCTTTTTAAATGTGTGTTTTACTGTGTTTTAACTATGCATGATTAAGGACCATGTAGGTCCGAAACATCGCTGTTTTAATGGTTGTGATATCACCAATAAGAAATAATTCACCTTTAAGAATATTGATGCAGTGGTGCTGTTACTTTCTATATATATATATATATATATATATATATATATATATATATATTTTGTTTTGTATATGATGCTGTTAATTTCACTTGCTTACATACGGCTAGATTACGAGTCTTGCGTTATGAGCTGTGCGGTGCTACCGTGCAGTTTTTTCTCACCGCTCACTTACCTACAGCGCTGGTATTACAGATTTTTACAAACCCGGCGTTAAAAGTCAAGAAGTGAGCGTAGAGCCAAATTGAGCTTCATACTGCACTCCAATATCAGCGCTGCTTATGTGAGCGGTGAACTGGTTGTACGTGCTCGTGCGTGATTTCCCCATAGGAATCAACGGGGAGAGCCAGCTGAGAAAAAGTCTAATACCTGCAAAAAAGCAGCGTAAAGCTCCGTAACGCAGCCCCATTGATTCCTATGGGGAAACTAAAGTTATGTTTACGCCTAACACCCTAACATGAACCCCGAGTCTAAACACCCCTAATCTTACACTTATTAATCCCTAATGTGCCGCCCCCAACATCGCCGACACCTACATTATACTTATTAAACCCTAATGTGCCGCTCCCGACATCACCGCCACCTACATTATACTTATTAACCCCTAATCTGCTGCCCCAACATTGCCGACACCTACATTATATTTATTAACCCCTAATCTGCCACCCCCAATGTCGCCGCAACCTACCTACACTTATTAACCCCTAATCTGCTGCCCCCCAACATTGCATTGCCCCAAAGAAATCAGCTCTTTTATCTGTAAAAAAAAAATACAAACACCCCCCACTTGTGTGGGTTGTAAAACCCACCACCCACACAACCAACCCCCCAAATTAAAGCCTAACTAAAAAAAACTAAGCTCCCCATTGCCCTGAAAAGGGCATTTGGATGGGCATTGCCCTTAAAAGGGCATTTAGCTCTATTGTGGCCCAAAGCCCTAATCTAAAAAATAAACCCACCCAATACACCCTTAAAAAATCCTAACACTAACCCCCGAAGATTCACTTACCGGGAGAAGTCTTCATCCAAGCGGCAAGATGTCCTCAACGAAGCCGGCAGAAGTGGTCCTCCAGACGGGCAGAAGTGGTCCTCCAGACGGGCAGAAGTCTTCATCCAGACGGCATCTTCTATCTTCATCCTTCCGATGCGGAGCGGCTGCATCTTCAAGACAACCGGCGCGGAGCATCCTCTTTAAACTTCTATCAGCCAATCGGAATTAAGGTATAATTCTATCAGCCAATCGGAATTAAGGTATAATTCTATCAGCCAATCGGAATTAAGGTATAAAAAATCCTATTGACTGATGCAATCAGCCAACAGGATTGGAACAGCCAATAGAATGCCAGCTCAATCCTATTGGCTGATTGCGTCAGCCAATAGGATTTTTTCTACCTTAATTCCGATCGGAATTGAAGGGACGCCATCTTGGATGACGTCACTTAAAGGTACCTTAATTTAGTAAGAAGACTTCGATGGAAGAGGATGCACCGCGCCGGATGTCTTGAAGATGGACCGGATGGATGAAGATAGAAGATGCCGTCTGGATGAAGACTTCTGCCCGTCTGGAGGACCACTTCGCCCGGCTTGGATGAAGACTTCTCCCGGCTTTGTTGAGGACTTCGGCCCGGTTGGGTGAATACTTCTCCCGGTAAGGTGATCTTCAAGGGGTTAGGTTTTTTTTAAGGGGGTATTGGGTGAGTTTAGAGTAGGGTTGGTTGTGTGGGTGGTGGGTTTTAATGTTGGGGGGATTTGTACTTTTACCGGTAAAAGAGCTGATTACTTTGGGGCAATGCCCCGCAAAAGGCCCTTTTAAGGGCTATTTGTAATTTAGTGTAGGGTAGGGCTTTTTTTTATTTTGTTTTTGTTTTTTTTATTTTGTTAGGGGGATTAGATTAGGTGTAATTAGTTTAAAAATTTTGTAATTTGTTTATTATTTTCTGTAATTTAGTGTTTGTTTTTGTACTTTAGATAATTTTATTTATTTGTATTTAATTTAGGGAATTAATTTAATTATAGTGTAGTGTTAGGTGTAATTGTAACTTTTATTTTACAGGTAAATTTGCCTTTATTTTAACTAGGTAGTTATTGGCTGATCCAATCAGCCAATAGGATTGAGCTGGCATTCTATTGGCTGTTTCAATCAACCAATAGAATGCCAGCTCAATCATATTGGCTGATTGCATCAGCCAATAGGATTTTTTCTACCTTAATTCCGATTGGCTGATAGAATTCTATCAGCCAATCGGAATTGAAGGGACGCCATCTTGGATGACGTCACTTAAAGGAACCGTCATTCAGTAAGAAGACTTCGATGGAAGAGGATGCTCTGTGCCGGATGTCTTGAAGATGGACCCACTCCACGCCGGATGGATGAAGATAGAAGATGCCGTCTGGATGAAGACTTCTGCCAGTCTGGAGGACCACTTCACCCAGCATGGATCAAGACTTCTCCCGGCTTCGTTGAGGACTTCGGCCCGGTTGGGTGAAGACTTCTCCCAGTAAGGTGATCTTCAAGGGGTTAGTGTTAGGTTTTTTAAGGGGGTATTGGGTGGGTTTTAGAGTAGGGTTGGTTGTGTGGGTTTTAATGTTGGGGGGGATTTGTACTTTTTTTTACCGGTAAAAGAGCTGATTAATTTGGGGCAATGCCCTGCAAAAGGCCCTTTTAAGGGCTATTTGTAATTTAGTGTAGGGTAGGACTTTTTTTATTTTGGGGGGGCTTTTTTATTTTGTTAGGGGGATTAGATTAAGGCCTTAAAAGGGCTTTTGTAAGGCATTGCCTTAAGTTAAACAGCTATTTCACCTAAAAAATTACCAATTACCCCCTAACAGTAAAACCCCCCACCCACCAAACACCACAAAACAAAAAAAACTAACACAACAAAAAACTAAACTACCCATTGCCCCTAAAGGGGCATTTGTATGGACATTGCCCTTAAAAGGGCATTCAGCTCTTTTACTGCCCTTAAAAGGGCAATCAGCTTTTTTTCCAGCCCAAAAAACCCTAATCTAAAAAAAAAAGCCACCCCAAAAAATAAAAAAAAGCCTAAGGACTAAGCCCCAAATAGGTACTCACCGTTCCTGAAGTTCAGCGGAGAAGGTCTTCTTCCAGGCGGCTCCGTGCCTCCGTCATCTTCTATCTTCATCCAGAATGAGGATTTTTGCGATTTGGGGGGTTGGTGATTAAGGGGTTAATATTTGAATTATGTTATTTGTGGATTAGGGGTTAATTACTTTATTATTTTGCAAGTTGGGGGTTTGCGGTTCCGGTGTTTGTTTATACTTTGTGCAGGAGGTTAGTTTTTTTTTGTTATACGTGCGGTGGGATGCGTGTTTGCCTACGCTGCATCAAGGTGGATTCTGAAAATGGCAGGGTGGTGAAAGAATCCACTTGTGGTGGATTCTTTCACCACCCTGACATTTTCAGAATCCCCTGGGATGCAGCTTCGCTGCATCCAGGTGTATTCTTTTGGCTGCGTGCACAGCCAACATTCTTTTGGCTGCCTTGCGCAGCCAACATTCCTTTGAGGATGCGCGCGCAACTGGCGACACCGACGGACGCATTACAAACGTGATTATAGTATAGCTATATATATATGTATATACACACACATCAGACATTCGCTCACACACACTTTACTTTCAACATGTAATATGTGCGCTAAATCACCCACGTTAAAATTTTATTTGAGCGCAGTTAGCACAGAAGTGAAAAATGTAGTTAGCCCGCTACTTGTAATATGGCCAATATATTTCTATTTGGCTAATGACCATAAACACAACATATTAATGCAAACATCATGTACATTTTGGGATATGGACACATGACAGCTACATGTAGGCATGGCACAGTGAGTGACAAACACAAGTTGTAGCCCTTCGATGTTAAAGGAACATTCCAGCCAAAATTGGAACCCCCATGGATATATTTTAGTTTTGAGTAGAAACATTTTTGTAAAGTACATGTATTAGCAAAAATGCTTCTAATAAAAGCTATAGTTGTTTCAAAAGTGTATTTAAGTATGCACCGCGCACCAGCATTTTAAACACAGTACTTGCTCAGAGAGCCTAAGAAGCTTGTACCATCTGGTAATGACTCCATCTGTTAATTGCTGACATGATACAAGCCCCACTTGCAATCTGAGGACTAAGAATAATTAGCTTTGCCTCATATGCACGTGCAAAGAAAAATGTTAACCCTAAAACATAACTTTTACTAGACGCATTTTGTCAATACATTTATATTGCAAATATGTTTCTATTCAAAGATGTGATTCATCTATGCGCATTTAAATTTTGACCATAATGTCCCTTTAAGGTTTAGATATCATTTTGAGGCCATTATTGAAATATACATAACCTATGTTTCTAGGCATGATAGTGCTACATAGGACAGCAAAAAAATAAAATTAATAGACTTACTGTTTTTTCTCTCTTTATCCCAACAAACTCTGCGATAGGCAGCCTGTTCCTTAATCACATAGGTGTCACCATGAGCTGGGATTGCTACATAGGGAAACTTGGTGTCACATCAGGTACTTAACTCTCGCAGGGATGTCATAGAACTAGCTGTGGATTGGTATGCATATGATTTCATTCATATCCTGTCTCATTCTATAGAGCATTGAAACTCCTATCTTGGTACTCAGATGCATTGGCATGCTTGTTGTAGGTAGGTCCTTTATTATATGCTTAAAAGTAGTGTGCTTGTGAACACTAGATAGTGTATTTGTTGTACATATGCTTGTGATATTTTTTTGGTAATTGTGGCTTTGAGTACTACTTCCAGTTTGGCGGTTTTCAACATTGCTATTGAAAGTTTGGCACCTTAACTCAGAGGGGATCAGCTAATCATTGTGTTTTCACCCTATTTAAGTGTGTTTTTACTAAATTTGTTTGTTCTGAAGAAGGAGATTGTAATCCCTGAAACGTCAATAAATTTGGCACATTTTGTAAAATCCTGAGGCTTCACTGTTCATTGTACCTTATATATATATATATATATATATATATATATATATATATATATATATATATATATATATATATATATGTGTGTGTGTGTGTGTGTGTGCGTAAATACATGTGAATATATCTTTATATGTGTATATATGTATGTATGTATGTATATATATATATATATTTACACATAAAAACACCTAAATACATGTGTATATATATATATATAAATAAATATATACAGTATATACATACATACACACACACACATAAATATATATATATATATATAAGTACAGCAGCGATGAAAAAGGCACTCGGTGGTTATGTCAATAAAGAGTTTTGAGAACATTATGTTCCCTTTGTCAAATGCCAGATATAGCAAAGAAAATCATACAGAGCTATATATCAATCTTATAAAACCATTACCTTAAATACCCATCTGTGAAGTCTCCAGACGCTAAGCCGCAATTGCAGCCCACGTGCAGTGTCCAGTTGATATAACTAGTGAATGCCTTTTTAATCACTGCTGTACTTGGAAATTTTCTGGAAGTTGCACTCTGGGAGTTGATAGACTTTGGAATATGGAGTGCCTATTCTATTGACTGTGCACCCTACACCTTGCTGTTAATTTTGTTGCTACATTTGGACGTACATTAACTGTTTTGCATTGGGATATACAGAACGAACTCTCAACTTTTTTAACCTTGTTTTTAAGTGATCTTATGGAAGACACATCCGATATGGCAATTACACCTGCTACCAGAATAGCACTACTGGATGACGATGAAGTTAACACCGACACGTTTGAAGATGCCAATAGGATTCGCATACTGACAGACCTGAGTGAGTTGAGGGGTGACACCCCCATTAATACATATCACAAGTTATTAAATTTAAGAAAGAGGGAAATAGATTTTCACTTGCACGCAGTGTACCTCTCTAATTATCATAAAAACAAACAGATCTCAAAAGGGTTTAGGATAAAAAATATACCCACAATAGGGAGAGTCAATCCTGAGTTTTGTCGCAAATGGTGCTCTATACTAAATAAGTGCTCATATGATCTTATACTACTAGTAATTAAGGAGGTGAATAGACTGGAAAATAAAATGAAATTTGAAATTGATTTATTAAAACAACGCAGTTATGAGACCATGGTGGATGACAAAACTCAGGATTGGATTAATAAATTGGACACACAGGTTAAGGAATATTAAAATGATCTAATTTCTTTTAAAAATAGGAAATTAACGACTGTAGAAAGTGATTATAGGGAGAAAAGGATCTATAGGTGGCTCTATGGTAACGATCAGGACATACTGAAGAGAAGACGTAGATACATTAAACCTAAGAGCATCATGTACACCGTTGACACCAGTGGCGGTGACACGTCTGAGGGTGACACTAATACCAATGATGATTTGGTTGCGACACAAACCTCATAGTCAAAAATACGGCTTCTTTTTCTTGAATTGTGACCAGAGCAGCCGCAAAACCACCGCTGATGCCAAATGGTGCAAAAGACGGAAAAGATCCCATACCAGAAGGGAAGGGTTTAGAAAAAAAGCGGAACATGAAGAAAAAGTAAATAATGTGTTCAACCTCAGTGACAGACCTCTCACTGATGAGGAACACAATGTATTGAATCATGGTTTGTCTTTCATACCAACACCTAAGAAAGACAAATTCCAAAAGATAGTTGATACACATGTGTTACTGAGAAAATTAAAACTTAAAGATTTCTTTAAAGATAAAGAGAAAACAGATATATCTGAGCACAAATTTAAACCTCAATCGACCTTTGAACCCACTCTTACCCACCCTTCCATCAAGAGCTAGACACGCATGATATGTAATGAAGTAAATGTAGACCAAGAGTCATCTGAGTTTCCTAATTTATCTATACAGGAATATAAGGCCATTAAGGATTTAAGTAATGACCATTACATAATAATATGCCCTGCTGACAAGGGGGGCGGTATTGTTATAATGAATTATAGTGACTATCGCCAGGAAGCTATACAACAGCTAGCTGATATTAGTGTGTATTAGTGTGTATACATGCTTAAAAGGTAACCCTACTTTGTCATTTAAAAAGTTAACTGACCAGTCCCTGAGATATGCATTGGAAGCATGTATATTAGATGAAAATGAATACGCTTTCTTGACCACTGATTTTCCTAAGATACTGGTCTTGTACCTATTGCCTAAAATACATAAAACCCTTAGTAATCCCCGGGCAGACCTATTGTGTCAGCCAGGGGATCATTGTTTTCTAAAATAGGTACATTGACCACTATCTACAACCAGTGGTCATGGACACGTTTGTATATCTACAAGATTCTCCTAGTCTCATTAATATTTTGAATACATTTGACACTCTACAAAAAGATGATATATTGGTCACCATGGATCCCTCAGGATGGGGGTGTGCAGGCGGTCAGGGCCATGGTGATTGAATCTAAATGCTATAGTGGCCCCCCAGTTGAGTTCCTATTGGAACTACTATAATTATGCCTTGAGTGGAATTATTTTAGATTTGAAAAATACTTTTACTTGCAGATCTCGGGGACTGCCATGGCTTTGAATATGGCACCCACATATGCCAACCTCTTCATGTCCTGGTATGAATCAACTATTATGAAACCCCAAGACATGGATGAGGTGGTATATTACACACGCTACATCAATGATGTACTTTTAATCTGGCGAGGGACTGAAGACAGCCTCAACACTTGGGTAGGGATGTTGAACAACTTGGATACCCCCATCAACTTTAAAATGGAATATGATGTACAAGAGATCCATTTTTTTGGATCTAAATATCTTTAAAGTTGACAGAGAAGGGGTATACAGGTTTGGCACTTCCCTGTACACTAAACCTACAGACTGTAACTCCTTATTGGACGCCCATAGCTATCACCCTGCACATCAGAAGAGGGGTTTTGTTGCCTCCCAGCTCACTCGCATCAGCGTGTGTCGTGCACTGATGATGTCATCACTACCGCACACTGCACATGGGCCACTATTGCGGATTAGCTATAATAGGATTGATATATAGCTCTGTATGATTTTATTTGCTATATCTGGCATTTGACAAAGGGAACGTAATGTTCTCAAAACGTTATGCTTTTTAACTGATTGAATTAAAAGTTATTTTTTATTGATATAACCAGTGAGTGCCTTTTTTATCGCTGCTGTACTTGGATATTTTCTGGAAGTTGCACCCTGGGAGTTGATAGACTTTGGAATATGGAGTGCCTATTCTTTTGACTTTGTGTTTTTATATATATATATATATATATATATATATATATATATATATATATATATATATATATATATATATATATATATATATATATATATATATGCAATATACACACGCATATTTAGACATATACACTCACCGGCCACTTTATTAAGTAGACCTTGCTAGTACCGGGTTGGACCCCATTTTGCCTTCAGAACTGCCTTAATTCTTCGTGGCATAGTTTCAACAAGGTGTTGGAAACATTCCTCAGAAATTTTGGTCCATATTGACATGATAGCATGACACAGTTGCTGCAGATTTGTCGGCTACACATCCATGATGCAAATCTCCCATTTCACCACATTCCAAAGGTGCTCTATTGGATTGAGATCTGGTGACTGTGGAGGCCATTGGAGTACAGTGAACTCATTGTAATGTTCAGTAATGATTTGAGCTTTGTGATAAGGTGCATTATCCTGCTTGAAGTAGCCATCAGAAGATGGGTACACTGTAGTCATAAAGGGATGGACATGGTCAGCAACAATACTCAGGTAGGCCGTGACATTTAAAGATGCTCAATTGGTACTAAGGGGCCCAAAGTGTGTCAAGAAAATATCCCCCACACCATTATACCACCACCACCAGCCTGAACCGTTAATACAAGGCAGGATGGACCCATGCTTTCATGTTGTTTACGCCAAATTCTGACCCTACCATCTCAATGCTGCAGCTGAAATCGAGACTCATCAGACCAGGCAACATTTTTCCACTCTTCTATTGTCCAATTTTGGTGATCCTGTGGGAATTTTAGCCTCAGTTTCCTGTTCTTAGCTGACAGGAGTGGCACCCGGTGTGGTCTTCTGCTGCTGTAGCCCATCTGCTTCAAGGTTTGATGTGTAGTGCATTCATAGATGGTATTTTGCATACCTTAGTTGTAACAAGTGGTTATTTAAGGTAGTGTTGCCTTTCTTTCATCTCAAACCAGTCTGCCCATTCTACTCTGACCTTTGGCATCAACAAGGCATTTTCGTCCACACAACTGCCGCTCAGGGGATATTTTCTATTTTTCTGACCATTCTCTTTAAACCCTAGAAATGGTTGTGTGAGAAAATCTCAGTAGATCAGCAGTTTTTTAAATACTCAGACCAGCCCGTCTGGCAGCAACAACCATGCCACGTTCAAAGTCACTTAAATACCTTTCTTCCCCATTCTGATGCTTGGTTTGAACTTCAGCAAGTCGTCTTCACCACGTCTAGATCCCTAAATGCATTAGTTGCTGCCATGTGATTGGCTGATTATCAATTTGTGTTACCAAGCAATTGAACTGGTGTACCTAATAAAGTAGCCGGAGAGTGTATATATATATATATATATATATATATATATACAAAACACGGAAGGGAACTGCACTCTCATACCGGACCGGGTACACATCCCATGACCCTGCAACATGCTCAGCCCTGGGTGCCACTGGCACTCACAGGAAGCTGTGCTGTCCCCAGAGTCACAGGCAGTTAACCCCAGACAGGTTTGGGTGCAAGAACCATAGGGAAAATTACAAAACAAATTAATACAACACACAGAGAAAACCCAGCACTCACTTACAAGCTCTCAGCTAAGATTTAAAAGCAAAAATGGAAAGGTTAGTTGCCGCATCTGGCCAAATGGGACAAGCCCAGGTACCTCGTCAAGGTCCTTTCCAATACCTGGGACCCTAAAACAGCCACACAATGCAAGCTTTCAAATCCAAACAAACTGGGAACAAGGGAAGGGTGCACAGGCATATGTAATCACCCTAGACATATACAAAAACACGGAAGGGAACTGCACTCTCATACCGGACCAGGTACACATCCCATGACCCTGCAACATGCTCAGCCCTGGGTGCCACTGGCACTCACAGGAAGCTGTGCTGTCCCCAGAGTCACAGGCAGTTAACCCCAGACAGGTTTGGGTGCAAGAACCATAGAGAAAATTACAAAACAAATTAATACAACACACAGAGAAAACCCAGCACTCACTTACAAGCTCTCAGCTAAGATTTAAAAGCAAAAATGGAAAGGTTAGTTACCGCATCTGGCCAAATGGGACAAGCCCAGGTACCTCGTCAAGGTCCTTTCCAATACCTGGGACCCTAAAACAGCCACACAATGCAAGCTTTCAAATCCAAACATACTGGGAACAAGGGAAGGGTGCACAGGCATATGTAATCACCCTAGACATATACAAAACACGGAAGGGAACTGCACTCTCATACCGGACCGGGTACACATCCCATTTCTCTGTGTGTTGTATTAATTTGTTTTGTAATTTTCCCTATAGTTCTTGCACCCAAACCTGTCTGGGGTTAACTGCCTGCGACTCTGGGGACAGCACAGCTTCCTGTGAGTGCCAGTGGCACCCAGGGCTGAGCATGTTGCAGGGTCATGGGATGTGTACCCGGTCCGGTATGAGAGTGCAGTTCCCTTCCATGTTTTGTATATGTCTAGGGTGATTACATATGCTTGTGCACCCTTCCCTTGTTCCCAGGTTTCGCGACCACTCTAATTAGCATGTATAGTACATATTATTAGACATATATATATATATATATACACATATATATATATATATATGTGTATATATATATATATATATATATAAATATGTCTAATAATATGTACTATGCATGCTAATTAGAGTGGTCGCGATATTGCTTATTGCAACCCACTCTAACGTTACTTCAACACTTGTAATCTAGCCCATTATGGGGCTAGATTACGAGTGTAGCACTAATTGTAGCATGGGAGTGTTAAGGGGTATTTTACGGCTCTTTGCACTTGTCAGTAATAGCGCATATTACGTGTTGAAAGTAAATGCGCTTGCTTGAGTGCAATTGAATTTAACGTGCATCGTGTTAGCATGACATCAGTGCTCTAGTTAACAGTTATGCAAAACAAAAAAGTTGCAGAAAACACAACAAAAATACATTTAAAAGTACAGTTACACTCAAGATAACAAAAATTATTAAAACACTTGCATTGTAAAGTTATAAGGGATCAAAGGTATGATATCTTATGTGTTTGTAAAAAAAAAGACAAAGGGCTTTAACATAGAAATAAATACATACACATGTCTAAATATGTATATGTTTTAATTATATTTATATATATTTATTTACATGTGTGTACATATGTATTTGTTTTACTGTATATGTACTGTACATATTTCACTGATGGTATTTTGGTACAATATATATTTATACCTTTATATACATGATTATATATAGGTATAGATATATACTAATAGTAATATATATAGGAATAGCTATTTATAAATACTTAGAACATATTCTGCTATGTGGAGAACATTGGAATGGGAAATCGTTTCAGTAAATACACAGTACAACGTAAAACTTTTGAAGTGCCCTTAATGCATGGGAGGATTGAAAATTGTCATTACTACTTTATGTTATCTGCTTTGAAACTGTGTAATATATAATGATACACATGCAGGGTATGGCAGTATAATAAATGTGCATATGCATGCTTTGTTTATTTTAGAATGATCTGTATGTTTAAGTTATAGAGCTTTGTTTAAATTTTTAATGTTGAAATAGAACAAAGAACCAGTGAGCTTCTTGAAGAAAGCACTCTTATAACTTCAAATAAAAGGACACACCAAGAATAAAGATGAAAACTTCTCAAAACATCTGGCATCAGCACTACTTGTCTAACGCGTTTCAGCTAACAGTGCCTTAGTCATAGACATAATTAATCTATCAAAAGTCCTCATTTAAGCAATTAGTTAATGGTAAATGATTGGCTAGTGCTAATACCTCCTCAAATTAGACACTGGCAAAGTACAGATTAACATATGGGATAATATTAAATGCTACAACTTCATTGAAATGTCTATGAATTAATTAAAGTAGAGCTTTGAATGGTAATGTGTGAGCAAAAATATAAATTGTGCAATAAATCGCTAATAATCAGATCATAGCATAACCAAGTAACATTCAACAGAAAGCTCTTGTCATCCAAAGCAAAAAAATACAAGCAACTAATTATATATTATGTGTCTATCCAAAGAGAGAAGTATAAAATGAAGCAAATCATTGCTCAATATCAAAGCTATATTTTTGATTTTTTTAATGTTAGTTAATTACATTCCCATCTATGTTAAATCTGTGGGGTTTCCTTGTTTTAAGTTGGAAAATAAAAACTCTGTGTAATAACTTTGCAATCTTATCACCTCCACTAGGTGAACACATTGAACCCATTCTATCACCTGCCACTTGAAAGTAGAAACATCCTGATTATGTTTAAAAATAAAACGTGTATAACTAGGTCCTAGCAGTCATCACTAGAACCAAAGTTAGACGTTGTTAGCATGTCTATTAACGGAAGTCCGTGTGTTGCAATAAAAGTATGAACAACATCTCCGTTGATTAAGTCCATGCGAGTTTCTTTTTTTTTTTTTTTATATATATACAAAAAATAAGAACAAAAAAGAACATCTAAACATTCTACTATTGAATATTAACAATAAGTAACCATGAGGGCATGAGCAGATGATCAGTTAACAATTTCTACTAAAGACTGTGGTCTAAGGTCTAGACAAGGAGGTTTGTGCAGAAGCATTGTGCTTTCAGTACCAATCTGTTACAGGATTGTATCAATAGGCCCCAGTTATTTTAATTATACATTTGAGACTTTGAGTGCTCCCCTCAGTGCCCATTCAGTTAAAAATGTGGTAATAGGGTGATATTCAGATAGCATATTCTACTATGTTATCCCATTCTCCTCTAAGAGTTGCCTCCAGAAATATCTCATGGTGTATGAAAGGTTTTAATATATGACGTTGTTAGGGAAGAGGTAAAGTTATACGTTTTTCCCACTTATTTAAGAAATGACGTAACCTATGTTTAGTGTCCAGTTGTCCAGTTGTTCAATAAAAAGTTGTCGGAGTAGTTTTTTCTTAAACTGTGCTATAGTGTGGCTTTTTATGGAGATCCATAATTCCAGGATACATTGCCGTGCTAATAGGGCACATAACGTGACTATGGGGTGTAAGGCTTTGTGTTGTGAGTGTACCCCAAGAGAGTAGGAGTATTGTTTTTGGATTGAAGATTATGGTAATTTTAAAAGTAGTTGTAGCCCAGTATTGTATTTGACAACAAAATTGTTTGATACATGGGCAGTCATAAAAGTAGTGCTTAAGTGTGGGTTCAGGTAATGAGTATTTGATACATTGATTTCTAGGCTTTGTTCTAGTGAGATCTACAGGCGGGAGTAATGTAATATTTGTTTATCATTCTGATCTGCATTTCTCTAATGCGAACGGCTAAGCTGCTTGCTGTTTTAGTCCTTTCTAAACTGGTGAGTATTTATTTAGTTGTGACTTCTCCTATGTCTTCCTTTTGGACTCTAAAAGTGATACACTCCAAGGCCTCCTTTGAGGCATAGGGGTCAATGTATCAAGCTCCGTACGGAGTTTGATGCCCCGTGAATCCTGAAGGCTTTCCTGAAAGTTCGTCGGAAAAGACCGCTGCTCCATAACTTGTCCGCCTGCTCTGAGGCGGAGGACAGAAATCAACCTGATCGAATACGATTCGGTTGATTGACACACCCTGCTAGCGGCCGATTGGCCGAGAATCTTCAGGGGGCGATATTGCACCAGCAGTTCACAATGATAAATTCTGACAGCGTATGCTGTCGGCATTTATCGATGTGCAGCGGACATGATACGCTACATCGTATCATGTCCGCTCACACTATAATAAATTGACCCCATACACTTTCAACTGGTAGTAGATGGGGGATAGAGAATAGCTAACCATTTTGTAACTGACATGTATATGAGCAAGTGGGGAAGTTCCCAGAAATTGGGATGTTGGTTCATTGGGGTATTTATAGAATGTCTGGCCTGAAGATATGCATAGAATTGTGTGTTGGGTAGGTTGTACCTGTTTTTAAGATCTTGGAAGGTCCTGACGTGCAACAGCAGATCCAGAAGTTCACCAATCGAGTTTGGAGTTTGGTGTTAGCCGTGAAAACCAGCGTTAGAGGCTCCTAACGCTGGTTTTAGGCTAACTCCGGTATTTGGAGTCACTCAAAATAGGGTCTAACGCTCACTTTTCATCCGCGACTTTTCCATACCGCAGATCCCCTTACGTCAATTGCGTATCCTATCTTTTCAATGGGATCTTTCTAACTCCGGTATTTAGAGTCGTATCTGAAGTGAGCGTTAGACATCTAACGACAAAACTCCAGCCGCAGGAAAAAAGTCAGTAGTTAAGAGCTTTCTGGGCTAACGCCGGTTTATAAAGCTCTTAACTACTGTACTCTAAAGTACACTAACACCCATAAACTACCTATGTACCCCTAAACCGAGGCCCCTCCACATCGCCGCCACTCGATTACATTTTTTTAACCCCTAATCTGCCGACCGCAAAGCGCCGCCAGCTAAGTTATCCCTATGTACCCCTAATCTGCTGCCCCTAACACCGCCGACCCCTGTATTATATTTATTAACCCCTAATCTACTACTTTATTTCATTGTAGTTATTTGTAGATATTGTATTTAATTAATGTATTGATAGTGTAGTGTTAGGTTTAATTGTAGGTAATTGTAGGTATTTTATTTAATTAATTTAATGATAGTATAGTGTTAGGTTTAATTGTAACTTAGGTTAGGAACCGTCATTCTTCAGTTGGACGTCGCCGGAAGAAGATGGGTCCGCGGTGGAGGTCTTCAGGATGGAGCCGGTCGTCATCGGATGAAGATAGAAGATGCCGCTTGGATCAAGATGGTTGCCGGTCCGGATCGCCTCTTCTTCCCGGATAGGATGAAGACTTTGGAGCCTCTTCTGGACCTCTTCAGCCACCGGATGATGGATTGCCAACCCCGGCTTGGGTTGGATGAAGATTTTGGAGCCAGGACGGATCGGTGATACCTGGTGAGGTGAAGACAAAGTAGGATGATCTTCAGGGGCTTAGTGTTAGGTTTATTTAAGGGGGGTTTGGGTTAGATTAGGGGTATGTGGGTGGTGGGTTGTAATGTTGGGGGGGGGTATTGTATGTTTTTTTTTACAGGCAAAAGAGCTGAACTTCTTGGGGCATGCCCCGCAAAGGGCCCTGTTCAGGGCTGGTAAGGTAAAAGAGCTTTTAACTTTAGTAATTTAGAATAGGGTAGGGCATTTTTTATTTTGGGGGGCTTTGTTGTTTTATTAGGGGGCTTAGAGTAGGTGTAATTAGTTTAAAATTGTTGTAATATTTTTCTTATGTTGGTAGATATTTTTTTATTTTTTGTAACTTAGTTCTTTTTTATTTTTTGTACTTTAGTTAGTTTATTTCATTGTAGTTATTTGTAGATATTGTATTTAATTAATGTATTGATAGTGTAGTGTTAGGTTTAATTGTAGGTATTTTATTTAATTAATTTAATGATAGTATAGTGTTAGGTTTAATTGTAACTTAGGTTAGGATTTATTTTACAGGTAATTTTGTAATTATTTTAACTAGGTAACTATTAAATAGTTCTTAACTATTTAATAGCTATTGTACCTGGTTAAAATAATTACAAAGTTGCCTGTAAAATAAATATTAATCCTAAAATAGCTACAATGTAATTATAATTTATATTGTAGCTATATTAGGGTTTATTTTACAGGTAAGTATTTAGCTTTAAATAGGAATAATTTATTTAATAAGAGTTAATTAATTTCGTTAGATTAAAATTATATTTAATTTAGGGGGGTGTTAGGGTTAGACTTAGCTTTAGGGGTTAATCCATTTATTAGAATAGCGGTGAGCTCCGGTCGGCAGATTAGGGGTTAATAATTGAAGTTAGGTGTCGGCGATGTTAGGGAGGGCAGATTAGGGGTTAATACTATTTATTATAGGGTTAGTGAGGCGGATTAGGGGTTAATAACTTTATTATAGTAGCGCTCAGGTCCGCTCGGCAGATTAGGGGTTAATAAGTGTAGGCAGGTGGAGGCGACGTTGTGGGGGGCAGATAAGGGGTTAATAAATATAATATAGGGGTCGGCGGTGTTAGGGGCAGCAGATTAGGGGTACATAAGGATAATGTAAGTAGCGGCGGTTTACGGAGCGGCAGATTAGGGGTTAAAAATAAAATGCAGGTGTCAGCGATAGCGGGGGGCGGCAGATTAGGGGTTAATAAGTGTAAGGTTAGGGGTGTTTAGACTCGGGGTACATGTTAGGGTGTTAGGTGCAGACTTAGGAGGTGTTTCCGCATAGCAAACAATGGGGCTGCGTTAAGAGCTGAACGCGGCTTTTTTGCAGGTGTTAGGTTTTTTTTCAGCTCAAACAGCCCCATTGTTTTCTATGGGGGAATCGTGCATGAGCACGTTTTTGAGGCTGGCCGCTTGCGTAAGCAACTCTGGTATCGAGAGTTGAAGCTGCGTTAAATATGCTCTACGCTCCTTTTTTGGAGCCTAACGCAGCCTTTATGTGGACTCTCAATACCAGAGTTATTTTTATGGTGCGGCCAGAAAAAAGCCGGCGTTAGTTTTTCGGGTCCTTACCGACAAAACTCCAAATCTAGCCATATCAGAGGTATATACTTCAGGGAGGGGGATTTATTTCCAAGGTGTTTGAAGGGGAGCCACCAAGCTTTTAGGGCGTCCTTATATAGGGGCAGGTCCCGTAGCGGGATATACGGTAAGTAGGTGTCAGGAATCTACCTGTTACCTCCCACTGATGTGTCATACCTATTCCTGCCTATAAAACTTAGCTACGCCCTGTTCCTAGTGCTTAGTATTATTGTTTCTAGCACTAATGAAGAAGCAACTCTGAGCTCCTCAACTCCTAAGTACATTTGATACAGGACTTATAAACATCTCTCTCAAGTTTGGCAGTTTCATTTATTTGGATTACAACTCCCCAGCAGCTCTTGCTGTTTCTCTCTTAACCGGAGTCATTTCATTCAATCCGGATTCTCTACTTCACAGCTTATTCCTGCCTTCCTAACAAGGTTCTCATACCTCTCAGATTGTAATATTTTTATGCAGCTTCTACCTACTAAACCGGAGTTTAACAACTTACCGCATACTTGATTTAACAAACTTCCTCGGAATCTCCGCTACTCGATCAGCGTGTGACGTCATCTGTCAATCACCGCTCCCGGTCAGTTACTCCCACTCATCCCCGCTCAGCTGAGCGCAAGGCAAGTTTGTATCTACGCTAGTAACCTTGTTACAAGACTCTTGTTACGCTGCTCAGTGCAGCCCAAGCTAATGTGAGCTTGCTTCCGGTTTCAACAGCACAAGCTTGATACAGCAACACTGCTTGAGACTGTATTAGCGTTTGTATCTCCAACTCATGCTAACTCATCTCAGCTCAGTTAGTTCACTTATATCTGTAAATATGAATATTTGAACTGTGCCTACACTTTAGTAACTGCTATTTCATGTTAGCAATTTATCTTCACCTTTAATTATAACTCTGGATAAGTTATAATTAATTCTAACCACTCATCAATTCCAGTGAGCAAGTTATCTATTGTTATCTCATTTTCAATAGAAGATTGCTTCATGGTACAAACTAAATTATAGATCTACAGCTGGTATCACAAATTCCTAATATATCATACAGGATTTATTTCAGAAGGAAAGTATCCTTACAGAATACTAAGCCAAATGTCGACTGAACCAGTAGATCTCTCCCAGTTTGTTTATACCCTTGCACAACGTGTGGATCAAATGGGAAATAAGTTAAAAGAACTGGAGATTGAAAACCAGTCCCTCAGAAGGGTCATAAGAGATAACCTCTCTCAGAAGCCTGATCCGACCCCAGAACCTACAGTCTCACTCCCAGAACCATTTTCTGGAAACAGAAAACAGTATAGACAATTCAAGACTGCTTGCCAACTTCTATTTGGACTTAAACCGAGAACATATTGTACAGAGAGAGTTAAAGTTCTTACTGTGATCTCCTTCCTCAGGGGTGAACCCCGAGTATGGGCAGACGCCACCTTCGAAACCAGTCAAGCCATTCTAGGTTCACTTGACGAATTCTTCACTCATATGGATGAGCTTTATCTTGACTCTGATGCTCAATTAATAGCAGAGACTTCTATGCGCAATCTCAAACAAGGGAAACGTGTAGTGGAAGACTATATCACTGACTTTAAGCAATATGCCCGTGATTCCCAATGGAATCCCATAGCCCTTCGCAATCAGTTTAGACTCGGGCTATCAGATAATATTAAAGATGAGTTGGCTCGTATTGACTTACCTAAAACACTAGAATCTCTAATGTCACTAGTTATTCAGATAGACAGAAGAATAAGAGAGAGAAGATCTGAAAGAGGCCACTCTGATTATGTTTCCAAACCATTGCACACTTCATCTACTTCTAATACTCTCCCGAGAACAGTGCCAGAGCCTATGGAGGTAGGCATAGCAAGGGCTCCTTTAACTCTTCAAGAGAGGACACGTCGCAGATTAAACATGCTCTGCATGTACTGTGCTAATTCTTCTCATACCATTACGGACTGTCCCCTTCTCCAAAAATCCAAGAAAAGTAAGTTCTATTCATTATCTGCACTACCATTACCTCCAGTATCTCAAACTTACTGTAAAATTTCTATGTCTTTGCAGTGGGACCTTCGAACTCTTCAAACTGAAGCCATTCTTGATACTGGCACCTATGGAAATTTCATTGATGTAACCACTGTGAAAGTTAATAAAATACCCTGTGTGATTAAGCATAACCCTGTTGCCATTCGTGTCATTGATGGTACTGCTATAGCAAGTGGTCCAATCACTCATCAAACTTTACCTCTCCTACTGACTACCTTGGATGGTCACTCTGAGTTAATTGAATTTGATGTGTTACCTTCACCACTTTTTCCCTTAGTTCTAGGTATCTCTTGGTGTAAGAAACATCAACCAGAGTTCAATTGGAATTCTTTACAGGTAAAACTCATTTCATCTTACTGTCAACAAAACTGTTATGCTAAACGCTCTTTACTATCTCTTCCATCAGATGTACCAGCTCTTCCAGAAGTTTATGCTGAGTATAGTGACGTTTTCAGCAAGATCGAGGCTGAGACCCTGCCGCCACATCGCATCTACGATTGTCCTATAGACATTAAACCAGGATCATCGATTCCATTTGGACGTCTCTATCCCTTATCTACTCCGGAACTTGACCATCTAAAAACATATCTGGAGGAAAACCTCAGAAAAGGGTTCATCCGACCCTCAACTTCTTCAGCAGGAGCTGGTATGTTTTTCGTGAAGAATAAAGATGGGTCCCTCCGTCCCATCATAGATTACAGAGAACTAAATCAACGTACCATAAAGAATCGGTACCCGCTTCCATTGATCCCAGAACTCATCGAACGATTACAAAACGCAACTATCTTCACCAAGCTCGATCTCAGAGGGGCATACAATCTTGTGAGAATACGTGAGGGCGACGAATGGCTGACAGCTTTCAGGACCCGATATGGTCTCTTCGAATACTTGGTCATGCCATTTGGGCTCTGTAACGCCCCAGCTACTTTCCAACATTTTATTAATGATGTATTCAGAGACCTTCTCGATGTTTTCCTAGTTATATACCTTGACGACATCCTAATTTACTCAGATTCGCTTGAAAACCATGTTAAACATGTAAGACAGGTATTATCACGTCTTAGAACTCACAAGCTCTATGCCAAATTGGAGAAATGTCAGTTTCACACAAAATCAATTTCTTTCTTAGGATATAACATCTCCCCCAATGGTATCAGCATGCAGGAAGACAAAGTGCAGACAGTCAGAGATTGGAAGGAACCGAGGTCACGGAAAGAACTTCAAAGATTCCTTGGGTTTACAAATTATTATCGCAAGTTTGTAAAAGATTTCTCTAAGATTGCTAAACCGTTAACACAACTGACTAGTACACTAACCAGATTCCAATGGTCAAAAGAAGCTACCGCTGCCTTCGAACTTCTAAAAGATAAGGTCACCACAGCACCAATTCTCCGTTTCCCTAATTCAGAACATCAGTATATAATGGAAGTAGACGCATCCGATTTCGCTCTAGGAGCGATATTGTCCCAGAAGTCTGGTTCCACTGAACCGTTGCATCCAGTCGCTTTTTTTTCAAAAGTCCTTAGCCCTTCTGAAATTAATTACCCAATAGGTGAAAAAGAACTCTTGGCAATCAAAAAATCATTGGAAAATTGGAGACATCTACTAGAGGGAACCAAACTTCCCATTATTATATACACTGATCACCGCAACCTCGCTTTCCTTCAAAACAGCAAGACTTTATCCTCAAGACAAGTGCGTTGGTGCCTATTCTTCACAAGATTTAATTTCCATATTGTCTATAGACCATCTTCTAGGAACGGTAAGGCAGACGCCTTGTCCAGGAAAGATCAACCTCTGGAGTACCGTTCAGAAGCCACCGCACTGATTCCTGCCGAAAGATTCATTGGTATAACTACTTACCTGAGCAAATCCATTATGGATTCATATTCCACAGATGAAGAGTTATCGAATTATGAATTACTTACCAGTTCTGATGGTTTGTTACTCCACAAGGGTAAAGTGTATGTACCAGGAAAAGTCAGACCTCTAATACTGAATTTACATCATGATGCCCCTCTTGCTGGACATCCAGGTGAAAGAAGAACCCTGGAAATGATATCACGATCTTATTGGTGGCCCTCCATGTTCAAATCTGTCAAACATCACGTCTCCACTTGTAAGATTTGTGCAACTTCTAAAAGTACCAAGTCATCACCAGTAGGCTTTCTAATGCCTCTACCCATTCCATCTCATCCCTGGACTCACCTCTCCATGGATTTTATCGTGGAATTTCCTAGATCTTTGGGTATGAACACGATCTTGGTTGTAATTGACCTCTTCACTAAAATGGCACACTTCATACCTTTCAATAAATTACCAACTGCAGCAGAGACTGCCAAACTATTCCTTGATAATGTGGTTCGTCTTCATGGGTTCCCTAAAATCCTAACTTCAGACAGGGGAACACAATTTACCTCCCGTTTCTGGAAATCTTTAACACACTTATTACAAATCGACCATCGGTTCTCCACCTCATTTCATCCACAAACAAACGGACAAGTGGAGAGAACGAATCAATGGCTAGAACAATATCTCCGTTGTTTCTGTTCATATCAACAGGAGGATTGGATGTCTTATCTTTCTATGGCAGAATTCGCATTCAATAATTCACAAAACTCATCCACAAGATGTTCACCTCATTTTGCCAACTATGGCTTTCACCCAACTTCCTATCCAACATTTGGAAGTACTGGTTCTGTTTCATCTGTTTGTCCCACTGCAAACGACTTCGCTTCTAACCTTCGAAAACATTTTGAGTTGTTAAAAAATAACATTTCTACCGCCCAAGAGAAACAAACTCATTACTACAATCTAAGAAGAAGACCGGCTCCACCATACAAGGTTGGAGACTACGTTTGGTTATCAACCAGAAATCTGAAACTCAAGATCCCTAGTAAAAAGTTGGGAGGCTTGTTCATTGGACCGTTTCAGATACAACGGATCGTCAACCCCAATGCAGTTACATTGGAACTTCCATCTACTATCAAAATCCATCCCACCTTTCATATATCTCTGATTAAACCCTATAAGGAGATGAGATCTCCAGGAACTATTCTACCACCTGATTCATCCTTGCCTCCATCTGATGAGTTTGAAGTGGCAGCCATTAGGGACTCCAGAGTCCATAACGGAAGACTCCAGTATCTCATTAGCTGGAAGGGTTATCCCCCTGATGACGACTCTTGGGAACCTTCTTCAAATGTTCATGCTCCTGAAAAAGTGTCACTTTTCCATCGTCGCCATCCAGATCGTCCGGCTCCTTGACTTCCTTCATTTCTCCTTGGGGGGGGATGATGTCAGGAATCTACCTGTTACCTCCCACTGATGTGTCATACCTATTCCTGCCTATAAAACTTAGCTACGCCCTGTTCCTAGTGCTTAGTATTATTGTTTCTAGCACTAATGAAGAAGCAACTCTGAGCTCCTCAACTCCTAAGTACATTTGATACAGGACTTATAAACATCTCTCTCAAGTTTGGCAGTTTCATTTATTTGGATTACAACTCCCCAGCAGCTCTTGCTGTTTCTCTCTTAACCGGAGTCATTTCATTCAATCCGGATTCTCTACTTCACAGCTTATTCCTGCCTTCCTAACAAGGTTCTCATACCTCTCAGATTGTAATATTTTTATGCAGCTTCTACCTACTAAACCGGAGTTTAACAACTTACCGCATACTTGATTTAACAAACTTCCTCGGAATCTCCGCTACTCGATCAGCGTGTGACGTCATCTGTCAATCACCGCTCCCGGTCAGTTACTCCCACTCATCCCCGCTCAGCTGAGCGCAAGGCAAGTTTGTATCTACGCTAGTAACCTTGTTACAAGACTCTTGTTACGCTGCTCAGTGCAGCCCAAGCTAATGTGAGCTTGCTTCCGGTTTCAACAGCACAAGCTTGATACAGCAACACTGCTTGAGACTGTATTAGCGTTTGTATCTCCAACTCATGCTAACTCATCTCAGCTCAGTTAGTTCACGTATATCTGTAAATATGAATATTTGAACTGTGCCTACACTTTAGTAACTGCTATTTCATGTTAGCAATTTATCTTCACCTTTAATTATAACTCTGGATAAGTTATAATTAATTCTAACCACTCATCAATTCCAGTGAGCAAGTTATCTATTGTTATCTCATTTTCAATAGAAGATTGCTTCATGGTACAAACTAAATTATAGATCTACAGCTGGTATCACAAATTCCTAATATATAATACAGGATTTATTTCAGAAGGAAAGTATCCTTACAGTAGGTAAGGGCATTTGGAGAGGCGATAGCGATCTCCAGAGCTGGGTCTTTAAAGTGTGCTGTATTCAGTTGCTAATCCACGACCAGGTGGACTAAAGCCGCCCAATTGTATAATTTGAGGTCAGGGAGTGCCAGACCACCATTAAGGTAAGGCTGTTGTAGGGTTTTAGTCACTATACATGTCCTCCTACTTCCCCAGATGAGGCACTGGATCGCCTTGTTCACATGGGACAAGTCAGTTTTATTTAGGAGGAACGGTAACTTTAGAAGTGGTTAAAGGAGTTTAGGTAGTATCGTCATTTTTATTAAATTAACACGTCCAGTAAGACCTAGAGGGAGCTTAGCCCAATCTTTTAATTGTGCTTGTATGTGGGTACATTGTTTTGAGATGTTGAGTTCATATAGTTTATGGGGGTTTCGATGGAGGGATATGCCTAAATAAGTAAGAGTATTACTCAGGAGAGACCAATACAGGCACAATCCTAATAGGGGGCGCTTTCTGCAAATGATATGATATTACTAGTAAAACTATACAAATATACATGCATTCATATATTACCTTACAACAATCCTTTAAAGCAAATAATTATTACAATAAGCATAAAAATAGATATGTGTGAAAAACAAAGGTTATGTCTCTGGGGATAAGTATCCCAATGAGAGTAATATTCCGGACAGATTGTAGTCAGGTAAATCTGTTTCTCCAAAGTCGGGACACCGATTACCAATGTAGGCAGCACTCTCCTTACACCTTAGCCTTAGATGATTTAGAACAAAATGTGGAGAAGAGAGAGGTGCCTGTGTGTATCAATAGCGGACAACATGTAGATACAAAAAGAACCCCTGATACAGGGTACTCAAATTTCCTTGGAGTACTCAGACAGTGCTATTAGGCGCAGACTGGGTATTTAGCAGCCACCCAGCTAACTGATCTCCCAGAGACTGGAACGTAGGAAAACACAGGAACACAAGGAAGCTGGAATCTCCATAGCTTGATACTCCCAGTGAAAGGGATTGGTATTTAGTAGGCAGTGCAAGGTTCCAATTTAAAATAAAAGTTTTTTTTTTTAAATATCATAAGAAAATAGAAACAGGAACCAAAAAGGTAGGGTATGCTCTAGCTGACCCTCCTTACAATTTGCTACGTGTTTCTCAGCACTTCAAACGCTGTTTCATCATGTAGATACAAAAAGATGTGTTGAGAGGGGTTGCTAACAAACAGCATCATATTGTCTGCATATAAAGCCATATGCAGAGTGGTGTATTTGATAGGGATACCAGGGAAGATTAGTGCAATCGGTTCTAAGGCTAGGTAGAATAATAAAGGAGAGAGTGGACAGCCTTCTCGTGTCCTCCTCTTGCTATGTTATTTTAAATGTTGCAAGGTTTAAGTCTGGTATCTTACATAAACATACCTCTTGCCACATAAATTATGCTAGATTCATGTATGCCTTGGTGACCATTGAAACTATCGTCATTGTGGTGTGAGAGGTTTGGTGCAGACTTATCAAGTTATAATTTTCTTGCACACACATTGAGCTGCATTTTTAGGACACATTGCATGTGTGCTCATACAATACTAGATATCTGCAGTCATTTATCCATTGAGGTGTCTGAGATGAACATTTAGGGCTAGATTATGGTCTCCATTTATTAAGCAGCGGATGCTGCTTCGGAGGCGGTGTTATTATTTATAGAAGCTGGCTTTAGTTCTTATAGGGAGGAGCCCATTAGGCATTTTATCTTATTATATATATGTTGCGGGATATTACCCAAGAGGCTGTGGGTAAAGCCCGATGTATGATCATAAATCCCCTCAGAGTGCGGAGTCACTGCATCAAACATAAATAGCATGCACTGTAATTCCCTCATCTTCACTATCTTTTTTGTCTCCACCTGGGGGGTACAAAGGGGCGAAGGTTCACTTGGGGTGGACACTAGAGGATCAGCAGGGCATCTTCCTTGAACCCCAGGCGGATGCAAAAGAAATAGTGTAGATGGGGGAATTAGATGTCCGTTTTACCAGTAACATAGATATTGTATTAGATATTTTTGTGCTTAAGCAGACTAATGTCCCTGTCTTGATTTTTTAACAGTATAGTTTTAGAATGGGTCTAACAAGGGTTTTTTATTTTTGTAATGGTTGTGGGGGGGGGGTTTAATGCTAGGTTTTTTTTTATTTTTTGTAATGGTAGGTTTTATATTTTTTGGTGTTAGGTTAGGGGTGTTGCAGAGGTTAGCTGTTAGGTGGTTAGGGGTATTTTGCAATGAGAGTTGTGGTGGTTAGGAAGTTAATAGATTAGGGGGTTGTTTGTGATTGAGGCCATTGTGGTTAGGGGGTTAATAGTGTAGCAAATTAATTCATGGTGGACTATGTAGCAGTTAGAGGGTTTCTTGTGTAGCGGGTCAATTGCACTGGGCTATGTAGTGGTTAGGGGGTTAATATTGAAACGGGGTCATTTGTGGTGGGCTATGTGGTGGTTTGAGGGTTATTAGAGAAGGGGACTTATTGTGATGCAGATTAGGGCGAGAGTATGGGTGTTAGGTTTTTATCAGTTTTCATGTTCCAGTCTATGGTACGTTAATGCGATTGTGACTTCGCTAAATGGAAACTTTTTGCGCCTGTCAAGTTTTGCTTGTTCACAAACTTTTTACTTTAAACTCGTAATATGAGCACAACACGACTAGCGAAAAAATACTCCGTCTAGCAAAGTTAATGCGTGGGCAGGAGCACTAAATAGCGCTCCACTCGTAATCTCGCCCTTAGTATATTGGTAAAAGCTTAAGGTGGCAGGTGAGATTGTGATGAAGGAAGCTGAAGGCATGCGTGCCAGTAGTATTGGTTATGTGGCAATCTTAGTCAAGATATTTAGTTGTTTTAAAAATACTCCATATATGACCTGATTGTATATAATAATGTGGTTTCTGCAAGTCATGTACTTATAATTGTATTAAATATTGAAAAAGAGTGCTGAATTCCCTATCTTTTTTGTGCAGTAACAGATTTATTTCTGCATTTTCTCCTTCTATTTTGTAGTTATTAATTAATTTTAGGGTCTGCACCAAGTTCTTATTATTTATATAAATGTTGATATTTATTTTTTGTTGTTAAATTTTTCTCCCTGTGTATTAAAGGGCCATGATACCCAAATGTTGAAACACTTGAAAGTAATGCAGCATAGCTGTAAAAAATGACTGCAAAAAAAAAAAATCACCTGAACATCTCTATGTAAAAAAGAAAGATATTTTACCTCAAAATGTCCTAAGTATTCAAATCCCATTGCAAAGGACTTGAAGCAGCAAATCAGTATGTCTGTCCCGGGTCAGCCAAGGGAGTGAGCTTCGTGCACACTCATATTATTTCCCTATTCAGTTTAAGGGAGTTTACTATGAAATCTAAAGAGAGTTAAGTGAAATCTCATAAGATCACAGTAAAAGAGTCCATGACCTCAGCACTACTGATGCTTATTAGCTGCTGTTCATTTCTTCATGTTTTTTATTTTTTTTTACCTGCAGCTGAACAGCAGCTGAAGTATAACTTTTTACACAGAACTTACTCTGGTGAGCTGAGGAGATTCGAGGTAAAATATCTTCCTTTTTTACATAGAGATGCTCAGGTGATATTTTCTTGTCAGCTTTTTATACTGCATCAGTTTCAAGTGATTTAGCATATGAGTATTATGTCCCTTTAAGAAAATATTGTCTATGTGTATATGTTGCAATTGGTGCTTTCTTTTTTTCCCTTAATGATAGGTATACATCGGTATTGGTATATGTATGAATTTGAAAGTGTCAATATCTTTTTAAAACTTTTTTTCCATGTTTTTCCATTTAACAGACGATGTCATATTCTGCATTGCTTGATATTTGACTCAATTTAATTAATAGCAATAATTTGCCATTGGAATGGAAAGAGGTATCATGTTTTTTGGTTCTGACATTGTTATCGTTTATCAGATGTGTATTATCTATGGACCACCAGTAAATACAGTAGATTTGCATGATCAACGAATGCATGATACAAAGGCAATGCAATAGCACTTAGCCTGAACTTCAAATGAGTAGCAGATTTTTTTCTGATACAATTCAAATTTATGTCTATTTCCACTCCTTCTGTATCATGTGACAGCCATCAGCCAATCACAATTACATATACGTATATTCTGTCATTTCTTGCACATGCTCAGTAGGAGCTGGTGACTCAAACCGTTTAAATCTCAAATATTAACATTTTGTTAATAGAAGTAAATTGGAAAGTTGTTTAAAATTGCATGCTCTCTCTCACTGGTTTCTCTTGTTAAGTGTAGTCAGTCCACGGGTCATCCATTACTTATGGAATATATCTCTTCCTAACAGGAAGCTGCAAGAGGATCACCCAAGCAGAGCTGCTATATAGCTCCTCCCCTCACATGTCATATTCAGTCATTCTCTTGCAGCCTAACTAAAGATAGGTCGCTGTGAGAGGTCTGTGGTGTTTTTTAACTTAGTTTATTTCTACAATCAAAAGTTTGTTATTTTAAATGGCACCGGAGTGTGCTGTTTATTCTCAGGCAGCATTAGAAGAAGAATCTGCCTGCGTTTTCTATGATCTTAGCAGACGTAACTAAGATCCACTGGCTGTTCTCATCTGAGGAGTGAGGTAACTTCAGAGAAGGGGAATAGCATGCAGGGCTCCCCTGCAAATGAGGTATGTGCAGTAATTATTTTTCTGAGGAATGGAATTGACTGAGAAAATACTGCTGATACCAATGTAAAGTAAGTTCAGCCTTAAATGCAGTGATAGCGACTGGTATTAGGCTGATGAGTGTGTGTACACTGAATGTATTTTTCTAAGGAATGGAATTGACTCTGAAAATACTGTTAATACTGAAATAATGTATGAGCCTTAACTGCAGTAAAAGTGACTGGTAGCAGGCTTATTAATAACAATTCATAACTTTTCAAATGTATGTTTAAAACGTTTACTGGCATGTTAAACGTTTTTTGTGAGGTACTTGGTGATAAAACTTATTGGGGCATGATTTTTACCACATGGCCATCTTTGTTTTCTGCATAGAAACAGTTTTCTGAGCTTCCCCACTGTTGTAATATGAGTGGGAGGGGCCTATTTTAGCGCTTTTTTTGCGCAGTAAAAATTCAGTCACAATCTGTCTACTTCATCCTCCATGATCCAGATCGTCTCTAGAGAGCTCAGGGGTCTTCAAAATTCATTTTGAGGGAGGTAATCAGTCACAGCAGACCTGTGACAGTGTGTTTTGACTGTGAGAAAAACGTTAATTATTAAATTGTTATCCGTTTTTGGGTATTAAGGGGTTAATAATCCATTTGCTGGTGGGTGCAATCCTTTGCTAACTTAATACATTTACTGTGAAAAATTGGTTGCTATAACTATTTTGGTTCATTGTTATTTCAACTGTGACAGCTTTTTGTGCTTCTTAAAGGCACAGTAGCGTTTTTTTATATTGCTTGTAAATTTATTTAGAAAAGTATTTCCAAGCTTGCTAGTCTCATTGCTAGTCTGTTTAAACATGTCTGACACAGATGAATCTCTTTGTTCACTATGTTTAAAGGCCAATGTGGAGCCCAATAGAAATTTGTGTACTAATTGCATTGATGCTACTTTAAATAAAAGTCAATCTTTACATGTAAAGAAATTATCACCAGACAACGAGGGGGAAGTTATGCCGACTAACTCTCCTCACGTGTCAGTACCTTCGCCTCCCGCTCAGGAGGTGCGTGATTTTGTGGCGCCAAGTACATCAGGGAGGCCCTTACAAATCACTTTGCAAGACATGGCTACTGTTATGACAGAAGTATTATCTAAATTGCCAGAATTAAGAGGCAAGCGCGATAGCTCTGGGTTAAGGATAGAGCGCGTGGATGAGGTGAGAGCCATGTCAGATACTGCGTCACAGTTTGCAGAACGTGAAGACGGAGAGCTTCATTCTGTGGTTGACGGATCTGATCCAGGGAGACTGGATTTAGAGATTTCTAATTTTAAATTTAAGCTTGAGAACCTCCGCATATTGCTAGGGGAGGTATTAGCGGCTCTGAATGATTGTAACACGGTTGCAATTCCAGAAAAATTATGTAGGTTGGATAGATACTATGCGGTACCGGTGTGTACTGACGTGTTTCCTATACCTAAAAGGCTTACAGAGATTATTAGCAAGGAGTGGGATAGACCTGGTGTGCCTTTTTCCCCTCCTCCCATATTTAGGAAAATGTTTCCTATAGACGCCACCACACGAGACTTATGGCAGACGGTCCCTAAGGTGGAGGGAGCAGTTTCTACTTTAGCTAAGCGTACCACTATCCCGGTGGAGGATAGTTGTGCCTTTTCAGATCCAATGGATAAGAAATTAGAGGGTTACCTTAAGAAAATGTTTGTTCAACAAGGTTTTATCTTACAGCCCCTTGCATGCATTGCGCCTGTCACTGCTGCAGCGGCATTCTGGTTTGAGTCTCTGGAAGAGGCCATTCGCACAGCTCCATTGGATGAAATTATGAACAAGCTTAAAGCACTTAAGCTAGCTAACGCATTTGTTTCTGATGCCGTCGTACATTTAACCAAACTTACATCTAAGAACTCCGGATTCGCCATCCAAGCGCGCAGAGCGCTATGGCTTAAATCCTGATCAGCTGACGTGACTTCTAAATCTAAATTGCTTAATATTCCTTTCAAAGGGCAGACCTTATTCGGGCCCGGCTTGAAAGAAATTATAGCTGACATTACGGGAGGTAAGGGCCATGCTCTACCTCAGGACAGGGCCAAATCAAAGGCCAAACAGTCTAATTTTCGTGCCTTTCGTAACTTCAAGGCAGGAGCAGCATCAACTTCCTCCGCTCCAAAACAGGAAGGAGCTGTTGCTCGTTACAGGCAGGGCTGGAAAGTTAACCAGTCCTGGAACAAGGGCAAGCAGGCCAAGAAACCTGCTGCTGCCCCCAAGACAGCATGAAGAGAGGGCCCCCTATCCGGAAACGGATCTAGTGGGGGGCAGACTTTCTCTCTTCGCCCAGGCTTGGGCAAGAGATGTCCAGGATCCCTGGGCGTTGGAGATCATATCTCAGGGATATCTCCTGGACTTCAAAACTTCTCCTCCACGAGGGAGATTTCATCTTTCAAGGTTATCAGCAAACCAAATAAAGAAAGAGGCGTTTCTACACTGAGTACAAGACCTCTTACTAATGGGGGTGATCCACCCAGTTGCGCGGACGGAACACGGGCAGGGATTCTATTCAAATCTATTTGTGGTTCCCATGAAAGAGGGAACCTTCAGACCAATCTTGGACTTAAAAATCCTAAACAAATTTCTAAGAGTTCCATCATTCAAAATGGAAACTATTCGAACCATCCTTCCCATGATCCAAGAGGGTCAGTACATGACCACAGTGGACTTAAAGGATGCCTACCTTCACATACCGATTCACAAGGATCATTATCGGTACCTAAGATTTGCTTTCCTAGACAGGCATTACCAGTTTGTAGCTCTTCCCTTCGGATTAGCTACGGCTCCAAGAATCTTTACAAAAGTTCTGGGCTCACTTCTGGTGGTACTAAGACCGCGAGGCATAGCGGTGACTCCGTACCTAGACGACATTCTGATACAAGCGTCAAGTTTTCAAACTGCCAAGTCTCATACAGAGATAGTTCTGGCATTTCTGAGGTCGCATGGGTGGAAGGTGAACGTGGAAAAGAGTTCTCTATTACCACTTAGATTCTGTAGAGATGAAAATTTACCTGACAAAGGCCAGGTTATTAAAACTTCTAAATGCTTGCCGTGTCCTTCATTCCATTCCACACCCGTCAGTAGCTCAGTGCATGGAAGTAATTGGCTTAATGGTAGCGGCAATGGACATAGTACCATTTGCGCGCCTGCATCTCAGACCGCTGCAATTGTGCATGCTAAGTCAGTGGAACGGGGATTACTCAGATTTGTCCCCCCTACTAAATCTGGATCAAGAGACCAGAGATTCTCTTCTATGGTGGCTTTCTCGGCCACATCTGCCCAAGGGGATGACCTTTCGCAGGCCAGATTGGACGATTGTAACAACAGACGCCAGCCTTCTAGGCTGGGGCGCAGTCTGGAACTCCCTGAAAGCTCAGGGATTATGGACTCAGGAGGAGAAACTCCTCCCAATAAATATTCTGGAATTAAGAGCAATATTCAATGCTCTCCTAGCTTGGCCTCAGTTAGCAACTCTGAGGTTCATCAGATTTCAGTCGGACAACATCAGGACTGTGGCTTACATCAACCATCAAGGGGGAAGCAGAAGTTCCCTAGCGATGTTGGAAGTCTCAAAGATAATTTGCTGGGCAGAGTCTCACTCTTGCTACCTGTCAGCGATTTACATCCCAGGCGTGGAGAACTGGGAGGCGGATTTTCTAAGTCGCCAGACTTTTCATCCGGGGGAGTGGGAACTTCATCCGGAGGTCTTTGCTCAACTGATTCATCATTGGGGCAAACCAGATCTGGATCTCATGGCGTCTCGTCAGAACGCCAAGCTTCCTTGTTACGGATCCAGGTCCAGGGACCCGGGAGCGGTGCTGATAGATGCTCTGACAGCCCCTTGGGTCTTCAACATGGCTTATGTGTTTCCACCGTTCCCGATGCTTCC
Source organism: Bombina bombina (assembly GCF_027579735.1). NCBI lineage: Eukaryota > Metazoa > Chordata > Amphibia > Anura > Bombinatoridae > Bombina > Bombina bombina. Next base: position 770,495,712 of record NC_069504.1, on the reverse strand, counting down.
TCGTTTGATTGCCAAGATCAAACAGGAGAGAGCTTCGGTGATTCTGATAGTGCCTGCGTGGCCACGCAGGACCTGGTATGCAGACCTAGTGGACATGTCGTCCTGTCCACCGTGGTCTCTGCCTCTGAGACAGGACCTTCTAATTCAGGGTCCTTTCAACCATCCAAATCTAATTTCTCTGAGGCTGACTGCATGGAGATTGAACGCTTGATTCTATCAAAGCGTGGCTTCTCGGAGTCGGTTATTGATACCTTAATACAGGCTAGGAAGCCTGTTACCAGAAAAATTTACCATAAGATATGGCGTAAATATTTATATTGGTGCGAATCCAAGAGTTACTCATGGAGTAAGGTTAGGATTCCTAGGATATTTTCCTTTCTACAAGAGGGTTTAGAAAAGGGCTTATCTGCTAGTTCGTTAAAGGGACAGATTTCTGCTCTGTCTATTCTTCTACACAAACGTCTGGCTGAAGTTCCAGACGTTCAGGCTTTTTGTCAGGCTTTAACTAGGATTAAGCCTGTGTTTAAGACTGTTGCTCCGCCGTGGAGCTTAAACTTAGTTCTTAATGTTCTTCAAGGCGTTCCATTTGAACCCCTTCATTCCATTGATATCAAGCTGTTATCCTGGAAGGTTTTGTTTTTGATGGCTATTTCCTCGGCTCGAAGAGTCTCTGAGTTATCTGCCTTACATTGTGATTCTCCTTATCTGATTTTTCATTCAGACAAGGTAGTTCTGCGTACTAAACCTGGGTTCTTACCTAAGGTAGTTACTAACAGGAATATCAATCAAGAGATTGTTGTTCCATCACTGTGTCCTAACCCTTCTTCAAAGAAGGAACAACTTTTGCATAATCTGGACGTAGTCCGTGCCCTGAAGTTCTATTTGCAGGCAACTAAAGATTTTCGTCAAACTTCTTCCCTGTTTGTCGTTTACTCTGGACAGAGAAGAGGTCAAAAGGCTTTCGCTACCTCTCTCTCTTTTTGGCTTCATAGCATAATACGTTTAGCCTATGAGACTGCTGGACAGCAGCCTCCTGAAAGGATTACAGCTCATTCTACTAGAGCTGTGGCTTCCACCTGGGCCTTTAAAAATGAGGCCTCTGTTGAACAGATTTGCAAGGCCGCGACTTGGTCTTCGCTTCACACCTTTTCAAAATTTTACAAATTTGACACGTTTGCTTCTTCGGAGGCTATTTTTGGGAGAAAGGTACTTCAGGCAGTGGTTCCTTCTGTTTAATGTTCCTGCCTTGTCCCTCCCTTCATCCGTGTACTTTAGCTTTGGTATTGGTATTCCATAAGTAATGGATGACCCGTGGACTGACTACACTTAACAAGAGAAAACATAATTTATGCTTACCTGATAAATTTATTTCTCTTGTAGTGTAGTCAGTCCACGGCCCGCCCTGTCTTTAAGGCAGATCTAAATTTTAATTAAACTCCAGTCACCACTGCACCCTATGGTTTCTCCTTTCTCGTCTGCTTTGGTCGAATGACTGAATATGACATGTGAAGGGAGGAGCTATATAGCAGCTCTGCTTGGGTGATCCTCTTGCAGCTTCCTGTTAGGAAGAGATATATTCCATAAGTAATGGATGACCGTGGACTGACTACACTACAAGAGAAATAAATTTATCAGGTAAGCATAAATTATGTTTTTCAAACCTCTCCGCAGGTCTCCCTAACAAGCCACATTTTGAGGATATCTGAACTGGAGCATAGGTGAAACAATCAGCTGATTAGTAAACAACTTGGTTATATTACCTGCTCTCATCCAAGTGGAGGCCCGAGGACAGGTTTGAAAACCAGTGCTCTATCTGAATCAGTTTTATATTGACTTGATTGTCTCTTTAAGCATTTTTCAAGTGCTGTTGGCTGTTAAATTCGACGTGTCTATGTTGTTGTCAATATTAATTAATAACTTGTTGTCAGATGTATTATGATCACCAAAGTCAATGATTTCCATACCTCAATTAGGAGATTTTTAATTTTTTTCCAATCCTTTTCCAATACGGAAATTATGTTATCAATTGCAATGTGATAGTTACGTCGAAAAAGGCATATAGGGTGCTTAAAAACAGCAGATAGGCATGAGCTACAAAACTGGTATTAAACCCATGGTTATATGCAGGCAATAGAGTAATATTAAAGGACCAGTCAACACTGTAGATTTGCATAATCAACAAATGTATGATAAGAAGACAATGCAATAGCACTTAGTCTGAACTTGAAATGAGTAGTAGATTTTTTTTTAATAGTAATTTCCACTCCCCCTGTATCATGTGACAGCCATCAGCCAGTCACAAATGTATATAGGTATATGCTGTGAAATCTTGCACATGCTCAGTAGGAGCTGCTGACTCAAAAAGTGTAAATATAAAAAGACTGTGCACTTTTTGTTAATGGAAGTAAATTTGAAAGTTGTTTAAAATTGCTTGCTGTATCTGAATCATGAAGTTTAATTTTGACTTGAGTGTCCCTTTAAAATGCTGTTTTCCCACCTGATTCAGAGAAAAATCTTCTGAGCCAAGTCCTCATTATCCCTCTTTCAATGACACAGAAGAGAGAGTTGCAGAGGCCTAAGATGAAATCTGGAAAGGGGATTTGCATCTGAGGCAGCAAACTTCAACCTTTCCACTGTACACAAAGCCACATTAGAGCATAAATATATATGTATATATATATATATATATATATATATATATATATATATATATATATATATATATATATACACATACTCTTTAATGTCTCTTTAACATATAAAATTATAAAATGAGCATGTGCAAAAACTTTATTATAGTAATGCATACTGGCAAATTAAGACTTGCACACAGCTACTAAAAAAACTTCAAAAACTGTTAGAAAAGTGTTTTATGATGAAGTTGTTTTTTGATGATGTTACAGTGGCACAAATGTATTTGAAAAGCTTGTGGTAATTGAGGATTTTAAATTGGATTGAAATCGAATTGGAAAAAGTAATACAAGAGAATTCATAGGGAAAGGAATAGACCGAATGATAGATATCTCTGGTTAATTTTCTGAGCGCTAACTTGGTTATTTATTGCGCGCCAGAAGTCTTGTTTGCCAGCGCGCAATAAATTAGCACTCCACTTGTAATCTAGCCCAATATGTGTTATACATAGTATATGAATTTTTTTTTTTTACGGTTCACTTTATAGAAGTCTATGGGGAGAAGTTTGCGAGGTTGCGTTATCCGAAGTCCTGAAGTTAGCGCGTATCGCAAAATAATTTTTTACCTTCAAGTTGTAATACACATAACCTGCCTGCGTTAAAATTTTACATTAAGCACAGTTAGCACACAAGCAATTTGTAATCTAGCCTTTTTTTAAATGTATTTTAAAGTAAGTGTCTTTAAATTTACAAGTGTTGGAGTTATTACATCCACATGGAAGGGGATGCATTTAGTAATAGGGGTTGCATGGTGGCCTGTTAGAGTTAAGGGTTAGGGTTAATATTGTTGGAGGTTTGATCAACTATTTTAATTACTGGATGTAGGAGTGTTGTGTTAAAAGTGTTTAGGTCAGCAATTATAATAGTGGGTGTGGTGTTAAGGGGACACTGAACCCCAATTTTTTCTTTTGTGATTCCGATAGAGCATGCAATTTTAAGCAACTTTCTAATTTACTCCTATTATCAATTTTTCTTCATTCTCTTGCTATCTTTATAGGCATCTAAGCTTTTTTTTTGGTTCAGAACTGTGGACAGCAATTTTTTATTGGTGGATGAATTTATCCACCAATCAGCAAGGACAACCCAGGTTGTTCACCAAAAATGGGCAGGCATCTAAACTTACATTCTTGCATTTTAAATAAAGATACCAAGAGAATGAAGAAAATTTGAAAATAGGAGTAAATTAGAAAGTAGCTTAAAATGTCATGCTTTATCTGAATCACGAAAGGAACAAAATTGGGTTCAGTGTCCCTTTAAGTTGCAGTTAGAATTTAATATGTTGGCTGATTCAGAATAGAATGTTTTTAAGAGGTCAGAGGTTATATAAAGGTGGAGGGCTTGGGAATAAGGTTGGGTGAATAGTGATTAGAGTTAAACAGCATCATTGGATTAATTCAAAGCAGTGGACCATTTCTATTTAATCCTCTACATTCAGTTTCATCTACCTAAAACCAGTTGTATGACAGATAAATTCGCTGGACATCTGCTTTTTTGTACTCATTGTTGGAAAGAGGTCTGAGGCATCAATGTGTGTTGCTGTACATAATATATATCTGTTTATCAGTGTTGCTGGGCCATTGTGAGTCCCCAGCCTGTATCATTTAGCACACTTGGTGCTGCAATCCTTGTGAGTATCACTTCAATACACGATTTGTCATCTACCAGCATTTTTGCAAAATTGCACTAGGAGGTGCTCTCCACTTTGTCATTTGCTCCACAGGACCTGTACCACTTCATCCCTTATCTGGAGTTCCTGTCTGCTTTTTGTTATCCATAACTTGGATCAGTGTTGCTGGGCCACTGTGAGTCCCCAGCCCGTACCAATCAGTACACTGGGTACTGCAACCTTTGTGAGTATTATTTTAATACAAGTATCGCCAGTTGCACTTTTTTATTGCAATATTGCACTAGGAGGCGCCCTCTTTTTTGTGTGATTTTTTTCACAGATTTTTTGGATTAATATTGTCGTATTTGAGAGGAGCTGTCTGTCACTCTGCACACCTGAATTGGTTTTATCATAGTGAATAAACACTTTGGATGTTCCCCAACATCCGGATCCTGATCGAATGCAAAGGACTCAGTCAAGGCACTAATACAAATTTTGTACACATCCATCACATACTAATGTTATTATTATTATTATTATTATTATACTTTATTTATTAAGCGCCAACATATTCTGCAGCGCTGTCCATGGATACAATTCATTTAGATAAAACAATACAAGACTTGTAAGATACAGGACAAAATTTACAAACACATACAGGAGGGATTGAGGGCCCTATTCCCGTGGGAACTTACAATCTAGAAGGGTAGGAGGTTGAGAAACAGGAGGTGAGGACTGCAAGATTGAGAAGGATGTTAATACAGAGTTAGATGAGGGAAATGTTTAGGTAAGTGAAATTAATTTATTATTGAGTTGGGTGGTAGGCTTCCCTGAACAGTCTTGTTATATATATAATGTGAAAGATGGCAAGGATTAATTAACTAATACGTAGAATATTCAATGCAATATTCACAATGAAGATGTAATCAATATATATATATATATATGTTATATATATATATATATATATATATATATATATATATATTGATTACATCTTCATTGTGAATATTGCATTGAATATTGTACGTACTAGTTAATTTATCCTTGCCATCTTTCACATTAGCGCCCCCTTGAGCTGGATATTTAGGTATCACAGTAGGTTTTTTTGTACATAATAGAAACATTCATACAATCCTGATGCTAGTAGTAGCTCCCATTGTCATTGCTACTGGAGGTGCCCCAGTGTTTTAACAGCCTGAGTATGATGGCTTTTAACCAATATTTGATAGCAGTAGTTCTGTGACAATGTTGTACGATTGCTGCTATCAATAGCAGATCATATAGGATCTAGACCTTAGACTTTATTATCTTACAGGTAGATTACGAATTGTGCGTTCATCTTTTAACGCTGAAAAAATGGTAATTTCAACGTTAAAACAGCAATGCAGCCATTACAAGTCTTGTCGGTCTGTAGCCTGTAAAGCAACCTCGGTCCCGCACTCTTAAAAATTATGTTTTTTCATGGGACTTCCATAGCGCTGCCATTACAAGTTTTGCGGTGAGGCTAAAAAGCTTGCGTTACACCCTATAACGACAAGATCCGTACTGCCATGTGAGAGCAGTAGTTATGAGTTTTACGCTACAAAACTGTTACATAAAACTCATAACTAAACTGTTACAAAGTACACTAACACCCATAGACTACCTATTAACCCCTAAACCGAGGCCCTCCCGCATCGCAAAAACACTATTTTAAACTTATTAACACCTAATCTGCTGCTCCCGGCATCACCGCCACTAATACAATTTATTAAAGGGATAGGAAAGTCAAAATTAAACTTGCGTGATTCAGATAGAGCATGTCTATTTTCAAATGTGCTTCAGTCTCTTTGTATCCATTGTTAAAAAATAAATACGCACATGTCATACACTAGTGGGAGCTGCTGCTAATTGGTGCCTGCATACATTTGTCTCTTGTGATTGGCTAAATAGATATTTTCAGCTTCCTGCCAGTAGTGCAATGCTGTCCCTTCATCAATGGATAACAAGAGAATGAAGAAAATTCAATAATAGAATTAAATTGGAAAGTTGTTAAAATGGTATGTTCTATCTGAATCATAAAAGAACATTTTGGGGTTTACTATCCCTTTAACCCATATTCCGAGGCTCCCCGCCATCGCCGCCACTATAATAAACCTATTAACCCCTAAACCGCAAGCCCCCACAACAACATATACTAAATTAAACTATTAACCACTAAACCGAAAGACTCCCACATCGCAATAAACTAATTTAAACTAGTAACCCCTAAACCTAACGCCCCCTGACTTTATATTAAAATTACAATTTCCCTATCTTAAATAAATTAAAACTTACCTGTCAAATTAAAAAAACTCAAACAATGGAACAGATTTCGTTGGCTTTCAGTGATCACGGGGGACGACGACTAATTTTGGTGATATTGATCAATGCATTACTATTTTATGCATATTACTATTTGAAAAATCAGGGTTACATTGTGAATTCAGAAATAATTTGATACACATTTGTTTTTAAATGTTAATCATTGTAGCAAGACAATGGATTCTGTGGCAATTGCACACACAAGTAAATATGCCCAGTAGCATTAAAAAAAAAAAAAGCCAGATAAAAAGATGCTGTTCTTCAGGCTTTCACAGTATCACACTAGGAGAATGTATCCTTACAAATGAGGATAGACCTACTCAAGCTTCTTGTATAAAATCTTCAATCTTTATAATCATAAATGTTAAAGCGATACATCTAGTAAAAGCAGCAACAGGATACCAAATACATTCCAAATAACTGAATGGATTTGGCTGAAGTTGGTCAGATGACAGATTCTAAAGGTTTCTCGTGCATTTGAAAAAAGTAAACCCATTTAGATATTCCTGAGATGTTTAATGCTAAAGTTCAAAAATATAAATTTTTGTGCTTATGCACACATAACAAAAATTATAGATTTTTTTCCCAAGAAATTGATTTTTCAACACAGAGAAATCAATTTTTTTCAGGTCTTACCTTAGAAAAGACCTACGAGTCAGCCAACCCACCTCCTTACTAACTGATCTTGCAATATTAAAGTAGGTTTAGATTACTTATTTGACCTCTGAAAATGAAATTATAAATTTAGGCAGAAGCTGTGCTGTTTTCTTCATACTAGTGAGTACCTAAATAAAAAAATAATTAATAAATCTAAATAGGACGTTTATGCATTTAGTTTCATCCTTAATACGTCACTTGAAAGATCATTTGTATACTGTTTATTTGCTAACAAAGTTTAACTGGCCTAGTCTCATTTGGGTTTATATGTCATTTATTAATCTTTGTCATGCTTATATGATGAGCTGCAAAGTTGAATAAATAACTGCTTTTTTATATTTAATTATTGAAACATCAATAAAAGACCTGCTAAATCTTATGACATCTTTTAAAGTTCACATCTTATTGCTGCATAATGATCATGTAAAAAAAAATTCCAGTACAGTTTCAGAAAGAACACTCTTCTAGTCCGCTGAGAATGTCCATATAACACTAAGGGGCTGAATTATCAAGCTCCGAATGGCTCGACGGAAACAGAAGTTATGAAGCAGCGATCAAAAGAACACTGCTCCATAAGTTGTCCGCCTGCTCTGAGGCAGCGGACAGAAATCAACCCGATCGAATACGATCAGGTTGATTAACACCCCCTGCCAGCGGCCGATTGGCCTTGATTTTGCAGGTGGCGGTATTGCACAAGCAGTTCTGGTGAACTGCTTGTGCAATGATAAATGCAGACAGCGTATGCTATCGGCATTTATCGATGTGCAGCGGACATGATACGCTACATTGTACCATGTCCGCTCGCACAATGATAAATATGCTCCTAAGTGAATTAACAAACACCAGTGTCATGTTGGAACATCAGTCTACATCCAAAACCCATGATAGATATTTGTCACAGCTGTAGAATCTCTTTCTGTAATTCTCTACAAGGGAGGAAAATGTATTCACAAAATAGAACCCAACCGTGGCAAGTTAGTAAGTTACACAGTTCATATGTTGTACCACTGATAATAAAGGTAGAAACTATTATCTGTGGAATCTTAGCAGATAGGGTTAATACCAGCAGTACTATTTTATCTAGGTGTAGTTAGTTCAGCAGGCTCTGATGGGCCAATAGATATATGGCTTCAGAGGTACTGGTCATATACACCAAATAGATAGGTAATGATAAATGATATGTTATAATATTAAAGTATACTTTAGCAGAAGTAAATGGTGCTGAATAAGGACTAAAGTAAGCTTACTTGGGAGCAAGGAAGTCAAAGCGCTGTTCGAGTGATAGAGGCAGAACTGACAGGCTGCAGCAAGACACAGTGTGGAGTTCTGTGCGATGTCGGCGTGTGACATCACCGCGGAGTAATCCAGGAAGATCCGGCAGAGTAGGAGAGGAGGAGAGACACAAAGAAACCCTCCGGTCACGGTAATGATGCAGGTTACTGGTAATAGGAGCTTGAACTAGGAATACCAAGCAATGAATGAGGGGAATAAGGAGGTTTAAATAGCGGATTGCTGAATGTTAATTCAGCCCATTAAAGGGATATACACACAATGGAAACGGATATGTGACAGAATGCCCACCCAAAAGGATCCACTCCGGGGATCATGGACGGGGTCTATCAGGATGTCGCCTATGAAAGAGCGAAACCAATCTCGGTGCAGACAAATTACAAGCAGGTTCCCAGGAATCATCCTCTGCCGGGTAACCCTTCCAGTGGATGAGATACTGAAGAATTCCCTGTCGGCGTCTAGAGTCCTTAATGGAATGCACCTCATAATCCTCTGCGAGATGAGTGAAGTTGGTGGGAGCAGTCTGAACAGGTTCGCTCTCATGTACCGGAATGTATGGCTTTAGGAGGGAGACGTGGAAGGTAGGATGAATGGACAACCTAGGAGGCAGCTCCAAAGTGACAGCGTTTGGATTAATGACTTTAGTGATGCGATAAGGTCCTATGTACAAAGAACCTAGCTTTCTGGAGGGTAACTGCAACTTCAGGTTGCGAGTGGACAACCAGACCTTATCTCCCACAGCATAAGTAGGTGGAGGCAACCTGGTTTTATCGTGGTACTTCTTTTCGGTCAATGTTGTCCTTGACTTGGGTAAACGTCTGTGAAATGGAGTTATTAAGATCATCAACTAAAGGACATAAGGAGTCCTTGGAGTTATCATAGAGAAAAGTTGGGTGGTAGCCATAATTAATGTAGAAAGGCGAAAGCTTATTAGTGGAATGTACTGTGTTATTATAGGCAAATTCGGCAAACGGTAACATAGCAGACCAGTTAGATTGATCAGAAGTTGCAAAGCAACATAGATAAGTCTCTAACCATTGATTGGTCCTCTCTGTCTGTCCATTCGTTTGTGGATGGAATGATGTGCTAAGTCTTCGTTGAATGTTTAAGGATAAACATAGTTCTGTCCAGAACTTACTGGTAAATTGAGAACCTCTGTCAGAGGTGATGCTGAGGGGTATTCCATGGTAACGCACCACATTTTGTATAAGTAATTGCACAGTCTCTGAAGCAGATGGCAATTTAGACGTAGGTAAAAAGTGTGCCATCTTGCTAAACAAATCCACTACCACTAAAATGGTGTTGTTGTTACTAGATCTAGGTAGCTCCACTATATAATCTAGTGCTATGTCAGTCCAAGGTCTTGTGGGAGTGGGTAAGGGGAGTAACTGACCGTAAGGAGAGTGAATACTGTGTTTCGAGATGATACATATCTGACAAGTTAGTATGTACTGCTTAATAGTTTCAGTCATGTGTGGCCACCAATAAGATCTGGTGATTAAATCTATCGTCTTTTGACAACCTGGGTGTCCTGCTAATGGATTGTCATGATTTGAGTGTAACACTTTGTCACGTAAGGAAGGAGGTACATATAGGGTGTCCTTATGGTACAGTAAGCCATCAATACCCAAATGTAATTGCTCAAGTGGTTTAGACATATCAGCATTCTGATGGTCTTTAAACATAACAGTAGTATCTTGTGTTAGACCTATGATATGATCAAGAGGTATAACAGTTTGTGTGGGAACCTCGGATGTGGGTTTGTGAAACAGTCTGGACAATGCATCAGCCTTGTGGTTTTTGTTAGCTGGCCTATAAGTAATGAGGTAGTTGAACCTATTAAAATATAAATTCCAGCTTACCTGCCTGGATGTGAGGGTCCTATTGGTTTTTAAATATTGCAGATTCCTATGATCTGTATATATCAAAATGGGGAGTTCTGTGCCCTCGAGAAGATGACGCCAATGCTCGAGAGAAGCTTTTATCGCTAGTAGTTCTTTCTCACCTACAGCATAATGTGTTTCTGCTGTATTGAGAACTCTTGAGTAATATGCTACTGGATGTAAGGGGTGTTTCAAAGACAGTCTCTGTGATAGAACTGCTCCGATAGCCAAATCTGACGCATAGGAATAGTGATGTCGCAAACTTAAAATTTTCGGTTCGCGAACGGCGGACTCGAACTTCCGGTATTGTTCGCGAACCACCATTGACTTCAATAGGCAGGCGAACTTTAAAACCTACAAGGACTCTTTCTGGCCACAATAGTGATGGAAAAGTTGTTTCAAGGTTACTAACACCTGGACTGTGGCATGCTGGAGGGGGATCCCTGGCAAAACTCCCATGTAAAATTACATAGTTTATGCAGTCTGCTTTTAACCCATAAAGGGCCTAAATCACCTAACATTCCCAAATTGTTTGCAATAACGTGCTTTAAAACATCAGTAATGATTTCGTATCTATCAGGTAGTGTAAGGGTTACGGCCGCATCACAGTGACAGAGCAAACTCCAAGTGTAACGCACCGCAATCAACCGCAAACAGTCCACTTGCAGAACCACAAGATAGGTAGATTTGATAGATAGATACATAGATTACATAGCTCAATCGATGCAATATACATATGATCGATACACTGTACATAGCTCAATAGATGCAATATACATTTGATAGATACGAATTACATTGATCAATAGATGCAATATACATTTGATAGATACGAATGTTATCGAATCAAAGATGCAATATACATTTTATAGATACGAATGACATCAACCAAAATATGTAATATACATTTTATAGATACGAATTACATTGATCAATAGATGCAATCTACATTTGATCGATACATTTGATAGTTCGATCGATTTAATATATAAATAAATCGATTTGAAATATATATGATTTCCCTGACAGAGTATAACAATAAGATATGTGGTCTGTGACCCGTGGTGTGTAAAGTAGTACTATTCTTAACATTTTACTACAACCTGTTACTCCCCCTATCGGTTGAGGTCTATATGGCCTTCATTTTTGGAACCGGGAGATGGAAGAAGATGATTGTTCTGTCCTCCTACTTCAAATTTGTCAGAAACACAAGTGGCTGTCTCAAAACAGTCCGGACAGAAGATAGATCGATCGATAGGATAGATAGATATACATAGATTGATAGTTAGATAGAATCGATAGAAGAAAAATAGATAGATTTTTTAGATATATAATTACCCTGATAAAGTCTAATAATTAAACATGCGGTCTTGGACCCAACTAGGTTGTGTTAAGTAGTACTATTCTTCGCACTTTCAGCCCTGTAACTCCCCCTATTGGTGGAGGTCTATATGGCGGTTATGATTACCCTGACAAAGTATAACAACAAGACACGCGGTCTGGGACCCATGGTAATTTTGTTGTGTTAAGTAAAACTTTTCTTATCACTTGAATCCCTCTTACCCACCCTTTTGTTGGAGCTCTATATGGCCTGCATGATTAGCCTGACAAAGCATAATAAGAAAACATCTGGTCTGGGACCCATGTTAATTAGGTTGTGTTTAAGTAGTACTATTCTTATAACTGTAATCCCTGTTACTCCCCCTATCAAGGGAGGTCTATATGGCCTGCATGATTACCCTGACAAAGTATAAAAACAAGACACACGGTGTTGGACCCATGGTAACTAGCTTGTGTTAATTAGTACTTTTCTTAGCACTTTAATCCCTGTTACCCCCCCCCCCCCCCCATCGGGGGAGGTCTATATGGCCTGCCTGATTACCCTGAAAAAATATAATAATAAGACATGCGGTCTGGGACCCATTTTAACTAGGTTGTGTTTTAAGTAGTACCATTCTTAGCACTTTAATTTCTGTAACTCCCCCTATTTGGGGAGGTCTATACGGCCTGGATGATTACCCATACAAAATATAATAATAAGACATCTGCTCTGGGTCTGTGACCCATTGTAACTATGTTGTGTTAATTAGTAATGTCCTTAGCATTTTAATAGCTGTTACTCATACTCACCCTATCGGTGGCGGTCTATATGGCCTGCATGATTACCCTTACAAAATATAATAACAAAACATGCAGTCTGGGACCCATGGTAACTAGTTTGTGTTAAGTAGTAATTTCCTTTGCATTTTAATACCTGTTAGGGGAGGTCTATATGGCCTGCATGATTACCCTTACAAAATATAATAACAAAACATGCGGTCTGGGACCCATGGTAACTACGTTGTGTTAAGTATTACTCAGCATTTTAATACCTGTTACTCACCCTATCGTGGGAGGTCTATACGGCCTGCATGATTACCCATACAAAATATAATAAGACATCTGCTCTGGGTCTGTGACCCATGGTAACTAGGTTGTGTTAATTAGTACTGTTCTTAGCATTTTAATACCTGTTACACCCTTTTGGGGGAGGTCTATATGGCATGCATGATTACCCTGACAAAGTATAACAACAAGACACGCGGTGTGGGACCCATGGTAACTAGCTTGTGTTAATTAGTACTGTTCTTTGCATTTTAATACCTGTTACTCACCCTGTCTGGGGAGGTCTATATGGCCTGCTTGATTACCCTTACAAAATAGAATAACAAGACATGCGGTCTGGCACCCATGGTAAATAGGTTGTGTAAAGTAGTACTCTTCTTAGCATTTTAATACCTGTTACTCACCCTATCGGGGGAGGTCTATATGGCCTGCATGATTACCCTAACAAAATATAATAATAAGACATATGCTCTGGGACCCATGGTAACTTTGTGTTAAGTAGTACTGTTCTTAGCATTTCAATACCTGTTACTCACCCTATTGGGGGAGTTCTATATGGCCTGCATGATTACCCTTACAAAATATAATAACAAAACATATGCTCTGGGACCCATGGTAACTAACTAGGTTGTGTTAAGTAGTACTGTTCTTAGCAGTTTAATACCTGTTACAACACCGAATGGTGGCAGGTCTATCTGGCCTTCATGATTAGCCGCACCCAAACCCAAAAAAAAGCCAAGCGGTCTTAGACTAACACCCATGGCTAGCTCGGTTGTTTCAATTAGTACTATTCTTAGCACTTTCATCCCTGTTACTTTCAGGCCTCTTGGGGGTGGTCTACATGGCCATCATGATTAGCCTAACAAAATACTACAATCCAACCTTTGCTCAGTCTTCATAGGCCCTTCATTGGCTGTATTTTGGTAGTACTGTTCTTATTATTTTAATACCTGATACAACACAGAATGGTGGCAGCTCTATATGGCCTGCATGATTAGCCGCACCGAAAACCAAAAAAAAGCCAAGCGGCCTTGGATTAACACCCATGGCTAACTCGGTTGTTTCAAGTAGTACTATTCTTAGCACTTTCATCTCATCATCCTTGTTACTTCCAGGACTCTCGGTGGTGGTCTACATGGCCATCATGATTAGCCTAACCAAATACTACAATCCAAACTTGGCTCAGTCTTCATAAGGCCCTTCATTGGCTGTATTTTGGTAGTACTGTTCTTATTAGTTTAATAGCTGATACAACACCGAATGGTGGCAGCTCTATATGGCCTGCATGATTAGCCGCACACAAAACAAAAATAAAGCCAAGAGGTCTTGGATTAACACCCATGGCTAACTTGGTTGTTTCAAGTAGTACTATTCTTAGCACTTTCATGTCATCCCTGTTACTTCCAGGACTCTCGGTGGTGGTCTACATGGCCATCATGATTAGCCAAACCAAATACTACAATACAACCTTGGCTCAGTCTTCATAAGGCCCTTCATTGGCTGTATTTTGGTAGTTCTGTTCTTATTAGTTTAATAGATGATATAACACCGAATGGTGGCAGGTCTATATGGCCTGCATGATTAGCCGCACCCAAACCAAAAAAAATCCAAGCGGTCTTGGATTAACACCCATGGCTAACTCGGTTATTTCAAGTAGTACTATTCTTAGCACTTTCATCTCATCATCCCTGTTACTTCCAGGACTCTCGGTGGTGGTCTACATGGCCATCATGATTAGCCTAACCAAATACTACAATCCAACCTTGGCTCAGTCTTCATAAGGCCCTTCATTGGCTGTATTTTGGTAGTTCTGTTCTTATTAGTTTAATAGCTGATACAACACCGAATGGCGGCAGCTCTATATGGCCTGCATGATTAGCCGCACCCAAAGTCCAAAAAAAGCCAAGCGGTCTTGCACTAACACCCATGGCTAACTCTTTGTTTTCAAGTTGTACTATTCTTAGCACTTTCATCTCATCCCTTACTTCCATGCCTCTCGGGGGTGGTCTACATGGCCATCATGATTACCCTCACCAAAATATAACAACAATACGTGCGTGCAGGGAACCATGGTAAGGTTACTTCCTTTCGCAAAATCGATTATAACAGTTGCAAGCAGAGGTTCTGACCCTGCATTATGGCTGCACCTCTCCCTAACAGAGGCATGCGTTACAGAGTCTGTGGACATGTATGCAAAGAGCTTGCCTGCCTAAAAGGAGCAGCAAGGCAATACAGGTTGTTCTCCTTCAGCCGTTTTATACGCTGTCCCACGGCCACGACCCTCAACAGCCACAACAGAATGAAACACCACATATACCATCCTTTTGAACAATAGAGTACAGGTATGGCATTGATTTTAGTTACACGGCGATATTTATTATGAACCGTAAAATTGAAAACAAAAACAGGATTGGACACCCAGTACAGTACAGGTTAACACAGAGATAATTTGTTGCAACTGGGAAATAAAAAAAAACATTGATTGGACACCCAGTACACTTCTTTATCCTTTTGCCTTGTTATAAGAGGGTCCCGGACCCTCAACAAAAACAAACAAAAGCTGAACTTCTTGAAGCAATGAAAATGCCAGCAATTTCTTGTGCTTATGGATGATAAGGAGGACGTCCTGTGGTGCACAGAGATGGAGAGGATTTTGGGCCTCCCTGTACACTACACAGATGTCTCCAACATCACCAGAAACACAAGACAGCGACTCTTGGGAAGTTCCTGGCGTGTTCCGGTAGCCATCTCTTTGCGCCCCGAAAGGAATACTTTATCAGTGTTTTGGTAGACATTTGACATCAGATTTGGAGACTGTGGTGACGCACATTTTATTTACTGTTGTGCAAGCTGTGGCAATTTCAATTGGCATTAAAAAGTAAGATTTGGAGAGGTGACGCACATTTTATGCAAGCTGTGGCAATTGCAATTTGCAGTGAAAAGAATCTGCTAACAACCACTACCTAGGACCACGCCTGACTCCTGAAATCATGCTTCAGTTAGTAACTCAAGTTAAATTAAATAAAAAAATTATTTTTTATTATTATGCTCAGCAGATTCAAAACATACCATTCTTCTAGTCATATCACACGACATGTCAAAATGCTGCATGGAAAATGGCAGTGTGCAAAGTCATAATCTTAGTGAACCTATAAGTGCATTAAATTTTCTAAAATAAACAAAAATACAGAGAAAAAAAAAAAAAAAAAGGAAAGAGGACATATGGCATCCTTTTGAACAATAGATTACATTTAAGGCATTGATTTTAGAAACCCAGAGATAATTTGTTGCAACCGGGAAATCTAAAAAAACATTGATTAGACACCCAGTACACTTATTTATCCTTAGGCCTTTTTAGCAGAGGCTCCAGGACCCTCAACAAAACCAGCAGCAGGAAAGAGGACATATGGCATCCTTTTGAAAATTAGATTACAGGAAAGGCATTGATTTTAGAAACCCAGAGATAATTTGTTGCAACCGGGAAATCTAAAAAAACATTGATTAGACACCCAGTACACTTATTTATCCTTAGGCCTTTTTATAAGAGGCTCCAGGACCCTCAACAAAAACAGCAGCAGGAAAGAGGACATATGGCATCCTTTTGAATAATAGATTACAGGAAAGGCATTGATTTTAGAAACCCAGAGATAATTTGTTGCAACCGGGAAATCTAAAAAAACATTGATTAGACACCCAGTACACTTATTTATCCTTAGGCCTTTTTAGCAGAGGCTCCAGGACCCTCAACAAAACCAGCAGCAGGAAAGAGGACATATGGCATCCTTTTGAAAATTAGATTACAGGAAAGGCATTGATTTTAGAAACCCAGAGATAATTTGTTGCAACCGGGAAATCTAAAAAAACATTGATTAGACACCCAGTACACTTATTTATCCTTAGGCCTTTTTATAAGAGGGTCCCGTAGCCTCAACAAAAACAGCAGCAGGAAAGAGGACATATGGCATCCTTTTGAATAATAGATTACAGGAAAGGCATTGATTTTAGAAACCCAGAGATAATTTGTTGCAACCGGGAAATCTAAAAAAAACATTGATTAGACACCCAGTACACTTATTTATCCTTAGGCCTTTTTAGCAGAGGCTCCAGGACCCTCAAAAAAAACAGCAGCAGGAAAGAGGACATATGGCATCCTTTTGAAAAATAGATTACAGGAAAGGCATTGATTTTAGAAACCCGGAGATAATTTGTTGCAACCGGGAATTTGAATCAAACAAATGATTCGATGGACACCCAGTACACTTCTTTCTCCTTAGGCCTTTTTATAAGAGGGTCCAGGACCCTCAAACAAAACACCTGCAGGAAAGAGGACATATGGCATCCTTTTGAAAAATAGATTACAGGAAAGGCATTGATTTTAGAAACCCAGAGATAATTTGTTGCAACCGGAAATTTGAATAAAAAAAATGATTCGATGGACACCCAGTACACTTCTTTCTCCTTAGGCCTTTTTATAAGAGGGTCCAGGACCCTCAAACAAAACACCAGCAGGAAAGAGGACGTATGGCTTCCTTTTGAACAATAGAGTACAGGTACAGCATTGATTTTACAAACCCAGAGATAATTTTGGGCAAATGGGAAATAGAAAAAAACATTGAGTGGACACCCAGTACACTTTTTTCTCCTTATGCCTTTTTATAAGAGGGTCCAGGACCCTCAAACAAAACATCAGCAGGGAAGAGAACATATGGCATCCTTTTGAACAATAGAGTACTGGTACGGCATTGATTTTAGAAACCCAGAGATAATTGTTTGGAAACGTGAAATTTCCCAAAAAACCATGCTTGGACACCCACTCCAGGTCGTTCTCCTTCAGCCTTTTTATAAGAGGGTCCAGCACCCTCAACAGAAACAACTGCAGGAAACACCACCACATATGCAATCCTTTTGCACAAGCGAGTACAGGTATGGCATCCATTTTAGAAACCCGGAGATAATTGAGAGGAACCTGGAACATTTTTCTACAAATTTGCTGGGGCACCCATTACAGGTAGTTCTCCTTCAGCCTTTTTATACCATGGGCCACGACCCGCAACAGGCACAACAGCATGAAACACCACATATGCCACCCTTTTGCACAATAGAGTACAGGTATGGCATAGATGGAACACGGAGATAATTTAGAGCAACCAAGAGATGGATAAAGATGCTTGGTCGGTCCTCCTCCTTCAAATTTGGGGCACTGCGCATTCAATTTAATGGTCCACCAGATATGAGTGGTGTGCTAAGTTGTACTATTCGTAACAGTTTAATCACTGTTATGTGCCTTATTTTTTTTATTTGAGTTTTGTACCCATAGAGCAGCAGCAGAGGCCAGAAAAATTAGGAATGTACAAATGACTGAAAAATTTGGGTATTGTTGTATCAACTGCTGTAGCAGCGGCCAGAAAAATTGATGTTTGTAAAACATGCCCTAAAAGCTTGTGGCTTGAACACTAGTTGTTGGCGGATAAGTCAAGCAAGTCCTCTGGCTTTATAACAAAAAAAAAAGGCCAGCCTGTGTACCAGTTGTAGCCCAAGCCAGCTCATCTCATCATCAGGCCTTTTTTAATCAAATGTATCGCCCAATGTCAGTCCCTTCGGGATCCATCCCTCATTCATTTTTATAAAAGTGAGATAGTCAAGGCTTTTTTGACCTAGGCGACTTCTCTTCTCAGTGACAAAACCTCCTGCTGCACTGAAAGTCCTTTCGGACAGGACACTTGAAGCGGGGCAGGCCAGAAGTTCCATTGCAAATTGGGATAGCTCAGGCCACAAGTCAAGCCTGCAAACCCAGTAGTCAAGGGGTCCATCGCTCCTGAGAGTGTCGAGATCCGCAGTTAAAGCTAGGTAGTCTGCTACCTGTCAGTTGAGTCTTTCTCTAAGGCTGGATCCCGAAAGGCTCTGATGATGCATGGGAGTTAAAAAGGTACGCATGTCCTCCATCAACAAGACGTCAGGAAAGCGTCCTGTCCTTGCCGCCGTGTTCGTGGGAGGAGGAGGATTAATTTCATCTCTTCCCCTGTTACATTCCCGTGGTGCTGTGACATCACCCTTATACGCTGTGTAAAGCATAGTTTTTAATTTATTCTTAAAATGCTCCATCCTTTCCGACTTGCAGGAATTTGGTAACATTTCAGGCACTTTATGCTTATACCGGGGGTCGAGGAGCGTGGACACCCAGTACAGGTCGTTCTCCTTCAGTTTTTTATACGAGGGTCCCTCAACAGGCACGACAGCATGAAAGAACCCATTTGAACAAGGTTGGATGCCGAGCTAATCATGTCCCGTTCCTCGTCCTCACTGATCTCACTGAGGGTATCTTCTTCCCCCCAGCCACGTACAACACCACGGGTACCAGAGAGGTGACAACAACGAGCACCCTGGGATGCCTGTTGTGCTCTGTCTTCCTCCTCCTCCTCCTCCTCCTCAAAGCCACATTCCTCCTCTGACTCCTCTTCCTCACAATCCTCTTCCTGCGTTGCCGCAGGTCCAGCAAGTGATGCTGATAAGGCTGTTTGTGGGGTTGATGGACACCACAACTCTTCCTCTTCACGCTCATCTACTGCCTGATCCAGCACTCTTCCAAGGGCACGCTCCAGGAAGAAAACAAATGGTAGGATGTCGCTGATGGTGCCTTCGGTGCGACTGACAAGGTTTGTCACCTCCTCAAAAGGATGCATGAGCCTACAGGCATTGCGCATGAGCGTCCAGTAATTTGGCAAAAATATCCCCAGCTCCCCAGAGGCTGTCCTAGCACCCCGGTCATACAAATACTCATTAACAGCTTTTTCTTGTTGGAGCAGGCGGTCAAACATTAGGAGTGTCGGGCTGTCGCAATTCAAGCGCCTCACTGGCAGGTTGTTTCGATGCTGGATATCGGACAAGTGCGCCATGGCCGTGTAGGAACGCCTGAAATGGCCACACACCTTCCTGGCCTGCTTCAGGATGTCCTGTAAGCCTGGGTACTTATGGACAAATCGTTGTACAATTAGATTACACACATGTGCCATGCACGGCACATGTGTCAACTTGCCCAATTTCAATGCCGCCACCAAATTACTTCCATTGTCAGAAACAACCTTGTCAATCTCCAGTTGGTGCGGAGTCAGCCACTGATCCACCTGTGCGTTTAGGGCGGTCAGGAGTGCTGGTGCGGTGTGACTCTCTGCTTTCAGGCAAGTCAACCCCATTCCGTACCCGGAATGTAGCATAGTACCTGGGGAGCTGGGGGTGCCATAGATGTGGAGCAAGACGCCGAAGTTGAAGAGGACTCAGCCGAGGAAGAGGTTATGGAAGAGGATGGATTAGGAGGAGTAGAGGAGGTAGCAGCAGGCCTGCCTGCAAGTCGTGGCGGTGTCACCAACTCTTCTGCAGAGCCAGAAGAGTCAGCAGGTTTACCCAATGCGCAGTGTAGGTGATATACCTACCCTGACCATGCTTTGCAGACCAGCTATCTGTGGTCATATGGACCCTTGCCCCAACGCTGTGTGCCAGACATGCCATAACTTCCTTTCTCACAACAGAGTACAGGTTTGGGATTGCCTTTTGTGAAAATAAATTTCTGCCACGTACCTTCCACTGCGGAGTCCCAATAGATACAAATTTTTTGAAAGCATCAGACTCCACCAGCTTGTATGGTAAAAGCTGGTGGGCTAAGATTTCAGACAAGCCAGCTGTCAGACGCCGGGCAAGGGGGTGACTTTGAGAAATTGGCTTCTTACGCTCAAACATGTCTTTGACAGACAGCTGACTGTGGGCAGATGACCAGGAACTGCTACGTAAGAGAGACTCAGTGGAGGATGGTTGAGAGGGGGCAAGGAGGACAGCACTGGTTGACGTGGCTGAAGATGCTGGAGCAGGAGGAGGAGGGCGGCTTTCACTTTGTGTGCTGCTTCTACTCATGTGTTCTTCCCATCGGCCTTTGTGATGGGAGACCATGTGCCTTCGCAAAGCAGTTGTACCTAGGTGGGTGTTGGACTTCCCACGACTCAGTTTCTTTTGGCACAGGTTGCAAATGGCATCGCTGTTGTCAGAGGCAGACACACACAAAAAATGCCACACTGCTGAGCTCTGCGATGACGGCATTCTGGTGGTGGCAACAGCATGCGTTGATGGGCGTCGACGTGCTGTCTGGCTGACCCCAGGTGCCGATGCATGCTGTCTGACTGTGCCACTAGCTCCTTGAGACGACCTCCCCATGCTTCCAAATTGTCTCCTCCTCCTCCTCTCTGTCTCCCCATCTGAACTTTCCGACTCTTCTTCTTCTCTTCTAGCAGGCACCCACGTGACATCCACCGACACATCATCATCAACCGCTTCACTTGTATCTGACACATCAAGAAAGGAAACAGCAGCGGGTACAACATCATCATCATCACACCGTACCTCTATGTCGGTAATGCTGCCTGACTGAGACTGATCACTATTATCTACATCCTCTGTCAATGATGGTTGCGCATCACTCATTTCTTCCAACTGATGTGTCAATAACTCCTGTGACAGATCAAGTGAAGCGGCTGTGGTGCTAGTGTTGGTGGTGGCGACAGGCGGGCGAGTGGCACTGGTCACTTGAGACCTGCCCAAAGCACAGCTGGACGTAGATGGTGCGTCAAGGTTAGGAGGACTAGCAGCGGAAGCTGAAGAAGATTGGGTGTCCTATGTTAGCCATTCAACTAGGTCCTCCTCAGAAGTTTTCGCGTCCCCCCTGGCACCCGGCATCTGAACAATGTGCATATTTGTAGGGTCTAAAGGAATCACAGCACCACGACCACGACCACGGAACCTGCGGGGTGGCCTGCCTCTGCCTGTCATTTTTTCTAAAATGGACACTAACAATACTATTACACCAATTATATGAGTGGTGGCACTGTGCAAGTGGGCACAGTATATGCTGTGAGACTGACAACAACAAAAAAGAAAGATGTTTTAAAAATCACAAATTGTTATTTTTTTAAAATATTAAAAGTACTGTGACAACAAATATGATTGTTGGCACACACGATGGGAGAAAGGAAACTGCAATTCAATGGCACTAGGAGACTGAAGAATCACAGTCAAAACAGTTATGATTAACAAAAATTCCAATCCTGTTACAATAAATATGAGTGGTGGCACTAATTGGCTAGTTGGGACTGGCACACAGACAGGCAGGCAGGAGGAAAATGCAATTCAAGGGCACTAGTAGACTGCAGATTGACAGTCAAAACAGTGATGATTGACAATTTTTGCAATACTGTTAAAAGAAATATGATTGCTGGCACTAATTGGATAGTTGGGCCTGGCACACAGGCTGGCAGGCAGGAGGAAAGTGCAATTCAATGGCACGAGCAAACTGAGGATTCAGAACAAAAATCAAAAATGTTTTAATTTTAATTAGTAACAATACTGTGACAACAATTATGATTGGTGTAAATAGTTGGCAAGACGGCCTAGAACACAGGCTGGCAGGCAGGAGGAAAGTGCAATTCAATTGCAAGAGCAAACTGAGGATTCAGAATAATAAAAAAATATATATTTTTAATTAATAACAATACTGTGACAACAAATATGATTGCTGGCACTAATTGGCTAGTTGGGCCTGGCACACAGGCTGGCAGGCAGGAGGAAAGTGCAATTCAATGGCACGAGCAAACTGAGGATTCAGAACAACAATTACCAAAAATTTTAATTTTTAATTATTAAGAATACTGTGACAACAAATATGATTGGTGTAAATATTTTGAAAGTCGGCCTGGCACACAGGCTGGCAGGCAGGAGAAAAGTGCAATTCAATGGCACGAGCAAACTGAGGATTAAGAACAACAATAAAAAAAAAATAATTTTAATTAGTAACAATACTGTGACAACAATTATGATTGGTGTAAATAGTTGGCAAGACGGCCTGGCACACAGGCTGGCAGGCAGGAGGTAAATGCAATTCAAGGACACTAGGGCCTAGATTTGGAGTTCGGCGGTAAAAGGGCTGTTAACGCTCCGCAGGTTTTTTTCTGGCCGCACCATAAATTTAACTCTGGTATCGAGAGTTCAAACAAATGCTGCGTTAGGCTCCAAAAAAGGAGCGTAGAGCATATTTACCGCAAATGCAACTCTCGATACCAGAGTTGCTTACGGACGCGGCCGGCATCAAAAACGTGCTCGTGCACGATTCTCCCATAGGAAACAATGGGGCAGTTTGAGCTGAAAAAAAACCTAACACCTGCAAAAAAGCAGCGTTCAGCTCTTAACGCAGCCCCATTGTTTCCTATGGGGAAACACTTCCTACGTCTGCACCTAACACCCTAACATGTACCCCGAGTCTAAACACCCCTAACCTTACACTTATTAACCCCTAATCTGCCGCCCCCCGCTATCGCTGACCCCTGCATTACACTTTTAACCCCTAATCTGCCGCTCCGTAAACCGCCGCCACCTACGTTATCCCTATGTACCCCTAATCTGCTGCCCTAACATCGCCGACCCCTATGTTATATTTATTAACCCCTAATCTGCCCCCCACAACGTCGCCGACACCTGCCTACACTTATTAACCCCTAATCTGCCGAGCGGA
The DNA here is from genome assembly GCF_027579735.1 of Bombina bombina. Classification (NCBI taxonomy): domain Eukaryota; kingdom Metazoa; phylum Chordata; class Amphibia; order Anura; family Bombinatoridae; genus Bombina; species Bombina bombina. Next base: position 770,472,309 of record NC_069504.1, on the reverse strand, counting down.
CCTGAGCGCTACTATAATAAAGTTATTAACCCCTAATCCGCCTCACTAACCCTATCATAAATAGTATTAACCCCTAATCTGCCCTCCCTAACATCGCCGACACCTACCTTCAATTATTAACCCCTAATCTGCCGACCGGAGCTCACCGCTATTCTAATAAATGTATTAACCCCTAAAGCTAAGTCTAACCCTAACACTAACACCCCCCTAAGTTAAATATAATTTTTATCTAACGAAATAAATTAACTCTTATTAAATAAATGATTCCTATTTAAAGCTAAATACTTACCTGTAAAATAAATCCTAATATAGCTACAATATAAATTATAATTATATTATAGCTATTTTAGGATTAATATTTATTTTACAGGCAACTTTGTAATTATTTTAACCAGGTACAATAGCTATTAAATAGTTAAGAACTATTTAATAGTTACCTAGTTAAAATAATAACAAATTTACCTGTAAAATAAATCCTAACCTAAGATATAATTAAACCTAACACTACCCTATCAATAAAATAATTAAATAAACTACCTACAATTACCTACAATTAACCTAACACTACACTATCAATAAATTAATTAAACACAATTGCTACAAATAAATACAATTAAATAAACTATCTAAAGTACAAAAAATAAAAAAGAACTAAGTTACAGAAAATAATAAAATATTTACAAACATAAGAAAAATATTACAACAATTTTAAACTAATTACACCTACTCTAAGCCCCCTAATAAAATAACAAAGCCCCCCAAAATAAAAAATTCCCTACCCTATTCTAAAATACAAATATTACAAGCTCTTTTACCTTACCAGCCCTGAACAGGGCCCTTTGCGGGGCATGCCCCAAGAATTTCAGCTCTTTTGCCTGTAAAAAAAAACATACAATACCCCCCCCCCAACATTACAACCCACCACCCACATACCCCTAATCTAACCCAAACCCCCCTTAAATAAACCTAACACTACCCCCCTGATGATCTTCCTACCTTGTCTTCACCATGCCAGGTTCACCGATCCGTCCTGGCTCCAAGATCTTCATCCAACCCAAGCGGGGGCTAGACATCCACTGAAGAAGTCCAGAAGAGGGTCCAAAGTCTTCCTCCTATCCGGCAAGAAGAGGACATCCGGACCGGCAAACATCTTCTCCAAGCGGCATCTTCTATCTTCTTCCATCCGATGACGACCGGCTCCATCTTGAAGACCTCCAGCGCGGATCCATCCTCTTCTTCCGACGACTAGACGACGAATGACGGTTCCTTTAAGGGACGTCATCCAAGATGGCGTCCCTCGAATTCCGATTGGCTGATAGGATTCTATCAGCCAATCGGAATTAAGGTAGGAATTTTCTGATTGGCTGATGGAATCAGCCAATCAGAATATAGTTCAATCCGATTGGCTGATCCAATCAGCCAATCAGATTGAGCTCGCATTCTATTGGCTGTTCCGATCAGCCAATAGAATGCGAGCTCAATCTGATTGGCTGATTGGATCAGCCAATCGGATTGAACTATATTCTGATTGGCTGATTCCATCAGCCAATCAGAAAATTCCTACCTTAATTCCGATTGGCTGATAGAATCCTATCAGCCAATCGGAATTCGAGGGACGCCATCTTGGATGACGTCCCTTAAAGGAACCGTCATTCGTCGTCTAGTCGTCGGAAGAAGAGGATGGATCCGCGCTGGAGGTCTTCAAGATGGAGCCGGTCGTCATCGGATGGAAGAAGATAGAAGATGCCGCTTGGAGAAGATGTTTGCCGGTCCGGATGTCCTCTTCTTGCCGGATAGGAGGAAGACTTTGGACCCTCTTCTGGACTTCTTCAGTGGATGTCTAGCCCCCGCTTGGGTTGGATGAAGATCTTGGAGCCAGGACGGATCGGTGAACCTGGCATGGTGAAGACAAGGTAGGAAGATCATCAGGGGGGTAGTGTTAGGTTTATTTAAGGGGGGTTTGGGTTAGATTAGGGGTATGTGGGTGGTGGGTTGTAATGTTGGGGGGGGGGGTATTGTATGTTTTTTTTTACAGGCAAAAGAGCTGAAATTCTTGGGGCATGCCCCGCAAAGGGCCCTGTTCAGGGCTGGTAAGGTAAAAGAGCTTGTAATATTTGTATTTTAGAATAGGGTAGGGAATTTTTTATTTTGGGGGGCTTTGTTATTTTATTAGGGGGCTTAGAGTAGGTGTAATTAGTTTAAAATTGTTGTAATATTTTTCTTATGTTTGTAAATATTTTATTATTTTCTGTAACTTAGTTCTTTTTTATTTTTTGTACTTTAGATAGTTTATTTAATTGTATTTATTTGTAGCAATTGTGTTTAATTAATTTATTGATAGTGTAGTGTTAGGTTAATTGTAGGTAATTGTAGGTAGTTTATTTAATTATTTTATTGATAGGGTAGTGTTAGGTTTAATTATATCTTAGGTTAGGATTTATTTTACAGGTAAATTTGTTATTATTTTAACTAGGTAACTATTAAATAGTTCTTAACTATTTAATAGCTATTGTACCTGGTTAAAATAATTACAAAGTTGCCTGTAAAATAAATATTAATCCTAAAATAGCTATAATATAATTATAATTTATATTGTAGCTATATTAGGATTTATTTTACAGGTAAGTATTTAGCTTTAAATAGGAATCATTTATTTAATAAGAGTTAATTTATTTCGTTAGATAAAAATTATATTTAACTTAGGGGGGTGTTAGTGTTAGGGTTAGACTTAGCTTTAGGGTTAATACATTTATTAGAATAGCGGTGAGCTCCGGTCGGCAGATTAGGGGTTAATAATTGAAGGTAGGTGTCGGCGATGTTAGGGAGGGCAGATTAGGGGTTAATACTATTTATGATAGGGTTAGTGAGGCGGATTAGGGGTTAATAACTTTATTATAGTAGCGCTCAGGTCCGCTCGGCAGATTAGGGGTTAATAAGTGTAGGTAGGTGTCGGCGACGTTGAGGGGGGCAGATTAGGGGTTAATAAATATAACATAGGGGTCGGCGATGTTAGGGGTAGCAGATTAGGGGTACATAGGGATAACGTAGGTGGCGGCGATTTGCGGTCGGAAGATTAGGGGTTAATTATTTTAAGTAGCTTGCGGCGACGTTGTGGGGGGCAAGTTAGGGGTTAATAGATATAATACAGGGGTCGGCGGTGTTAGGGGCAGCAGATTAGGGGTACATAAGTATAACGTAGGTGGCGGTCGGCAGATTAGGGGTTAAAAATTTTAATCGAGTGGCGGCGATGTGGGGGGACCTCGGTTTAGGGGTACATAGGTAGTTTATGGGTGTTAGGGTACTTTAGGGTACAGTAGTTAAGAGCTTTATAAACCGGCGTTAGCCAGAAAGCTCTTAACTCCTGCTATTTTCAGGCGGCTGGAGTCTTGTCGTTAGAGCTCTAACGCTCACTGCAGAAACGACTCTAAATACCGGCGTTAGGAAGATCCCATTGAAAAGATAGGCTACGCAAATGGCGTAGGGGGATCTGCGGTATGGAAAAGTCGCGGCTGTAAAGTGAGCGTTAGACCCTTTAATCACTGACTCCAAATACCAGCGGGCGGCCAAAACCAGCGTTAGGAGCCTCTAACGCTGGTTTTGACGGCTACCGCCGAACTCTAAATCTAGGCCTAGGAGACTTAATACTGACAGTCAAAACAGTGATGATTGACAATTTTTGCAATAGTGTTAAAAGAAATATTATTGCTGGGAATAATTGGCTAGGTGGGCCTGGCACACAGGCTGCAAGGCAGGAGGAAAGTGCAATTCAATGGCACGAGCAAACTGAGGATTCAGAATAACAATTACCAAAAATTTAAATTTTTAATTATTAAGAATACTGTGACAACAAATATGATTGGTGTAAATATTTTGAAAGTCGGCCTGGCACACAGGCTGGCAGGCAGGAGAAAAGTGCAATTCAATGGCACGAGCAAACTGAGGATTAAGAACAACAATCAAAATTTTTTTAATTTTAATTAGTAACAATACTGTGACAACAATTATGATTGGTGTAAATAGTTGGCAAGACGGCCTGGCACACAGGCTGGCAGGCAGGAGGTAAATGCAATTCAAGGACACTAGGAGACTGAATACTGACAGTCAAAACAGTGATGATTGACAATTTTTGCAATAGTGTTAAAAGAAATATGATTGCTGGGAATAATTGGCTAGGTGGGCCTTGCACACAGGCTGGCAGGCAGGAGGAAAGTGCAATTCAATGGCACTAGCAAACTGAGGATTCAGAACAACAATTACCAAAAATTGTAATTATTAATTATTAAGAATACTGTGACAACAAATATGATTGGTGTAAATATTTTGAAAGTCGGCCTGGCACACAGGCTGGCAGGCAGGAGAAAAGTGCAATTCAATGGCACGAGCAAACTGAGGATTAAGAACAACAATCAAAATGTTTTTAATTTTAATTAGTAACAATACTGTGACAACAATTATGATTGGTGTAAATAGTTGGCAAGACGGCCTGGCACACAGGCTGGCAGGCAGGAGGTAAATGCAATACAAGGACACTAGGAGACTTAATACTGACAGTCAAAACAGTGATGATTGACAATTTTTGCAATACTGTTAAAAGAAATATGATTGCTGGGAATAATTGGCTAGGTGGGCCTGGCACACAGGCTGGCATGCAGGAGGAAAGTGCAATTCAATGGCACGAGCAAACTGAGGATTCAGAAAAAAAATTACCAAAAATTTAAATTTTTAATTATTAAGAATACTGTGACAACAAATATGATTGGTGTAAATATTTTGAAAGTCGGCCTGGCACACAGGCTGGCAGGCAGGAGAAAAGTGCAATTCAATGGCACGAGCAAACTGAGGATTAAGAACAACAATCAAAATTTTTTTAATTTTAATTAGTAACAATACTGTGACAACAATTATGATTGGTGTAAATAGTTGGCAAGACGGCCTGGCACACAGGCTGGCAGGCAGGAGGTAAATGCAATTCAAGGACACTAGGAGACTGAATACTGACAGTCAAAACAGTGATGATTGACAATTTTTGCAATACTGTTCAAAGAAATATGATTGCTGGGAATAATTGGCTAGGTGGGCCTTGCACACAGGCTGGCAGGCAGGAGGAAAGTGCAATTCAATGGCACTAGCAAACTGAGGATTCAGAACAACAATTACCAAAAATTTTAATTTTTAATTATTAAGAATACTGTGACAACAAATATGATTAGTGTAAATATTTTGAAAGTCGGCCTGGCACACAGGCTGGCAGGCAGGAGAAAAGTGCAATTCAATGGCACGAGCAAACTGAGGATTAAGAACAACAATCAAAATTTTTTTAATTTTAATTAGTAACAATACTGTGACAACAATTATGATTGGTGTAAATAGTTGGCAAGACGGCCTGGCACACAGGCTGGCAGGCAGGAGGTAAATGCAATTCAAGGACACTAGGAGACTGAATACTGACAGTCAAAACAGTGATGATTGACAATTTTTGCAATACTGTTAAAAGAAATATGATTGCTGGGAATAATTGGCTAGGTGGGCCTGGCACACAGGCTGCAAGGCAGGAGGAAAGTGCAATTCAATGGCACGAGCACACTGAGGATTCAGAACAAAAATTACCAAAAATTTAAATTTTTAATTATTAAGAATACTGTGACAACAAATATGATTGGTGTAAATATTTTGAAAGTCGGCCTGGCACACAGGCTGGCAGGCAGGAGAAAAGTGCAATTCAATGGCACGAGCAAACTGAGGATTAAGAACAACAATCAAAATGTTTTTAATTTTAATTAGTAACAATACTGTAACAACAATTATGATTGGTGTAAATAGTTGGCAAGACGCCCTGGCACACAGGCTGGCAGGCAGGAGGTAAATGCAATTCAAGGACACTAGAAGACTGAACACTGACAGTCAAAACAGTGATGATTGACAATTTTTGCAATACTGTTAAAAAAAAATATGATTGCTGGGAATAATTGGCTAGGTGGGCCTGGCACACAGGCTGGCAGGCAGGAGGAAAGTGCAATTCAATGGCACGAGCAAACTGAGGATTCAGAACAAAAATTACCAAAAATTAAAATTTTTAATTATTAAGAATAATGTGACAACAAATATGATTGGTGTAAATATTTTGAAAGTCGGCCTGGCACACAGGCTGGCAGGCAGCAGAAAAGTGCAATTCAATGGCACGAGCAAACTGAGGATTAAGAACAACAATCAAATTTTTTTTAATTTTAGTTAGTAACAATACTGTGACAACAATTATGATTGGTGTAAATAGTTGGCAAGACGGCCTGGCACACAGGCTGGCAGGCAGGAGGTAAATGCAATTCAAGGACACTAGGAGACTGAATACTAACAGTCAAAACAGTGATGATTGACAATTTTTGCAATACTTTTAAAAGAAATATGATTGCTGGGAATAATTGGCTAGGTGGGCCTGGCACACAGGCTGCAAGGCAGGAGGAAAGTGCAATTCAATGGCACGAGCAAACTGAGGATTCAGAACAACAATTACCAAAAAATTTAATTTTTAATTATTAAGAATACTGTGACAACAAATATGATTGGTGTAAATATTTTGAAAGTCGGCCTGGCACACAGGCTGGCAGGCAGGAGGAAAATGCAATTTAATGGCACTAGGAGACTGAATATTTGCAGTCCAAAAAATTATGATTTTTAATTTTTTATATACTGTTACAAGAATTATGATTGGTGCCACTAATTGGCTAGTTGGGCCTGGAAAACACGCTGGCAGGCAGGAGGAAAGTGCAATTCAATGGCACGAGCAAACTGAGGATTAAGAACAACAATCAAAATTTTTTTAATTTTAATTAGTAACAATACTGTGACAACAATTATGATTGGTGTAAATAGTTGGCAAGACGGCCTGGCACACAGGCTGGCAGGCAGGAGGTAAATGCAATTCAAGGACACTAGGAGACTGAATACTGACAGTCAAAACAGTGATGATTGACAATTTTTGCAATACTGTTAAAAGAAATATGATTGCTGGGAATAATTGGCTAGGTGGGCCTGGCACACAGGCTGCAAGGCAGGAGGAAAGTGCAATTCAATGGCACGAGCAAACTGAGGATTCAGAATAACAATTACCAAAAATTTTAATTTTTAATTATTAAGAATACTGTGACAACAAATATGATTGGTGTAAATATTTTGAAAGTCGGCTTGGCACACAGGCTGGCAGGCAGGAGGAAAATGCAATTCAATGGCACTAGGAGACTGAATATTTGCAGTCCAAAAAACTATGATTTTTAATTTTTTATATACTGTTACAAAAATTATGATTGGTGCCACTAATTGGCTAGTTGGGCCTGGAAAACACGCTGGCAGGCAGGAGGAAAGTGCAATTCAATGGCACGAGCAAACTGATGAATCACAAGCGATCAATTTGGAATTTTAAAGATTAACAATACTTTTACAACAACTAGGATTGGTGGCACTAATTGGCTAGTTTGTGCCTGGCACACAGGCTGGCAGGCAGGAGGAAACTGCAATTCAATGGCACTAGTAGACTGAATATTTGCAGTCAAAAAAATTATGAATTTTAATTTTTTTGATACTGTTACAAGAATTATGATTGGTGCCACTAATTGGCTAGTTGGGCCTGGCACACAGGCAGGCAGATATGAGTCGTGGATGGTAGGTAGGGCAGCAATTTAACACAGTATGCTGTGTAAGTGACAAAAACACAGGCCTGATAGAAAATTAAGTTAGATTACACTAGCAAAATATTTTAAAATTTTAGATTTTAATATTAAAATAATGTTAAGAAGTGCAATGCACATATGAGTGGTCGCACTCAAATTAAGGTGAAGAATATATGAGTGGTGGCTGCCTGGCACAGACCAATTAACCAAAAGACTGAAAAAAAATGAAGTATATTAATGCTGTGTGAGCCTGACAGAGACAGGCCTGATAGAAAATGTAATTAGATTACACTAGCAAAATTATTATTTTATTTTTTTTTAAATTTAAAATAATGTTATAAACGGATATTAACACTGGTGGCTGGCACAGAGCAATAAACCAGAGTATATGCTGTGTGACACAGGCCTGATAAAAATGAAAAAAAATTATACTAGCAAAATAATTAAAATTTTTGGTTAGTTAAATTTAAACTAATGTTGTTAGGGAGATATCAGTGGTGGCAGTAATCACAGCATATGCTGTGAGCCTTAAACACACAGGCTGAAAGCCAGGCAAATGCTAATAAAAATACGGAAAAAAAAAAATGGCACGAAATAGAGCCCTAAAAGGGCTTTTTGGGGTGCTGTCCTTGCAGCAGAGATGAGTGGAGTCCTTCTGGACTGTAGTGGACACTAAATACACTAGCCTAGCTATGTATTTCCCTATAATGTCAGCAGCACAAACGCAACACGTCCTCTCACTAAGAAAGCAAGGTCGTTATGAGTCTAAAATGGCGACTTCCGAGTAGCTGGGAGGGTCTGTGAGGGAGTGTCTGATGTTGATTGGCTCTAATGTGTCAGACGGCTGTGACATACAGGGTCAAAGTTTCCTCAATGATGACACATAGGGGGCGGATCGAACATCGCATGTGTTCGCCCGCAGCCGCGAACGTGAACAAGCTATGTTCGCTGTGAACCGTTCACGGGCGAACAGTTCGGGACATCACTAGTTAGGAAACCTTAGGATAGGTGCGGTTGTAAAGTGATGTTTGAGAAGATCAAACACCTGTTGACATTGTGGTGTCCAAATAAATTTGGTGTAACCTTTGGTTAAATTAGTCAGGGGTTTAGTTAAGGCAGCAAAATGTTTTATGAATTTGCGATACAAATTTGCAAATCCTAGAAAACTTTGAACCTGACGTTTTGTTGTGGGAGTAGGCCATTGTAAGATAGCCTGTATTTTACTGGTCTCCATGTTAATACCCTAGGGGGATATTACATAACTAAGGAATGTTATAGTATCGGTGTGAAAGGTACATTTCTCGGGTTTAGCGTACAACTGATTTTCGCGTAGTCGTGAAAGTACAGATCGTACGTGTTTAACATGGTCCTGCTTATTCTTTGAGTAAATGAGGATATCATCTAAATAAATGACTACGTATATATCAAGTAAGTCTTTAAAGATATTGTTTATCAGGTGTTGGAAAGTGGCAGGCGCATTGCAGAGGCCGAATGGCATCACAGTATACTCGTATAGTCCATATCGAGTACGGAAAGCTGTGAGCCATTCGTCCCCTTTGCGCACACGTACCAGGTTATATGTTCCTCTTAAATCAAGTTTAGTGAAGTAGGTAGATCCCTCCAAACGCTCTATAAGTTCTGGAATTAGAGGGAGAGGGTATCTATTCTTTACAGTACGCAAGTTAAGTTCCCTATAGTCAACAATTGGTCGGAGGCTACTATCTTTGTTTTTTACAAAAAACATGCCCGAACCAGCTGGATAGGTGGATGGCCAAATGAACCCTTTTTGTAAATTCTCCTCAATATAGTTCTTTAAATGAGATAATTCAGAACTAGAAAGAGGGTAAATATGACCACAAGGAATCTCAACACCTGGCAGTAGGTCTATGGGGCAGTCATACTTGCGATGGGCGGTAAATTCTCTGACTCTTTCTTACTAAAGACTTCAAGGAAATCTGTATATTCAGGAGGTATATTACAAACTGAAGTTTGGAGAATATGTTTATGGAATTGGAAAGTTGACTTTCAGTAGTCTGAATTAAATGTTAATGTAGAAGTGCGCCAAGATATTTGTGGATCATGTAAACATAACCAAGTATACCCTAGGATAAGAGGAAAAATGGCTAGAGGAATTACATCAAAGGTTATATATTCAGTATGGTCTGTCTCAGTGGTAACCTTAATGGGTATGGTTTGATAACAGATAGGACCTGAAGACATCTGAGTACCATCAATAACTCTTACTGAGACAGGTTTATGCTTCTTAATGAGTGGAATTTTATTAATTTGTGTAAAGTTTAAATCTATATAATTTGAACTGGCTCCTGAGTCAACGATTACTTTGGAGTGAAGTCTCTGGGTCTCTGGAACAATAACTAGAGTCTGTTTTGTCAGAGGGGGAGGAAGTGCTCATAACACAGGTCTTACCCGTCTTCTGGCGTGTTAGGGTTGGACAGTCCTTCACATTATGGTCAGGGGAGCCACAGTATAGGCAGAGGTTCTTGCATCTTCTACGAAGTTTCTCTTGTGACGTTAGAGGACCTCTGATGACACCAATCTCCATGGGTTCAGATGTAGCTCTAGATGGAGACCTACTGTATGTGGGTGTGGGCAGACATCTAGTGGTAGTGTCAGTTAAAGAGCGCTTATGTCTGCGCTCTCTTAAACGCCTATCAAGGCTGATGGATAAATTAATAAGTTCCTCTAGTGAGTCAGGTAAGGGTACCCTTGCTATTTCGTCCTTAAGTGAGTCTGATAAACCCAAACGAAACTGTTTTTTTAGGGATAGCTCATTCCAGCCTGTATCTTTAGACCATCTTTTAAATTCTGTGATATAGTCTTCAACAGGGTGTTTATGTTGCTTTAATGATCGCATAGCATTCTCAGCGGTTAGCTGTTTAAATGGATCATCATATAATTGTGACATTGAAGTGAAAAATGCATCTAATGAATATAACACAGGGTCATTAGCTTCAAAAAAAGAGTTTGCCCATATATGTGCCTCACCCCTGAGATAGGATATGACAGTAAGGACCTTGGTGTGATCTGTGGAGAAAGTCTTAGGTTTTAATGTGAACATTAAATAACATGCATTCCTGAATTCTCTGAAGTGCTTACGATCTCCAGAGAATGTCTCTGGTGGGCTAATTTGTGGTTCAGGCAAAATCTCAAGCTTTTGTTTGTCAGCTATTTCCTTAATGTAAGCTTTTAATGCAGTATTTTCCTGTTGTAAATTAGTGAGTGCTAAAGACATGTTTTCAACTTTGTTAGTGATTGCACATGTGTAACTAAATCCACTGGGTTCATTTTTTAGGTTTGGTATTAATGTCACAGCTGTAGAATCTCTTTCTGTAATTCCCTACAAGGGAGGAAAATGTATTCACAAAATAGAACCCAACCGTGGCAAGTTAGTAAGTTACACAGTTCATATGTTGTACCACTGATAATAAAGGTAGAAACTACTATCTGTGGAATCTTAGCAGATAGGGTTAATTCCAGCAGTACTATTTTATGTAGGTGTAGTTAGTTCAGCAGGCTCTGATGGGCCAATAGATATATGGCTTCAGAGGTACTGGTCATATACACCAAATAGATAGGTAATGATAAATGATATGTTATAATATTAAAGTATACTTTAGCAGAAGTAAATGGTGCTGAATAAGGACTAAAGTAAGCTTACTTGGGAGCAAGGAAGTCAAAGCGCTGTTCGAGTGACAGAGGCAGAACTGACAGGCTGCAGCAAGACACAGTGTGGAGTTCCGTGCGAAGTCGGCGTGTGACGTCACCGCGGAGTAATCCAGGAAGATCCGGCAGAGCAGGAGAGGAGGAGAGACACAAAGAAACCCTCCGGTCACGGTAATGATGCAGGTTAAGGAGGTTTAAATAGCGGATTGCTGAATGTTAATTCAGCCCATTAAAGGGATATACACACAATGGAAACGGATATGTGACAATATTACAAGATTTTAAAATGCATTTCTTGCATGATAAAATTCCCGTCAATTTGCATGAGGACATTTTGAGACCAGTATTTCATCCTATAAGAAAACACTATTCCAGCACCTTTGTCTGTATTTTTTAACTGCTAATATTCTTGTACACGCTCAGTTTACATATTAGTAAACTACATTGGCCTATCGTAACCGTTTATCTCTTGGCGCATAGAACCAGCTCCACATTGAAGAACACTGTCATAACTCAAATATCTTCAAAACTTTATAAAACAAATTAAAAAAAAACAAACAACACTCCCTCTATAAAAAAGCCAATGCTGGTAATCTCATCAGCTTTAAAATAGGAAGATGGGAACGTGAGATAAAATAAATCAAAACAGGCAATCAAGTATTTCTTTCCTAAGATATGGTGAGTCAACTGCTTCATCAGTTACTGTTGGGAATACCACTCCTGGCCAGCAGGACGAGGCAAAGAGCACCACAGCAAATCTGTTAAGTATCACTTCCCTTCCCACAATCCCCAGTCATTCTCTTAGCCTTCGGTGCAAGGAGGGGGTGAAGTTTTGGTGTCTGAAGAAGATTGGATTTATTTCACTTCAATCAAGATTTTATTATTTTGAAAACCAGAGTAGGTTTACTCTGACCTTTCCTCTCAAGATTGGGTCTAGCCATACTCTACATTAGTCTCTTCAGTAGGTCAGTGGTGGCTTTAGAGCAGTTACAAACTTGTAAGGTGGGCCTTGCTGTGTTTTCCTAACATGTTTGCTGCCCTAGTATAGAAAGCCAGAGTAGGTTTACTCTGTTCTTTCTTTTAGTTTTTCACAGGCCTCTGTGAGGAGTGGCTTCCTTTCATGCCGGGAGAGCTGTCCTCCTGCCGGACAGCTAGATGTGCGGGTAAGTGCCTTTTGTCTTCTGGGGCTAGGAGGCTGGCACTGTAGGGGTTAAGGACTCTGAATGCATTTTATGTGGGACTGAATATCCTTTATGAAGGATATCTGCTGGCAGTGGGGAGGCACTTCTTGGATGTGACCATGGAGACTTAAGGGTTAATCTCCTTCTAGGCAAGGAAGGAGTTAATCCTTTGCTAGGGGTTCAGATTTTATTTTGCTGCATATATGAGATCGATGTCTTGTTTGTCATACTTAGAATTATGTACAAAGACAGATTATTTAGGTATAAGTGCTACACCATCCTGTCAGGGTTCTTTTTACTCTGAGTATTCTCTTTGGTAACCCTTCCATTTGGCAATTTCAATATCTTATCAATAACTCCCTCTATCATAGTACATGGATAACCTCGCTCCACAAACCTCTCTCCCATCTCATTTAGTCTCACAAGGGCCAAGGCATCATCCCTCACAATTCTTCTTACCCTAAGCATTTGGCTAAATGGTAGTGACCTAATCAAAGCAGGGGAATGTGCGCTAGTATAGTGTAAAAGACAATTTATCTCTGTGTCCTTTCTATACAAATTGGTTCTCAGCACATCCTCTTCTTTGTATACCTTAGTATCCAAGAAATGAATTGATTCCTCACTCCAGGACAATGTAAATTTAATATTTTTTGAAGCAGAGTTTAATTCCAGCACAAATCGCTGGAGGGTGCCAAATGCCAAAAATATCGTCTATGTAGCGCCACTAAGTAGCGCCACATAGAATAAACAGTTTATCTTCATATACAAATCTCTCTTCAAAGACATTCATAAAAATGTTGGCATAGATGGGAGCGACGTTGAATCCCATAGCTGTTCCCTGCTTTTGTACATAATATGTGTCCTCAAATAAAAAATAGTTGCAATATAATATTATTTCCAGAAGTTCAACTATAAACTGTTGTTCCAGTGTGAATCTACCACTCTTAGAAATAACATAATTTATAGCATCAAGGCCACTAGTATGGGGTATTGATGTGTAGAGGCTTACAATATCCAAACTGTACAAAATACATTTGTCCATAGTACCAGACAAACCATCAATCTTTTCCAAAAAATCATTAGTGTCTTTAATAAAAGACATAGATTGTGATATAAAAGGTCTCAAAAGTTTGTCTAGGTATATGGAAATGTTAGTAAAAATAGAGTCAGTGCCTGCCATAATTGAACGTCCAGGAGGGGCCTTCACATTTATATGCACCTTAGGGTGTGTATAAAAAACTGGGGTTATAAATACATCCTTAATAAGAAATTTCTAGGATCACAGTGGCTACACCAGCAGCCTATAATTCCAGCATTGATGTCTTTATGAAATTAGTCCAAAATGATCTGGATGTATATAAAGCACAGCTAAATAGGAAAGGGCATGCATTTTTATATAATTTGTCCAAACAAGAAAGCTTAGCTCTAAGATCACTGAGTGATGACAATTGGCTGATTTACAAGCAGGCTGATAAGGGTGGAGCCACTGTGATCCTAGATAGGGGGTATTATATGAATGACATTCAGGGACAATTGTCCAAGTCTGAAGCTTATATGCCCCTTACCTATGATCCCTCTAAGAAAACTATGGCTGATATAAAAAAAATGTGTTCAGAGGGCATTCCTGAATGGTATCATTGACAACTAAGAAATTTCTTATTAATGATGTATTTATAACCCCATTTTTTTCTACACTCCCTAAGGTGCATAAAAATGTGGAGGGTACTCCTGGACGTCCAATTGTGGCAGGCACTGACTCTATTTTTACTAACATTTCCATATACCTAGACACATTTTTGAGACCTTTTGTTTCACAATCTACTGTATGTCTTTTATTAAAGACACTAATGATTTCTTGGAAAAGATTGATGGTTTGTCTTGTACTATGGACAAATGTATTTTGTACAGTTTGGATATTGTAAGCCTCTACACATCAATACCCCATACTAGTGGCCTTGATGCTATTTATTATGTTATTTCTAAGAGTGGTAGATTCACACTGGAACAACAACAGTTTATAGTTGAACTTCTGGAAATAATATTATATTGCAACTATTTTTTATTTGAGGACACATATTATGTACAAAAGCAGGGAACAGCTATGGGGTCGCTCCCACCTATGAAAACATTTTTATGAATGTCTTTGAAGAGAGATTTGTATATGAAGATAAACTGTTTATTGTATGTGGCGCCACTTGGTGGCGCTACATAGACAATATTTTTGGCATTTGGTGGGGTGACGTTGGCATGGTGTGTAACCCAAAACATTGTTCCTTTTGCTTGCTATTTTTTGCTCCTATGTTATGATGGAATAAAGAGTTTTGAAGATTACAAGTGGTACTGCTGTGTTCCTGTATTCTTCCTGTATTCTTCTTTTATGTGGGTTTTTGCAATAGCCCTTTCACAGCATGCACACTACTTTGGGTTACTAAGAATCTAGATAGCCGGGCAGACATTTACAGCATTTTCACATCTGAGACCGAGTGTTGTTACACAGCACACCTGACAGACCCATTTGACTTGCTAGCTAGGTCTTGCAAATTTAACAGCAAGCACATTATTCATAAATACCATATCAGTTTCTTTAGTATTTTACATCTTAGATAGAAATTAGTTTTACTTAACGACCAAAGATATTTATTAGATTTACTAACTGGGTTGTGCCAGAATAAACAGCAAATATAGCATTATTTTACATCACATTATATTCTGATCTGGGTTGTGTCAGATCTAGTGTTTCAATTACCGTGCAAGAATTACAGGGAATTCTTTAACATATCTAATAATGGGTATTTAACCTACAATATTTATTACTTTTATAACCTAACAGTGTAATACTATCACAGGTATTTAGTGCAACACAACTTGATTGGACAAGTTAGATCAAACTATAGGTATGTTTTGCTGACATACTGACAGCTATCTCACACGCTGTAAAACTGGCTCACCAAATCTATACTACTTACACCAAGAGGTTAACACAATTGGTTCATATTGTGACATCTTAGTTATTGTTTTCTCTAGGATAATTACCAAGTTGTAGTTTATTTAACATCTGTGTTGGTAGTTAATTTCATAGGATTGGATTCATCGTAACAGCACCAACAACGTATGGTGCAAATACATATACTTATTATTCAAGCAGTAAAAGCTCACTAATGTTTAACACTTGACAGAAACTACAATTAAAGCCAATCGCTTGATACGTTACAATAAGTGGATCTTATCATTTCATCCAACACAAGCAAATTAGGGGTAACCAATTGAAGTGTTACTCACTCGCAACAGTTCAAAAATTGTGAACCTCATAATCATACTGAGATCTTTCATAACAGGGCAGCAGATAAGCTGTTAGTATTTGATGTTGATGGACTATAGTAAATTAGTACCAACCAGCAGAACCCTATATATTTTAGTATAAGACTTATTGTCGAATCTTAGATATATCTGACCAATGCAATACAAGTAGTCAATCAGTATAACAACTAATGTTGATATTTAACGGATATATATGTCTCTGAATAAAGATATACATACAATAACAATCGTTGCAATATATCTGATACATTTTTCTGAATAAAGATATACGTTAAGCATTGTTATACTGCTGCCATTAACAACTATTATTACAAACGTTGAAATACTACTTCAAGTGATAAGCACTATATACACTTCTAATTAACACCTGGATTATACTGATTGTCCAACTTTAGGTAGAAGCTGTTCTCACCATAACTGATCAAATACTCTATTACTTCACTCACCCCCTTTTATGATTTGAGATACATATCATCTCACATCAGACCCCAGTAACCTAGCTCAGCACTAGATTCTTTCTTTCGGATTGTTCTTACCATACCCCACCTTATGTACTATAACTGGCACACGCCAGGGTATATTATATTCCATACCCTAGATAGCGTGGTGTATCCATATACTTTCAGTAGAGTGATCATATATCTTACCAATTCAGGCCAGATAATCTTATTTCCTCTCTGAATAGACATTTGAATACCACTGAGGTATTTCTGGATTCTTTTAATATGTGTGTTGAGTGTTGATTTTAAAAGTTACAAATAAAAGGTATATTTTAATTATTCCCTCTTTGTGAGGAAGTAAGCTCCTTTACCAGTTTGGGCCCAGAGTGCTTATATGCATACTTTATGGTGGGTTTTCTAGGCTTTCTCTAGCCATCCCACTTCCAGTCTTTCAATTCAACTTGATGCATGAGCACCATTTCCCAAATAGTATACAAATCACTTTGTATATCAATTGATAATTCATAATTTGTATTAATGGAAAAGCCTGAGTGGTACCACTGTTCACTTTTTGTGTTAAATACATTGGGTTACTAGTGCTGCATATAGGACACAAAGGAGGTTTTAGCTACTTGGACAATACCGATATATCTCTGTCATCAACTATTGGAAGTTTGTTAAACTATTGTTTTTATGATGTTCCTTCCTATGAGGAAGTGTTTCTAGCTGTGCTAGGAAAATTTTCACTGGAATAGGAGAAGCTAGGGATACCTTTCTCCCTGTCCTGCGTCTTTTAAAGGATTTTTCAGTCGCTTACTCCATTAAAGTGCACGGTGCCTTAAGTAGAAGGGAGCTTTTCTGCTATGGCTCAGAGAACTTCGATTCCTATAGAGGATAGTTGCTCCTCTGCTGATCCTTGGCTAAGAAGCTGGAGGTTTATTTGATCATTTAGAGCAATGCCTTGTCTAATTAGACTTGCTGTGCTAGCCTGCGGGACGTGGTGGCTGTAACTTTGGGTTAGATGAGCA
The DNA here is from genome assembly GCF_027579735.1 of Bombina bombina. Classification (NCBI taxonomy): domain Eukaryota; kingdom Metazoa; phylum Chordata; class Amphibia; order Anura; family Bombinatoridae; genus Bombina; species Bombina bombina. Next base: position 770,454,997 of record NC_069504.1, on the reverse strand, counting down.
GCCTATCTGTGTCTTAGTGGCACAGCTTGGGCTTTATAGCACTGCAGATGCAAGTTCTATATCCAAATTGACCAAAACATGTGACAACCATGGCCACATTTGGATTATATTTTTGTTTCCTCCAAGTCCAAGATTCTGGTGTTTCCTTACAAGGGTGAGACCTTTTTTTGACCTGGCCTCTGACTTTACGGGTGGAAAAGTTTTTTTTTCTACCACAGGTCTAGCGGAATAGTAGAGGAAAGTCTTCCTTTCCCTCTTTCTGCAGGGACAGTCCAGTTTTTTGGAATCCCAACCTGGCTTGGTCCAGGGGGTAGCAATCTAAGATTTCCTCCATGGGGCAGTTTTTCTCCTTTCTAGAGCAGCTGCAGACCAGGTTGGATAAGAGGCATTCTTGAACTGGGTTCAGGACCTTCCTCTCTGAGAGTGATAGTTCCAGTCAGGGAACGGGGTCTGGGTACTTATCTCAAGTATTGTTAGAATAAAAGTAGTATCCTTTCTCCTTTGATTTAAGAGGGATTTTCTCAAGTTTTTGAGATTTGTTATCCTAGAAAGACTCTTTAGGTCTTGGAGAATTGCGGGGAGCACCCTCCTGGACAATATATGTGTCAGGATAGGTAAAGTCCAGAGTTAGACCCAAATGCTAGAATGAGGTTAATAACACCCTAGCACAGTGAGTATATACCAGGACCTGACCCTGCGACAGCTGTAGTATAATATACTCACAGTAATAGACTGGAAGATGGCACAGCAGGGTCAGGAGAAGAAACTTCGTGTAGATAGGATTAATCAATAGAGTAATCAGGTAAGCAATGTCCAGCAACGTGTAATCAAGCAGGTATGGGTTAACCAATAGAGTAGTCAGGTAAGCAGTGTCCAGCAACGTGTAATCAGGCAGGTATGGGTTAACCAATAGAGTAGTCAGGTAAGCAATGTCCAGCAACGTGTAATCAGGCAGGTATGGGTTAACCAGTAGAGTAGTCAGGTAAGCAATGTCCAGCAACGTGTAATCAGGCAGGAAGGGGTTAACCAAGAGTAGTCAGGTAAGCAGTGTCCAGCAACGTATAATCAGGCAGGTATGGGTTAACCAATAGAGTAGTCAGGTAAGCAATGTCCAGCAACGTGTAATCAGGCAGGTATGGGTTAACCAATAGAGTAGTCAGGTAAGCAATGTCCAGCAATGTGTAATCAGGCAGGAAGGGGTTAAACAATAGAGTATTCAGGTAAGCAGTGTCCAGCAACGTATAATCAGGCAGGTATGGGTTAACCAATAGAGTAGTCAGGTAAGCAATGTCCAGCAACGAGTAATCAGGCAGGAAGAGGTTAATCAATAGAGTAGTCAGGTAAGCAGTGTCCAGCAACGATATGATCAGGCAGGTAGGGGTTCAGGGTTAAAAATAAGAAGGCACAGGTTCAGAATAACACAGGTATAACTTGTACTCACTTAGCCAACGAGTGAAAACAAACAGGCACCGATGAGAGGAGACGCCGGAATAAGAAGGCCTCCTGACGTCATCAGAAGTGCCGACAGGAACAGGGTTGCTAAGCAACCAAGAAAGCGCTACCGCGCTGAGACAGAGGCAGAAGAGAGCGATCAGCAGCTGAGCGATCACGACAGTGCCCCCACCTCAAGGACCCCTCCGGGGAACACGAAAAGGCTTTGAAGGATTCTGGGCGTGGAACTGTTTGATCAAGGCAGAGGCACGGACATGAGAAGCAGGTTCCCAAGAACGTTCAGTGATGGGATATCCCTTCCAATGGACCAAATAGTATAGACGGTTACCCCTTAATCTGGAATCAAGAATTTGACTGATCTCAAATTCTGAAGTACCATCCACAAGGAACGGAGAGGGAACTCTACATTTGGTGGAAAACCGGTTAGAGACTGCTGGTTTAAGAAGAGATACGTGAAAGACAGGGTGAATCTTCAAGTTGTCTGGTAAAGCCACCCTGTAGGCAGTAGAACATACCTTGGAAACAATCCTGAATGGTTCGATGAATTTGGGGCCCAATTTAGCACAGGGTTGTTTGAGTCGGATGAATCTGGTGGAAATCCAAACCTTGTCTCCAGTCCGAAAAGAGGGCGCCTTCCGGCGTCTGCGATCAGCAAATCGTTTATACTTTCGAGTAGAGAGAAGAAGAATTTCCCGAATCTTCTTCCAGTGTTTACAAAGACTTCTCACTGTACGATCTGCTCCAGGAACTTCAGAACATCCCGAAGACATAGGAAAAGTTCTAGGTTCGAATCCATAGGCTGCCTTGAAAGGAGAAGTCTGTAAAGAAGAGTTGAAGCGGGAATTGTAAGCTAGTTCTGCTAAAGGAAGAAGTTGAGACAAATTGGAGTGCTGATGATTAACATAGTGCCTGAGATAGGACTCAAGAGATTGATTTACCCGCTCAGTTTGACCGTTGGACTGAGGATGATGAGCAGTAGAAAGAGGATTGGTAACTCCAAACTGTTTGCACAGGGATTTCCAAAATCTTGAGACAAATTGAACTCCTCGATCAGAAACGATGTCCAAAGGAAAACCATGTAATCTGGTGATATGGAGAATAAACAATTCAGCGAGTTTCTGGGCCGATGGTAATCCAGTTAATGGAACAAAATGAGCTGCTTTGGAAAACCTATCTACCACCACCCATATGGTCTTGTTTCCGGCAGAATTAGGAAGATCTGTAATAAAGTCCATGGAAACATGAGACCAGGGATAATACGGAACAGGCAGAGGTTGTAAGAGACCAAGAGGTAAAGATGAAGACTGTTTATTTGAGGTACAGGAATGACAAGCTGCAACATAATCCTTGACATCTTTGCCCATGGAAGGCCACCAGACATGTTGTTTGAGTCTCCACAAAGTATTACGCACTCCAGGATGTCCAGACAGAACATTATCATGAGCCCAACGAAGAAGTTTTAGGCGGAATTCAGTAGGTACAAACAAGATCCCAGGAGGTATGTTATAAGATGAAGGAACAGAAGCTTGAGCAGACTGTAGTGCTTGTAAAGGAAACGTAGATAACTGAGCCAGAACTTTAGCAGGGCGGAGAATGGGTTCAGAATCCAGAAATGTAGAATCAGAAGCCAGAAATCGTCTAGACACAGCGTCTGCTTTCGTATTCTTAGAGCCAGGAATATAAGAGAGGACAAAATTAAATCTGGAGAAGAACAGAGCCCATCGGGCTTGACGTGAGTTGAGGCGTTTGGCAGTATGAAGATACAGAAGATTTTTATGGTCTGTGAGTATAAGAAATGGTTGAACAGTGCCTTCCAGCAGATGTCTCCATTCTTCCAAAGCCATTTTAATAGCTAACAGTTCTTTGTTACCAACGTCATAATTCAGTTCGGAAGTATTGAACTTCTTGGAGAAAAATCCCACAGGAAGGATCTTGCTAGAAACAGGATTCCGCTGAGAAAGTACTGCCCCAGCAGCAATCAGAGAAGCATCCACTTCAAGAATGAATTGGAGAGTCGGAACAGGATGGCAAAGAATGGGAGCCGAAGTAAATGCAGACTTTAGAGATTCAAATGCCTGTAAGGCTTGATCAGACCAATGCTTGCAATCCTGACCCTTTTTAGTAAGAGCAGTAAGGGGTGCCGAGATGTTAGCAAAGTCCTTTATGAACTTACGATAGTAATTGGCAAACCCCAGGAACCTTTGAAGAAATTTTAAAGAAGTAGGTCTAGGCCAATCTAGAATAGCCGACAGTTTGTCAGAATCCATCTTGAATCCAGACGGTGAAATAATGTAACCCAGGAAAGGAATAGATTCTTGATGAAAAGAACACTTTTCAAGCTTGGCAAAGAGAAAATTTTCACGTAATCTCTGGAGTACTAATGTAACATGATAAATGTGATCCTGTACATTCCGGGAATAAATCAGAATATCATCAAGATAGATAATAACGAATTGATTAAGATAGTCTCTAAATATCTCATTAACAAAATGTTGAAAAACTGCAGGGGCATTGCATAACCCAAAAGGCATAACTAAATATTCGTAGTGTCCAAACCTAGTGTTGAAGGCAGTTTTCCACTCGTCCCCTTTACGAATTCTGACCAAATTATATGCCCCACGAAGATCCAATTTGGTAAAGATGGAAGCAACCTGGAGACGATCAAATAATTAGGGAATGAGAGGGAGTGGATAACAATTCTTGATTGTAATTTGATTAAGAGCTCGATAATCAATGCAAGGACGAAGACCTCCATCTTTCTTTTCCACAAAGAAAAAACCTGCCCCTACTGGAGAAGAAGAAGGACGGATAAAACCTCGGGCCAAATTATCCTTTATATATTCCTTAAGTGAAACATTTTCTTGACTAGAAAGTGGGTAAGTTTTACCCTTAGGTAGAGGTGCTCCTGGTAATAAGTCAATGGGACAATCAAAGGTCCGGTGAGGAGGTAATACTTCAGCATCTTTTTTAGAAAAGACATCACAAAAAGAATGATATTGTTCAGGCAAAGAATCAGGAATGTCTAAAACTGCCACAACAGTACTAGACGTTTTGGGAGCATTCTGTAGACACTGTGTGAAACAAGAAGATCCCCAAGCAACAAGCTCTCCTTTAGACCAGGAAAAAACTGGGTCATGTAGTTGAAGCCAAGGAAGTCCCAGAATGAGAGGAAACTGTGGGGAAGAGATGATGTCAAAGCAAATGGTTTCGGAATGAAGTACTCCTACAGACATGAGAAGTGGAATGGTAGAATGTTGAATGAAACCAGAACCTAAAGGTTGACCACTGACAGTAGTGACCTTAATTATTTGGCTCTTGGAAAGCAAAGGAATACGAAAAGCATTGACAAACTCCGAATCCATAAACATTCCTGCAGCTCCAGAGTCGATGAGTGCTTGAGCCTGAAATTTGGTGTTGCCAAAGCGGACAGTAACTGGAACAAACAGCTTGGGATTGAGGGAAGAAAAAGAACTTCGGCTTAACTCAGTCCCTCTTCCTGGAGTTAACCCCTGGCTTTTACTGGACGAGTTGGACAAACTTTTAACATATGCCCCTTAATACCGCAGTAAAGACATAGTCCTAGATTACGCCTTCTGAGACGTTCAGCTTCGGATAATTTAATAGCACCAACCTCCATGGGTTCACTTGACTCAGAGATAGAAGTATTTGGAGTAGGAAGTTTTGGAGAATGAGGCATAGGACGAAAGGAAGATCTGATAAAGGATCTTCTGTTACGGTCACGTTCATGGAGACGCTCAGAGTAACGAGCATCAAGCTTGATACATAAGTTGATAAGATCTTCTAGAGAATCGGGAAGATCCCTATAAACCAATTCATCTTTCAAACGATCACAAAGACCTTTACGAAATGCTGCACGCAGGGCCCCATGATTCCACATAGTTTCAGCAGCTAAAGTCCGGAATTCTATAGCGTATTGTGCTACAGAAAGAGATCTCTGTCTTAAATCTAAAAGTCCTGCTTCAGCCGCCGCTGATCTACCAGGTTTATCAAACACAGAAGAAAATATAGATACAAAAGTGTCAATATCCTGGAGCAAAGGATCATCCTTTTCCAACAGTGGAGAAACCCAAGCCAGGGCTTTACCCTTCATAAGAGAAATCAAAAAGGTGATCTTGGAGGAAGAAGAAACAAACATCTGAGGATTATTTCTGAAGTGAAGACGGCACTGATTAAGAAATCCTCGACAGTCTTCAGGATTGCCGTCATATTTATCCGGTAGTGGAATTCTAGGAATAAATTGTTCTGCAGGTTGTGGCGGATTAAACGCAGGGTTAGAGCTGGCCGCAGGAACAACAGGTGTTGCAGAGACTTGAGAAGGTGGAGACAGATTATGCAAGAGAGCAGTTATTTGATCCAATTTAGAATCCAGGGATTGCAGGTGTGCAGAGTGGGTTCCAAGAAGCTGTCCCTGTAGAGCCACAGCTCTGGATAACTCACCAGGGTCCATTATATGGCCTGTTTGTAATGTCAGGATAGGTAAAGTCCAGAGTTAGACCCAAATGCTAGAATGAGGTTAATAACACCCTAGCACAGTGAGTATATACCAGGACCTGACCCTGCGACAGCTGTAGTATAATATACTCACAGTAATAGACTGGAAGATGGCACAGCAGGGTCAGGAGAAGAAACTTCGTGTAGATAGGATTAATCAATAGAGTAATCAGGTAAGCAATGTCCAGCAACGTGTAATCAGGCAGGTATGGGTTAACCAATAGAGTAGTCAGGTAAGCAGTGTCCAGCAACGTGTAATCAGGCAGGTATGGGTTAACCAATAGAGTAGGCAGGTAAGCAATGTCCAGCAACGTGTAATCAGGCAGGTATGGGTTAACCAATAGAGTAGTCAGGTAAGCAATGTCCAGCAACGTGTAATCAGGCAGGAAGGGGTTAACCAATAGAGTAGTCAGGTAAGCAGTGTCCAGCAACGTATAATCAGGCAGGTATGGGTTAACCAATAGAGTAGTCAGGTAAGCAATGTCCAGCAACGTGTAATCAGGCAGGTATGGGTTAACCAATAGAGTAGTCAGGTAAGCAATGTCCAGCAACGTGTAATCAGGCAGGAAGGGGTTAACCAATAGAGTAGTCAGGTAAGCAGTGTCCAGCAACGTATAATCAGGCAGGTATGGGTTAACCAATAGAGTAGTCAGGTAAGCAATGTCCAGCAACGAGTAATCAGGCAGGAAGAGGTTAATCAATAGAGTAGTCAGGTAAGCAGTGTCCAGCAACGATATGATCAGGCAGGTAGGGGTTCAGGGTTCAAAATAAGAAGGCACAGGTTCAGAATAACACAGGTATAACTTGTACTCACTTAGCCAACGAGTGAAAACAAACAGGCACCGATGAGAGGAAACGCCGGAATAAGAAGGCCTCCTGACGTCATCAGAAGTGCCGACAGGAACAGGGTTGCTAAGCAACCAAGAAAGCGCTACCGCGCTGAGACAGAGGCAGAAGAGAGCGATCAGCAGCTGAGCGATCGCGACAATATGGTTAAGGGCTGATCCCTTCTTCGAGCAAATTCTTTTTCAAGGAATGTTGTCTTCGCTCTCATGGATGGGAAGTGAATCTTGGATAGAGCTCCCTTGTTCCATCTACAAGGGTGATTTTTTTGGGGACCTTATTAGGTTATCTATGAGAATATTCTAACCGAGGTCAGACAATTAAAGATTTCTTCCTCTTGCCTTTCTTTACAGTCTACGGTTTGGCCGACAGTATGCTTTTGTGGTCGGTAGATAGTTTAGCCATCGTATAACCTGAGAATTGGGAGTTTGAATCCAGCTGTAGCTGAATGTTCCCCTTTTTCAGTGGCATAATAAATGGAGGTAATGGGTCTGAGGGCCCAGGGACGTTCTCCCTTTTCTCGAGTCCATCTGAGAGCTCTGCACTTATGCATGTTCAATCAATGGAGCGGTGACCATTCAGATCTTTCAGATTTAAGAGACTCTTTTCAGTGATGGTTTCTCAGGAGTATCGTCTCAGGGCACAGGTTTCTGGAGACTTTCCTGGCTGATTGTAACCACAGACGTCAGCCTGCTGGGCTGGGGAGCAGTTTGGAACTCATAAAAGGCGCAAGGACTTTGGACTCAAGAGGAGTCTGCTCTCCCTATTAACATTTTGGAGTGGAGAGCGATTTTCAATGCTCTGAGGGCTTGTCTTCAGTTGTCCTTAGCCGGTTTATCAGGTGCCAGTCGGACAATATCTCCTTATTGGATTGGCGTGGAACTCGGGGTTCCTTAGCCATGAAGGGTGTGGTTTGGCTTGTTCTAGTGGGCCATCCTCATTCTAGGAGTTCTAGGAAGAGGACTTCCAGAGCAGACATTTAACCCTTAAATGGGGGGGGGGCTGGAGTTGGATTGTTGGTGGCTCGGCAGCATGCCAAGCTTCCTAGGTATGGTTCAAGGTCAAGAGATTCGCAGGCTGCACTGTTAGTTGCTCTGGGTCTAGCATACCTGTTTCCTCTGTTTGCTCTCCTTCCATGAGTCATTACTCATATTAAACAGGAGAGAGCATCAGTGATTCTTACAGCCCGGCGTGGGTCAGATTTTTGCATTATCTATTTTGCTTTGTAAGCGTCTGGCGGACGTATCAGATGTGCAATCTTTTTGTCAGGCCTTTTTCAGAATCAGGCCTGTGTTTAAGTCTGTTGCTCCTCCTTGGAGCATTAACCTTATTTTTAAAATGTTGCAGCAGGCTCCGTTTGAGCAATTGCATTCCATTTATGTTAAGATTTTGTCTTGGAAGGTTTTGTTTCTTCTGCTCGGAGAGTCTCGGAACTATCAGCTTTGCAGTGTGATTCGCCTTGTCTTATCTTTCATTCCGATAAGGCTTTTTTTCGTTCTAAGTTAGGTTTCCTTCCTAAGGTGGTTTCGGACAGATATATTAATATTGAAATTGCTGTTCCTTCTCTATGTCCTAATCCTTCTTTTCATAAAGAATGTTTGTTGCACAACTTGGTTGTTGTGCGTGCTTTAAAATTTTATTTGCAGACGACTAAGGATTTTTGCCAGTCTTCTGCCCTGTTTGTTTGTTTCTCCGGGAAACGTTAAGATAAGAAAGCTACTGCTGCTTCTCTTTCTCTGTGGTTGAGAAGTATAATTTGTTTTGATTATGAGACTGCTGGTCAGCAGCCTCCTGAGTGAATTACGTCTCTTTCCATAAGAGCTGTCTCCTCTTCTTGGGCTTTCAAAAAAGATGTTTTTCAAAGGCTGCAACTTGGTCCTCTTTGCATACTTTTTCAAAGTTTTACAAATTTGATACTTTTTGCCTCGACTGAGTTTCTTTTGAGAGAAAGGTTCTTCAAGCGGTGGTGCCTTCTGTTTAGGTCTGCCTGTCTTGTTCCTCCCTAGTCATCTGTGTCTTCTAGCTTGGGTATTGGTTCCCAACAGTAACTGATGAAGCCGTGGACTCACCATATCTTAGGAAAGAAAACAAAATTTATGCTTACTTGATAAATTTATTTATTTCCGGATATGGTGAGTCCACGGCCCGCCCTTTATTTCAAGACAGTTATTTTTTACTAAACTTCAGGCACCTCTGCACCTTGTGTTACTCCTTTTTCTCCATGTACCTTCGGTCGAATGACTGGCGATTGTGGGAAGGGAAGTGATACTTTGCATTGCTGTGGAGCTCTTTGCCTCCTCCTGCTGGCCAGGAGTGGTATTCCCAACAGTAACCGATAAAGCCGTGGACTCACCATATCCGGAAATAAATAAATTTATCAGGTAAGCATAAATTTTGGTTTTTGAATTCTGGTTATTTGGCCAATATGTAGGTGAAATACTGTTTTTCCATGTTGATAACAGTTGATGTTTGATGTGCAAGATATAATATATGGGGACCTCACACAACTATAGATATGAATGTCAGAAATGCCCACTAGATATGTGCATTTGTCATATGTTCATAGGAATATGGTCACAGGTAGCGGCATTTGGCTCTTTGTGGAGCCGGATTTTAAAAGGCTGAATGTCGCTACCTGTGGCCATATTTCTCATTCACTCATAGTAAAGAATACACATATCTAATGCCCGCTAATGTAATGAAACTGTGGAAATGATAAGTAAAGCAATGCTCAGTACCTTTCAAACATAAACTTGCCTTGAAAGATTACAAGTGTCTATGAATCTAGCCATTTTTTTTAAAATGTACTGTATACATAGTTTTAATAAATAGTTACAAGGTTCTAGAGCAGTAAAGAACCTTGGTTCTAGATGCTGATTGGTGGATGCATATATATACCGATTGTCATTGGCTTACCAATGTGTTCAGTTAGAAACCAGTAGTGCATTGCTGCTCCTTCAACAAATGATACCAAGACAATGAAACAAATTAAATAATAGAAGTCAATTAGAAAGTTGTTTAAAATTGTATGTTCTTTGGGGGGACTTCCAGGCAGCGGCCATCTTGCTGGTTGCACTGAGCTTCAGCTCCTTAAGCTCTCTCCAAAATTAATATCTTCAGTACAGCTGAACTGGATATATCCTATCTAAAATAGTGGAGTGGCTTGGCTGTTGGTGACCTGATCTGAGAAATAGGGGTTTTGGATCAAGACGCGGCTTAATTGCCCTCAGTACCGGACTTTTACATTTTAGGCCTTCCCCTACACTAGAAGCCTCTACATCGTCCCCACAACTTGCTGTGCCCTGAGTGCGCAGTTATTTCTTTGACAGATATTATCTCTGCAACACACATCAATCCAGCATGGCAGTGAACGTATATATGTGCTTGAAGAGGCTATATGCAATTTATTGGAAGAACACTCTGCAAAGCTGCATCGGTTCATTGAAAACTGCTTTCATGTCCGTCCAGGCTATGCATCAGAGGATGCCCACGCTACTACTACCAGCCCACAATGAGAGGATTTGGAGGCTACAAAGAAAATTTTCACCTCTACTGAGCAGAGAGAACAGACATGCCCCACATCAGATGCCACTGCACTAAGTGACTGTGGCTTGATGGAAGGTGGGAACCGGGGTGCGAGAATGGGAGACCCGGCTCCCAAGAACAACATCACTAGTGATACAGCTGCACAAACTGGGAAACCTCCCCTCAAAGCTAACTGGGGAGCTGAGAAAACCATAGAATCTAACAACCGCGACACCAGACTTAAACCTACCCCATACTCAATAGAAAAGCCGATGCAACAGGGCGTCCAGACCGCAGCTAGTGGGCCTGCTTGGTGTGTGCACGGAGATGGGGCTTTGCTGCACCAATCCTCACATGGGCTGGATTCAGATGCTGACGGACCTGCACAACAAGTTCCAGGCTGCGTATCTTCCGCTGCCAGTGAGTAGTCGGTAAGCAGCGAAGAACTGCCCATTGTCGCAAGTGGCTACGAGAGAAAAACCGCTCCCATACTTCAACAAGTACAGGATTGTTGGTCCGCTAATACTTTCACCTACCAACTGACCCTTTCCTCAGCCAGACCATACTGGAATGAGCCGCAGATTACGTTGAGAGCTTCCTTATTGAAACTGGTCTCGGATGATGGAGACACGGCTTGGCCACGCAGTCTCCTGATTGCAGAGTCAATGCAACCTGTCGAGAACATAGACAGCTCTTCTAACGACCAGGGGAAATTCAGCTGGGATAAGAGCAGTGAGCAGTCGATCTTGGATTCTGCACCCCTTTTGTAACATTCGTTCTGGAAACAGGACAATCGATATGCCCCTATGTTAAGATCGGCTACAATGCTTCAGTTTAAAGCAGGTATCAGATGAACACTTACGACAGCACACTGTCCTTAGCAGCACAGAGGGTACAGTAATGTTCTGAAATGACTCAAACTGTTATATTTTTCTTTTTTCTCAGTGGTACCATCTCTATTGCAAATAACACATAAGGCTGCTGAACTTTTATGTCTAGATGGCATGTACTTGTTGCTCCTTTAAGGATGGGATTCAGTTGGTCATAGTTTGCTTGTTTATATGCTTATGCTCTATGTTATGAAAGCCCTTATTTTTAAATTTACTAGCAATACCATTAAAAACTGTGGGCCTCTATGATGCTCTTCTGCTGATCTTAGGCACAAGTAAGTGCTGCTCATTCCTTCATAGTCAGACTAATACTTAATTTACAAACTCAAATTGCACATCTTAATTGGTGACTATCTTGTACCCTGCATTTTCACTACTAATACCCATGGTTCCCTTCTTAGCAAACACCTTTCTCTGCTTTCCAAATGTATTGATTTTACTCCATCTTATAGAGGAGCTTATGTGTAACATGGCTTTGGGAAGAGGGCATTATGAAGAACTAACAATCTTACTCTGACTGGCCCCTTCTCTCATATTCCAACTGGGGCCACCAGGTATACATAGCTTATCAGTTTAGTCACTGTTAATTAAAAATGACCCAGTAATTTACCATAAATGCCACATCTATATATTTAATATAGCACATTTATAACTAATAACTATGGGTTACAACAGACAATACTCGTCTCAATGTCTGTGGCTTACCCAGCTAAAGGCTTTGGTATGTCCTTACTATACTGATATCAGTAGCCCATAATCCCACCTCTTATAACACATTTCTAATGTGTCTGAAGATATTTCAAGCCCTGAGCCAAACAAATGAAGGCCTTGTTGTCAGCGGACGAGATATCTTAACATAATTTGAGTTGATAATTTTTATACTGCCAAGTCAACTAGGTATGCTTAAAAGATGGCTGCATATTATCATCAAACTCTAGATTTTTTCTTAGTGTACCAGTTTGAAGTCTTCTATAGAGCATATATGTTGTTAAACCCTTTGACCTTGAGGATATTTGGCAGACACTAGTTCTGCACTCAACACAATTTACATCATAATTAATATATAACCCCCAGGTAACAGTAACAAACGTTCAATACTTTTTGTGTGTCTGTCTGTATGTCATCAGCCAATCTACTCGTATATTTCTATATTTCTGTTTGAGTTATATATACTTTTTCACACCCAGCTGCAGTATATTAAGGCCCACAAGTGGCTTATTATTTCTTACCTTCTAATAACTATACTTACAGGTAGTCAGGGGCCCAAGAGTGGCTCCATTTGTAGTAAACAGAAGGTATACTTAAAAGGAAAAATCCGAGGTTCTTTATAAAATTTCATGACTTAGATAGTTTTAAATTACATTTTTTGTTTTTTTAAATTCAGATAATCCAGATGTCCCTGGGTTCACAATTAAACATTTTGTGTACGAGTGGCGATAAGCAATATTGCGACTGCGTTACCTTGCACACGTATTACAAGTTGAAAGTAAACAAGTGACCTTGAGCGCAAACAAAATTTGCCCTCATCGGGTTAGTGTGAGTGAAGACCTTGCGTTGTAAAGTGTAAGGGTTAAAACAAAATGGGCACCAAACACATCAAAAATACATTAAAATAAAGTGTTATACTCATAAATACAGTTTAAATACAGTTTAAGATAAAATATTAATAGAAATACAGTTTAAGATAAAATATTAATAGAAATAGTCGTCATTTGTTTTATAAGGGTTAAAAGGTTTCGGGTATATAACAAGGTGTTTGACTGGAAAGGGCAATAATGTGTATATATCATTTATAAATAGAAATTATTGCACAGGTAATTAGCACATCTAGGCAAGTATCGCCGCTTGCCTTTACCAAGTAAAATTCCATATACATTGTTACCAATGCACAAGAGGATTCTGGGTAAGATATGCAAATTAGATATGCAACATCTCAGGCTTTTTGCTTCAAATACTGTGTTAACACACAGCGGTCCCCTAATCGGGTAAGTGCAGCAAATACAAAAATCACTACTAGACAGCTGTTTCGTTCTTATTCTGTAATAAATACACTTAGCGCCTGCTGATAGGGACCTTTGCTCTGGTAAATAGACTCCTAGCGTCTATTGAGAAATTAATGAAAATTGTGTGTAAACCAAAGCGCCACCAATAGAGGCCAGGTCTGAATGATTTAGCAATAATTTATAACCTTACTCAGAGTTATAAAATAAAAATAAATTTTGTGACATTTATTAGCATTCATATAACAAACAGCATGGATCCATGTGGGATAATTAAAAAACAATTTCGATTTTAAAATACAAAGAATAGTAGATTTGCGTGAAAACCGGCAAATTCTTATACAGTATTCCTTCCAAATACAATACAAATTCTATACATATGACCTTAAAATTCCAGTATTGATGACATGTTAAAGAATAGAATAAAAACAGTTTGATTAAATAAAAACAGTATATCTCAATGAGTTTACGATACAGATATTTAGCTCACTATGGCGATTGCGGACCAATTGTCTAATATGTTATTCCATTTGCCTTTAAGGGGACCGCCCTAATACTTTAACTGTATGCTAAGTCTAGCTGGTGTGTAATGCTATACACAACTATCTACGTGTGCAGAGGGTTTATGGGTATTGATGCACTAACTATGGCCTAGATTTAGAGTTTGGCGGTAGCCGTGAAAACCAGCGTTAGAGGCTCCTAACGCTGGTTTTAGGCTACCGCCGGTATTTGGAGTCACTGAAAAAAGGGTCTAACGCTCACTTTTCAGCCGCAACTTTTCCATACCGCAGATCCCTTTACGTCAATTGCGTATCCTATCTTTTCAATGGGATCTTCCTAACGCCGGTATTTAGAGTCGTTTCTGAAGTGAGCGTTAGAGCTCTAACGACAAAACTCCAGCCGCAGAAAAAAAGCAGGAGTTAAGAGCTTTCTGGGCTAACGCCGGTTCATAAAGCTCTTAACTACTGTACCCTAAAGTACACTAACACCCATAAACTACCTATGTACCCCTAAACTGAGGTCCCCCCACATCGCCGCAACTCGATTAAATTTTTTTTAACCCCTAATCTGCCGACCGCCACCTACGTTATACTTATGTACCCCTAATCTGCTGCCCCTAACCCCGCCGACCCCTGTATTATATTTATTAACCCCTAACCTGCCCCCCACAACGTCGCCGCCAGCTACTTACAATAATTAACCCCTAATCTGCCGACCGCAAAGCGCCGCCACCTACATTATAGCTATGTACCCCTAATCTGCTGCCCCTAACACCGCCGACCCCTATATTATATTTTTTAACCCCTAATCTGCCCCCCTCAACGTCGCCGACACCTGCCTACACTTATTAACCCCTAATCTGCCGAGCGGACCTGAGCGCTACTATAATAAAGTTATTAACCCCTAATCCGCCTCACTAACCCTATCATAAATAGTATTAACCCCTAATCTGCCCTCCCTAACATCGCCGACACCTAACTTCAATTATTAACCCCTAATCTGCCGACCGGAGCTCACCGCTACTATAATAAATGTATTAACCCCTAAAGCTAAGTCTAACCCTAACACTAACACCCCCCTAACTTAAATATAATTTAAATCTAACGAAATTAATTAACTCTTATTAAATAAATTATTCCTATTTAAAGATAAATACTTACCTGTAAAATACATCCTAATATAGCTACAATATAAATTATAATTACATTGTAGCTATTTTAGGATTAATATTTATTTTACAGGCAACTTTGTAATTATTTTAACCAGGTACAATAGCTATTAAATAGTTAAGAACTATTTAATAGTTACCTAGTTAAAATAATAACAAAATTACCTGTAAAATAAATCCTAACCTAAGTTATAATTAAACCTAACACTACCCTATCAATAAATTAATTAAATAAAATACCTACAATTACCTACAATAAAACCTAACACTACACTATCAATAAATAAATTAAATACAATTCCTACAAATAACTACAATTACATAAACTAACTAAAGTACAAAAAATAAAAAAGAACTAAGTTACAAAAAATAAAAAAATATTTACAAACATAAGAAAAATATTACAACAATTTTAAACTAATTACACCTACTCTAAGCCCCCTAATAAAATAACAAAGACCCCCCAAATAAAAAAATGCCCTACCCTATTCTAAATTAATAGAGTTAAAAGCTCTTTTACCTTACCAGCCCTGAACAGGGCCCTTTGCGGGGCATGCCCCAAGAAAATCAGCTCTTTTGCCTGTAAAAAAAAACATACAATACCCCCCCCCAACATTACAACCCACCACCCACATACCCCTAATCTAACCCAAACCCCCCTTAAATAAACCTAACACTAAGCCCCTGAAGATCTTCCTACCTTGTCTTCACCTCAACAGGTATCACCGATCCGTCCTGGCATCCGGTGCTGAAGAGGTCCAGAAGAGGCTCCAAAGTCTTCCTCCTATCCAGCAAGAACAGGACATCCGGACCGGCAAACATCTTCATCCAAGCGGCATCTTCGATCTTCTTCCATCCGGTGCAGAGCGGGTCCATCTTGAAGCAGCCGACGCGGATCCATCCTCTTCTTCCGGCGTCTCCCGACGAATGACGGTTCCTTTAAGGGACGTCATCCAAGATGGCGTCCCTTGAATTCCGATTGGCTGATAGGATTCTATCAGCCAATCGGAATTAAGGTAGGAATATTCTGATTGGCTGATGGAATCAGCCAATCAGAATCAAGTTCAATCCGATTGGCTGATCCAATCAGCCAATCAGATTGAGCTCGCATTCTATTGGCTGATCGGAACAGCCAATAGAATGCGAGCTCAATCTGATTGGCTGATTGGATCAGCCAATCGGATTGAACTTGATTCTGATTGGCTGATTCCATCAGCCAATCAGAATATTCCTACCTTAATTCCGATTGGCTGATAGAATCCTATCAGCCAATCGGAATTCGAGGGACGCCATCTTGGATGACGTCCCTTAAAGGAACCGTCATTCGTCGGGAGACGCCGGAAGAAGAGGATGGATCTGCGTCGGCTGCTTCAAGATGGACCCGCTCCGCACCGGATGGAAGAAGATCGAAGATGCCGCTTGGATGAAGATGTTTGCCGGTCCGGATGTCCTCTTCTTGCCGGATAGGAGGAAGACTTTGGAGCCTCTTCTGGACCTCTTCAGCACCGGATGCCAGGACGGATCGGTGAACCTGGATGGTGAAGACAAGGTAGGAAGATCTTCAGGGGCTTAGTGTTAGGTTTATTTAAGGGGGGTTTGGGTTAGATTAGGGGTATGTGGGTGGTGGGTATTGTATGTTTTTTTTTACAGGCAAAAGAGCTGTATTTCTTGGGGCATGCCCCGCAAAGGGCCCTGTTCAGGGCTGGTAAGGTAAAAGAGCTTTTAACTCTATTAATTTAGAATAGGGTAGGGCATTTTTTTATTTTGGGGGTTTTTGTTATTTTATTAGGGGGCTTAGAGTAGGTGTAATTAGTTTAAAATTGTTGTAATATTTTTCTTATGTTTGTAAATATTTTTTTATTTTTTGTAACTTAGTTCTTTTTTATTTTTTGTACTTTAGTTAGTTTATGTAATTGTAGTTATTTGTAGGAATTGTATTTAATTTATTTATTGATAGTGTAGTGTTAGGTTTTATTGTAGGTAATTGTAGGTATTTTATTTAATTAATTTATTGATAGGGTAGTGTTAGGTTTAATTATAACTTAGGTTAGGATTTATTTTACAGGTAATTTTGTTATTATTTTAACTAGGTAACTATTAAATAGTTCCTAACTATTTAATAGCTATTGTACCTGGTTAAAATAATTACAAAGTTGCCTGTAAAATAAATATTAATCCTAAAATAGCTACAACGTAATTATAATTTATATTGTAGCTATATTAGGATTTATTTTACAGGTAAGTATTTAGCTTTAAATAGGAATCATTTATTTAATAAGAGTTAATTAATTTCGTTAGATGTAAATTATATTTAAGTTAGGGGGGTGTTAGTGTTAGGGTTAGACTTAGCTTTAGGGGTTAATCCATTTATTATAGTAGCGGTGAGCTCCGGTCGTCAGATTAGGGGTTAATAATTGAAGTTAGGTGTCGGCGATGTTAGGGAGGGCAGATTAGGGGTTAATACTATTTATGATAGGGTTAGTGAGGCGGATTAGGGGTTAATAACTTTATTATAGTAGCGCTCAGGTCCGCTCGGCAGATTAGGGGTTAATAAGTGTAGGCAGGTGTCGGCGACGTTGAGGGGGGCAGATTAGGGGTTAATAAATATAATATAGGGGTCGGCGGTGTTAGGGGCAGCAGATTAGGGGTACATAGGGATAATGTAAGTTGCGGCGGTTTACGGAGCGGAAGATTAGGGGTTAATAATATAATGCAGGGGTCAGCGATAGCGGGGGCGGCAGATTAGGGGTTAATAAGTGTAAGGGTAGGGGTGTTTAGACTCGGGGTACATGTTAGAGTGTTAGGTGCAGACGTAGGAAGTGTTTCCCCATAGGAAACAATGGGGCTGCGTTAGGAGCTGAACGCTGCTTTTTTGCAGGTGTTTGGTTTTTTTTCAGCTCAAACAGCCCCATTGTTTCCTATGGGAGAATCGTGCACGAGCACGTTTTTGAGGCTGGCCGCGTCCGTAAGCAACTCTGGTATCGAGAGTTGCATTTGCGGTCAAAATGCTCTACGCTCCTTTTTTGGAGCCTAACGCAGCATTTTTTTGGACTCTCGATACCAGAGTTAAATTTATGGTGCGGCCAGAAAAAAGCCTGCGTAGCGTTAACAACCCATCTACCGCCAAACTCCAAATCTAGGCCTATGTGTTTAACACAGATCGTGTGTGATACTATATGCAACCTGCTACGTGATTATAAATTGAGACAAAAGATAATGGATATTGATGCACTAACTATGTGTTTAACATAGATCGTGAAATGTATATGGCAAATATCCCTATAGTGAAAATGTGTGCTGTGCGATAATGGTTACAAAGATATAATAATTGATACAGTGGGGCCTAGTTATCAAGCCGTCAACCTCAAATACGCTGGAATTCCGCAGCGTATTTTTGGCGAGGCTGATACGCCTTAGTTATCAAAGGCTCGAGACCGGCAAAAGTAGAATTTTGTGACGTAAACTTCGATCCGCCGGACTCAGTCCGACACAGATCGATTCTTACGTCACTCCAGATGTGCGGCACATTCTCACTACTTTTGCTAGTTATCAAAAAACTAGCAGGTACGCTCGGCACTTTTCCGGCCCAGCGTACCTGGTTTTCAATCCGCCACCCTGGAGGCGGCGGATCCCATAGGAATCAATGGGAGTCTGACCATAGCGAAAGTACAAGTTCGCTGCTGACAGACATCCCATTCATTCCTATGGGAGCTGTCTACACCTAACACCCTAACATGTACCCCGAGTCTAAACACCCCTAATCTGCCCCCCCTACACCGCCGCAACTAAATAAAGTTATTACCCCCTAAACCGCCGCTCCCGGAGCCCACCGCAACTATAATAAATGTATTAACCCCTAAACCGCCGCTCCCTGAACCCACCGCAAGCTACTCTATACATATTAACCCCTAAACCGCCGCTCCCGGAGCCCACCGCAACTATAATAAATGTATTAACCCCTAAACCGCCGCTCCCTGAACCCGCCGCAACCTATATTAAATGTATTAACCCCTATCCTGCCCCCCTACACCGTCGACACCTATATTAAATTTATTAACCCCTATCCTGCCCCCCCTACACCGTCGCCATCTATAATACATTTATTAACCCCTATCCTGCCCCCCACTACGCCGCCGCCACTGTAATAAAATTATTAACCCCTAAACCTAAGTCTAACACTAACCCTAACGCCCCCCTAACTTAAATATTAATTAAATAATTCAAAATAATATTTATCTTATTAACTAAATGAATCCTATTTAAAACTAAATACTTACCTATAAAATAAACCCTAATATAGCTACAATATAAATAATAATTATATTGTAGCTATCTTAGGATTTATTTTTATTTTACAGGCAAATTTTAATTTATTTTAACTAGGTACAATAGCTATTAAATTAAGCTATTAGTTATTAACTATTTAATAGCTTACCTAGCTAAAATAAACTGAAATTTACCTGTAAAATAAAAACTAACCTAAGTTACAATTACACTACACTATACTTTAATACATTTTTCCTATTTAAAACTAAATACTTACCTGTAAAATAAACCCTAAGATAGCTACAATATAATTGATCATTACATTGTAGCTATTTTAGGATTTATATTTATTTTACAGGTAACTTTGTATTTATTTTAGCTAGTTAGAATAGTTCTTAAATAGTTATTAACTATTTAATAACTACCTAGCTAAAAGAAATACAAAATTACCTGTAAAATAAATCCTAACCTAAGTTACAATTAAACCTAATACTACACTATCATTAAATTAATTAAATAAACTACCTACAAATAACTACAATTAAATACAATTACATAAACTAACTAAAGTACAAAAAATAAAAAAAGCTAAGTTACAAAAAATAAAAAAATAAGTTACAAACATGTTAAAAATATTACAACAATTTTAAGCTACTTACACCTAATCTAAGCCCCCTAATAAAATAACAAACCCCCCCAAAATAAAAAAATGCCCTACCCTATTCTAAATTAAATACATTTCAAAGCTCTTTTACCTTACCAGCCCTTAAAAGGGCCATTTGTGGGGGCATGCCCTAAAGAAAACAGCTCTTTTGCCTGTAAAAGAAAAATACAACCCCCCCCAACATTAAAACCCACCACCCACATACCCCTAATCTAACCCAAACCCCCCTTACAAAAACCTAACACTAAGCCCCTGAAGATCATCCTACCTTGTCTTCACTCAGCCGAGCAGCGATGGAACCGAAGTGCACATCCGGAGCGGAAGAAGTTAATCCTCCAAGCGGCGCTGAAGAAATATTCCATCCGATGAAGTCATCATCCAGGCGGCGCTGAAGAAAAGTCTTCGATCCGGCCGATGTCATCTTCAAAGAGGCGCTGAAGAGATCTCCTATCCGGGCGATGTCATCTTCCAAGCCGGGTCTTGAATCTTCCTCCCGCCGACGCGGAACCTCCTTCTTCACCGACGGACTACGACGAATGAAGGCTCCTTTAAGGGACGTCATCCAAGATGGCGTCCCCTCAATTCCGATTGGCTGATAGGATTCTATCAGCCAATCGGAATTAAGGTAGGAAAAATCTGATTGGCTGATGGAATCAGCCAATCAGATTGAGCTCGCATTCTATTGGCTGATCGGAACAGCCAATAGAATGCGAGCTCAATCTGATTGGCTGATTGGATCAGCCAATCGGATTGAACTTGAATCTGATTGGCTGATTCCATCAGCCAATCAGATTTTTCCTACCTTAATTCCGATTGGCTGATAGAATCCTATCAGCCAATCGGAATTGAGGGGACGCCATCTTGGATGACGTCCCTTAAAGGAGCCTTCATTCGTCGTAGTCCGTCGGTGAAGAAGGAGGTTCCGCGTCGGCGGGAGGAAGATTCAAGACCCGGCTTGGAAGATGACATCGCCCGGATAGAAGATCTCTTCAGCGCCTCTTTGAAGATGACATCGGCCGGATCGAAGACTTTTCTTCAGTGCCGCCTGGATGATGACTTCATCGGATAGAAGATTTCTTCAGCGCCGCTTGGAGGATTAACTTCTTCCGCTCCGGATGTCCACTTCGGTTCCATCGCTGCTCGGCTGAGTGAAGACGACTCAAGGTAGGATGATCTTCAGGGGATTAGTGTTAGGTTTTTGTAAGGGGGGTTTGGGTTAGATTAGGGGTATGTGGGTAGTGGGTTTTAATGTTGGGGGGGGGGTTATTTTTTCCTTTTACAGGCAAAAGAGCTGTTTTCTTTAGGGCATGCCCCCACAAAAGGCCCTTTTAAGGGCTGGTAAGGTAAAAGAGCTTTGAAATTTATTTAATTTAGAATAGGGTAGGGCATTTTTTTATTTTGGGGGGGTTTGTTATTTTATTAGGGGGCTTAGATTAGGTGTAAGTAGCTTAAAATTGTTGTAATATTTTTAACATGTTTGTAACTTATTTTTTTATTTTTTGTAACTTAGCTTTTTTTATTTTTTGTACTTTAGTTAGTTTATGTAATTGTATTTAATTGTAGTTATTTGTAGGTAGTTTATTTAATTAATTTAATGATAGTGTAGTATTAGGTTTAATTGTAACTTAGGTTAGGATTTATTTTACAGGTAATTTTGTATTTTTTTTAGCTAGGTAGTTATTAAATAGTTAATAACTATTTAATAACTATTCTAACTAGCTAAAATAAATACAAAGTTACCTGTAAAATAAATATAAATCCTAAGATAGCTACAATATAATTATTAATTATATTGTAGCTATCTTAGGGTTTATTTTACAGGTAAGTATTTATTTTCTTCTGTTATGTGCGATCAGTCCACGGGTCATCATTACTTCTGGGATATAACTCCTCCCCAACAGGAAATGCAAGAGGATTCACCCAGCAGAGCTGATATAGCTCCTCCCCTCTACGTCAGTCCCAGTCATTCTCTTGCACCCAACGACTAGATAGGATGTGTGAGAGGACTATGGTGATTATACTTAGTTTTTATGACTTCAATCAAAAGTTTGTTATTTTACAATAGCACCGGAGCGTGTTATTACTTCTCTGGCAGAGTTTGAAGAAGAATCTACCAGAGTTTATTACTATGATTTTAACCGGAGTAGTTAAGATCATATTGCTGTT
The DNA here is from genome assembly GCF_027579735.1 of Bombina bombina. NCBI lineage: Eukaryota > Metazoa > Chordata > Amphibia > Anura > Bombinatoridae > Bombina > Bombina bombina. The sequence goes on along the minus strand of NC_069504.1, from coordinate 770,433,010 downwards.
CTCGGCCATCTGAGGGAGGTAAAGGCTTCAGATCAGGGGACAGCGGGCAGATGAATCTGCATTGAGGTATGTAGCAGTTTTTATTTTCTGAATGGAATTGATGAAAAAATCCTGCTATACCGTTATAATGACATGTATGTATACACTTCAGTATTCTGGGAATGGTTTTTCACCGGAACTACTCTGTTAAAGGTCACTAATCCTTTTAATAAATATTGTCATGTTAAACGTTTTTGCTGGAATGTAGAATCGTTTACATTGCTGAGGTACTGAGTAAATAAATGTTTGGGCATTATTTTCCACTTGGCAGTTGTCTGCTTTAAATTGTGACAGTTTCGTTTCTCCTCACTGCTGTGTGTGAGAGGGAGGGGCCGTTTTGGCGCTCTTTTGCTACGCATCAAAAAATTCCAGTCAGCTACTATTAATTTCCTGCATGATCCGGTTCACTGACAGATCTCAGGGGTCTTCAAACTTCTTTGAAGGGAGGTACATTCTCTCAGCAGAGCTGTGAGAATTGTTATTGACTGTGAATAAAAACGTTACTCTATAATTTTTTATGTCAAATTTAGTTATTTACTAATGGGAACAAACCTTTGCTAAAAGTTGTGTTATTTTAAACTTGATGCTATAACTGTTTCAGTTCATTATCTCAACTGTCATTTAATCGTTAAAGTACCTCTTTGAGGCACAGTACGTTTTTGCTAAAAAAGATTATAACCAGGTTGCAAGTTATTGCTAGTGTGTTAAACATGTCTGACTCAGAGAATATCTGTGTCATTTGTTCCAATGCCAAGGTGGAGCCCAATAGAAATTTATGTACTAACTGTATTGATGCTACTTTAAATAAAAGTCAATTTGTACAATGTGAACAAATTTCACCAAACTGCGAGGGAAGAGTTATGCCGACTAACTCGCCTCACGCGGCAGTACCTGCATCTCCCGCCCGGGAGGTGAGTGATATTATGGCGCCTAATACATCTGGGCGGCCATTACAGATAACATTACATGATATGGCTACTGTTATGACTGAAGTTTTGTCTAAATTACCAGAACTAAGAGGCAAGCGTGATCACTCTGGGGTGAGAACAGAGTGCGCTGACAATACTAGGGCCATGTCTGATACTGCGTCACAGCTTGCAGAGCATGAGGACGGAGAGCTTCATTCTGTGGGTGACGGTTCTGATCCAAACAGATTGTATTCAGATATTTCAAATTTTAAATTTAAATTGGAGAACCTCCGTGCATTACTAGGGGAGGTCTTAGCAGCTCTCAATGATTGTAACACCGTTGCAATACCAGAGAAAATGTGTAGGTTGGATAAATACTTTGCGGTACCGGCGAGTACTGACGTTTTTCCTATACCTAAGAGATTAACTGAAATTGTTACTAAGGAGTGGGATAGACCCGGTGTGCCGTTCTCACCCCCTCCAATATTTAGAAAGATGTTTCCAATAGACGCCACTACTCGGGACTTATGGCAAACGGTCCCTAAGGTGGAGGGAGCAGTTTCTACTTTAGCTAAGCGTACCACTATCCCGGTGGAGGATAGCTGTGCTTTTTCAGATCCAATGGATAAAAAATTAGAGGGTTACCTTAAGAAAATGTTTGTTCAACAAGGTTTTATATTGCAACCCCTTGCATGTATCGCGCCGATTACGGCTGCGGCAGCATTTTGGATTGAGTCTCTGGAAGAGAACCTTAGTTCGTCTACGCTAGACGACATTATGGACAGGCTTAGAGTCCTTAAACTAGCCAATTCATTCATTTCGGAGGCCGTAGTACATTTAACTAAACTTACGGCTAAGAACTCTGGATTCGCCATACAGGCACGTAGAGCACTGTGGCTAAAATCCTGGTCAGCTGATGTTACTTCTAAGTCTAAATTACTTAATATACCTTTCAAGGGGCAGTCTTTATTTGGGCCCGGGTTGAAAGAAATTATCGCTGACATTACAGGAGGTAAGGGCCACGCCCTACCTCAAGACAAAGCCAAAGCTAAGGCTAGACAGTCTAATTTTCGTTCCTTTCGGAATTTCAAACCTGGAGCAGCGTCAACCTCCACTGCACCAAAACAGGAAGGAGCTGTTGCTCGTTACAGACAAGGCTGGAAACCTAACCAGTCCTGGAATAAGGGCAAACAGACCAGGAAACCTGCTGCTGCCCCAAAGACAGCATGAACCGAGAGCCCCCGATCCGAGACCGGATCTAGTGGGGGGCAGACTTTCTCTCTTCGCTCAGGCCTGGGCAAGAGATGTTCAGGATCCCTGGGCGCTGGAGATCATATCTCAGGGATACCTTCTAGACTTCAAATTATCTCCCCCAAAAGGGAGATTTCATCTGTCAAGGTTGTCAACAAACCAGATAAAGAAAGAAGCGTTTCTACGCTGTGTACAAGATCTGTTATTAATGGGAGTGATCCATCCAGTTCCGCGGTCGGAACAAGGACAAGGGTTCTACTCAAACCTGTTTGTGGTTCCCAAAAAAGAGGGAACTTTCAGGCCAATCTTAGATTTAAAGATTCTAAACAAATTCCTAAGAGTTCCATCGTTCAAAATGGAAACTATTCGGACAATCTTACCTATGATCCAAAAAGGTCAGTACATGACCACAGTGGATTTAAAAGATGCTTACCTTCACATACCGATTCACAAAGATCATCAACGGTATCTACGGTTTGCCTTCCTAGACAGGCACTACCAGTTTGTAGCTCTTCCATTCGGATTGGCTACGGCCCCAAGAATCTTCACAAAGGTTCTGGGCGCCCTTCTGGCGGTACTAAGACCGCGAGGGATTTCGGTAGCTCCGTACCTAGACGACATTCTAATACAAGCTTCAAGCTTTCAAACTGCCAAGTCTCATACAGAGTTAGTTCTGGCATTTCTAAGGTCGCATGGATGGAAAGTGAACGAAAAGAAAAGTTCTCTTTTTCCTCTCACAAGAGTTCCATTCTTGGGGACTCTTATAGATTCTGTAGAAATGAAGATTTACCTGACAGAAGACAGGTTAACAAGGCTTCAGGATGCATGCCGTGTCCTTCATTCCATTCAACACCCGTCAGTGGCTCAATGCATGGAGGTGATCGGCTTAATGGTAGCGGCAATGGACATAGTACCTTTTGCACGCCTACACCTCAGACCGCTGCAATTGTGCATGCTAAGTCAGTGGAATGGGGATTACTCAGATTTGTCCCCTACCCTGAATCTGAATCAAGAGACCAGAAATTCTCTTCTATGGTGGCTTTATCGGCCACACCTGTCCAGGGGGATGCCATTCAGCAGGCCAGACTGGACAATCGTAACAACAGACGCCAGCCTATTAGGTTGGGGCGCTGTCTGGAATTCTCTGAAGACTCAGGGATTATGGAATCAGGAGGAGAGTCTCCTTCCAATAAACATTCTGGAATTGAGGGCAGTTCTCAATGCCCTTCTAGCTTGGCCCCAATTAACAACTCAGGGGTTCATCAGGTTTCAGTCGGACAATATCACGACTGTAGCTTACATCAACCATCAGGGAGGGACAAGAAGCTCCCTAGCAATGATGGAAGTATCAAAGATAATTCGCTGGGCAGAGTCTCACTCTTGCCACCTGTCAGCAATCCACATCCCGGGAGTGGAGAACTGGGAGGCGGATTTCTTGAGTCGCCAGACTTTTCATCCGGGAGAGTGGGAACTTCATCCGGAGATTTTTGCCCAAATACTTCGACGTTGGGGCAAACCAGAGATAGATCTCATGGCGTCTCGCCAGAACGCCAAACTTCCTCACTACGGGTCCAGATCCAGGGATCCGGAAGCGGTTCTGATAGATGCTTTGACAGCACCTTGGAACTTCGGGATGGCTTATGTGTTTCCACCCTTCCCGCTGCTTCCTCGATTGATTGCGAAAATCAAACAAGAGAGAGCATCTGTGATTCTAATAGCGCCTGCATGGCCACGCAGGACTTGGTATGCAGATCTAGTGGACATGTCATCCTGTCCGCCTTGGTCTCTACCTCTGAGACAGGACCTTCTGATACAGGGTCCATTCAAACATCAAAATCTAACTTCTCTGAAACTGACTGCTTGGAAATTGAACGCTTGATTTTATCAAAGCGTGGTTTTTCTGAGTCGGTTATTGATACCCTGATCCAGGCTAGGAAGCCTGTTACCAGAAAGATTTACCATAAAATATGGCGCAAATACCTATACTGGTGCGAATCCAAACGTTACTCCTGGAGTAAGGTTAGGATCCCTAGGATATTGTCCTTTCTACAAGAAGGTCTAGAAAAGGGTTTATCGGCTAGTTCATTAAAGGGACAGATTTCAGCTCTGTCCATCTTGTTGCACAGGCGTCTGTCAGAAAATCCAGACGTCCAGGCTTTTTGTCAAGCTTTAGCTAGGATCAAGCCTGTGTTTAAAGCCGTTGCTCCGCCATGGAGTTTAAACTTAGTTCTTAACGTTTTACAAGGTGTTCCATTTGAACCCCTTCATTCCATTGATATAAAATTGTTATCGTGGAAAGTTCTATTTTTAATGGCTATTTCCTCGGCTCGAAGAGTCTCTGAGTTATCAGCCCTACATTGTGATTCTCCTTATCTGATCTTTCACTCAGACAAGGTAGTTCTGCGTACTAAACCTGGGTTCTTACCTAAGGTAGTTACTAACAGGAATATCAATCAAGAGATTGTTGTTCCATCCTTGTGTCCAAATCCTTCTTCAAAGAAGGAACGTCTTCTACACAATCTGGATGTAGTTCGTGCCCTCAAGTTCTACTTGCAGGCAACTAAAAATTTTCGCCAAACTTCTTCCTTGTTTGTCGTTTATTCTGGACAGAGGAGAGGTCAAAAAGCTTCTGCTACCTCTCTCTCTTTCTGGCTTCGTAGCATAATACGTTTAGCCTATGAGACTGCTGGACAGCAGCCTCCTGAAAGAATTACAGCTCACTCCACTAGAGCTGTGGCTTCCACTTGGGCCTTTAAGAATGAGGCCTCTGTTGAACAGATTTGCAAGGCTGCAACTTGGTCTTCGCTTCATACTTTTTCCAAATTTTACAAATTTGACACTTTTGCTTCTTCGGAGGCTATTTTTGGGAGAAAGGTTCTTCAGGCAGTGGTTCCTTCTATATAATGAGCCTGCCTATCCCTCCCGTCATCCGTGTACTTTTGCTTTGGTATTGGTATCCCAGAAGTAATGATGACCCGTGGACTGATCGCACATAACAGAAGAAAACATAATTTATGCTTACCTGATAAATTCCTTTCTTCTGTTGTGCGATCAGTCCACGGCCCGCCCTGTTTTTTAAGGCAGGTAAATATTTTTTAAATTATACTCCAGTCACCACTTCACCCTTGGTTACTCCTTTCTCGTTGATTCTTGGTCGAATGACTGGGACTGACGTAGAGGGGAGGAGCTATATCAGCTCTGCTGGGTGAATCCTCTTGCATTTCCTGTTGGGGAGGAGTTATATCCCAGAAGTAATGATGACCCGTGGACTGATCGCACAACAGAAGAAAGGAATTTATCAGGTAAGCATAAATTATGTTTTTAAATAGGAATAATTTATTAAAGTATAGTGTAGTGTTAGGTGTAATTGTAACTTAGGTTAGTTTTTATTTTACAGGTAAATTTCTCTTTATTTTAGCTAGGTAAGCTATTAAATAGTTAATAACTATTTAATAGCTATTGTACCTAGTTAAAATAAATTGAAAGTTACCTGTAAAATAAAAATAAATCCTAAAATAGCTAGAATATAATTATTATTTATATTGTAGCTATATTAGGGTTTATTTTATAGGTAAGTATTTAGTTTTAAATAGGATTCATTTAGTTAATAAGATAAATATTATTTAGATTTATTTAATTAATATTTAAGTTAGGGGGGCGTTAGGGTTAGGGTTAGACTTAGGTTTAGGGGTTAATAATTTTATTACAGTGGCGGCGGCGTAGTGGGGGGCAGGATAGGGGTTAATACATTTATTATAGGGGGCGACGGTGTAGGGGAGGCAGATTAGGGGTTAATAGGTTTAATATAGGTTGCGGCGGGTTCAGGGAGCGGCGGTTTAGGGGTTAAACTATTTATTTAGTTGCGGAGAGGTGCGGGATCAGCAGGATAGGGGTTAATAACTTTATTACAGAGGGCGACGGTGTAGGGGGGGCAGGATAGTGGTTACTAGGTATACTGTAGGTGGCAGCGGTGTCCGGGAGCGGCGGGTTTAGGGGTTAATACATTTATAAGAGTTGCGGCAGGGTCTAGGAGCGGCGGTTTAGGGGTTAATACATTTATGAGACTTGCGGCGGGGTCTAGGAGCGGCGGTTTAGGGGTTAGTCACTTTATTTAATTGCGGGGGGCTCCGGGGGCGCCGGTATAGGGGTTAGAGCAGTGTAGTTTAGTGTGAGTGCTTAGTGACAGGCTAGCAATAAAGCTGGGAAAAAGCCGAAGAGCAGCGAGATCGGATGAGTGATAACTGTCACAGTCCGCTGCTCATCGCCCCGCGGCTTTTTGACAGCTTTATTTCATAACTTAGGCGTATTTTTTCAGGTCCGCGGCGGCGATGTGAGGCGAGCTTAGGCGGGCGTATTGGGCCGGCGAAGCCAGAAAAGTAGACGGCTTGATAACTACCCCCCAGTGTGTTAAGTGCAGCAAATAATTACAATGTGGCACATAATCTGAAACAGTCTTATTAGTGAGTTAAATAATAAAAAAAATAAAAAATGTTCATTTCCATCCAAATCCACAAAATAAAACAAAAAGCAAAAATTATATATATAATGTCCTTGATTGTAAAATTGTATGGTGATCACCAAAAGAATGAAAAAATGTGAAAACAAGCCAAAAGTTGTGTATTCAATTTGGTAAAAAAACATAATTTATGTAAGAACTTACCTGATAAATTAATTTCTTTCATATTAGCAAGAGTCCATGAGCTAGTGACGTATGGGATATACATTCCTACCAGGAGGGGCAAAGTTTCCCAAACCTTAAAATGCCTATAAATACACCCCTCACCACACCCACAAATCAGTTTAACGAATAGCAGCGAGATCGGATGAGTGATAACTGTCACAGTCCGCTGCTCATCGCCCCGCGGCTTTTTGACAGCTTTATTTCATAACTTAGGCGTATTTTTTCAGGTCCGCGGCGGCGATGTGAGGCGAGCTTAGGCGGGCGTATTGGGCCGGCGAAGCCAGAAAAGTAGACGGCTTGATAACTACCCCCCAGTGTGTTAAGTGCAGCAAATAATTACAATGTGGCACATAATCTGAAACAGTCTTATTAGTGAGTTAAATAATAAAAAAAATAAAAAATGTTCATTTCCATCCAAATCCACAAAATAAAACAAAAAGCAAAAATTATATATATAATGTCCTTGATTGTAAAATTGTATGGTGATCACCAAAAGAATGAAAAAATGTGAAAACAAGCCAAAAGTTGTGTATTCAATTTGGTAAAAAAACATAATTTATGTAAGAACTTACCTGATAAATTAATTTCTTTCATATTAGCAAGAGTCCATGAGCTAGTGACGTATGGGATATACATTCCTACCAGGAGGGGCAAAGTTTCCCAAACCTTAAAATGCCTATAAATACACCCCTCACCACACCCACAAATCAGTTTAACGAATAGCCAAGAAGTGGGGTGATAAGAAAAAAGTGCGAAAGCATAAAAAATAAGGAATTGGAATAATTGTGCTTTATACAAAAAAATCATAACCACCACAAAAAAGGGTGGGCCTCATGGACTCTTGCTAATATGAAAGAAATGAATTTATCAGGTAAGTTCTTACATAAATTATGTTTTCTTTCATGTAATTAGCAAGAGTCCATGAGCTAGTGACGTATGGGATAATGAATACCCAAGATGTCGATCTTCCACGCAAGAGTCACTAGAGAGGGAGGGATAAAATAAAGACAGCCAATTCCGCTGAAAAATAATCCACACCCAAAACAAAGTTTAAATCTTATAATGAAAAAAAATGAAATTATAAGCAGAAGAATCAAACTGAAACAGCTGCCTGAAGTACTTTTCTACCAAAAACTGCTTCAGAAGAAGAAAACACATCAAAATGGTAGAATATAGTAAAAGTATGCAAAGAAGACCAAGTTGCTGCTTTGCAAATCTGATCAACCGAAGCTTCATTCTTAAATGCCCAGGAAGTAGAGACTGACCTAGTCGAATGAGCTGTAATCCTTTGAGGCGGAGTTCTACCCGACTCAACATAAGCATGATGAATCAAAGACTTTAACCAAGATGCCAAGGAAATGGCAGAAGCCTTCTGACCTTTCCTAGAACCAGAAAAGATAACAAATAGACTAGAAGTCTTTCGGAAATCTTTAGTAGCTTCAACATAATATTTCAAAGCTCTAACTACATCCAAAGAATGCAACGATCTTTCCTTAGAATTCTTAGGATTAGGACACAATGAAGGAACCACAATTTCTCTACTAATGTTGTTAGAATTCACAACCTTAGGTAAAAATTTAAATGAAGTTCGCAACACAGCCTTATCCTGATGAAAAATCAGAAAAGGAGACTCACAAGAAAGAGCAGATAATTCAGAAACTCTTCTAGCAGAAGAGATGGCCAAAAGAAACAAAACTTTCCAAGAAAGTAATTTAATATCCAGCGAATGCATAGGTTCAAACGGAGGAGCTTGAAGAGCCCCCAGAACCAAATTCAAACTCCAAGGAGGAGAAATTGACTTAATAACAGGTTTTATACGAACCAAAGCCTGTACAAAACAATGAATATCAGGAAGACTAGCAATCTTTCTGTGAAAAAGAACAGAAAGAGCAGAGATTTGTCCTTTCAAGGAACTTGCAGACAAACCTTTATCCAAACCATCCTGAAGAAACTGTAAAATTCTAGGAATTCTAAAAGAATGCCAAGAAAAATGATGAGAAGAACACCAAGAAATGTAAGTCTTCCAGACTCGATAATATATCTTCCTAGATACAGATTTACGAGCCTGTAACATAGTATTAATTACGGAGTCAGAGAAACCTCTATGACTGAGAATCAAGCGTTCAATCTCCATACCTTCAAATTTAAGGATTTGAGATCCTGATGGAAAAAAGGACCTTGCGATAGAAGGTCTGGTCTTAACGGAAGAGTCCACGGTTGGCAAGTAGCCATCCGGACAAGATCCGCATACCAAAACCTGTGAGGCCATGCTGGAGCCACCAGCAGAACAAACGAACGCTCCTTTAGAATCTTGGAAATCACTCTTGGAAGAAGAACTAGAGGCGGAAAGATATAGGCAGGATGATACTTCCAAGGAAGTGACAATGCATCCACTGCTTCCGCCTGAGGATCCCTGGATCTGGACAGATACCTGGGAAGTTTCTTGTTTAGATGAGAAGCCATCAGATCTATTTCTGGAAGTCCCCACATTTGAACAATCTGAAGAAATACCTCTGGGTGAAGAGACCATTCGCCCGGATGTAACGTTTGGCGACTGAGATAATCCGCTTCCCAATTGTCTATACCTGGGATATGAACCGCAGAAATTAGACAGGAGCTGGTTTCCGCCCATACCAGTATTCGAGATACTTCTTTCATAGCCAGAGGACTGTGAGTCCCTCCTTGATGATTGACATATGCCACGGTTGTGACATTGTCCGTCTGAAAACAAATGAACGACTCTCTCTTTAGAAGAGGCCACGACTGAAGAGCTCTGAAAATTGCACGGAGTTCCAAAATATTGATTGGTAATCTCGCCTCCTGAGATTCCCAAACCCCTTGTGCTGTCAGAGACCCCCAAACAGCTCCCCAACCTGTCAGACTTGCATCTGTTGAAATCACAGTCCAGGTCGGAAGAACAAAAGAAGCCCCCTGAACTAAACGATGGTGGTCTGTCCACCACGTCAGAGAGTGTCGTACAATCGGTTTTAAAGATATTAATTGAGATATCTTTGTATAATCCCTGCACCACTGGTTCAGCATACAGAGCTGAAGAGGTCGCATGTGAAAACGAGCAAAGGGGATCGCGTCCGATGCAGCAGTCATAAGACCTAGAATTTCCATGCATAAGGCTACCGAAGGGAATGATTGAGACTGAAGGTTTCGACAAGCTGAAACCAATTTCAGACGTCTCTTGTCCGTCAGAGACAGAGTCATGGACACTGAATCTATCTGGAAGCCTAAAAAGGTTACCCTTGTCTGAGGAATCAATGAACTCTTTGGTAAATTGATCCTCCAACCATGTTCTCGAAGAAACAATACAAGTCAATTCGTATGAGATTCTGCTAAATGTGAAGACTGAGCAAGTACCAAGATATCGTCCAAATAAGGAAATACCACAATACCCTGTTCTCTGATTACAGATAGAAGGGCACCGAGAACCTTTGTAAAAATCCTTGGAGCTGTTGCTAGGCCAAACGGCAGAGCCACAAACTGGTAATGCTTGTCTAGGAAAGAGAATCTCAGAAACTGATAGTGATCTGGATGAATCGGAATATGCAGATATGCATCCTGTAAATCTATTGTGGACATATAATGCCCTTGCTGAACAAAAGGCAGAATAGTCCTTATAGTTACCATTTTGAATGTTGGTATCCTTACATAACGATTCAATATTTTTAAATCCAGAACTGGTCTGAAAGAATTCTCCTTCTTTGGTACAATGAAGAGATTTGAGTAAAACTCCAGCCCCTGTTCCAGAACTGGAACTGGCATAATTACTCCAGCCAACTCTAGATCTGAAACACATTTCAGAAATGCTTGAGCCTTCACTGGATTTACTGGGACACGGGAAAGAAAAAATCTTCTTGCAGGAGGCCTTATCTTGAAGCCTATTCTGTACCCTTGTGAAACAATGTTCTGAATCCAAAGATTGTGAATCGAATTGATCCAAATTTCTTTGAAAAATCGTAATCTGCCCCCCCCCCCCCCAACCGGGCTGGAATGAGGGCCGCACCTTCATGTTGGCTTGGGAGCTGGCTTTGGCTTTCTAAAAGGCTTGGATTTATTCCAGACTGGAGATGGTTTCCAAACTGAAACCGCTCCTGTAGGGGAAGGATCAGGCTTTTGTTCCTTATTGTGACGAAAGGAACGAAAACGATTAGTAGACCTAAATTTACCTTTAGATTTTTTATCCTGTGGTAAAAAAGTTCCTTTCCCCCCAGTAACACTGTGAACCAAATAATTTATTACCCTGGAAAGAAAGGGAAAGCAAAGTTGACTTAGAAGACATATCAGCATTCCAAGTTTTAAGCCATAAAGCTCTTCTAGCTAAAATAGCTAAAGACATATACCTGACATCAACCCTAATGATATCAAAGATGGCATCACAAATAAAATTATTAGCATGTTGAAGAAGATTAACAATGCTATGGGAATTATGATCTGTTACTTGTTGCGCTAAAGCTTCCAACCAGAAAGTTGAAGCTGCAGCAACATCCGCTAAAGATATAGCAGGTCTAAGAAGATTACCTGAACATAAGTAAGCTTTTCTTAGAAAGGATTCAATTTTCCTATCTAAAGGATCCTTAAAGGAAGTACTATCTGCCGTAGGAATAGTAGTACCTTTAGCAAGAGTAGAGATAGCCCCATCAACCTTAGGGATTTTGTCCCAAAACTCTAATCTGTCAGATGGCACAGGATATAATTGCTTAAACCGTTTTGAAGGAGTAAATGAATTACCCAAATTATTCCATTCCCTGGAAATTAGTTCATAAATAGCAGCAGGGACGGGAAAAACCTCTGGAATAACTAGAGGAGATTTAAAAACCGTATTCAAACGTTTAGATTTAGTATCAGGAGGACCAGACTCCTCTATTTCTAATGCAATTAAAACTTCTTTAAGCAAAGAACGAATAAATTCAATTTTAAATAAATATGAAGATTTATCAGTATCAACCTCTGAAACAGAATCCTCTGAACTAGAGGAATCATTATCAGAATCAGAATGATGATGTTCATTTAAAAATTCATCTGAAAAATGAGAAGTTTTAAAAGACCTTTTATGTTTACTAGAAGGAGGAATAACAGACATAGCCTTCTTAATAGATTTAGAAACAAAATCTCTAATGTTAACAGGAACACCCTGAATATTAGATGTTGATGGAACAGCAACAGGTAATGGAACATTACTAAAGGAAATATTATCTGCATTAACAAGTTTGTCATGACATTCATTACAAACAACAGCCGGAGGAACAGATACCACAAGTTTACAACAAATACACTTAACTTTGGTAGATCCAGCATCAGGCAGCAATTTTCCAGAAGTATCTTCTGATTCAGGGTCAATCTGAGACATCTTGCAATATGTAATAGAAAAAACAACATATAAAGCAAAATTGATCAAATTCCTTAAAAGACAGTTTCAGGAATGGGAAAAAATGCCAATGAACAAGCTTCTAGCAACCAGAAGCAAATAAACAATGAGACTTAAATAATGTGGAGACGATAATGATGCCCATATTTTTTAGCGCCAAAAAAGACGCCCACATTATTTGGCGCCTAAATGCTTTAAGCGCCAAAAATGACGCCACATCCGGTAACGCCAACATTTTTGGCGCAAAAACGTCAAAAAAATGACGCAACTTCCGGCGACAAGTATGACGCCGGAAATAACAAGAAAATTTTTGCGCCAAAAAAGTCCTCGCCAAGAATGACGCAATAAAATGAAGCATTATCAGCCCCCGCAAGCCTAACAGCCCACAGGAGAAAAAGTCAAATTTTTAAGGTAAGAAAAAATTGATTATTCAAATGCATTATCCCAAATAATGAAACTGACTGTCTGAAATAAGGAATGTTGAACATCTTGAATCAAGGCAAATAAATGTTTAAACACATATATTTAGAACTTTATATAAAAGTGCCCAACCATAGCTTAGAGTTTCACAAAAATAAGACTTACTTACCCCAGGACACTCATCTACATGTAGTAGAAAGCCAAACCAGTACTGAAAAGAGAATCAGTAGAGGTAATGGTATATATAAGACTATATCGTCGATCTGAAAAGGGAGGTAAGAGATGAATCTCTACGACCGATAACAGAGAACCTATGAAATAGACCCCGTAGAAGGAGATCATTGAATTCAAATAGGCAATACTCTCCTCACATACCTCTGACATTCACTGCACACTGAGAGGAAAACCGGGCTCCAGCCTGCTGCGAAGCGCATATCAACGAAGAATCTAGCACAAACTTACTTCACCACCTCCATGGGAGGCAAAGTTTGTAAAAACTGATTTGTGGGTGTGGTGAGGGGTGTATTTATAGGCATTTTAAGGTTTGGGAAACTTTGCCCCTCCTGGTAGGAATGTATATCCCATACGTCACTAGCTCATGGACTCTTGCTAATTACATGAAAGAAAGTGTGAATTTTTTTTTTTGAAAATTTGTAAGTTCCACAAGTCTTATGTGTAATATCCTTAGAAATTTTTAACCTATGATTATGAAGTTTTATGTGATCCAGATAGTCTGGGTGCCTCTTCTTAGATACCAATAGTGTATAAACGTTTCTAGATGACCGTCCCCAAGATATCCCTAAAATGGGGAAATAAATATACAATAGTGCAGATTGTTTTTGTTCTCTTGATGTAAAAGAAGTAGTACTCACCAGCCGACGCGTTTCGGTCTTAACCAAGACCTTTATCAAGACTGGTATGTGATGTATAATCTGGTCTTTTATACCGGAGCTTTGACCAGTGGCTTTAGTGAACCGGACATGTTTGATTGTATTACTTCCGGTTTTTCGTTGAACATTCTCTAGATATAACTTTATTAAAGAGTAACTTCAATAAAAATCCTTACTAGGTTTATGTTTTAAGAGTTACTTTAAAACATATATTTTTTAATTTGTATTTGTCTTAGTATTTGCGTTAGTGTGTGTTTTCTTATGATAAATCTTTTCTGCGATCATTTTTCATTCAGACCTGGCATTCTTCATGTGGGGTTTGTTTTTATATTAGGGGTATTCTGATGTGTTAAAAGAGGGCTTCTTTCTTTTTAAACAATACGATCATAAGATCGTTTCTTTTGTATTTATTTACATATATTGTAGACTTTTCCTATTGGTGCTTTCAGCGTATATTGTACCGCTGCCATTGGTTAATTTCAGAGGTATGTGAGAAGTGCGATGTGCTTCTTAAGGTTTCTATTGGTTAATACCAGAGGTGTGTGCAAACTAGTTGTTTTTTTAGTTGTATTGATGTTTTTCTCATTATCGTTAATATCGGTCGAGTGTAGGATACAAATTTATCGAGTGTAGGATACAAATTTATCTCCTTTCAAAGTTACTTAGTAACTGCTCTTAGTTCATGTTAGGGATTTCTGAGAAGTAGTCTTACTTTTTCTTTGTAAAAATAGAGATCTTACTTATATCGATCCTATTTAGATAGATGTATATACGCCTTGAATTTCTTATGTATGGAACATTAACTCTATTTGAGTATTTCATAACCTTGAGATGATGACTCATATATAGTCAATTATTGGTGCTCTAGCTAAGTTTGATAAAAAGTCCATAATAAAAACAAAAAATCCATAATAAAAACAAAGGAACCGGAGGTGGTAAATCGGTATGAGGTTCATATTTAAATCAATCAACTTTTGTTATAGTGGGACGGAGGGTGTTTAGATTAAGCTAGTATTATAACCATATCACCAAATGTTTAGATGAGGCTGATATTTTAACCATATCATGTTTGAATAAGGCTGATATT